>NC_137547.1:10475939-11675939 GCF_963082525.1 Nesoenas mayeri | reverse complement strand
CAGCAGGTTCTTGGATAGCTTGGTCTTCACCTCCCCGGCCATGGCGGCCGGCGCTGCCCGCAGGCCTCACTGGATCCCCGCGCTTGCGTAGCGCCGCGGCCGCGCACGCGGGAGGAGGAGCGGGAGTGGGCGGCCGCGCGGCTCCACCCTCCGCGTCCGGGGCGCGGCTGCAGGGACAGGCCGCTGCACACCGCCCGCAGGAACAGCGCGGGTGGAGGGCACGCGGTTGGTGTAAAAACATTTAAAAATTAAAAAAAAAAAAAAAGGAAAAAAAAATGAAGACAAACACTCGACAAACAACAACAACAAACCCCAACAAAACAAAACAGAAAAACAAGAAACAGCCAAACAAAACCAAAAGATGACCAAAAGCCACCCCCCAAAAAAAAAGAAACAAACCAAACAAAACCAAACAAACAAATCATAGAATCATTTCAGTTGGAAGAGACCCTCAGGATCACTGAGTCCAACCATAACCCAACTCTGGCACTAACCCATGTCCCTGAGAACCTCGTCTAAATGCCTTTTAAACACTTCCAGGGATGGTGACTCCACCACTGCCCTGGGCAGCCTGTTCCAATGCCTGACAGCCCTTTCTGTGAATAGTTTTTTCCTAATATCCAATCTAAACCTCCCCTGGTGCAACTTGAGGCCATTTCTTCTTGTCCTACCACTTGCTACTTGGGAGAAGAGACCAACACCCTCCATGCTCCTTTCAGGTTGTTGTAGACAGCAAGAAGGTCTCAGCCTCCTTTTCTCCAGGCTGAACAGCCCCAGCTCCCTCAACCACTCCTCTGCAACAACAAAACAAACAAAAAAGCTATAGCAACCAAACAAAAAACCCACTCCCCCCCTCAACTTTTCTGAACAGTCAGTTGTGTGGGGTGAGAGAGATCAGGTGTGTGAGCAGGAGATAAATCTCAGTATGAAATGGTAGATTAGTAAGGGAACCTGAGATTTCTTATCAACATTTGTACGTTCTGCAGTGATGCCGGATTACGGTTGCATCCATAATTTTCTGATATTTCAAAGAGAGGAGGAAAGAGAGTATAAAATCTATCTCTCATTGGCATTTGGAGACTGCTTCACTTGTTCAGCTTTCATTTTTTAAAATCAGCACTGGCTTTTACTTGCAAAAAAACCCACAGAGTGGTCAAATGTGATTAAAACTAGAAAGCACATAAATTCAAATATATTACAGAAAGCTTCAAAGCTTTGTTAGTCCTGAATTGTGATATTTGAATTCAATCTTGGCAGTGCTTCCTTTGGGCTGCCAGGCTGGGCCCGTGTAGTTGAGCAGGAAATCCTGATAGGAAATTTCCATCTGACTCCCAGTCACAAGCAGGTACCACAATTTCTGTATATATCCTCATAAATCAGATTTCTGACACCCATTTTGACGTTCAGCACATAAACCAGGCGATAAAGCAATAAGAGTGAGGGTTTAGTGTTCAAAACTTTAATGAACTGGTTTGCTCCAAAAGACAATCTAAGGAGAAAAGTTCCCGTATATGCAAGATGTAGGTCAAAGCTTGAAGAACTCTAAAGATTTATGCTCTAATAGACTCCACAAAAACATATAATGAAGGGCAAAACCTGATTGCAGTGGGAAAGGAGGAGGAAGCATTATCCACATCCAGGCATCTTTATTACACAGGAAAGCTTGGTGGGTTAAAATGGCCACGACCGCTTCAAGGCAAAGTCGTAACGCTGCATGGAAGTGTTTAATTTTCCTATAGGCAAGGCACCTTCATTTTCAGGCTACATAAATGAGTTGAAACTGGTCTGAAAGTCAAGGCCCCAGTGAGAAAGTCTCTTTGTGACTATGGGAGCTACCCAGCTTTGTTTGGCCCCATCATGTTTAGGTCGTTCTCTGTTCATTTTCTCATTAACAGCCATCAACCCTTCCCAACAAAAGAAGACTGGGAAGAAATTTGCAGTTCTATGAATACAAATATGCATCAAAGAATGAATATGTTTGAATCTTAGTGACCAAACCAATAGGGGAAAGCTGTTAATTAATATAATGGCACAGTACAGCCATAATCTCACCATTGTTGGTGTTATTTTCTATTTACCATGCATTCTAATAACATATTTGCTTTTTTGTTGGAAATTGGAGCCCTGTGTTTAATTGCGTGGCCTTCTGTGTCACTCAGGGCTTTTTTTTGTGAGCAGTTTCAGTTGATTTACAGTCCAGTAATGTACTTGAATGATTACTTCTAAACATGTTACAGTGCACAGAGCTGTGGCAGTGCCCGGCTTTGCTTGCTGCCCTTTATGAGAGCTTTTCCTGTCCCGTCATCCTACCCGCAGAGTGACTCAGCTCACCAATTCCTGAGCCCCTTCTCCAGCAGCCACTGCTTTTTACAGCCTGTTTGGATGCAGCCACTGCACCCACCAGCCGCCCAATACCTTTGATGTGAAGGAGCGTGATGCCACCAACTCTTTCATCTTTGGGAGCTGAGTCTGATAATTTACAATGCCATGCGGTGTCTAACTGGCAGGGGGACAGTGCAAGGGTTTTTCTTCTAACCACGAGGATTATTCCCAGTGAGCAGGAGCTCAGGATTCACAGCCTGAGCCCCATTACACCCCATGTCTTCGTGCCACACCAGGGGCTTGCAAGGAGATGCTGCCGCTGTTTGTCTCGTGTGTCGGCACATCGACTAACAACCTGCCCCCACAGAAGCAGGGAGAATCGTTTTGCCGTAAAGGCAGTACAGGCTGTGGGATGTTTATTTAGAAAAGTGGAGATTGTAAAAAGGCTGCCACAGAATTTGATGTATTTTGGCAGTAAAAATCTGAAGGAAATTTTTGGATTACATCTCCCATCGCTTGAATGGGATGGGGAGGTTATAGATAACAATCAGCTGTCTCATGGACCAGATTATACTGTCTGGTAAATCTGAAGACACTCCATTGATTATAGGAGAATTTTTTTGTGATTTACTGGTTGTGGTGGAAGTAGAATCCAGCCCTGTAAATACACCTGCTTGTGAGGTGGAGCGATGGTGAGGAGACGAGGTAGGAGAAGAATCAAGGGTCATTGTAAATGACAATTAGACACCTCTCCCACAGCTCTGACAGCTGCACAGCAGCTCCGCTTTCAACCTGGAAACCCATTCATTTTTCAAAACAAAAATGCTCAGGCAAATAACTCAGGGGAAAGGAGCTCCATCTCATCAAAGATTGTACATTAAACGAGCAGATAAAAGGTTTTTTCTTCCTAGAAAATGTGGTCCCTTCTCCCTCTAGTAATTACAGAAGTCAAATCAAAGTTGTCATTAACATTATTTAAGAAGTAATCTCTCTTGGAGCCACACAAGAGACAGCTGTGAACTAATTTCATGCCAATGGGATCTAATTTGAGGGAACTTGTGGGTTACTTTTTCTGTAACCTTTTTATTTATTCATATTCTTGCAGTATTGTGATTTTAGCACAACATGGGTGTCTCAAACCTAACACCAGCCTAGCGCTGGCTTGATTTTTTATGAGCCATCTTTGAATTCTGAAGCAGCTTTTTGCAGCTCTAAAAATACTTGAAGCCTTTTTTTTTTTCTTTCTCCTGCAAATATCAAAATTCTTATAGTATGACAGGTGAGTCATTAATTTGCGTCTAACACCTCCACTGTGTTTTAAGTAAGGATATTATGTGTTTTTCTCTATGAATGAGGAGAAGAAAATGAGAAGCAGAGGTGCCGCAGGTCTGTTTGCAAACCTGAAAGGGAAGGCGTGAAGTGCTGTGTACGACGGGGTGGGATTGGAAAGGCGGTTTTGTACCCTGTGCTCTGTACAGAAATAGTGTGAAATTCTCCAAGGTTTTGAAGCGGAGGACTTGGGTTTTATCTCTCCAGCTCCCACCAGGCTCTGAGCCTTTAGTACACGCAGCATATTGACATGAGCTGAGGTGCTGGCATGGGTTTAGGCGGCAGATGACACACGCAGAGTGTTTTAAATCCCTGCTCGGTGTTCCTTGGTTGACCCCAAGTTTTCCTGAAGATGGAGAATGATATAGAAAGAATGAAGCAGAAGCTCAGCTCCTCTAATTTGGGTAACACAGATCTGTAAGCACGGTTCACATTGCTGATGCTTTCCTTTTAATAGCCTCACGCAGTTCACGATTTATGCAGCATGAAAAGGTGCGCCTTAAAAATGGGCTTGTAGCAAAACAGAGTTACAAAATCTCCAGAACAACTCAGAGATGTCTTGGTCTGGAGAAAGTGCCTGTTGTGGGTTTGGGAGAAGACCATTTGTTCTGAGTGCTTCTGGCTGTCCTGGTGGCAGGGTGACCTTTATGTGAATAAATACAGTAATTCCTTTTTGATTACAGAAAGAAGCAGCTTCGTGATGGAAGCTCCTTATCTTCTGCCGTCACCTAAAGTGGCGAGGGGAACACACACCGGTCTGTCATTCTGCTGGCACACGGATAAGCCTAAAAATTTGATCCTGTGTTGCAGTGATTTGATATATCCCAGTGCCAGAAGTCAGAGCAGAGACAACAACTGAAGAACGGCGTGGAGCCTCCTTCTCTTTGCTTCCCTTTAAAAACTGAGGGGCTTTTAACTTTTTGGATTTGGTGGAGTCGCAATTAAAAGAGAAAAGGAAAACATAGCCTTCCGTTTGTTAAGTATAAAAATGCAATCCAGCAGTGCTGCTGGTGCTTTGCCGTTTCCCAGGTCAATAAATGGCTCCCCTGACTTTAATAAACATTGATGCTGTAGGCTTGTTCTACAGTGATTGAACCTTTTTATGGTTTCAACCACTCACATCGCATGAAAGCTTGAAGGTTTTTTTTTTTCCTTTTCTTTTTCAGGAGGGCTGGTTCTGATTGATTAAATTGTCATTTTCTGAGTTAGTTGCTGAATTATAACTTGGCATTTTTAACCGTGTGATTTGTTTAAAGAGACAGCTTTTTGATATAGCAAACCAGCTGAGAATTTTTAAGCAGTAAAAGGAAATTTTATTCACTTTGTTCTCAGCCTTTCATCACTGCCTGACAAAAATGCTCCTGAAAACAATGTAGAGTCTATGATATGAGGAGAAGGTACTTAGATTCACACTCACTTCTTTTTTATTCCATCATGGAGCTGATCTGTGCAGTATTATATTGCTCTTGATTAGTAGTCAGACACCTTCTTGTTGTTAACATGTTTATCTTTCCAAGGAGAAGGGAAGGGAGAGGGAATTAGAGACATAAATGTGAGTCCTACCCGAGGTGATATTAAGAGCAAGTGGCAGAACTGTGCTCTGACCAACTGATTTACCCCTTAATACGCACAATGGATTTTTTTGCACCATAATGACGGGCTCTGAACACCGCTAAGTCAAATATCTGCAAGGTTTTTACCTAAATCCAGACTGGGCCTGTTTCAAGGGGGCAAAGACCTTGTAATTCTTTAGAAATTGAGAAAATCACATCCATGTGATGATGCATTCATTTTTTTATTTAGCCAGCCGCCACATTCCTACTCTGTGGATGGCTGCTTGATTTCAAGGTCTGATTTTTTTTTTCTTTCCTTCTGTCCCCCCAATTTAAATTTATATTCAAGACAGTAAAGCTGAAGTGAATGAGACTCACATAAAAAAACATGTGTGTTCAGAATGTGTTTGGAAAGAAAGGCCAACAAAACTGTCTTGTAGCACATAATGGAGTGTCTTTTGCTTTTGATTTACAGCGCCTGCAAGGGGAATGGAATAATCTAATGGCCTGAATATGGGAGATCTTACGTTGGTTCACTGCAGTGTTACCCCGGTCAGACTCCGAAACAGCGCTTAGCAGTGGAAGTCTCAGAGTATCAATATGAAATACTGAAGTCCAATTATACTTCTGCTTGTACACTTTTCCCTCTCTGCCCATTTCAGCTTCTGCTCTGAAATAATAACTTATTACAGAGCAAAGCTGAATTTCAGCAGTGAATTATATCCTTGGCCTCAAAATTTAATTGCATGATACTGTGACTAACCCACTATCCATCTTGGCCCCTTGAATTCTTTTTGCCTCGTTTCATCTGTTTCTATCCCATTCATTCAAGACCTTTAAAAAGTACAAAATCGGTGCCCAGGAAGAAGGCAAATGGTGAAACGAACTTTAAACTTCTTGCCTGCAGCCAGTTCCTGAAGGTCTTTCACTAAAAAGATGGGGGTAGAGTTCACCACATGGGGGTCAAGATGAATTGCTGCAGGATCTGGCTGGTTTCTTGTGATGCTGGTTACTGAAAGAGGGATCAGGAGGACCCTTTGCAAGCACCAATTTGGATACGATCCAGCCGGCCAGGTGCTTTCCAGGGTGTCCATTCCACCCCTTCCATAGCACCAAATGAGAGGTGATGGCTGGAAATGGAGCCGGGGTAGGTGACAGATTAATACTCTTATTCAGCACGGCAAATCTGGTGTTCCTAACACCTCTGTTTTAATCAGATGAAGATTTCACAGCAAGATGTTGATGCATGAGCAAACTTTTAATGACAAAAGCAAACATGTAAGGTATTCTTCTGCAATTATCATAAATACAGTATGATAACATTTTTAGGAGAGTTGCTCGTGTTCATTTCAAAATCATCTTGGGGCCATTTTATAGGGTGGGAAATAAGCTGTAACAGGAAAAAGAGTAAAATATTCATTAGAGCTGTAATGATTTATATCATAACATTATGAGGTAGCACACTTTACCTCAGTACAGTTCCTCAATGAATGTTTTTCTAATTTCCATAAGTAATTGACCTCTCATTAGCAACTCATTAGAAAAATTGAGGTGATGTGACAAACGCAAACCCACTGCGACAGAAACTCCGCATGTGAATAAATTATTGAAAACTCTAATGGATTCAAAACGAAGGACCATGAGAACCTTATTTTCTCTAACTGAAAAAGTATTTCCTTCACATCTGTTCAGTGGAACACTTTTCTCTCAATATATAGAGCTGCACACTCAGCAGTCCTTAAATCTGTACTTTGACTCATGGCTGATTTTCAAACACATTGAACATTCACTATTTCTTCATGCAAATAACTGCACAGGAAAAAGAACTAGCCAAATAATTCAGACATATCTAAGAGCCTGGTATGACAATAGACACCAAAGTTGGAGAAACAGTACAAATTTTGGAGTGTGGACTAAGTTTGTGGCTTAATTTTTGAAGGAACATCAACTGATGTTTCTTGTTGACTCCAGCCTAGATGTGGACACCTACCAGAAAAGGCAGAGTGCTGAATTCTTGTCCATGAGCAGGTGTTTCAGAAGAGAGGTGTCTGCTTTGTCCTTTTTGTAGCCACTGTTAACCAACACGTGAATGTTAACAAGCTCGAATAATAGATTTTGCACATATTGAAGTGCTAGATTTAATAACCCTATATATATCTATCTTTTTAAGGATCAATACATCAATTTTGAGCTAGCTCTTCATCACTGCAATATTGTGAAAAGTGAGACTGATATTTAACGTAAAGTTTAATGAGTCCCGGACAAATCCAGAACAAAAAAACTGTTTTTATTTTTAATATGTTCCTTGGAGTCCTGATGCCTATGTGAAGCTTACTTGAAAGTAACTGGATTTATGGGTTCCAAGTTAGCGTTTCATTACAAAGCTACATGAGAAACGAAAAAAAAATCCCTGTCTGAAAATCTTGTACAGCATTGAATAGGTGAACTGATGAACCTCCCTGACCTTTTTCAACACTGACTTGGAAACCAAAGGGTATAAAAGGAGGATAAAAGTAGCAAGGTATTAACGTAATAAGGACAGTGGGAAAATCTACCGCCTTAGGGCTGCCCTGGGGAAAAGACCAGTGAGAATCTCACTCTTCCTTATTTGGGAAGTGTATCTGTTAGCTGGTTACCCTTCTCACAAATATATTTTTCTTTTTAATTTTCTTCCTGAATTCTCCTGTGACGGGCCATTGCATAGCACTGTTTTAATGCAGGTAAATATCTGGGATTTATTTGCCGATTAAACTGTAGGAGAAAGGAAGCACATGAAGAATTTCCTATTATGGAAGAAAATTGTATTTTTAAAAGGTCGGTCATAAAAATCAGACTGCTTAGCTTTCTGTGACGTTTATAAAGAAAAGATTGAAAAGAAATGGTAGCTAAATAGTGACGTTTCATGGTATACTGATTGCATCATGCCATGGGACTATACCAAGTGATTCGTTTTGTGACACTGTTCCTGTGTCTTCTGCGTGGCTTCAGAAACCATGGTTACATGGTTAAGCCCAGATAGTTTCAGTCCAAACTTAGAGTAGAATCTGTTCTCTAATGGCTTTGAGCACCAGAGAGCACCTCTTCCTAGAGCCATGACTGGACTGCGTTGCAGGGCTAGTTAGGAAACCAAACATGTTACAAAACCAGAAAGCTGAGACTAAATTACTCACACATCTGTCTTATGTTCGACATTTTTAGTGCCAGAATTAGGTTATGATTGGACTCACTGATCTTAGGGGTCTCTTCCAACCAAAATGATTCCATGATCTGCTCTAAGACTTTCGAGACTGCCGTAGAAATGAAGCTTTTGAAGTCCTGGACAGATGTTCGATTGGTATAAAGCATCGTATTCAAGTTTATTACCAAGTCTCTCTGTGTAGCTCTTTAAGTTCTTTGTCAGAGCCCCCCCTTTCCCACACAGTTACACGTTCCTACTGCGCTGCCAGGGTGACTCATGGGCAGAATTTCTTTAGGATTTAGGAATACATTTGGATTTTGGCCAGTTGTGAAAAATATATGTACTTCCTCTTACACCCACACACTTACTCAATATATTTCTTTACATATGGGATCTGAATGCATTTATAACCCCTTGATAAGTGTTTTGTTTGGTTGGTTTTAAATCATTTAGTCAGTTATTTTATGAGAGTGAAATACCTGATATATTGCAAGGTAGAGATAACACACCCCAAAAGAGGTAATTCTCCTCATATAGCTTGACTTCAAAGAAGTCATAGTGCTAGGCATAAAATTAATAATTTCACTGAATGAAAACCACCTCTCCTCCTTGCCCTCAAAATGGAAGGAAAAAAATCTCACTTGTGGCAAATTTGTATTTTTGGAAGACTTTAGGGGTACACACATAATGCCTGTTAGTGGGACCTAACGTTACCCTAAAACCAGACATGTCTTGCTTCTTTATACTGAAAGGTGCCAGTGGGATAAACAGAGCATTATGATTATGGGTCCAAACAGAATTTCCAAACCTGCAATATCAGATCAGTATCCTGTGGGGCCAGCAAAACTGGAGATATTCAGGAACCCACCAAAATAGCCAGGAAGGGCACCCTTAATGACACCAGCAAAATAAAAGAGTTTTTTGTTGCAGCAGGCTTTAGGTGGTTGTATGCAAAATGGTCTAATATTACCTTAATCCCAGCTTGCCATGTGAAAAATGACCTTGTCAATTTGATACAGAAGTAAAATATTGAGAAGTGGAACATTTTGTCTAATAGGAGAGAGCTGACAAAGACAGACTGAATAATGCTTAATTGGATAAAACTGACTTGTTTGTGAATTCCAAACAAAATTAAAAATATTGCACTAAGATTTATAGGGTTTGTTTTCTGTCTGTGTTTGCCAGGCTTTGCTTGTGTCATCAATATTTCAGTTTAGCAGCAGCATTATTTTCTTTATTGATAAAAGCCAAAGGCTAAATATTGCAAGACATTTGGCAAGGCCAATATAAATGGGAGCTCTCAGTTGTGTGCGGTCCAGTTATTGATGTTTTTATTTGCAATCCTTATAAGGGCACATTCTGTTTTCCTTCTCGCTGCCGGAATGTGGAAATGAGGAAAGTGGGGAAATACACTTCGCTAACTGTAAGACACTTTTGACTGAACACACTTCTGTCCTGTGACCAGCCAAATACATTTGAGCACAGTGGCAGGTGGGCTCAACAACATGGTTTTTTTGGTCTTTGCCCATCAATGACCCTTCTCCTGTCCTGGTTGTGGGAATGGAGCGGAATAATCTTTGTTGAAGCAGCCTCAATGAACAAAATCTGATGTTGGAGTAATCATCCTTTATTTCTCCAGCTGCTTAAAATAGCTCTCCGGTTCAAGTATATGAACCACAACCCCACCGAGTTCCTGCAATATGTATTATCATATCTATGCAGGGCAAGGCTTGTGCTTGAGGACACTATAGGGAAATTCTTTGAGAAAATTATTTTCTTAGAATTTTCAGCAGGCACGATAAAAAGTCTGAACTTTTATCTGTGTTATTTTTTTCTCCCGCTCTGCTTTATAAACAAACATGACACTTTATTCTACAAAGTGATTTCTTTCTGAGTTATAGAACCACAGAAAAAGCATATAAAACCCACAAACCTTATTATTTTTGGATTCTTGAAGCTCAAAATTGATTTAAGCCAAGTTCAGCCAGCAATATTTCCTCCCCGTCAGAGAAACTATATCCTGGGTTTCAGACTAAAGTAAATTTTTATAGGCATGTTGTAATTATAAACCCTTGAGAAACTGATTTTCTAACGGGGACATTGGCACAAAGCTTCACTGTAGTTACTCAGCCGAGCGCTGATGCAAAAAGGCTGAAAATCCATTCTCCCGAGAAGGAGCTTATTAAAAGACTGCAGTAGTTTTAATGACATTTCTTGTGACATCAAAATTATTTCATTCGGAATCGTGGAGCATCTCTGCTTCTACATTTTTGAAGGTCCAAGGAGAAAACACTGCAGCAGCCCCACAGCTCTGAGCAGTGACTGAGGGAAGCAATCCAGAGAGATAAATCTGCACTGGTACTCGTACCCTCTCATGATGGGAGATGTAAATTAATCTCTGTAATTAGAGCAGCATATAATAGTGATCACCAGGAAGGCAGGAGAAGTGTTTGGAAATTCCATGCAGGTTTTACAAATGATCTGGGTTTAGCTTTTCCTCCTAAATTGATGAATAATAGCTGAGATGTCAGTGATAGCTGAACTCAAGATGAGGAGGTTTGGCTCACATCAGATGTGTTTGGTGACTTATGTTCTTAGTCAGTTCTATAGAAATCCTGGATTGATTTTCTTGCAATATTTCAAGCCAAACTGATATTTATCAAGCAATGTCCATTTCTGATCAGACTGATCTTTGTACTATTTATCTCGTGTCATTTGTACACATGAATTCAAATTAGATGATGCCAAGGTGCTTGGCCCAGATATATCGCAAGAGAAAAGATTAAGTTGTGCTCACTTGATGGACCTTAAATTATACTCCTCAGCTCTGCAGGTATGAAGATACTTTACAAAGGTGGATAAATAGCTTTATCATTAGTTTAGAGATGTTCAAAGACAACAGGTAGCCCCAAAGCACATACTGGCTCACAGGCAGAGGTCTGAAGCACAGCCTTCCTCCCCTGTAATGTGCAGACTCATCCTACATCCACTGAAGCCAGCAGCAAAATTATCACCTACGTCAAAGCAGAACATCCAGCCTCTGGCAGCCAGTTTACTTGGCTTTCTTTTGATTCCCCTGGGTTTATTCACAGGAGGAAGGGACCAAAAAATCTTACACAATCTCAAATGAGATGTGGAAGACAAGTGGTGGCACCAGTATGAAGGCAAGGGAGGAGAATTTGGTAAAGCAGACAGACTGATGAATGTGAAATGGCACAGTGTGTATTACAGCCCCTGATTTTTTTAGGCATTTTTGGCATTGGTTATGAAATCAGTCAGACAGTGAAGTAGGAAATGGAGAACCACAGACAACTCAACCTCTCCCGCAGGGCACGTGGGTAGCCAAAAATAGCTGCACAATTGAAGAGTGGGGCCGGGGAAGTTTTCCAGAACCTCCAAGGAATTTTTGGCCCATTTTCTGAGAGAAAAATCATAATAGTCCCCCTTTCTCTGAGCCAGTTCACTCATACGTGCACAGCTAACACCTGGGACAGAACCCAGCTCCTCCTGAAGTCAATGGCAAAGCTCCCACTGCCTTCAGCACAGGCAGGATTTGTCCCTTTGTGAGATGATCATATTTATATTCAATGCTCTGCAACTTAAAGTGAGGATTAGCAGAATTAAACTCTCCTAATTTGTATATCTCAGACTGCCAAACCGCAATTAACTTTTGTGTTTTTTTGAATTAACAGGCAAAATTATTAACCACCCGTTCCTCATGCAATTATCATTTTACACTTCTGGAAAATTTCTCCTAAATATGAAAAGTAGCCCACACCCCTGTGAACCTCTTAATATCCTTTAGTTATTAGAGCAGGAAACAATTTTTCACCCCATTGCTTCCATACGCAAGCGATGCTTGCCCAACACCGCAGCCGTGCCGCACACTCAGCCCATTCCCTTTGCTTTGCGTTGGCCTAAGGCTGCTGCTTTGCGCAGGGGGACGGGACTCAAAGCTTTACATTCACCCAAGCGTAACACCTGCGTGCGTAGCCCTTGGCAAATATTACAACCAGCTGCTATTTTGTGCTGTTTTTAACCATGCAATATGCAGGCTCAAAATTCCCTCCTTCTCCCATGCAAGTCTAAGGAGGATGCTTTGGTTTTTCCTGGGCACAGAGCTACAGGTTGGCACAGCAGGATAAAGGTAAAGCAACCTGAGTTTTCTGGCTTATTTTCTGCTTTTCTTCTCTTGCCCGTGCTGGCCGGACTCTGCCCTTAACCAGCACTGGCGAGGGTCCAGTCAGTGCCAAAATCTTACAGAGCATCTGTTTTCCCATGGCAGTTTTCCTTGTGCTCTAACACACCCTCTCCATTGTATGGAGTGCTGGTCACTTATTCTTAAAACTTTAGTTTCCTCAGAAAAGCAAAATCTCAAGCTTTTTTTTTTTTTAATTTTTAGTTGGCTGTGGGTGGAGATATGGAAGAACAGATAGCTTTTACTGTATGTATCATCTTTTTATAACAAATACATTTGTAATGACATAATGAAATTGTTGAACAAAAGTTCTTTTCCAGAAGAATAATCTTTAACTGGTACAAAATGCCTCCCTGGGATTTTGTCAGGTTTTAATTTCAGTTTGAATAAATAGTGTGAGACACCAGGCTGGGGAAGATAAAGGTGAAATTCTTCTGCTTCCAGCTCATCATAATGGAAATAATAACTACTTTAGCCAAAAACAAGCTTCCAATTAGTTTCTCCAAAATAATAATATCCTCTTTTTATATAGATATTGCAGCTCATTTTGGAACTAGATTTTAATAATATATAAACATTTCTATTCCAACTGAAAGAATGACAAGTACAGACTTTGGCAGCACATGTTGGGAGCCTGACTGTAACGAAAAGAAGTCTTTGCTTTTCTGGAACTGAATCTTAAACAATGAAAAACAGAAAAATCAATTTTAAATCTTCTTTAGGATGAAGACATCTTTCCTGAAAGACTCGATTTTAAATGGCTGGATAATGATCATTAAACAAGACATTCTGAAATAATAAAATAGACTTCTTCTGGAAAACAAGCAATTTTTTTAAATTTTAAGAAGAATCAGTGTCCTTTATGGGGGCCTTCAAGACACAGGAAAAGTGAAATAGTGGCTCTTAATTGCAGCTGGCTGATTGATATGTCACATTAAATTCAGAAATCAACACTAATGTGGTTGAGGAAAAAAATAATTTCAAGAATAAGTTAATGTGTTTGTAAGGATTATTTCAATGGATGTAACAGGACTATATTTTTATGGGTCCCACCCATTAATCCCTTCTATGGCAACTGTCATCTAATATCCCTGTACAGTGTGAAAATAATGGAAGATCCTTTTTTACACAAGAGGGAAAAAACAAGCTATGCAACGTTCATGCTAAAACGTTCATGCAATGGTGCAATTTGTTTAAGGCCTGATCCAGCACTCACTCCAAGCCCCTCCGGAGCCTCCAGCTGATGAGTTCCCAGGTCAGACACATCCCTGCAGAGCCCAAGTCAGTGCTGAGCAAAGCTCCAGGGTTTGTCCTGGATCTTCCTTGGCTGCACATTTTCCCCCCAAACCCCTCACACATCTGACCTGCTGCTTCTGCACTGCAACTGCTCTTTGTTGGAGCAGAGCTCAACATTAAGACAAGTTTGTAATGGCCCTGGAAAGAAGAGCAGTTTGTTCAAAAGCAGAGCAGCTGTGGGGCTCACCAGGTGCTTTCAGCTGCTCGAAGCCACGTTAGCTATGTAAATGAGCATAGCATCATAGCACAGCATCACTTCATTAGCTGTTCTCAGTAATGCAAAGTCAGTGTGGTTGTTTCTGCCCCCACAGTGGTTAATAATTGCTCTGACCTTATGCTAAGGAAGTCAGAATCATAGAATCATTTCAGTTGGAAGAGACCCTCAGGTTCATCGAATCCAAACATAACCAAACTCTAGCACTAAACCACGTCCCTAAGAGCCTTAACTATACACCTTTTAAACCCCTCCAGATATGGTGACTCCACCACTGCCCTGGGCAGCCTGTTCCAGTGCCTCACAACCTTTCTGGGAAGAATTTTTTCCTAATGTCCAATCTAAACCTCCCCTGGCACAACTTGAGGCCAATGTGTGGCCCTGTTTCTTTACTCATCCCTGCCTAAGCAAAGAAAAAAGGGATAGTATTACACAGAATTTCAAAGAGTCAGTGCAGCAAGACAACATGAAGTAAAACACATATGTTAAAAACCCCATATTTAAATTTAAAAATATACTTCTTAATGTATAAACCTCTCATCATCACACATATATGCATGTGCAAAAGTATGGAGGAACAGAGCTTCTGGGAAACTGATAGTTCTGGTGGTGTTTTTCTATATTTTGTCATTTTACAGTGTAGTCTAGCTGTAATTATGGAGCTACATGTAGAAAATAATGGAAAATTATCTCACAATAAAGGACTGGACAAATAGTCCCTATCCAATTTTTTGAATGTGGATCACGTTAGCTGTCATACCGGCTTGGATGTGGAGTCCTCCTAATCCAGCATGTTGTCTCTGCCAGCAGCCAACATAAATTACTGTGGATGAAACTGTAAAGACCGTGTAGGAAGAAATTGTAAAATAATTCACCTTTCACAATAGGCCTCAGCCTTCCTTTTTTTTTGTAAATTCTTGCTACCAAAGTTTTATGAGCCAACGATTACAGTAAGTAAACCTCAGGCTGGTGCTGTGACATGGTGTTAACAAGAGAGTCTTTCAACTTTTGTGATGATACAAAAAAGTCTGTCATAAACTGCCACAAAAGAGCTACTTGTCAACAACCAGGCTGGTGTTTGCCCGTAAGCCGTTCAAACGGTTCTGAAATAAAACATTTGCAAACATCATGTGCTGTTTGCAGATGCAGATCTCTGGAAAAAACCTCACCACACAAATTACAATAGATAATTAGACCAGCGCAGGTAATTTTTCATTAAAAGAGGGTAAGAAAACCACCCCAAAGCAGGGCAGAAATTGGAAGCAGCAGTTGCTCTTTGTTTTAACATGCAAACTCTACCACTTAACCTAGAGCAAAAAAACACATTTACATTTGCTTCATCCTTTGTTGCAAAAGGAAAAGATATTTTATATGTGATTTACAATTACGGTTTTACACAAGTGAAAATACTAATTTGGCAAACTTAAGCGTTTTGCATTCTTTTTGCATAGAGAAGGCTACACTTAGAGTGCATAAGATTTTGTGAAACCTCCTCTGCAATGCCCAGTCATTCATGGTTAACCCAGATGTTGACCTTATTGTAGCTATTTTGATTTTCAGTACCTGAGTAAAATGATGTTATAGGGAAATTCTATAATGCAATTAGCAGAAGTTGATGTGGTGTTGCAAGGGACATGCAGGAGGACAGTATGGAGGCTTTTGAGACCTAAATCAGCGTTTAAATCACAGACCTGGACTTCTTCCCTGGCAATACAATGGGACCCAAGTGAGCAAGAGCAGCAGCATTTCTCAAACAGGATTAGCTTATAGGTGTGGAGTGTTGAAACCTCACCTTGCCCAGTAGAAAAATAAGGTATTTTTTTACAGCCCTGTGTATTATTCAGTGGAAAGTAAAAGGAATCCTTTACCCAAGAGCTGGAATATGAATTTTATATTCCATGAAAACTGTCTCATGAAACTCTGCATTAAATGAGTTCTTAGAAATGTGCAGCCCAATAAATAAAGCTGGTAATTCTACCCATACAATAAGAAAATGAGTCAGTGATGGTGTGAAAAAAATAAAGGAATGACAGGGAAGCTTCATCACCGAGGGTCTTCCCCACTTTGGGCAGGGTACCTGTCATTTTGTCGAGCTTGCAAGTAGAAATCATTGGCTGGAGAAACAGGAAAATTTATTCTTGATGAAATGGAAACTTAAAACCAGCATAAACAGAACCACTCAAACATAATGAAATGAAGTTTTAAAAGGCTTTATCGCATGCCAGGTTCAGCACCAGCAGCTGAATTTACATACTGCAGAAAAGCAGCTGCAGAGGTGGAAACTGAGAAAATGCTGTTAGAGATGGGCGTGCAGAGCCAAAGGGGTCCCAGGAGAGTGACAGCAAATTCAGAGTTGCTGAGTGTTTCAGGATAATCCTTGAGAACTTCGAGTTTCTCTCAGTCCCTTCCATGCAGAAAGAAAAGAGTTAATAAATATTGTTAGTGCCTGGGGAATTGTTCACAAGGGATCTTTTGGAAGAGTAATCTTCATATTTAGAAGTATTTTCTCATTATGGGTAATAGGATGATGAACTGAGAAATGATCTCAGCCACTTATGATTCTAAAAGCCCCTAGCCTGAATAATCTATGCTGATTTAGAGATAATAGCATCAAGGCATAACTCATTTAGTACGATGTCCATTTACTTACTCTGAAGACTTTTACTATCCTGCACCTATTTTATAGACACTTATAAAAAGTTGATAATGATATAAAAAGAATAATGCAATCAAAGAAGAAAAAAAAGAATAAAAATAAAAGACAAGTGTGGAGTGAGAACTACTCTGTCCAGGACTGTACTACAGACATTCCAAACCTGCTCCTAATGAAGTGCGATACAAATGCTAAGAGAGAGGAAAAATAGAGAGCGCTGCAGTTCTACACTCATTAAAGTAAAACAAACTGGCAGAGAGGATGGGCTTGTGTGTAAGATGCAGCAGCAGCACTTAGAAGATGAGAGTTGCACATTCCCTGTGCCAGCGAGAGCACTTGCTGCTTCACTGCTGGGTTTCTCTTTGGTAAGGGGGTGATGCTGAGCCTTGAGTTCACTGCTGCACCTGCTTAGACTCTACACTTTTGGAGGCAAAAGTCATCTTTATCCCATGTCTGTGCAGGATCCAGAAGAACTGCATCTCTGCTGTGGGCTCTGTGTTTTCCTACAACACACGTGCTAGCGCAGTAGCAGAGGCAGCTGTCCCTAATTGCTCAGAATCACGGCCAACAGTTTCCCCATTTTGCTTCCAAATCCTCATGACTGTAGCATCTTATTTTCAGTGAAAGCGTTTTCCCACACATGGGACAACAAATGTCAGGCTGACCTGAGGAACACTCTTCTACATTTCCCTTGTGTTCTCTCCTCTTCTAAAGGTGGTGATGAGCTCTTTCAAATGCCAGTTAGATCATCATAAGTAATCTTTTTTCTTCTTTTTTTCTTTTTCTGTCCCCTATGCCATGGAGGTTATGCTTCCACGTGTTCTCTTGGTTTTAGGCAGTTTTTGTTTCTCCTGAGAGGATCACTGCAGGGGTTACTCATAAACTCTGTTATGGTGGGTGACTTAGGTTCAGGCGTATGGAGCCAATGCTTGTGGCAGTGCAGTAACCAGGGGACAAGTGTTAGAAAAGTGTTTGACTTATCAAAGGAGGGTCATAAAGAAAGGAGACTGTGATTTAACCTCGCCTCTCTGCATTTTTAGGACAGAACTGATGATACAGCTGAGCCAATACAATGCTGGTTGCGTCTTAAAGGGGTCAGTGCTCATCCCTTCTCCACTCCCAAATACACGCTCCCAGTGGAAATACTACATTTTTACATAATGCTTGAAAACTGTCGGTCTCCCTTCTAAGTGATTCTTTCAATGTGGATTTTTGGCATATTTCTTTCCTTTAACCAACATTTCTGTCTTAGGAACACAGGCTCATGCTCACAGATGAGAGGTGAGGCGCAGGCTGGTGGTGTGATGTTTGTACGGGCAGCTGTCGATCTCCCTCTCACTTAATACCTTGAGGTTTTGCATTCTTCCACTTCATTTTTTCCTGTGCTGTTTTCTCCTCTGCTGAGGTCTTCTGCAGTTAGATTCCTGTTTGATTATGTAATGAATTATTAACCCTATATAAAATATTGACAAACTGTTCTCTGAGGTAGAACAGCTTTTAAGTATTGATTATGAATCCAGAGAATTATAATTAGTTTCTGTGTAAGAGATAATTATGTTATTATTGTTCCTCTTTTCTTCTAATATGGTGATGGATAGAAGGTATTTATACCGAACTCTATGAAATCTTATTAAAATTAAGGTAATAGGCTTATGAGCACGCAAGTTAATGGCAAAATAAAGCATGGCAGGCAAGCGTTTGCATTTTCAAAGAGCCCAGCTGGCAATGCCCCCCGTTGTGGAAATAAACAATTTCAGCTTTGCTCTGAGGAAACTCCTGGGCACAGAGACGTGATTGACTTCAGCAGAGTCAGAATCTTGTTTCAGTTTGGTTTTACCAGAAATCAAACCAACACCACTGTGCTCTGTACACATGTGCACATTTTGAAACTAGGGCTGACTTCAGTCAAATTTGGCTGGGGGACACGTTTTAGAGATATTTAGCTTCTGCAGGTTTTATACAAGCTTGCTGGCAAAACCACTGCAGTGTTAGTTTAACTCTTATCAGACATCAGAAAATTCACGCCAAGGCTCAGTTTCAAGACAGCATGACACCGGTAACTAGTTTTTATGGGTGCTGCTGCTCCAAAGTGATTTGTGCATCCTTGAAGTTAGATGTTTTTGCCACAAGTCTGTGCCTTATGAAAACCTAATTTTATTTTGTGGAACTTACAGTACGGGCAGAGTGTTCCCAGGCAGAACTGGGCAGCAGGGACTCATCCTGCCTGACTTAACGTGTCTTCCAGTGCTCTGCCATGGAGCCCTTGGCTATTCTCCCTCCACAGTAAACAGCGGGAAGTGTTTTATTCTAAGGTATAATTCCTCTGAGCAAGTTTCAGAAGAGACAATTCACTGTAGGCATTTAAAGTCAGGAATGGTGAATCCCATCCTGGGAGTGTGGTGTTGGAGTGGAGCTAATATAAATGTTGGGTATGAGAAGCAGCAGGCTCTGCCAGAGGATTGTCTGCCTCTCAACTGATCCAGTTCTGCTCACCCATCAGCTTCTACTCTCTCTGCTTTTTCCTCTGCTATTTGTAAGGAGAGGACAAGCTGCGGTGATATGCAGTAGGTCAAATCCAAGAAATGGATGAGAACAAATATAACAGTTCCTGGCACATACTCTCTTTATGGTGATCTCCTGGTGTTCTTTAAATACATATTACCTGTGCCTGGGAAGTCCTCTCTCGGGCTGGTCCATGGTTGGCCACCGATAGAAAGCAGGGTGGAAAGAGAATTCAGGAAGAGGATTCCACCAGCCCTGTGCACCAGGACAGGATCAGCAATGCCAAAAACCTTCCTCATTAGACCGCTTGTTCCTGAGCCACTCAGAGATGGATGTTTGCCAGCCTCTTCTAAATCATGAATTTCATGAGTTATCCTTATGATTACATTTCCTAATGTATAGTCTTTTACAGCCAGGAACCTGAAGTGAAGAGAAATTAAGTACAAGTTAAATTCACGCATTGAATTAGTGCTACGATTTATCTTGTGAGGAAACACGGAGGATTGTGTAACATACTGGGGTACCGGCCACTTCACTTTGGACAGCACTTGCAAATTCTGGAACTTTTGTATATTTTCAGTTGCTTTTCATCAATTGAGGTTATGAGCTACTTGGCATTTCTGTGTTGTTGCATAACGCAGTCAGACCATTCCCATCACCCAAGAAGGCCTGAAGGCAGAGCTGAAGTGACTTCCTTCAAGACAGAGCTTTTTCTCCAGAAAAATAAGAAATCTTAGACAACAACCGGCAGGCATTGCTGCCCCAGCCCTGGCATGGCGCTGAGTGCAGAGACTGCAACAGGACCTTGGTTTTGCTGAACCCTCCAGTGCCTCTCACCCCACCAGCCTGTCCAGCTTGCTCCAACCTGACCTTCTCCACTGCTAGGCTGGAGCTCTGACCTGTGCCCAGATAGCTACTTTTAACAGCTGCTCATCTCCAAGCCTTTCCTCATGGCATGTTGGTGGCAATAAATTGCCTTTAGTAGGCTTCTGTGCTTCAGAAGGAGATGCACTACCAAAGCAATGCGAGTGACAAAGCCCATAGTATATCCCAACAAACCATTCAACCGCAGTGTCCATGTCCATCCCATGGTGGGAATTCAATCCAAAGAAATACTGTATTAAAGAAACTGTGAATAAAAGCACATAAGAAATACATTTTCAGGTCTCAAGAGCTGTCTTCAACAACTCAGAAAATACACAGAGGCTATGAGGGAACATGCTATTCGGATCTTCACCAAGCTTGTAAGAACAGACTCTTAAATCCCATCCTCCAGGCCAAATCCTCTCTACATCTCTGAAAACTACGTGCTAATAGCAAACTAGCCTCAGATCCAGGTCTTGCTAATGTAAGAGGAGTCCAGGAGAATGGCTGAGCCACGCACGTGATGAATATCTCATGTATTGTGAAATGAAGTTGAAAGTGCATCTATCTGTCAGGAAAGTGGATGCGGTGGTTCTCCATCAGCCGTTAATAGGCATGTGTGGCTGCTTTCATCATTTAACATTTGTTTGAAAGTACCTCTTTTGCTTTCGTGTGGAGATATGAGCGTCCTCGCAGAGGGCACTGGTCCTGTGCAATCACTGTCTGCCTGCAGAACAGTTTAGATTAAAAAAATGTCTCCCCACCCCAGTGAAGAAAATAGGGCATCTAATTGAAAGCCGAGCTATGAGTCCTGCTCCATCCCCCTCCCTCCCCAGCACTACCTCTTCATTGCATCTTTTGTCAGCTCTACATCAGATGCGCCTGCCTTTCTTGCTCTGAATAAAAACAATCCCCGCTTCCCCACAGCGAGCATGAAAACCTCTTCACAGAGCATGAGCACTAAATGAGAGCCATGCTCGCTCTGTGTACTTTGGAAGGCAGGAATATTTCGAGAGACTAAATTAATCCCTCACATTTTCACAGTGTGTGGCACAGATCTGAACTGCAGCTGCCACAGTGGTTGAAGCAAGGGAGAGGAGATGGGGTCCCCTGGGTCTAATTCCCACTGACTCTGGGGTGGCGTGCGGCACAGCTCAGCTCTGCCGTGTTTGGTGCTGTGGGCAGGGGTGGCAGATGCCCATCCTTAGGGATCTGTCCTCCCACTATCTCTTTGGGGAAAGCATTTTTCCAATCCCCCAACTGCAGATGTCCAAGCTGTTGTGAAAAAGGATCACAGGGGAAAAAAAGAAAAAGTATCTGCTCAATGTGATGTTCTGGGAGTACACACCACATCTTGCTCCTGCAAAATGTATCGCGTGGGCAAAGAGTGCAGCTGTGCTGGGCTGACATTTGCCTCTCGGTGCTCGTGTGTTTGAGCCAGCGGCGTTTATGGGCTCAAAGGACCGAGGAAGCAGGGTCTGCTGTGCCTCTGGGAGAGCGGCAGCCAAGAGATAGGGACATGGCTGCAAAAAGCAGCTGTGTCCTGGCTTTGCCAGGCGGTAGGTGCCCTTGAGGAGGACAGGAATGAGCTGGAAAGCCACTGACGCAGCAGCGTGGGGTTTGCCAGGCTGCCTCTCATGCAGCGCCGATCGCAGGTGTGCCAGCCTGGCTCCCACCCCCTGGCCCGAGCAGAGCCAGCAGCCCTGGCCCACGGTTCTGTGCCATCTGGGTCTGTGTGGTGGCCAATCCCAGTGCCCAGCTCCAACACGCAGCCCTGAGAAAACCTGTATTCAGAGTTCCTCCCTGGCTTTGCTTTCTCCAGGAACTTCGTCATACGTGATATTCCCTGCCCCTTCTTTCAGCAGAGAGATGTCAAACCTCTGGCCATGTAATTAGATCGAGAAATTCCAGCTCCCCACTCCTAAATAGGTTGAGGGTAATGAATCCATTGAAAATCAATGCCCCCTATCAGCAGCAAAATTGTTGTTGCAGGAAGAAAGTCACTCAGCGCTGCTGGGTTTGATGAGTCCCTCTTCCCTGGCCGCTCACCTGCGGGGCTCAGCCTCTCGCTGAGAGCAAATAGTTTTATCCCAAATGGAGGTGAGAGCACAAAGTGACAGTTCAGAGAAGGTTACCTTGAAAAAGAGAGGGAGAACCTTCTCCAAAGACAAAGAGGGAGTTTTTGATCTGATCCAGGCTTCTCCCTGGGGTGTCACAACAAACTGCTTCTAATCGAGGTTGCCCTTGCAGAGTGCAGCGTCTCTTGATGGCAAAAAGAGAAAGAGATGCACTGCCTCAGAACAGCTGCTATTTGAAGGCAACAAGTAACTTTGCGTCTTGCTGCATTTCCCAGTTTGGATACAAATACAGTATCTTCTGCATCTACAGGCAGAGGACACACTTGAACAGAGAACCCTGCATCCCATAGTGCTGTGTGAGATGCTTTACATCATTATTGAGCCCCCCAGCTCTCGTACTAATTGAAACTGTCTGTCTGGGTGTTAATGACGAAGATGGGGTCAGCAAACATAAACATCAGTAATATTTTTGGAAGGCTACGATGTGCAAGTGAGGGGTACATGTACTCAGTTTAATTTTAGAAATGAAGTTCCAGTGTGTCACTCGCCCCTTGGACCAGAAAAAAAATGTTGAGGGGGTGAACTTTGCTACATTGGTATAAAAAAGGTTTTGGCCACGCTTCTTTTGGACACATTATGGAAATTAATTTCTTCCTATCTTCCTCTCACTTCTTGAAGATACACAGATGCGTTTGTCTTGATGCTGTAAAGCTGAAGCTCAGTTAATCATTGTGCCTAACATATCATGCATTTTTGATGGGCTGAGTTTTATCAGATTACTCACCTTGTAGAGCTTCACCATGTCTAAATTCTTAAGAAATCCCTCCTGTACTCTTCCTTAAAGCAGGATTCGACAGCAACAGTTGCCATTTGCTTTTTACCACAAGGTCTTTTTCCTCTCTTATTTTCAAATGCTTGACACAACTGGGCAGAGTCAACTTTCCATTTTCTCCATGTGTGACATTGCTCAGAAGCAGCTGCTAAAAGAAAAGCCCCATCATAATCAGTGTGTTTTGCCTGTAGCATAAGGCATTTCAGAAACATTGAAAAGCTGAAAGGAAATAGAAGATAAGTTGGAAATCATGAGCTGAAATATGCACTTCCATTTTAGAGATTAAATTAGAAAAATATATTATTGTGAATTTAAAACAGTATCATGAGCCAGCTTGACAGCTCATCTGAGCTCATGCAGGGCTGTTATTGAGGGAGCTTGGGCTAGTGTCCAGCTTTAGGATCCTCATATCTCTATATTCAGCAGCTGGATCCAGCTTTGGGGCGGTGCTGCTCGGTGGGGAGCAGAAAAGGTTTCTGCTGGAGCAACCAGCTGACTGCAGCACTTTGTAAACTTGGTGACAGGCCAGCATTACCGTGTTAAAGTACCACTGACCCATCAAGAGCGAGGGGGAAAAGGAACATAATGGTGAAAAATTTGCCCAGCTGGAATAACTGAGATCAAATAAAACAGTTCCATAGAGAATATAACAGGCAGGTTGGTGTAAATGAACAACCATTTCCTGGTCATCAGGAGCACTTCGGTCCCATTGCACAGGTGACATGGCTGCCGTTTCATGGTTTAGTTGAGATTGAGACAATCCCCAAGTGACAGCATACAGGGGAAAAAGTGGGGTGGTATCTTAGAAATCTCAGCCGATGTACCCTCAGAATTAAACCAGGGATCAAACTCAAGACATCCCTACAGCAGTTTTAGCCCCTCTGATCTGTGACTTCTGGCTTCGTTCCTTAGGTGGCCACGTGGAAGACAAAGACTCTCAAAACAGCTTTGCAGAAAAGATAATAAAATTTGAGAAACTTTCTATGTTCCCTCCTCCTAATGGTAAAGATGAGTTAATCTGTGTCTTCTTGTCACTGTAGGCTATTCCACTGCCCATGCTAGAACAAATATTCCTCCATGGATCATCTTTTCTACATTCCCTTCCTCTTCCCTCCCACTTCCTCTCTATAGGTGACTAGACTGCTGTGTGATACCAAGCTCAATCCTTCTTTTTGGTGAAAGCAGGAAAAAAAACAAAGCAGAACACTTCTTTTATGAGCCAGATTAGGGAGATGTCTTCATTTCATCATCTCTAAAATGTGCACATGGGCCAGGCCTTGACTGATAGAGCGTCTCATCTGTGCATAGCTGCTTCACTGAACCCTTCAAAATGCCCGGTGTTCTTGTGGAGAGCTGAAAGTCCTCAGGAAAAGTTCACTTACACGTCGGTGAAACAATCAGTCTGCAAGGCTGTACAAAGAAGGAAAACTGCACCTTCGAAGGCAGTTGAATCACCACATTGGGATTGTATAAACACAATTAATTTACTATGGTTCAACAGGTCGCTATTGTGAACCAGTAGAAGAGCTGAGCCAACCATACTCTTTGACTACTATACACGTAAGGTAAAATACGTAAGCTTAAACCTCTTAATTTCTCAGTGTCTTTTCCTCCAAGTAGAGAATTAGTGTGTGCAGGATATGAAAATAACTTCTAGAAGCTGAGCCAGACCAAAGAAGTGTTACGCAGGGAAGAGGCTGCTTCACAGCTTTCTTGGAATGACAGAGATGCTGTTCAAGATTGTTTAACGAAGAGAAAAAAAGAGAGGAGGTGTCAGCAGGCTGTGCATATGGAATAGCGTTAGTTGTCTTGAGGAAAATTAAAAATAGGTAGCTTATTGTGCCAAATTTTCCTGGCTTCTATCATGAATGGCTTCAATATCCAACTAGGAAACCAGTGGGAAGATACACAAACTGGAGGAGCAAAGCAGCACAAAATGTGCAAACAGGGTTGCTGAGTGAAGGCCATGTTGAAGATCTGAACCTCTAACTACTGGTAGGGACCATAGCCTGGTGAGAGAACAGCCAGGGCATAGACTTTATTTCTTTCTTCAAACATAGCTGAAGGAAGTCCTTTCTCATTCAGTAACATGACTTTCAGCACTGGTTCCACAGAACAAAACCATGAGAGTGATGTTGTTCCTGTCCCAGCAGAACTGCAGGGGTGGTGGTACCTGTGTCTGGCATTCTTGGGGATCTTGACATGTCACAGAGGGAGCCTGGCATCTGCAAGTTGCAAATGCTGGAACAGGTACAGATGATGAAGGGAGGTGTTTGCGTGCAGGATGCAGACTCAGACACCAGCTCCTGGATGATAAATTGAGGTTCAGCTCTCACAGAAGAAGCAAGTGAGAAGGTGAGATTCATGTGTTGTGTGAAGAAAAAAATGCTTCTGCCTTAATGGCAATTTGCAGTGTTATAAGGTCATTGCCATAGCCAGGGACGGAAATACGTTCCTACAGATTTACGCTTCAAGAGTTCATTGTATTTTTATTTTATTGAGCCCACCAAAACCAGCATCAAGGCTTTCTATGATTACAGTTTCAAAAGAAGTTGTGATGCTATATTATCACTAACAGCTGAAATTTGCCTTTTCGCAACGAGTAGGAAAAGTCACTGATGGTCTTTCCTCATCAGAAAAAAACATGGAAAGTCAGAGAACCTTCAATCAGTAGCATGACCCACAGAAAGAAACCCCTAGGAGAAGACTCTGAGCTTGCCAGTGTTTCAGTTGACAGCCTGTGTTGACTGGCTCGATAACTAAATGTGACGACAGACTGCTGGGAATAGTGAGTTTACATCTGGAAAATACCACCAATTCTTGCCCATTTGCACTCTGTCTGAGACATATGCTTTTGGGCACAGGTAGAATCCAGATGATGGGGGAGGCAGAGCTTAGATGAACTTTCCTCCTATGTCAGAATAAAGACACAGTTTGCATTAATATGTGCTGATCTCTTCATGTCTCCTTTATATGGTTGTATATATCTGTAATTATTTCCTACATAAATGAATGGACAGTTATTTCAGAATTGTGTGTCAGTTGCCATCAAGACAAGCTTGGCTGGAACCACCCACAAAGCCCAGAAATGAAGCGGTGTCTCCTAAGTAAAACCAAAACCATGTCTTTGGACATACTGATCCAAGTTAGGTGTCTGTCATTCAAAAGAGAAAAGATTAAAGGCAGGGATTGGCTATAGGCTCGATTTCACCAGTTCTCTTCCTCCGGAACAAGGAAGCCGGTCCCTGTGGTCGTCTCTGATGGGCAGCACAAGTGAGCAGAGCTGGCACCAGCTCAGTACCATACACACCAAGCGTCCAGCACGGTCCTTCTTGCAAGGAGCTCGCATGGACTAATTACAGCTTTCATCTGATTGATTTTTTCTTTGTCCATTTCATATTTTTTCCAGCAGTGCTTTTAATATTATAAAGCCCCCTGACTCTTGGACTTTTCCATTTCAGATGCATCCTGGGCTCCATTCAAAATTATGATACAATCCCCAAACCTTGAATGTAAGCCAGGCTCTCTCTTTCCCAAACTGGCAAGCTGCATGGGAAGCAATGAACATATTTTTTCACAGTTATGCATCTTGCATCTGACTCAGGTTATTGTTATTATGCAGTAAGTGTTTCAGTCTGAGCATTAAAGAAAGGAAAAAATGTTCAGGTCCTAAGGGGGGAATAAAATCCACTAATCCAACATAGGCTTTATTTGCTTGTTGACTACCAACTGATGTTGAGAACGGCGGGACTCCCAGAGCTTCAAACAAGATTAGAGAGTAGGAAATAGGACATTTATTTCAACTCAGATTCTTATTTAAGTCTTCATTCTAGCTACATAGCTAGGTATTTGGACATCTGGCAAAAACTCTTGGCTGTACACAGGCGCTGAAAATGTTGTTAATCTTTAAAATCAATATTGCATTTAGGAGATTGCTCACCTGCCTGTATGTTTGTGACTGCTAATTCATCCATATGCCATTTCATCAGTTATTAACTACATAGGAAAAGGCATTACTTTATCACTCTTGGACAACTTATACCACCCCTATATTCATTAATGTATAAAATACAATATTACTATTTACTCATTATCAATTGGAAGAATTGTTTAAAAGTTTTGTAAGTTATTTCCATGACTGGAACACACGTGCTGGTTAAAAACTACTTGAACACACCTAAGTGATTATATGAGAGTGTGCTGGGCATCGACAAGACGCAGCGTAGCCCCTCTGGTCTCTAAAGACCAGTTGTCCCACTCGTGATTGATGGTCCGAATGTCACACTGTTGAAATACTAAGCTGAATCTTGCTTTGCTTAAGAATTGAAAGGCTTGAAATAGAGACGGTGGAAGTCAAACAGTGGGGCAGTTACTGTAATTTCCTAAAACTGCTGTGTTTGATTTGCCTTTAACTCAGTTAAGTATCTTGGCAGACCTTTAATTTGAAATCTGTGGAGGCTGAGCATCACACCCTGCTAGGCCTATCAACAGATGTATATATTTATGCTACTTTTTTTTTTTTTTTTAATAATTATACTAATCATGCATTGAAATTATTAGTAACCTCAGAGCCTGATAGGTTTATTTGCAGTGGAGGGTGCACCTGGAAAAGTGTGGGACTAACAGGCACAGGTGGCAGGGCTTTTCCCAGCACGGGCTGACTTTTATTGTGGGAAACTTAAAAGCTGATGGTAAACAAGGAAATCAGGTTTGCATCCCAGAGAGTTTGGAAAACAGGGAGGTGTTTGGATTGCAAATGTGCAGCTGTGCACGCAGTGTGAGTTGTGACCCGAGCTCTCCCCCTCTCTTGAGTTCAACCAAGAGCCGTCAGCCCCACGTGGAAGTTGTAGGGACGTCGTGCACAGTCCGTGCCCCTGCTGGAGGACACGAAGTCTGTCGTTATCCCCGTGATGCTCTGACACCCCAACCTGGACCACTGCGACAGCCCCTTCTCATTCACACTTTGCTCTTAGTTCTTAAAGGAGGTTCTGAATGCACCAGGTTCAATTCAAGGTCTGGCAAAGCCAAAGGAAAAAAAACAATAACCAACCTTAAATTCAGTCTGCTTGCCTCCAGCGTGCATAAACTGCCCAAGCGAACTGGAACTCAATTAAATAAAGAAGACCATGCATTTTCTCTTTACTTAGCTTGCTAACATTTTCTTCATTAATCAAGCTCAGAACTAAGTTACTGTGGGAGTGAGCTTGTATTATTTTTCCCCTTAAATAACACTTTTTGTGCAGGTGCCCACACATTGCTGGAGTAGCCAGTGATGGCACGAGCTGAGGTTCACTCCTACACCCTCAGGTGAGGTGTTAGGATCACAGATCTCTCACATCCCACAGCAAACTTCTCTGGCTTCCCTTTCGCACCATGCATCTCATCCATCCTCCCCAAAAGGACAATTCCCTTTACAAGCAAAGCTCTTTAACAGGAGGCACATCCCAGAGAACTACTTGCTCCAGTTGCCCTTTGTGCTGATACTGTTTTATTAAAAAAAAAGTTTCCGAAAAATAGTCTCTGGACTAAAAAAAATAAAAAAGAAAACAAGTGCAGGTGAACCTTAATATACAACATAGATGTGAAATGAAATTCAATCATGCAGAAAGCACCGACGACCTATTATAGATGAATGGGATGGGAAGTACATTTTGTCTAATCCCAAGGCATTTTAAAATAACTATTCAGCATCTTCTCACCTGAAATGTATCATCTTATTGATTTTGAGGTGATTTTGCAGATCGACTCCATCAGCCTATTTGGCTGGCATGCTCTGGAGTTCTCAACTGCCCAGAAAATGGTGCCGCAGCCATTCTCAAAGATGTTTTTAGTGTAACTGGTTTAAGGTGAACTAGAACAATGGACCAGAATGAGAACAGCCAAATAATAACACCAGCCAGCTGGAAATAATGGGTGCACAGCTACAGTTGAGCTCTTCTGCTATGGGATGGAAAATCTGGGTCTTTTTGAGGATTAACCAGCTACACGACCAGGCAAAAATACTTCCAACCGGAACAGGATTTTGTCAGTTTTCACTGTGCAACATGATCAAACACAAAAGAAATGTCAGGTCACTTATTACAACAATTTATCTGTCAGCTAAATTGTTCCTCCTCAGGCCTTCTGGCAACATTCAAGACTCCCTAAGATATCTTTCAGACTGCTCCCAGATTTTCTTTTATCAAGTATATAATTCTTTGCAACAAAGAACAAGCTCCATCAGGGCGAAACACCACGACAGGGGAAAAGGGGGAAGAAAAAAAAAGAAAAAAGAGTAAAACTCTGCAGATATGGGTGTAAAATGAGAGCATATCTCACTTTTCAGGGCTGGAATTGCATTTCAGGGCTGGTTCACTGAATCCTGACCTTGGGCTGAAAGGGTTCCTTGTGTGTACACTTAGCAGCTCTGTTCGAGTGTGTGTAGGGGAGGGAAGGCTGGCTGCGTGATTTCCCTGGGCAAGTTTATGTTTAATATCATCGTCAGTCCTGGCAAATTTATGCAGAGTGAGAACATTTCAAACATAGCAAACTTGAATGCTATCCAAATACCTTACTGTTCCATAAACACCGTGGGCAGGGTTCAAATATTTCTTGCAGAAACACATCACAGACACGTGGGGTCCCTGGTGCACCCCTGCACCGGTGTGGGAAGCTTCAGGATGGGGCTTATTCTGCGACTGCTTGAAGTGCAAAGTATTATAGCATGAAAATGTGGTTGAAGAATAGGATGTAGAAGCTCAAGCCCCTTCCAACTCTCCTGTCTGCTGAGGCACTTGCTGAGGTGCCTGTGTGCCCAAGGGAAAGCGCTCTCAGCAACAGGCCAGGTTTCGCTTTCTGTCCAAAAGGTGCAAATTGACCCCAAATGTGTGCTGATCTGGAAATATCCAGAGCAGGATTTACCACTCATAAAGCTAGGTTAGAGCAAGGGCTCTGCAAAATTTGGTGTATCTGGGATTAGAATTGATACTCCAGCCTTATTGGCCAAATATGCAAGGAGTTCGGATTTGTGATTCCAATATGCTGCACATGTTTGGGCATAAAACCACAAGAAATCGCAGTACAGATTTGCAAAAAGATGCTGACGACTCCCTGACTTTTTAAAAGAGCTTTTTCTAATTAGGAAGAGAAACATCCAGAGATCTTTACAATGTTTCCACCACTCAGTAAATGATTTCTGAATTTCCAGGGAGCCATTACGAACTGCAGGTGCGGGGACTGCAAGTACACTTCTCTGCATAGTTGATTGCAGGGGTTTCAAAGCTGAATGAAGGGCTCAATACCCAGGTATTATGTTTTAATTTATTTATTTTAATATAGTTACTAATTTATTTTTATTTTTTTGGTTGGTTGTTTTTTTATTTTAGTTTGGTTTGTGCTCCTCTATTTCTGTGGCACGTGCCCATGACCCACACAAGGGTGCAGATGGAGCCCCAGTCTCCAAGCACAGACCCCTGTCAGCCCCCAGCCACCTCCTGCTCAGCAGCCTGACGAGCAGAGGGAAAATGCGAGTTCAGCAGCTTGTGAGGACAGATCAGGGCTTGGGGTGACCATGTGGGATTTTGGCCGACCTGGCCAACCCCTCTCATCTGTGAGCTCTCAGCAAATAGCTTCACAACAGAGGATGAGGCAGAAATGATCCTGGCACTTGGCAGAATGAAGCAGGCGATTCTGAGAGCTTCAGTGGCGAAATCTCAAGCACAGGCTCCCCAATTCTCACTCACCCGATGCTTCCTTTCATCTCTATTGGAGACGAGCCAGCACTGCCCAGCAGCTCCTGTAGCTCAGCAAAATGAGCAGAGCAGCACACCAGTAATTCTGACATAACAAGAATGACACATTAATCTCACAGCTGGGCATAACTAGCGATAGCCAAAACGCTGCACAGACAGAAATCAAAGGAGTGTTGCACCGTTTATAGGTCGTGCCATTCAAGGGAACCTAGGGTACCAGTCCCCAAAGGGTTTTGTGGTTTTGAACACAACATGGTCCAGGTGATGTGGTGATAAAAAACTGAGCATTTCTTTAGCCTAAATTGTAGCTTTGGTTTTTGAAAATTAATCACAGCAGGTTAGAGGGACCAACACATTTTTAGAAAGACACGGAAGCATGGTAATGTTTCTAAAAAAAAATAAAAATTAGCATGTGGTAACAGTAACATTGCCAGCATTACATCTAATGTGGAAAAACAGGAGCTCTGCTAAGCAGGCATCACTTCACCCTAAGTATTAAGCTAATTCCCCCGTACCATCAGGAGACAGCTTTCCTGCCAATCACTTCTGAGTGCATGACAGCTTGTGGCTTAACTGCTCCGATCTTGTATCACTTAACCAGATAGTATCTGTTTTGACATTCATGAGTTGAGATACTTGGCTTGTAATTGGGAATGAGTACAACAGAGCAGAACAGAGTGATTTCCTTTCCCAAGGATGGTTGTTAGGGTGACTCCATTGTCTAACTCACCGTAAGATAAAAACCATCCCAGTAATGCTGCAGAATAGGGCAAGCGAAGACTCATGAGAGATTGTAAACTCTCTGGAAGGTACACAGGCAAGGTGATGCTGAGTGGATGCCTGTGGTCTCATCCATACTCATGTGTGGGGCTCTACATCAGCAGAAACCCCAAATTTCCACAGCCCTTGCTCAAAGCTGGGGAGCACGTGGCTGCTGTGGGGCAGGCAGGGTGTCCCGCTGCGGAGATAAAACCCTGAGCATCAGCACACCATGGGCTTGAGAGCATCCTCGGCTTGCACAGTACATTGTTTGGTTTTGTTTTATTATACTATAGGACAATTTCTGGATTATGAAAGTATGTTATCTCCTATATTGGTTATTCAGCCTCCTCTGTTTACTTAATGGAGGGTGGGTAACATGCAGAGACCATGAGGAAATCTGCTGTGGTGGTTTCTGCTTTCATCTGAAGGGGAGAAAGGGTTGTTGTCCAAACAAGGTGAGCCAACACTGCCCTATTTCACACCAACCAGACCTCTGGATTCTTCTGTGATGCAAATAAACTAACACAAAACTGGTGCTGAAAGTTTGATTATCAGATCAGAACCAAGATGGAGAAAGGCTTTTACACTCGCATATCAGAACAACAGTCTTCTTGAATTTGTATGATATATGAAAACCAACAAAGCTATTGACAGCACAAAGCAAGAAGAGTTATGAGACCAGAGGAGGAGATTCAGTTCCTTGAGCTGTCTGATGTAACCATTACTGTCAGGTGAGCATCCTAATTAATGCAGATATCTCATTCTAATTGCATGGATCAGGCTGCTTTGTCTTTTCAATAATCTATAGAGCTGTACCTGGCATTAATCTTATTAATAGAACTATTACACTGCCTACAAATTAATTTCCAGCATGAGATTATCTCCTGGATGTACTTGTGTGCAGAGGGATTTCTTCTCTCTGAACTGTAAGCATGGGAAACCCCACAAAGTTCTCCAGGTTTGAAGATTTACACTTTCATAGTTGACCCCTGATGTTGACACTTTGAATGTAGATTTTTGAATGTCCAGATACAGGAATTGTAGTCTTTCATTTCTGCTCTTTAAAACAGTACTGCTGCTTGTATCACACAGTGTGTTGTATTGGGAATGATCCTATTGATTACAGTATGATTATTTCAGATTAAATGAAATCGTGCTGCTTGGTGGAAAGGCTTTGTAGCTTTGCATTTCTGAGAAGGGGAAAACTGCCAGTGGGACCAGAAAAAAAACCAGCAGCTGTCATATACATTCCTCTATTTTTGCAAAATATGTTTATATAGGCCATATATTTTTTCAGGATTTATTAAAGGTTTGCCATATGAATGTCATATGGAAGAAAATGATTGTTCTGGAGGTGATTACACTTCAGATGGTGATTTTCCCTGTAGATACATGTGTGTCTTCCACACTTGGTGGCACCCTGTTCCCTCAGGAGTGAAGCAGCCCAAGCAGCTGTGAAGTTCTCACTTCCATTTCCCCATGTAACTTGGGGAGGTTAAGTTTAAGAAGCCCCTTTTGTTATAAGTTCTTTACTCATGAGCCTGCAAGATGAATAACAAAGCAGGCATTAGGTTGTAAGCCTGCTCAGAGGCATTCCCTGCTGCTTAGTCTCAGCAATGGTCTTGGCTGGGATGCACAAGGGCACAGAACTACAGTGCTGCTACAAGCTGACTGTTCACCCCTAAACAAAATAATAATCCATCCTTGCCTCTCTGGAGATAATCTGCCCAGTGAATGCGAGGCCCCTGTCACCCAGGGAGAGACAAATAAAATCATACAACCCAACAGCTGAAAAAAAAATCCTCTCTTGAAAAACACCATTTCCAGAGTTCTATACCTTAATATAGGCAGTTATATTTTTTCTGCCTCACATTGATGGAGCATAAAAGTTAAACACCTAATAATTTCAATTTCTATTAGAAACAAAAGCAAAAATTGAATTGACAATAATATAATAGCGCCATGTTTCAGCCACTATTGCCACCGATGTCTGAAGCTTGGAGCTGTCAGGAAATCTAATAAAATGAAATTGAAGTGACAAAAAGAAACAATTCCTTGATAAAGTTTTAATTTCTGTACACGTCCTTGGCTGTTGCTGCTGTATGTCAAGATGTGTGGAGATGGCAAATACACTGTCCTAGCTGTGCTGAGACCCTTGCGCTTGGGGCAGCTCCTGCCTCTACTTGACCAAAAGCTGTTGAGCTTGGCTGCATCACAACCCTCAGAGCAAACCCCTATGTCTCCATCCTGTGGAGGTGGACACAACCAGAGTAAGTGAAGGCACTTAATTCCAGCTTGAAAGTCACGGTGCGTTTAAGACATGTATTGATTTCTGTACTACGCTAGTAGTTTATGAGTGATTTCTTATGTAAGTGTCAGGTAAGAGACATGAATGGAGACCTAATTAAAGTGTATACAAAGTACACGCAGTAAATCTCATTGGCAATGTCAGCCTGCTTTAGAGCAGGCCAGGAGAGCAAACAAGATGGCATAAATGAAAGATAAAGAAATATTAATAGCCTGCGACGTTCCCAGAACAACAGCTTAGCTTGTGAGACACTAACATGAAGTGGCTGGGGACACTGAAGAAGAAAAAATGCTATTCCTGGGACACGTTCCACAGCCCTAAAACACAAAAAAATTGAGAATTTTGCTCTTAACTTAAATAACAGCCCTGTGGTTTTCCCATGTTGTATCCATTTTTCCATCATTGCTTTAAATTAACGCTGCCTCTCCATCTGCAGCCCATTCCAGTAGATTTTTATACCCACAAGAACAACACAGAGATTAAGAGAGTGCAGAAAATACTAGGGAAGTGAAAAAATAATTATTATTTTAGTATTAGAGATCCATCAGTATTAGGACAATGAGCTATTATTTGTTTTACAACAGTCCCTAGCAAAGCTGGCGCTACTGTCCATCGAGGAGGAGCAGACCCTGCTGACAGTGAGATCCTCACGTTCGGATTTTGGATGGGGTGAAAGGTTCACGGCTACAGTGAATTAAACAGCTTTATGGCAACATTTTCAAAAGCAAAATTATTTTTGATGTGTCTATCAGGATGGATGAAAACAGATGCAAGTTTTCTCTGCCTTCAGTCCCGGCTAGCTGGAAATTCTGGTCTGGAAGTTGCACACAGCTGCTTTCTGCTTTTGGGAAATACCGTGACCAAAGTAATGAATACTGCTGGAAAAAAAATAGCACGGTATATTGGTGTGGGCACAGCACTGCACTAACTTATCCCCACTGCTTTTTGGACTGGAGCCAACCTGTGTTTCTACACAAGGGATTTAAGGTTCAGGTCAAGGTATTAAATATGCAACTCCCTCAAGTCACTATCCAGAGCTGAATTACAGTGGGTTTTGCGTTGCTATTTTCCTTAGCTGCTCCTAAAGATGGGACTCGGGAGTCTTTTCAAATTATTACCAATTTTCTCTTATTAAAGACTGGTCCAGAATCTGCACTGTAGTCCCTCTAAACTCCTGCAGTGGTCCTTGGACAAGGAGAAAGCTATTCCCAGCCTTTTATGCTGGCTGTGTGGCCTGGGACCTATTTAAATTTTACTCATCTATTCTCTTCATTATGTCTGCATTGGGGTGAAAGTCTTCTCTTTTAACCTCTGGGTTCCCTTACATTGTGCTTGTGCCCTCCTGGATGATGTGATGGAGCGATGCGTGCTAAGGAAATCTGCTCATTTGTAAAGCCAGTCACTAATGAGAAGCAAGATGGCTTTACCACAGGGATGCCAGCACTACTTGGCCGACAATGTCCCTTACAATTCTGGAGAGATTTTAATGGACTGAGCAGGTTGATGTTGTCATTTTCAATTTGCTGAACCATCTGATAGTGTTCCCAACAATTAGCACGTACAAAATATGGAAATATGTTACCTTTTACATTTTAAAAAAAGATTATGGGAAGCTGCCTGGTCTCTGGAGTTGTATAACAACTTGTTATTCTGAAGTGCTTGCTTTGACTTTAAATAGATTTCAGTACAGCAGAGTCACCCTAACCTTGGGATAAATTTAGCTGTCTCCTGAGTCAGTAGAGGGGTTTGGGATCATTAAAAGCCGATCAGGAATTAGCACGTGCCTCCTGGGGCTGGGGATGCGGTGGTTGTACTTGTGCAGCTCAGTGATGGGCAGGGGACAGGGGTGTGGGGAGGATCGCTGCTGAGATGCCCATGCACAGTGCCCATCGCTTCACCTCCTACACCTCTGCTGATCCCACCCCACTATCACACAGCAAAGCACGGGAGGGAGCAAATTGACTTACCCAAGGTCACGCAGAGGAATAGACCCAAACTCCACTCACCTTGTCCCCGGGCTCCTGCAGCATAGCTGAGAGAAAACCAGGACAAATTAATACTCATGAATCAGGAGCTGCTGTAAGAGAGGTCACTCATCTTGGCTTGCTGGTGTTAAAAGGTTGCTTTTGTTTCTGGAGTGGACATAAGACCGTGAAATGCAGCTGTCAGCCAAGGAGAGACTGAAAGGAATGTCTAATGTCAAAAACCTGTAGGCGGTAGACATATATTTTTAAATGCAATGGCAGCTGCAGTCATTTTAGACCCTCCACATCTTATATTAAAAAGAAATACATCTTCTGGCTCCTGACAGTGGGGCTGTTGCGTGCACTGCCTGTGACATGGGGTGACCTTCTCTGAGAGCCGAGTGGGTTGAGGAGGCATCTGAGCACTCCGAGAAGCTGAGGGTTTCACAGTGAATTTTTAGTGCAATGGGGCAAGAGGATCCACTTACGAGAGGCAGAGTTCAGCCCCAGCCTTTTCCTTCCCAATTCTCAATGAGCATCTTGTGCAGCTGTCTCTTGAAGGGTGCACCTGCGATTTTGGGCAGGTCTTCTCCTTCCACCCTGCTTTTTTCTTTGCCACACCAGATGAGGAAGAGAAATTATTTGGGGAGCAAGAGAAGACTCATTCAGAGTGCATGTGGCTTTTGTGGGAACAGCAGACTGAAATCTTCCTTTACATAAAGCAGCCAGGCTGGGCTCGGTGACATGTCCCCATCTAGGATGAGGGCAGGAGTAAGACCTTCTCTCACCAACCCCTGTCAGCACGTAAGTGACCCCTATTTTTCCCTGTATAGCAACAGATGATGACTAATGGCTCAGGTTTTGCTACCTGTGGTAAAGCAGGTCCTGTAACCCAGGAGGTTGGAGCTGTGCTTGGCAGGTTGCATCCATCTCTGTGCTGAGAGCAATGCTCAGAAACCACCAGCCAAATACCTCTTGTCCTGGATGTGCACAGCCAGCCTGGCTTGCACTCCAGAGAGGGGGACAGAGAGGGGACTGCCCAAGGGGAGCCCCTAAACTGGTACCTGACCTCCATGGGTGGATTCAGCGATGCTCTGGTGGCTGCATCTTTCCATACTTCAGATATCTGTATTTTTAACCTCTGGAGACTCCTCCAGACTTTGGTGCAACCACCCATTGCTTCTTGGAAAAGACAAGCACAGCCAGGAGGGCTGTGTGGTGGCAGCCAAATATTTGAGCTTTCGAGCATCACCTCATGTACATGTAGGAAATAAAAGTCTCCTCCTCAAGCATCCAGACCCCAAGCCAGAAGTGTAGGAAGCTTTTTGTTTCTTTACACGTTTTCATGCTGCTTTTCCTAGAGACAGTTTTGAGAAAGACTCTCAGAATATCTTCAACAAAATACTAAAGAAACACACCGGGAACTGTGAAAGCTAAGATTTTAATATAAATATGAACTGACAAGCTGCTTCATGTGGTATCATTAAACTTCACAGTTAGACTTTTTTTTGAAAACTAAATAAAAATATGCCTGCAATGTTAAACTTGAGTCGAAAACTGCTTATTTTTGTGTTTAGCGTAATAACTACTAGAAAGAAAAGTTTCTGTGATTTAATGTTTTATAGGGTTTTGATTTATTTTTACACTTACAGCAGCTTAATTGTGAATAATAGTCGTGATACCACAAACACATGTGGGTTATAAAATTGAGGAGAACCGTGATGATTTGAAGATTATTTTATACTCTGAGGTTTAAACCAGAAGTTGAAGACAGACTAATGTAAACTCAGCCAGGAGGCAGCCGAGCTTGCGTTGGGACATCCTGAGCGAGAGGGAACAGCCCGCAGCCAGCTCAGCTGCTGCTGGCGCACAAATATCCATATAATTTAAATAAGAAAAGGGACTTGGGGGGCTTTTTCCGGGCAGGTCGATGTCAGAGGGACCTCGGTGACCGCTGGATGTCACTGTTAAGTCACACAAAGGCCCGAGCAGTGTCCTCGTACCCGGGCTTTGTGCCGGGGGCTCAGCCTGCGCAGGGGCAGCAGCAGCCAGGACCCCTCCTGCTCCGGGGACAAGAAAACCGCTGGGGTTTTTTGTTGTTTTCTCATTCTTTTTAAGAGTTATGCAATGTTCACAGTGCTGAGGCAAAGCTATTCAAAGGCATGGTGAAATTTAGGACAGCGGGAAAACAAAGCGAGATTTGGGCTTTATCCTTTCTTTCAAACAAATCTCCATACCCGAATCACCGTAGCAGAGCAATGCCTGGGACGCGGGGTTTGTTTGGATATACAAGGTGTGGGGATTTATAGGTGACCTGATTTTGCTGCTACTAATGCCAAAGGAGTGAAAAAGAAAAGCGTCGTACTTCCTTGGCACAAACAAACAGGCATAGTACTAAATCGGAGCAATGAATCCTCTGGCGACCTGGGTGAGTTCTCAGGACTTTCCTTCCCCAGTGCATGGATATGTGCATAAATCCCTTCCATATCGTAAACACGCACTCAGTATTAAGCAGATGTTCAGGTAGTGTTCTCCTAAAGGAAGATATAAATGCCTTTTTTCCAGCTGTCCCCTGTTTCTCTTCATTCACAGCTTTGAGAACATCTGTTTTCTGGACAAACTTTGGACAGTGTGCACTTCTCTATATTTTTAATGCCAAAGCCATGGAAAATGTGCTCATATTATCAAAGCCTCACTCAGGAGCAGGCCTGCTTGCTGGCCATTTTTACTAGAAAGTGGCCTGTTTTTCCTTAATATGCCATCACAGAAATCTCCTTTGAAAGAAGGCCTGTTCCTGAATTCACAACGGGCTGTGACAGACTGTGAATTTCAAACAGTTCCACATTTCATTCCAAAAATTTCTCGCTTCTCTTCACATGAACAAGTCAGCGTAGATGTTTTCTCCAGCCCAATTATAACTCCTTGTCTGCTCTGTGGCACCTGTTCCTGTGCCGTTCCCACCAATGTTGACCCAGGGGAGCTCCCCTGATCACAGGGGCTTTGCTGCTGCGTAACTGAGTTCAGCTTCCAACACATCAGCTCTTGCTTTAAAATTCCCCTGCCTGGTGACACCTTGATGGCTGAGGGCTGGTGCGTTGTGACCCTGCTCTGACTATCCATCCAGGTCAATCACTGACCCCTTGGAATGTTTTCTTTTTGCTTAATGCCCCATGAGGATATTCAGAGGTAATTTAGAGCAGTAGGGGGTAGGATCGGAGCTGCTGAAATGACAGGGGTTTGTCTTGCCTTTGGGTAGCACCTCTGTGACAGCTCTCTGCCATTGTAGACTAGTTAGTACAAGGTAATGAGAGGCTTTGGACCATAGGTGCCACCTCAGAACAAACATACAATAATTTAATCCTTTTGGGACCAGACTTGTGCCTATTTTTTGCTGTTGGACAGGGTCGCTGTTTCTTTCCCCGCTCCGACCACCAGTTTCCCATGACCTTGGCTACATCACAAAATCCCAGGAGCAGAGATGGTACCAAGCACTCATCCTGCCACAACAGCTTTGCAGAGGCTGCAGAATCCCTTGTAAACCAGCAAATTCCTCCCAAAGCGCAAGGTGTTGATAAGATAAACCCTTTCCTGGGACTTACTTACCCCTTCCTTTGAACTGTGAGTCCAAATTTGCTTCACTTATTCCCTTTGTTTTGTGGATCCCAAATCAAAATTCTCACTTTTGTCTATTTGCCTTGATTGGTGTCAGCTGTAATAAAACATCTCTGTGATTCAACCTAAGGAGACCCTAGCAAGGTGTTTGAGGCTAACCAAAGTGTTTCATTCTCCCCAATGGCTGTCAGCTAAAGTAATGACAAAATAGATCTCCAGACAGGAGAAAACACACTCAAGCCCTGAAATATGTTTTGAGTGTATGTATAAAAACACAAGGTAGGAGGACGGCTTAGATCGCGGCTCATCTCGCTGTCATCTCACCAGTTTCTTTTATCACCAAGATTCCTTCCCACTGCTCTGGTTTTGCTCCCTGGGTTGTTTCAGCCTTCTCCTTCCGCCTCTGATCTCTGACATTGCCATGAATAGTTCAGTTCATCACACTGAGGGGAAAAAATAAAATCATCTCATGCTATTCAGGCACTGAAAGCAGCAGAGTTACTAACGTATGGAGAAATAGCTCATTTTAAGTGTAGGGTATGAGTATCTGATACGGTACGTTTTTCAGATTTGTGTGGGAACCTGGGGAGACATCAGCTGCAGTAATTGTTTCTGACTTCACCTGAATTTCACTCCATTAAACCAAACTGAATGTGAGATGAACTAGGGAATAAGCTGAGCTAATTGCACTGGCTGGGCTGCCTTGAAAAACGGGATGAGGTGGGAAAGCAGGATGGTTTGCCTGGGAGACACCAGGCAAAGCCCTGTGCTCCATGGGGTCAGAGGAGCGGGTGGTCACACTAGGAGAGCCGAATAGGAGTGGTGGTTTCCTGGTAAAAGTGCAGGTGTACATGGTAAGGAAGGGTGTCAAAGCTTCCCAACAGGTGGAGATGGAGAACAGAAAGAACACTGTGTTTATAAGGGACTGGAAGCTGCATCACAATGAGAAAGGAGAAGACATAGGTAGTCATGGTCACTAGAAGGAGATACTCCAGGGGAAGGCCAGGTCCCCCCATACAGAGAAAATAATAGAAGAACCGAAAACCACCATCAATGGGAACCAGGCCCAGAACAAAAGATACTCAGAATAGCTCAGTAATGGTGACACACAAACAAATCAAACTGAGAAATGGTAAAAACACAAAAGTAGGAGAGATCAGAGCAATCATCCAGTCCATGTTGCCACCACTGCAGGTGATCGTGAGCTTGATGTTTGATTCAGAGGAGTCCCCACAATGTATACCCTGCACCTCCAGCTGTGAGTTCCCCCTTACCATGTAACACATGCAGCCCTGCAGTGACAGGTGAAAAGACGTAACTGTTAAGTACCACAGAAAGGGAGGAAAGATCACTTGTGTGGATGCTAAGCCTATGGAACGTCAGAAAGATATTGTACTGTTTTCTTAAGGAGTAGGCAAGAAAATAAACCAGAACAAAATCCTGTCACCTTGGTTTGGGGAACAACTTTCCTCTTGGCTCCAAATCTTGCACTCAGTTTGCTCCTGGGTGCTCAAAGACATAGCAGCCAGGGACCAGCTCGCCCATCACCTGTACTGACTGCAAACACTAAGAAAGTTAAAGATACCCTTCAAGCAAGGATTTCGTAGACCACTATAACTCAAAGTAAAGGGGGACAGAGCTGACTCTGGGGTGCCAAGATAAAAGCTGCTGAGAGTGTTATAAGCATTTAGCATGATAATAACATAGTGAAAGACAACCTAACAGTAGTAATTTTTATGAAGATCACAGATTTAGAGTGAAGAGGAAATAAGACACGGGAGTCTGCATAGATAGAGACTATTCAGAGGTCATGCTGCTGCTGAGGTTTGGGAAGGAACCTGCTGCCAGGTAGTGTGTGCATATTACCCCAGGGGAGCAGGGAAAAAAGCTGTGGATCCTTTAAGCACTCAAATGCTTTCAGCCATATAATGTTTGGATTAGGATCCACTTGAAGGTGCAGAGTGCACACTTGCTGAGTTCAAACCTGGCAAAGATTTGCTGATGCTTATTATAAGGTAAGAAGGAAAGAGGGAATGTCCTTATCATTCAATCAGTTATGTGTAGGTAGAAGATGAGATTCTGAATGGGGAAATGAAAATTATTATTATCTGGACAAAGCCATTCCTCCCAAAGTGATAATAATGGGGATAAGATCTGTAGGGCCACCAGCAGGAGGAAAGCAGACCTTGATTTTGCATTAGGAGGTGGCAGGGGGGCAGCAAATGGAAAACAAGACACCTGGGGGTCGGATGTTAAGGATCCCTCCTGGCACGATGCTGTGCCACCCGCGAGGCTCCCAGCACTTGGTCCAGCTCGTTAGCGGCACACGGAACGGATGGAGCTCCCAGCAGAGCTGCTGCTCTGCACTGATTAGGGGGCAGGAGAGATTGATTTGTGATGAATGAATAAATAGGTAAGATTAAAGCGTGGGTAAATGGCAAGGAAGGGGGAAGAGTCTGGAAGTATTTGAAGGGTGTTAACAAGAGAGAAGGGATAAATTAAGGTGGAACAAGGGGTTTCAGCTATCAGCAATAGGATGAAGTTAAAAGGGAATACTCAGATTTTATATACGTGGGCTTACCTAAATAAGCGGGCAGCCCAGAATAGCTGCTCCTCACTTACTCCCCTGAGGATACGTTGTGCTGCACAAAGGCTGCTTTGAGCACTCTGGATGCAATGTTAGCCCTGTGAAATAGGAGGCATTTCTACAGAACTGACAGTGCCCTTCACACTCACTTTAGATTATTCCTCAGTAGCTTCCCCATGTAGACAACAAGTATTTTTCAGTGTAACTTCCCTTTTTTTTAGTAGTGAGACTTAAGCCTGAGAAATAATCCCCTCATTGGACATGCAGAAGGAGCCACAACACTTGGCAGATGTGAAAACAAGTTGGATGGCAGAGAAAGGGATTTAAGCAAGGGATCCTACAGAATGTCAGCTCCTGGGCTGGCAGCCCCAGATTTACCACTCTCGGGTGGACCATTCCCCAAAACAGCTTCCTGCCCTTACATGTGTGGGCACTGACTATGCATCTGCCCACCCGGCTGGGATGCTGCCCTGGGACAATTTCGCAGTATTTCCCCCAGCATTTTTCCACTCTGGTGAGGTTTTCCCTTGAGAGAACAATGCACTTCTACAGGAGTTGCAGAGAATAATCTTGTTATGAATACATGGACTTAACTCCAACTCATCCATCTTAATAGGACTTACATAATTTTCCTTGATGGTTCTGATTTTCTATCCCATTAATAATAAAAAAGCTTCTCTGCTTATATATAATGCAATTCAACAGTAAGTCTCAAAGGAGGATCAAGATCACTTTGGCTTTCCATCAATTTGATACTGATGCCTCTCCAGTTAAATAACTCGAGTGCAAGAACACTGAAAGGGACTGGAGGTTTATCCTGGTGCACACATCTTCCAGCCTGAATTTCTCTGAAGACAACAGAAATTTTCTAACTGATGTTGGTAGACTTTGTATCACCTCCCGAAGGGTGTACCAGGGAGACTAAAGCCTCTGTTTTCACCTGATGTAAATAAGTTTACTATGCTGATTTTGGTGCAGTGAGTCTGATCTCAACTACCTGAGAATCTGGCCAAGAAAATAACACGTGAAGCGTCTGCAATCGTTTTTTTGACACACATATTTCAAATTGGTGTCTGGAAAAGGGCTTGTTAGTCAGTGTTTGCCGAATGGAATACTTCATGACAGCACTAATTAAAATAAATGAAACTTGACTTTTCAAGATGACATTTTTTTTTTTTATAGCAAAGTACAGTAGTTTGGAAACATCTTTAATTTAATTGCAAAATACTTTCTCTGGTTATTTGCTTAAAATTGTCTCCCATTGCAGAGCTGCACCAATATTTCCGGATGCACACTCTTGATTTCGAGATTTCACATTACATTTTAAAGTTAATCTACCCAAATCATTAACCCCCAGCAGGAAAAGATTTTTAATTATGTAGATTCACCAAGTGTTTTTCAAGAACTGTTTTATTTCCCTGAGTTCAACCAGAATGTACCGTGGGGAAAGGGAGAGCACTGTCCTACGCTTGATTTCATGAACCAGCATCTTAACAGAGGCCTCCAAACACACAGCAAGTTTCAGCAAATATATCTTATCCACAACAGAACACAGTTAATGCCCTGAAGAATCCCTGCCCTGCTGGAAAGAAGTACTGATGGGCGCTTCAGCAAGCAGGAGGGTAATTTAGACCGAACTGAGCCTGGTTTTTCCCTCTAACATAAGCCAGTTTTATTCCAGTGTATCTCTGTTCTGATTTACATCTCAGGATGTGGTATCTGAATCAGGTTGAAGCTAAAAAAAAGTGGTTGTGAGCTTATAGTCACCGTTAATCCTGTTTCTATTTAGGTTAGAAACCACATCTAAACATCATCGGGAAACGAAAGCTTTGGGAAGGGCAGGCAGAGACAACCCTGAATTAGCTTTTAATAATTAGCACTATAAATGAGTGTTGGTTTTAACCCTTGCCCCATGCCTTATCTCCCTCATAGGGACCGCATGGTGGGCACATTAGGGTGGAGACCCAGCTGCTCTCCCTGGCGTTGGAGTGTTGCTGGGAAAGACTTCCTGCTGGGGAGAAAAAACACCAATATCATAAGTGCTGGAAAAAGCAGTGAGTCACAATTGGCTGAACTCCATAAAATTGTGCTGATTTACTCACCCGAATCACTACCAAAAGCTGAGCAGCATTTGAGAGGAAACAATTGCACCAAAGTGTGATAATCCTCCCTATTAATGCCGTTGGTGTGGTCAGGAGAAAGGATTCATACCATCAAATGTACTGCATGGACAGGATGATAAATGATGACAATAATCCTACAGGAAGGGAAATATTTGAAGTGCCAGGGTTTGTCCTCCAAAAAAAGATGATACCAAATTCTTCTCACCTGTGCAGCCAAGCCCCAAATGCAGAATAGAAATGAAGTGCTTCAGAAAGCTGAGTGCATTTTAACTGAATCTGGGAGACATCTCCTGTTCCTGGAGGCTCAAAATTATGAAGACAACAAAGCACAACCATGAGGAGCAAAGCATTTTGTGACAACTGACTACACAGCTTTGAGCGTGCCAGAGTACTGGAGTGATTCCCTCTATGGGAGGTCATTATGTGGAAATCCCAAAAATGTGTTGGCAAGTGTCTTAGTATTTTATACAGTGTAATATGTCACAGAAGCTTGTGCAAACACTCCTATAGTTTTGTGGTACCTGCCTCACCATGTCTCTCCCCCTTCTGTCCTTGCAGAGAGGTGCCCCTTGGGAAGGGAGATAGGGGAGGACTAAACAACTGAGAGTTCAGAACTGAATTAACAAGTCTGACTTTTTGCAGATACTTATGACCGGTATGGTACAATAAAGATCACAAGTTATGTCTCTGAAGGCAGAGAGTCAATGCAAACCCAACAATTAGGCACTTGTCCTCTGAAAACGTTTGCTTGCTTTATATTCCAGATCCATAAAACCCCAAGTTTATCAAAAGCTTATCAAAGAACCACAGCTCAGTTGCTACAGTTCATATTTCTACATTGAAGTACTGGGTACAGTCATCACTGGGAACCACATAGTGGTTTTACAGGTATTTGGAAACCTCTTCCATGGCTACTTTTATCAAAATAGTTCATTTCAACTTTTATTTTCTTTATTCTTGTGCCTAAAGCCTATGAAATCTCTAATCTGTCAGCCTGTGATGTTTCACCCAGTGTTTCACATTTCTCTATCAAAGTCAGTAACAGCAGCTCTATCCGCTGCTACAGACATCATTATTTATTTGCCCTGTGCTGCACTCAGAAGTCCCAAGTGCAATCAGAGTTATCACTGAATCTGTATCTAATTTAAACGTCAGTCCAACATCAGACAAGCCACTGCACTGCCAGTGTAAATATGTGCTCTCTGATCATGGGAATGGACTTGCAGCCAGCAACCCTTCAACACATTTATTTCTTGGTTCACATCTTTCTTGCATCTCACATTGGCCATGATCTTACCCAAGAGAGTTTCAACACCTCCAAGAAGAAACATGCTGTCTCTGTCCTCTTCACTTTCATTACCTGCCTGTTGCTCTCCCCAGAACTGCGGATGCTGGCTACTGCAGGCAGATGGATGACTGTTGGACACAGGAATGAAGGAAGGGAAAGAGAATTAAAAATACAACTACTTCACAGCAGGACACACTGTGATGGCTGAGAACATGTTGTCTTTGTTGGGTTATGGCAGAGACGTGCTGAAGCATCCATAAGCTTTCCTCCTGGAAGATCTCTGGAGACAGCATAATCCAGCCATGGCAATGTGTCCTATGTCTGCATATAGGAAGACGTCATCTAACGTAGACAATGGAAACAAACGCAATGCATGGAGTGGTACATGGCAACATCCTCTGATAGTCTGGCTTGATCCTTCTGAGGGTCTTGCAGGAGGTCAGTGGATGTTTTCAGGAGCAGCGTTGTGTTTGAGCGTTATAACATGGTCAGCAGGAAGGGAAAGGTGTCAAGACCTCAGGAAAAAAAGCAGTTTCTTGGCTGTACTTTGTATATTGTTTGATGTAAATGAGGTAAAGAGTGTGGAATTATTTTAGTGGATCTAACAGAAAAAAAAATTTAATAAATAAAAGCTTAAACCTGTTATACGTTTGAACCGGCATAAATCAGGAATGGCTCAGAAATCAGCAGTCCAAATCTTCAGCTATTACCAGTTTTCCTGGGGTTTAAATGAAGTCGAAAGAGCTCTGCCAGTTTACAGGAGCTGAGGCTATGGCCTGATGGAATTGTACAAGCATGAGTATACTGTAAGCCAAAAGAGAATTAGACCCATTATTTTTAAAAAAGCAAAGGCTGATTAAGGATGTTTAGTATAGGTTTAGAAAAAAGAGCACTGTCATGCCTCACTAACTTCCCTGTTCTGTTGAAACATGACTACCAGGGAGATATTATACCGCACTGGGATTTTCTGAAAAAACAATCAAGGAAGTGAGGTTCTGGGGAGTGAGGCGAACAGCATTTTTGTCAGTGCTAATTGCAGGCATTAATAGGAGCCCTAACACAGCTAACTGTCTGGTACTCTTCAGAAGTTAGAAGCACAAGTGCACTTCACTTTATGGGTATAGACATCTAGAGAGAATTTCACTTGCAGAATGGAGAAGCAGGATCTGAGCTCAAAAGGAGACGGGCTGATCACTTCGGTCAGAGGTCCAAGAGCTGTGATGAATGGTGGGGGGAGTTCAGAAGGTGTTTCTTAAGATTTAAGCATAATTAGTGCAGATGCCTTCGAGGCTTTGTTCTAATATTTGTGACATACAGAGCAAGAGCTTTATTATTTTTAAATGTATTGGATAAAACACAAAAACTACGTTTTGGCAGAGGTGCATCAGCACATATTTAACAGTAAAATACAGTGTTGGCAAGGCAAATGGGGCATGTGTTGAGAAAAAAGTTGGGTCTGGCCCCATTAAAACAAACAAACAAACCAACCCCCTCCACATTAAAAACTGTGGAAGATGGCAGCCTGCTGAGACTTGGCTCCAGACCTGAGAGCAGCCACCACCACCGCTTACATGCAGGAACAGGTACATACAGGAGAATCACTGGGATGGGCTGGATGAGATAAATTTGGTGAGGCTTTGCTGTTAGCACTACTCTCGGCATCAGAAAGGAGGTACCAAACATGACCTAGATCAGCCCTGGACTTCCAAAGACTTTGAGTTGTTTCCTTGGTCATATAGTCATATCCTGGATCAGAGAGCTTCACAGATCAACTTCACACAATCCAAAGTACTGTTGTGTTATCAGAGATATTTAACCAGTTGAAGATGAATAAGTTGATTTTTGTTGTTGTTGTGGTTTTTTGTTTGTGTGGGGTTTTTTGTTTGTTTGTTTTGTTTCAGTGGCAGCTCCCACATTAAATATTGGACAAATGAGACCCATGTAGAATTTGACCAGTGAAATCACCAAGACCTCTGTTTCAATCCTTTTTTTTTTTTTTTCTAGCAGTGTAATGCAAACAGATCAAACAGTCTTTTAGACATGGTATTTTACATTACTTACCGTGTCTCCTCTTGTTCTTGTTCCTGTCAAATCATCTTGAATATTGAAAGATTCTCCTACTATGGAAAAGTTTATCAGAGGCCAATGCCTCATTGCACCCTTGCATCTACCTCCCCCTCTGCTGACGCAGCTCCTCCGGGTACTACGTGCTCTGTCTCTCTTCATCATTTCTAAATAGAGAAAACACAGAATATCACAGGTCCCCGACTCGGGGAAGTCGAGCACTGCAGCTGCCAGGGATTTCAGCTAACACCACGGAGCTCCTGAAAAGTCAAGTGTCTTCAGGAGGGGCAGACATCTTCTGCCGTCGCTGCTACAATGCACCCATATATTTCATCTCTATTCAGATTAACTGTCTCCATCCCTCTGCACGACTTGTTTGCTAGAGAGAAACCCAGCATTTAAAGATGTTTATACTTTGCCACTCTTTAAAAAGGTGGGGGGAGGAAAAAAAAGGCAGGCTTAATATAGCCTGAGAAGAAAAGACAACAGCATGGGTAAGTAAGAAAGCACAGGTGTAATTTCTGGGCACAGTAAGGAGTCTTTTAAAAGCTCTTAAATGAGTAGTGTGTACATGTTTACCACCACCGCAGCTGACATATAACCACAGGAGCACTGCACTACAGGCATAAAATGAGGACTTGTGGAGGGCTATTGAGCACTGGGAATTTTCACAGTGAGGTAGAACAAAATTATTTAGCGCTAGGGTGCTCTCTAATTTTGGTACACTGGGAAAATAAAGCAGTGCCTTTGTCCAGGACTAGTATTTGCTCACCAATGGCCAAATCTGCTGCTTTTCTCAGATGTGACCTGGTATACGAAGGCTAGCGTTTGTCATTTGGGCTGTTCAAGAAAATACACAGAGATATTCACCCAAGACTTACTAAAGGCCTCTTTTGATTCTATTTTTGTTACTTTGCCTACCTAACTTCTCTTAATTGTCCCAGGGCTTACACTTTAGCATATACTTAAAAATGTAAACAGATTTTCAAAGCCAGCTTTGAACCTCAGGGAATTTCCAGTATTATAAACATCTGAGCTGGTGAAACACTTGAAACATTTGCCGTGAGAGCAGATGAAAACCCTCCTGAGACACAAGCAGCTTCATCCACGATAGCGAGGCCATCCTGCACCGCAGCCGGGTTCCACCACGCTGGCTTATAAAAGGTGGTCACGCAAAGACTTTGCAGCCAAGCACAGATTTTGTGGATGATAAAGCCCATCCAAGAGGTCCATCTGGCTAAAAGTTAGGGACCCACCATGTGCATTTTGCAGCAGGTTCAGACGTTTGCCCAACGCCTTGTAGGGCTTCACCCAACAATCACTAAGGCTGCTGCCAGCGGTCCCATTGATTTGAAAGGCCGCAGCACAGTGCCTCACAAGATGATCCCATTTTTATGGCTGAAATTACACTATCCACAGCCATTAAATACCTTTTTCTCCTCATTAAATTTTGATAGTTTTCTCTGATAAAATATGGCTTTGGAAGATTGCTCTTCCAGGTTCCAGCTTTTGCTGTGCTCCTGAGGCTAAGGCTTTAAAGGTGTGATCCTGCAAATTACTCCCAGAGTAAGGATTTTTATGCAAATAGTCCTGCTAAGGTTACACAAGAAAGAGTTTGCTGGATCACACCATTATCCCTAGGCTTACAACGGAAACACAACTGACCTTTAGCTGTAATGAGCACCAGTAAAAAAATAAGTGTGACAAAATTGCCAGGATCTTTGCAAGCTGATACAAGCTGTGCGGCGTGCTGGTAGGGGACGGATCTCTGAACAGGCTGAGGGAGTTAAGTCATTTCATGGTGTTAGATAACAGCTAATTGACAACAGATACAATGCATGTTGATAACCAAATGTAATTCGGCAGCTAAGAATGAAAGAGCCCAAATATCTGCTAAACCAAGCTGTATGGGAGTTATTATAGGAATGTTCCCAAGGCTTTTGCAGCTGCAGGAAAGAAAAAAAAAGAAAAAGTAAGATGCTGCGATGTAATACAAAAGAAAGAGGAATCAAAACAGATGGTGCAGTTGGTATGTAGAGGCGCCAATGTGGTTGCACCTAATGTGTGACACGTTGAGTGCTGCGATCCCTGTGCAATGTAAATATTGCGGCAGGCTGCGAGAAATGCAGCTGAGCACAAGCGTTATGACACTGTGCTTATGAGACTATAGGCAGGACGAACTACCTGGGTGAACTTGTGTATGAAAACAGGGCAGAAAGATCTCTGATATTATCTCAAATTAAATTCACCTATCTGGAGGTGAAGGGTGGTGAGCCAAATGTCCTCTGGCAGGTGGGCAGGTTACCAGCACTAAAAGAAGAAGTGCAATCTGTAGGTGGGCTGTCAGACTAACGGGTCTCAGCCCAAACCTTGGCATCATTTACCTCTTAGTGCTTTCCCTCCCATTTTAGTCCAGAGAGGCTGTGACAAAGGCTCAGCACAGCTCAATGGACCAAACGGGGTCCCTGACCCCAGCTCCCCAGGCTTCCCTCTCCCTTCAAGTAACCAGACATTAACATTACTAACGCAAACACTTGCCATCGTTTTGCAGCTAAAAAAAAAAGCAGGTCAGCAGCATCACTGCCACTCCACACTTCCCTTTGCTTAATTTCCACTCCATTTCTCCTCCCTGCTTCTGCCTGTCCATGACCCTCCTCCGTCATTCACCAAGTGCCTCTTTTTCATTTTTCTTGCACTGCCCTCACTCTGCCTTCCCTTCATCTCCTCTTTGTCCTTTGCCACTCCATTATACAAGTGGCTTTTTTTTTCTCAGTTTCCTTGCTTTTACCTTTTCTCCTCATCTTCTTTCTTTTCTTCCGCTCTCTGACAGTATTTCTGATGCCTTCCCCTTGCCCGTTTTTATTGCCCAGCTGCATTGTCTATTGTATTACTAGCCATTATCTCCAAATATATTTTGATATATTTTTCCCCTTTTGCCAGTCCAGCATTTTGTTCCCTTTAAGCCACCAGAAAGCACTAAAGGTTAGAGAAGGAAACTGAAAAGCATTCCAGTAGTTTTCCATCAGCCTGTGTAGAAAGCACTTCTTTTTCCACTTGATGAGAAAGCAGTAATCAGTTTCCCCCTGCATCAAGCTTTTTTACACAAAGAGGTTGCTGCAAAAAGAAACCAAATAGATTTGTAACTGGCCTCCCCCTTATCTCTGCCTCGGAGCCTGGTGAACCCGCAGGCTTTTCGTTTGCTGCAGTTGCTGCTGCCACGTGAAGCAGACACAAGGTCAAGGGGGATGAGCAGCATCATGACTTGTAGGTGCAGGTGCCTGAATGATGTTGGCAGAGCCTGTGGCTTGGGTACTGAGATTCATTTCCCACCTGGAAACTTAAAGCCTTGGTGCCATAGCAGGGAAAGGCAATCTGCAGCTTTGCAACACCTGAAATGGTGGCAAAATGGAAAGTAAAGGGGGAAGTGCTTTGGTATTAAAATTAAGCATCAATCTTCACACTAAACATCACCCCGTCCCTTAGGTACCCACCTGCTGATCTGTAACTACAGAGGTCCAAACCCAACAATGTGTGTGCAGAGAATGGTTCCACTTTAAGGCAGTATGGACTGAAATGCAGTTTTCTATGTGTTAATGACAATGTCTTCACCTCTTCAGCATTGCATCTACCAGCAGAAATCAGAGCACCATCTGGAGACCACTTGCTGCTCATAACACACGTGCTATCAGCTCACTTACCCTTCTGCATCAGCAGCCATGGACCTGGCTGGGCCAAATTTCCCCAAGCAGATGTTCTCCCTGCACCACAGAGCCTCAGATTTGGGGGACTGGCTCTGTCAGAACTCAACAGATTTGTCCCAGACCAGAGTGTCCCATAAGTGAGGTGCCAGGACCAGAGACTGCCCTTGTACAGGTCTTCCCAGCCCCATAATAAATGGGTCAGAGCCCCAGGGCTGGCCAGTCGCATGTTTCCCCTTCACCAAAAACCATCCCCATGTGGAGGTGTGAGGTGGGCACTGCATCACTGCCACGAGCATTTCAGCAAGTTCAGGAGGAGATGAAAGAAAACACAATCCTGAAATTATTCCTAATAAGGCAAAGGAAAAATGAGAACATACAGCCGGAAGGTGAAAGCCCCATTATGAAAAATTTGGTTTCCTGTTTTTCTTTAAAATATAATTTCAGTCAAATGGATCTTATTTGCACAGTTGCATTTGTCATTCTGTCTCTTTTCTGCAACCACACAGTACTTTTATCTCTGATGAGGAAATATTGTAACTGCCTTTGTCTCATTCTCTACCTTTGCTACGGTTCTCTGCTTCCTTCTCTATCACCAAAAAAAAATCTAAAAAATAATATGAGTCCCTCATCTAAGGCACAGTACCAGAGGTTTAACGTTAACAGTGTGCTTTGTCACTTAGGCTCTGGAAAAGGCTTACAAAAGCTTTATTAACAGGCTCATTAGCACGGCCTGATTTACTTCTGCAGACTTTACTCTTTTACTAGTTTCCAGGAGCATCAGCATCAGTTGCAGGGCTAATGAATTCACTCAGATTTGCATGCTAATGAAGCTCCCATGACTCTGTGCTCTCTGCTTCAAATCGATCTTTGCTGTTGCTTGAGGAATATTAATAGAAATAAAAGTAAAGGGGAGCACTGCGCATTTCAGTTGGACTTGCTGTAATCCAAGGCTGCTGTGCAATTCATATTTCATACATTACACTGTTTCAGATCTTATTTCTTTCATGCCTTATTGACTCTAACTGTACAGGAGACATCACCTTTAGGAGATTCCTAGTATAACAGTTGGCCAGAGACTCAAGGGACTACTTACCTCAAATTGTACTTGAGCTCTCAATAAATAGGTCAGTCACCTAAAAGTGCTTCCATGCACCAGTGCAGTTCCAGGTATTTTCCCCAAAACATATGAAGCTCATTTCCCTTTGACAGAAACAGAAAAACTTTCGACTTCAGCTGCCAATGCTGCCTGGCTGTGCAGTGCATCACACAGAAATGGAGCGAGGAAGCTCCCCTTAACTAGACCTTAAACTCAGCCAGGGTGAGAGACCCAGCCCAGGGGGTATTTCTGCCTCGGGATGAGGCCATGTAGGGAGCAGGGACACCTCTGGGGACGTGACAACAGACTTCCCAACGTGAGTGTCAGTACCAGACTTATTCCTCAGCTTCTGGAAGACATTGGGAACCATTTTTCCTGAGCAATCAATTCATTGCACTGCAGCTGCCAATATATAAATTAATATATTTATGTCATCCTAGAGCATAACGATTGCCATTTCATAGGCTGAAAAGTCAGTTTGTGCCTGAATGCCTTTTTAACAAGGACACCTTTGTTTTGGGCTGTTGTAAGAAAAGCAAGAGGAATATTGGAAGTGCAAGGAAGGAGTCAGAGCCCCAAATCCTCTGCTCCGGTAGGATCAAACTAACAAATCCAACCAAAACAAACAGATAAGTGATGCACCTCCGTTAATAGGAAGCATTACTCTTTCAACCCTGCTTTAATTTTAGCAGTGATGAGTGCTGGTAGATAACTGAAGCCCTAGAAAGAAATCCCATTGTGCAATCTAGTTTTTACAAGAATATTTTTGGCTTCTGGAAGTGCACTTAACACTTCCAAATTAATAGAAAAGAGGATTCTTCACTGAGCAGCCTCCCGTGCCTGCTCTTCTTAATTTGATACAACAGCAGAGCATACATTGAGATTAAAATGCTCTTTTGGATGTTCAATTGCAAGAAATCATTCAGTGAAAAACAGGGCACCATTTTCACGATATCTCTTGTGAGTGAGAACAAATCAAACAGCTCCATTTCTCCATTTTGCTTGCTGCAAAAATAACACAATCCCTGCATACTTTGTTTTTTCCTTTTTTTTTTTTTTTCCAAACAGAAGTAAAGAAAATTAAATAAAATGAAAAGCAAGCTGTGGACTAATTATCCTCTTCTAAATGACTTCATATTGTAAAATAGCCTATTGAATGCATAATGAACATCATTACCACCAACTGCTTGTGAGTGGAGGAAAGCAGAGCGGTCATCCCATGACTATCAGCAGTTGTTCCGTGGGCAATGCAGAGTGCCAAGGTGAAACGGATGCTTCGAGCCCTGGCCACTGAGAAAACAAACCAAGTTGACAACCTCAAACTTCTATTGACATTCAGTAGCTCCTCCTCCTGCTTCCAACTCCAGTCCCTCACTGTCCTCTCATCGTCTTTGAGGGCATCAGGTGCTGGTTGCAGCATGGACATGTGTTTTGGGCACTGGCAGCTCTCCCAGCAGCAAGAAGGAGACAAAGGGCTGGGCAGTATCTTCTGCTGTGGGAAGTTTGAAGGGGAAATGTGCATTAGGGCACTCGCAGGGCAGAGGTGAGGATTCCCATCCATGACCCGGTGAGCATTTTTTAATATTTATAGCAGCTGTTCCCTGCATAGTGGAATGATTTCCCAGGAGAAGCTGGAGGAGCCCAGCCTCAAGTCCCTTTCTCCTCCCGAGCCCCAAACAGGGTGGCTGTGGATGACCATCCCTTTTTCAGCAAGGCCCCCCAACACACACACATGCTTCCCCAACCTTGCTGCGAGGGTCCTGCAGACAAAACTCCCATTTCCCGTCCCTTCCCATCTTTCCAGTCAAACAGGAACAAATGCCAAGCATGAAGCATGTGAATTACACTTTCACAGAGATGAAAATACTCAGATTAAAATACTCCTCCTAAGATAGGAATGTTCCTAAACGGTATGTGCTGGACAGTTTATCTGCTTTCAAGGGTTTGCAAGTCCCGGTTGTGCTGCTCTCGCAGTTTTTGTAAAACCTGGGTGCATGGCTGCCACATACGGCTGTTCCTGTTGTCTTCCTTCCAGTCTCATCCTCAATTTAGCAAATCTGTTTTATGCTCTGAGGCTAAAAGGTCATTTGTAACAGTTTGGCCTGGATCACCCTGAATGAAAACATCCAATCAAGCCCTAATTGTGACAAATTATATTAGGCTGTATTTGTGCAACTTGCATTGCAGCAACTTAATTCAGGCTGTGCTTAGGCTGTGGAAACCAGGCAAGGCTGAAGAGATCCCTTCCACATGTAGGGAGAGGTGTGGGGGAGACCTGATCTTCCCCACCGGCTCCATCCCTCTCCACATCCCTGTCTCGACCACAAGCATCCTCTCATCCCAAAGCTGTCATCCAGTACTGCCTAAGATTTTCGATAAATTAAGCAGGTTAGTCCCACTCCACCTTCAGTGCTTGCTGAAAGTCCGGAGGAGAAAGAACATCTGGCCTGTGATACAGAAAATTGTTAAAATGATGTGTAAGAAAGAAGAACATGATGGGATTGGCTATTGTTGCCCCACTATTCCCCATCTTTATATGGAAGGTTCACTGGATCTTCAAATGCTTCTCTCTATCCCAAGATGTGACAGTGAAGGTAAAAAAAAAAAAAGGAGAGAAATACTAAAATTAATTTTCCTACATGACATATTTTAAAGGGCACTGACAATTGGCTTTATAATTACATTTCTAAATCACTGGAAGATTACATTACACTGAAGGGTGAACTTTACAAAACCTGAATATTTTTATTTTTTTTAAAGTTGAAAACCTTTTTGAGGATTTAAATACAATCCTTTGGTGCTGTAACCTCATGTAACAGCAGCAGCAAGGAAATGGCTAGAATATGCTACCCTTGTTCCTGCTCATTTGTATCTCTGATTTCCCACTGAGGCCACTAAACCTTGTGGGATTCAGCAGCTCCTTCTCTAGGGATGAGCAGCATGGTTGATCACAAGTGCTCAGGTCTTCCCAAAATTATGACAATGCCCTCATTCCTCAGGATCGTGAGAAAAGGCTTGAAGTGTTAATATTTGAGGCAAGAGGTTTATTTTGCTATCCAGCTTTTGAGCCTCCCAGATATCCCCGCTTCATGCCTCCAGGCTTTTCTTTGCAATGAGGAAAGCTCCAAGTATCTCAACTGAGAGCTGAGCTTCTCACCTTATCAAATTGCTCCAGGTCTGAGAGAGAAACTCGGTGTCAAGAGACTGAGCAGGGATATCTCTGGGTCTGCCTTTGGGGAAAAAATTTGTTCTGGAAACATTGAAATGAGCCATAGGGATGAGGTCCTGCATGGGTGGGCACCCTCCCAACCTAAATTCCACCTCGTTTCCCACGGTCTGTCAAAATACAGTAAGTCTTGGCTACATTTGTGGCCTAGCTGTTCAGGGGACACTCAGGAAATATATCTGGGTTAAACAGAGATGCAATTTAAAAGCACGCTGGCTAAACCACATTAAATTTTAACATTGCTGCTCTACATTAATATCAGGCTGCTTTCACCTGAGCTCCAGTTGCTGCAACATGAAATCCAGTTTAACTGGTGAACTTTTACATGTGGAAAAACTCACTGCCTGGTCTTAACAAGGCAGAAAAAATAAAAGCACAAATCAGCTTGACTTTGTAGTGGTTGGACTTGCCAAATACACGTAGGAAATGATGGAGCTCCCTGTGCTCATCCACTACAGGAATCTATATTAGGTTTTTCAAAGTCTTACAAGCACAATAAGCTAATGCAGTCTCTCAGCACAGGTAAGATTTATTTCTCTCTTTCTCTAATATAGAAGGACCCAGATGCTCTGCTTGTATAATCCATTGGCTTACATGGATTTACACCAGATATTGGCATTCAATCTATGACTGGTCTTGGTCTTTTGGCTCTAGTTCAAGTGCAAGAATGAAGTTCAGAGGACAATTAACAGAGAAAAACTAGTCTTACATGTACTGGAGACAACAAAATTGCTGTCTGAGATTAAACAATCATCTGAATGAATAACCTTGGCCAAATCAGTTACTTAGATATGAGGAAGCTATTGGCAGAGGTGTGAGTACGCTCCAAAAGGCCAATATTTATGTATAAGTTGGATATCTGGTTACTGAACCAGTATTACAACTCACTGATTGTAATTTAAAAAAATAGCCATCAAAACTCTGGATAATCCTTCACATAATCCAAAGCTGCATCAGTAGCAAGTGCTAGTAACAAGCCATGGCTTTGCTGAGCAGCTACTGAAGGTAACACAAAGGTCTGACTGCTGAAGATGGGAGGTGATGGTGTGATGCCAAGCAGGGCAGTTTAGCCTAAAGGAGCATGAAGTAATAACCTGGAGAACCATAAACTATCCTCATATGTACATATATACAGCATACTTAATTTGTAGGCTACACTGAAAATTTAGGTTTCATGGCTCTAGTCAGACAAAGAACATAAAATGATTTTGCTTCTAATGTGAACACGTTGGTCATTTTAACAGCATTTGATCTACAGAAACAAGAGATGGACTGGAATAATAAGCAGCATTTCAAAGATTTATCTAAATATGTTTGGCAGTTCCCTCACCCTTTGCTTCACAATATGTACATACAACAATTGAGAACATCCCCTGTAAATTACCACCCTCCACAGGGTTCTCATGTTAAATTATTTCAAATAAACAAGGCCAAATGCTCTCAACTTAGCCAGAGATAATCAACTAATATAAAGCAATTTCCAAGAGTTATATTTTTTGGCTTCAGGCTCTTAAAAAACAAACAAATAGAGAAAATTGGGGTGAAAAGAAATAAGAAATGTCTTCTATTATTTGCCAGTGCCGGACCAGCTATTGTGTGTGTTCCTAAATATTAAAGTTAGTGGTGCTGGATTTAGAGCCCAAACCATTCTCTGTGATTCAACAGCAGCAAAATGGGGCTCAAAGCTCCCCTGTACGTGACATGGCTATAGAGACTACGGGGATAAGATCTTTCTCATTAATCAGGTGATCCATCTCCTTGTATAAAGCTGCAGGAATTAGTTTCCCTTTCCACGCTTTTTAATTCTGCCCAACACAAGTGCACCAGTCAGACAAAGAAGTTGCATTACCTCTGAAATTTCAGCTCATGACATTCTCTCCTGAAGGCATTATGTTTGCTGTTTGCATTGACTTTCAATTTACAGTGGCCATTTCTCATCGTAGCACAACACAGCAAATTTCCCTATACATTCAGAAACTCAATGTAATAGGGATGAAATTCCATAATTTACATAATCAAGTTCTGAGCTGAAAGTTCTGATTTTAGACATATCCCTAAAATAGAATGGGGTGGTTTGGGGCTTTTTTGGCTTGTGTTTTGTAAGATATGACCCATCATTTTTAAAGTAATTGTGTAATTCTGCCTTGCTATTGCCAGTAAGCCCCATTATCAGTCAAACTAATAGGCCTGGAGAATGAAACCCCCAAAAGAAATCTTTCAAATTAGTGAAATAAATACAGTTAATGATGATAATTAAGTCACTGGGGATAATGGAGAGATTATCCAATTACTATCTATAATTCTGTGGCTTGCAAATATGATAAGACTGTGTAGAGCTAATCCATAATAATAATAATAATAATAATAATAATAATAATAATAACAACAACAATAAGGGGAAAAAAGCACAAAAAGCCCCCAACCCAGGAATTACTAGATTTCTTCATGACTAGAGGTATTTTGCCAGTTTAATTGCCTAATTGAGGTTTTTCTAGTCTGGAATAATTTTTTAGGTAGCTGTTGCAACACTGGGTTCTCAAAGAGGGGAGATATTCTGGGTCAAGACTGACTTCTCTGCTGCAGGTCCTGAGAAAACCCTGCTGTCCCCTGGATCCAGACTAAGATAGGTGCACGTACTGCTAACAAAGGTCTTAGAACAACTACAGGTGAACTACTTAAAAATAAGAAGAGATGGGCTCAATCTATTGTTCCTGAATTTTGCTAATAAATTTATGGCAACATTTTAGCAGGCATATCAGACAGGTGGATTATGCCAGCAGGCTCTGCTGTACAGAAAGATCCTCAAATCCCTCTGAATCCCCTAGTGACACTTTTTTTTTTGTGGTTATTTTTCAGACATTCACAGTCATGCAGCCACATAGTCACCGTGCTAAGGAGAGATGGCTGACCTTCCATGACCAGGTCAGGTGCTAAGGGGAGGTTTTGGTCCCAAACATTTCTCAGTTTGAGATGGACTGTGTCATGGTAGCTAGAGTTTTCTGATTTAGCAAGAGAATCAGGGACATGAGCTAAACCCCAGAAAGACACAACAATGCATTGGATAAGTTTGTATGTTCATGGATAGGCACCATTTTGGGGGAGGTAACTAGATTTTTTTATTCTCACTTTTTAATAAGTATTTGTAGGGCCCTGTTTGGCGCAGGTGACTTAAGGAGATCTAAATATGGCCCCCAGCAAGTCAATTAAGGATGTGTTTAATTTTAACATGTGCATAGTTCCTTTGGACCTCATCCATGGAAATCAATGGCAAGGCTGCTGATGGTTTGATTGGCTTCGGATCAGAGCCAGCAATTTTGATTGTAGAGATCAAATGCTTAAAATTAAGCATATGACTAGTGCTTCACTGGATTAGGGAATCAATTAATGGAAGTGGGGTGCTTGTTATAAGATTTCCATTAAATTTCATGCAGTTTCTAAACAGAAACTGCATATTCATTCCCCTTGAATGCATTCAGGTAACTTGGAAGGAAAATAGAAGAGGGTTGATATAACCAGAGTCTTCTAATGAATCTGCTGCAAGGACTATGTTGTTCTGTACAGGAAATTAAATCCTTGCATTGAAAGACCTCATGCCAAGACCTCATACCAAAAAGGTAAGTACCAGAAAGCTCTTCCAATCCTTTTTATGCAAAAAGCTCTTCACAACAATCTGTGATTGACAGAGCTGGAAGGTGATCATCTTCACAAGCAAATCAAAAGGATCAGAAATGATGCAGCAGAGTGCAACCCCTTCTCCACACATCTTTTTTCATCTTTGAGCAGCTGCTGGAAGTAAAGCATCCCTCAGCAGTTCTGCTCCCCCTTCACACAGGCCTTGACAAGAGCATTCTTGTTCCCACTCCTATTCAGTCCTACCAACCCAGTCAAACTCCATTTCAGGCTCAAGACTCCCTAAGCACTCAGAAAAAAACCACCTGAAATCAGGTGCTGACAGGATTAAACATGTTCTGCCGAGGCCCAGAAGCTGCTGTAGGAAGGGAAGGGTCCTGGGGAAGATCTTAGCTAGCACTCAGCTAGCACAGGTTTTGCTGGTTTGCACTTCATAGCAGTCTGGTTTTATTCCTTGGCCACAAAGGGCCAGCTCAGCTCTGGAGAAATTCCCCTCCTAATGGCCCCCAGACACCAGCCTGGAGCTGTGGACGTGGAGCTGTATTTGGCCAGAGCTGGCGCGTGTGTCCATCCACGTGCAGACATCTGTAACGTCAGAGCAGCACATTAAGCCACAAAACGTTTCTGTAAATATTGTTTCACACTTGGGTGAGCAAAGCATGCTTTTATCTGTGAGACAGCGCAGGGTGTAAATTACATTTTAATTGAGAAATTGCAAATGCTAGCTTTTGCCTTATTTTGCTTTTTATTTTGTTACTAAAAAGGCCTGATTGTTAGTAGGATAGTTCTGCATGAAACTCCCTGCAATGAGCCCAGTCTTGACTTTTTTTCTTTTTTTCTAGACTTTCTCTCTTTCCTTCTAGCTTTGCTGGCCTGGATTCTCCTCCTTCCTAATAAAGATGTCTCCAGGCCCATGAGCATTCCCAAGCCTTGCTCACACGCAGCTTGGCAATCTTCCCCTGCAACATTTGCCAGCGGAGAGCGGGTGGTCTGGCTCTCCCTTTGCCCTGCTGCCCCTTCCCTCCTCGCTGTTAGGCAGGTGCAAGTGATGCTGACAGTCTGCTGAGACCCAGCCTTGTCACCTAAGGGTGGAAATGAGGAAAAAAAAGCCTCTTTTGAGAGTCTCGACACAAAGATTTTTTTGCTGTGCAATCTGTGAGTATGATTTCCCCCTCCTTAGAGCAGCTGACAGCATTGTATCCATCGAGGGGCTTCACAGGAGCATCTCTCAGGTCCCGATACCCAACTGCTGCCATCCATTTGGACCATGGCGTGGTGCAGATGTTCTTTCTCCCTCACCCTAAAATACCATTTCTGGAAAGCTGCAGTTGCAGCTGCAAGCACAAGGAACATCTTAGGAATTTGTACATCTTTGCGGGTTTTTGCATTATCCTAATTTCTTACATGTCACCGTTCGTACCCTAAAGGGCCACCATTCATCTAAGACGTGGCAGGAGTGTGAGATCCTGTAGGATCTCTCTTTTTCCTGCTGATGGAAAAAAACAATAGTTTGTAGCCCACACAGAAAGCATCCTTATTCTATGATTCTGGAGTCTCTGACATCCCTGCTTGCTGGGAAGCCTCCCTTTAGGAAGGGGAGCAGAGCACAACCTCATTCCTCAGGGCAGTCAACGAGCTGTCAAAGTGCAGAAGTTAGACATGGCCAGACAGGAGGCGAGGGCAGCAAAGGCAACGGAGGACAGAGCCAGCTGTACTAAATCACTACTTCTCCTGGGCAGCTTTTGCTGGCAGGGCTCCGAGAGAGCCCAGGCTGGAGGCACAGAGCTGTGTCCCCCCCGCTGGGAGATGCTACGGGAGCATGAAGCACTTCCAGCTGGGAACTCGGAACCGCAATTGCAAATTGCACCCTCAGTGCTCGCGGGGGTGAGTCAAGCCCATTAGCCAGCTAATCCTCACAACAGGCTTTTGTGAGGCTACTATTTTGTTCTGGGGAAATGTATGATCTACTGATTACACAGTATCCCAACATGCCAAATGTATGCTTGAAACCAGTAAACAATAAATATTTAATTAGCTGGTCATTGTGACAATAACAACAGGCAACAATTAAACTGGCTTTTCATTTCCCGTTCATTTAGTTGTCAGTCTTGTATAGTTACAGTTAAAAGCCAGCTCCTGCCTTGACCACCACCTTTAATAAGGTTGTGAAGAGAATATTTGGGTTTGATCTGAGCTTTTGATCTATGTCTCTGATTTCTCCTGCCATTGCACAGATTGTGGGCATGACTCAAATAACCATGAATATACTGTGGATTGAATTTTAAATTTAGAAGCTTATTCTTTTTATTCTAACAGTGCCAACTAAGATTTTGGAGAGCAGTCACACTGGGCAATACAGTTATGATCCAACCTGAAACTGCTGATCTGCTCCATTCCCAGTAGGTCTTTGCTCACCTCACCTGTCCATGTATGCTCTACTTTTCCATGTTGAGACTTTTCATCCTCACTCCTCTGCATATTCTTCTTTACTCCTCCACTCATGTTTATCTGCAACCCTTCTGCTGAATCCCAAAGAGGGATTGCCAAGAAGTGTCCAATTTCTAAATGGAAAAGGGAAGAAGAAAGCAGTTTTCAAGCACCAAATTGAATTTCCATGCCATGTATGTTTCCATCTACAGCCCCTATATCCCAATTAATCTGTCTATTCTTTGTCTTTACGTGGATCACCAAACACTGCAGGTGGAATGCCTTCAGGGCAGGTTTACTGGAGAAACCTAGAGCTGGAAACCGGTGTTTTCTTACATAAACCTGCCTCCTTCCATGTTTAACACTGAGCTCCAGAGCAGATGCTTAACAGTGTGGGAGCAGGATTAGGTGGGACCTTATCCCACTGCAGATGAAGCCTCTCCTGCCACCAACAATGACATATCTACTCTTACATATTAATCAGAGTTTCTCTTACATGGTTGTCAGCAAGGGCTCTCAGCTATGATAAGGAAAAGAACTGGGATTTCAGCTGGTTGCTTTCAGATCACCAGACTGTAAATGAAGGGACTTGGTTGCAATCACAGTTCTGCTGAATGGCTGTCTGACTGCAGACAAGTTGTTTCACATCTGCTTCCCTTTCCATCCTTTTCTGTGTTGTGAATATGATAGTGAGATCTTTACAGCACATTAATGTCCCCCTGATGTACCCAAATGGCATTTAACATTGTGCAGACATGACAATAAGTCACGTAAGCACCGGTGGCATGTTCACTTGATATGCATTCGCTTACAAATATTGTCACTTTTTACAACCACAATTCTGCATCCTGCCCAGAGTCTTCATATAATGTAAAACTTTTCATTAGTTTTACCAAGTCCTGTTAGATTTCAGTGAATGTCAATTTGGTTCCAATTTAATTTTGCCTTCGACGAGAAATGAAAATGGTGCCCTGAGTCCTCCCATACAATAGAGGTAACGTCTTTCAAAATAAATGGATTTAATTGTAAAAGTCAGCTTTGAATCAAGTCTGCTGTGCTTAGACCTACTAATCAGAAAGCATTTATGGAGTCACAAGGAGCTGATAAAACGTGTACACAGTTTTAAATGTCCCATTGTAATGCATTGTAAACCTTAATTTAAAACAAGACAGCTTAAAAGCTTTATGGATTTGATTGATGATATACCCTGTATATTGATGGCTGAACCCAGAATACTGTTATTTCTGCTTTGTCTTGCTAACAACAAAGTTCAGAATGATAATATATTTTATAAAAAGCTTACTATTATGCTGCTGCAAAAGTAACATTAAATAATGATAATAGGCCTGAGCTACAACTTCATGTAGAAACAGTTCTGGTGACAACAAATTTACATACCACAGGCACAGAGGCTGCTGGCAGCACAGGGATAATGCTGCAGCTTTCCAAAATATTGACATGAGAACATCCCACAAAGCAAAGGATGAAAGAAAGGTGAATTTTGGAAGCTGAGCAGTTCAAACCTTCTTGCTCTGGCAGCACTGTGGGGCTGGTGGGGAGTTTGAAGGTCCAAGGGTGGCAAAAGTCACATCCCAAGAGACCAAACAGATTGTGGGCACCTCCAAAAACCTGCTGAGCATTCTTCCCATAAAGAATTTCAGTTCTGTGGGGTGAAGGGCAAAATCAGCAGTTTGCTTTAATAACACAGCATTAGTACTTTTCCAGCTTTGTACCACAGATAGAACAGCCAACACCCAGCAGAGCAGAGCAGCAGCTTCTCCACAGGAGACACAAGAGGTGCTGCGTTGCCCATCCTTGCAGAGGAAGCAGGGGCTGATAAAGCCCCTCCAGAGCCTTTGTTCCTTCCCTCAGGCTCATATTCATAGCATTAGACAAATGTGATTTGGCTGAACATAGAGCTGACAATGGCAATGTCTGTGTGGAGAGGGGATCTGCACTATGACACCAAGGTGCATAAATTCCTGCATACTTGAGGGCACCTAAACAGCTTTGGGATCATCTGAAGAAAGGCTATGTAAAATAGGAAGTCTTTCATTTGTGGCAACAAACTGTGGCCAGCTCACACAAATATATGAAATATGGACAGAGAAGGGCAGGGAACTCACAGCTTCAAAAGGCAGAAACTTTCTGAGCTCCAAGGGATCCGACTCCGATGATGGTGAAGACCACATGGGACAGTCATCTTCACACATCTGAGCGGGATCACATTTGTGTCACCGCATGATTCAGGGGGGCACAAATCCTCACACCTCTGTTGCACTGAGGAGTCAAATGCAGGCTCCTCGTACAGATCACCAATGAAAAATTTAAAAGTCATATTGATGGGCAGCTGCTCCTGTGCAAAACAGAGCAGCAGCAAATCACATTCAATTAGAAACAGTTACTCCAGGAGAAAAAATCCACCCTGAGAAATAACCACATTAAACAAGAAGTTGCAGTGGAGCACTGGCAGCAAAGAGCATTTTCACATTTAAAACACTGTAAGATTTATTCAGGCAGAGCTGAATGGTGAATTGCAAATTTGGAAATTACACAGGTTTACAGTTTGTATAAATTAATATTATGATTCCACGAGGCAATATAGTTCAAAAATTAACAATGATTCTTGAAATACTGTTCAAACACTTAAACAAAAAAGCATCTACAGTCAAAAAGACTTGTTCTAAGTTTTATGTCAAATATCGTGCAACAATAAAATACCACATGCAGCCTCCTGAACAGCCAACAACTTTAAATTCTATCTTCAGTCTTACATTTACAGTGGATCAAATTTATGCCTACTATGTTATCACCAGAAAATACAATACATGGCAAAAATACATTATGCCAACAGCAGCCTAAATTGTTAGGCAGCCTCAAAAGCAGGACTTTCAAATCTATGCCTTGAGTCTGTAAATTAAGAAATTAACTATCTTTAAATACCATGCAATTAATATTTGCATGTCTTTACATTTAAAATGTAAGCAAGCATTTATGTTCAAATTTATCTTGCAAACCCCATAATTATAATACTTGCATATGTGAAAGGAGTAGTTGGTAGTTTCATTGTCTGGCACAATTTTAGAAGTCAGATTTTATGATCTCATGAACTTGCACATCATCATGCAGATTCTCAGCTTGAAATGAAGTCAAAAGTATTCAGTACTGTAAAATTGTGCAGTTTTATATATGCTATTAGGGCTGTATTTTGAGGAACCAATAACAAGATTGAGAGTTCAAAGGAATCTACAATTCCTTTTTTCGTATTCACATAGATATAAAGAAATGTAGATTTTTTTAACACACACACACACACACACACACACACACACATATATATATATAGGCATGCATAAACAGCTAGAAAACTACCAATACCAAACATGTGTTTGTGTGCAAAGAGGTAGAAGGCTTCCACTGCATGGAAACAGGGCTGATGGAGACCTCGCTCTTCCCTGGAAAACAGAAGATTTGCGGTTCAGACAGAGGAGAGCTAAAAATCGTATGTTTTTCATACAGGAAAGGTATTGCATTATAGAAAAGCATATAAAAATGCAGTGAAGAGAAGGAATAACAGATGCTGGGGTGCATTGAGACACAAAAAGGGAGGTTCTGAGAACATTTATGGGGTTTAGTCTCAGCAGAGAAAAGCCGAGTTTCTGCTTCCAGATGTGGGTTTGGTGTTGGATAAGTATTGAGTGTTTGCAGCACCTTTAAGCTTTAAAACTACCCCCAGGTTTCTTGTAGGGTCTTCAAGGTCTAAAGGGTGGACTGAAGCACCTCAGACCTACTTCAGGCACCAAAGCAATTTTATGCTTGGAGAACATGTTTCAGAAACGTGATTATTATCATTATTCCACTAAAAATGTGCTAGGCAGTTCGTGGAACAGGAGACATGGCTCCTGTCCCAACAAGCTTGTAATTAAAGGTGACAGTCTTGCAATTTGGTGTACGCAGGCGAACCGCAACGGGAATAACAGCAGTGCCATCAAACAGTGCAGCGGGCTGTGAGACCCCAGAAAAGTGTGAAATCCAAGTGTGGGGAGTAAACCATAGGGATGGGAAAGGTACAACAGGACCCTTGTATGGAAATAAGCTCCCTTCAGATACTGCTCCAAACCAGAAAAAAATGATCTTAATAGTCTCTTCTTATATTAAAATCTATGAATTTGGGAGAAAGATGAGGGAGATAAGAATTTACGATTCCGGCTTTTGATTTTACACACGCGTGCAGACTCCAGGAAAGCTGCTCTGCTGCTTTTTAGCTCTTCTTCAAAAGGACACTAAATATTTCAGTCCCAGTAGATTGTCATTATTTTCTATCTTAAGAGAAATGCCATTACCACCTTCTGCATAAATGTTCCTTTCTGAGCCATGCAATCTGGGGAAGATTTTCCTTTTTTTCTTCCTCCCTTCTGTTTCTTTCATTTATAAATCCAGACAGTTTTGGGTTTTGCTCCATTCCCCCAAGTGTCCCTTCAGTCTCTGTGCATCTGTTGTCCCAGGACGCACCACATTTAGAAAACTGATCATTACCAAGTGTTTTTTTCCCCAGTTTCCTTGTAGGGAATGGAAAGTCATTTTTCAGGTAGCAGCTGACAGATCTGTAGGCACCTCTGGATTGCTCCATTTTACTAAATTCAATGAACCACTTGACAAAAGTTAATTAGAGTATTGCTGTCTGGGATGGGAAGGTCCACTGAGAGATGTTGGAACCATCCCGTTTCTCACAGCAGTTGAGCCAGTAGCTACTCACCATAACTTTTATTATTAATAAACACACCATAAAATAATTCTACCTTTTACAAGCAGCATAGATTTGAATCCCGTGTTGTTAAGCTTCTTGCATCACCCTGAAAACACATTGCACTGTGCCCCAAATGCTCAGCCAGGAGGTGGTGTGCACATAAAATTACTACTGGTGTCAATAATAATAATGTCAGCAACAAAAAGAGATGTGAGGCCACTGCAAAAACTCCCTCATGCTGGGACAACCTGGTGTGCTCTGACATGCACAGCTTCATAACACATCAGTTGCTTGATTTGGTAAGCAAATAAGAGTCTAAGAAGAAGCAGGACTAGCTCCCTATCTCACACATTTTGTGGATTTTCTGATATTTACTCCTTTCCTACCCACTGTTCAGGCTGGCCTATGAGTCAATTGATCAGAAGAACAGGGAAATAACCTTCAGCCTAAAAACCTTAACAAAACCAGTGTATGAGCATCTCAGCACTGCCCAAATAAATAAAGCCCTAACTCTGGCATATGTTGTGTGCTCATTTTCCCTGGGGAGGTGCTTTCAGGTAATGGAAGTTAGCTCCATCCCCCAGGCTGGCCTGACGTGTCATTAAACAAAGCAAAAGCAATCCTGACACCAAGTTCCTGATAAATAACTTATGTTTGTTGTTAAATAGATGCATCTTATTACAAATGCTTAGTTATTCATTTAGATGAGAAATCACACGTTGGATTACAGTATGTCCTGATGACAGGTTAGTTTTTATTAATATCACTACTCTGACTTTGCTAAAGCTCCAGACCCCATTTGCAGCTCCCAAAGGCTCGATTGAGATTTGCAGTCTTGGGGTTTGCCGTGCACATGGGAAGGATTTGCACTGTCCTGGTGCAAATGATCTTGACCCTTACTCTATCCTGATTCCAGCTATCTGCTTCTTGACCATACAAGAAGTCTCCATGCTTCCAAATGTACTTTTAAATGACGCTAAGGATGCCCGTCTTATTATAAACCACAGTTGAAATCTGGGCCCCTCACTGGTCCCTTTCTTTGAGAGGAACAGTATTTAGCCCACAAGCCAGCAGTCTGCTTAGCTGTAGAGTTCAACAGGAACAGAAATAGGGCCTCAGTCCAGAGGAGAATATTTTGCAGAAGCAGCTAAAATTAGGATCTGGCCCTGGGAGTGCGTTTGCAGACATCTGGATATGATGCACGGCAGCAATGCTTCTGCGGATCAGCAGCATAATTGCAATAAATAATTCAAGAAACAGCAAATGATGCTAAAAGTGAAGCCTCCGGCTCTGTGAAACAGCTGATCGCACTCTTGCCTGCAGAGGGGATCCTGCCAGGGGCTGGGGAGCACAGCAGGTCCCTATGGGACTGACAGCCACAAAATGGGGCTGCAGATGGACTGGCAGAACCTCTGACAGCCTGGACTTAGCCCATAAATTTGTGACTGTAGTCTTTCAGTCCCAGGTGAGATCTCCAGCTCCCTTAAACCCCACAATGTTCCCCAGACTGAGGAACATCTGGAAGTCTAGAACTGATCCTGCACCCCCTCTGCCTCCAGAATGGTGCATGACCGGTGTCTGTGGTACGGAGCCTGCGACCTCAGGAGGAGCTGTTAGGTCTGATAGTGAAGCGAGGTGGCTTCACGGCTTTGCAGAATTGCAGCACATGGCATTAAGAGGTGAATTTATGTAGTGAATTAAGTCCTATGTTCAGTTCTCCTGTACACAGCCTGGGTGGATGTTTCAAAACAGCCACATTCCAGGTTGAAGCCAGGTGGGAATTCTCCCTTATGCCTATTACACTTTTCTCAGGCAATCAAGACCTTGGTTAGGAAAATACACAATAACTTGCAAGTACAAGGTATAAATAAGTGAAGTGAAGAGGAGAATTTCTCTCTGTACAGGTGACACTCCGCTATACATCACACTTCAGCACCGTCAGACTCTGGTCTATTAGAGGAACTCAGTCTGACTTCTGTTTATAAAATAAGTCTGAACTCAGGGTTGTGAGGAAAAGACTCCTTCCTCTAGGAATGCAAGACCTTCAGTCACGTAAGTGAAGCAGCTCTTGCTTGCTTAGAATTCAAACAGGCAGAAAGTTATTCAATTTATTTAATAAACTAAGAAAGAAAAAGAAGATAAGCTAGTCAGATGGCACTACCTTCAACCATAGTAGGTGGAAATGGCACTACCAAAACCAAAAAAACATCAAACAAAGCTCATTTGACCTCCCCCAGCCAACACAGCCACCTTGAATCTCAGAGGGCTTAGAAAAAATGGGGTCTTGGAGACCTCCACCCCCCTTTCCATCTCCTTATCTATGAGAGAGCAGAACACCTTTGTAATTAAGTGTGAGATGAATCTACCACCCCAAACTCTGGCTATTTTATGTGGCTAACAGATTAACATAGTAATTTGTCCCACTGATACATTACAATCTGAGTTTCATAAAAGTCTGTAATTGTCATTCATTCCTTGGAGCACTCTAAATTCTGACTCATATTTGAATCACAGTTTTGCAAAGACTCCTGATATGTACAATGTGTAAAACCAACCCTGTCTCCTTCCTCCCTCACCTCACAACCTAGCTGATTAAAAATCTATATACAAAATGTGGCAAGTGAAGCACATTTGCAGTGAAGTGTAATTATATCCAGAATAACTAACATACGCAAAAGATTTCTTCTTGACCTAGTGCCTACCACCTTTGTGAATCTCTGAGTCATGCTGGCCTCACTTTCTTGACAGTGTATTTTTTTAAATTATTACTATTGTTGTTAGGCAACACAACTGCAGAAAGAAGGGTAGTTTTTACTTTGCATCCCCTGTTACCATCAGTGACACCATCAGCTAATCTAGTCTTGGCAACGACCTACTTCAAGAAGTGGAAGCAACACTAGGTGTTCTCAGACCTTGAGTTGAATTTGTCACAATTGGCTCTTAGTAACATCATATTTACCTTCCATCCACAAGCCATTGAGAGATGCTAGAAGTGGCAACTCAGAGTTTATAGAATTCCTTCCTCATACCTTAAAGAGAAAGGCGGCAGAGACAGCTCGAAAGACCAGAAACAGGGATTAAATGTAAATATTTTTCCCTATGTAGAAAAAAATACTACAGTACAAATACGTAAACCATCTGATAAACGTGCTGTTCCTGATCCTAACCTTCCTCCTCAAACTCTTTGCTCATTCCAAGAAGCATGATCTTAAGTACTACCCATTTCATGACACTTCCTCCATGAAAACATAGAGGGGATGTAGTGGCAATTTCAGCAAAGGAATCACAGAGGAGCAGCGGACAGGAATATTACTGATCAATGGCAAAAAAAGATTAAAGATAGTGACATCTTTATGGCACTGTGCCGAGCAATGAGTGAAGAAGATCAAAGGGATCATCAAGCGCAAGGAGAGAGCTCGTGGCTATTAAGCTGACAAAAAAAATAACAAACCTCAGACACCATCCTATGGGAAATAGGAACAAAACCCTTAGCAAGAGATAAGAATCAGATTTTCTTGTTTCACAGAAGTGAAGATGTTGGAGGGACAAGTATCAGGAACTGCAGTCTTCTAAAAGGGCTTTGAGTGCAGGGAGCTGGTCCTTAAAGAGCAAAGAAATGTAAATAATGGAGGAGACATCACAGGGAATGTGCAAAAAACTTCTGCAGGCACTGGAACACGAAGGCCTCCATGAGATACGTGACTCAGGTCTGGCAAAGGAGGACGACAACAACCAAGATCCAGACAGATTTTAATGCTGAAATTACATTTTATACATTTAGACCTGACCTGGCTCAGAATGGGCATAACAGCATCTACCTAAGTTTAAGGCCTTTTTGTTGAAGAGGATTTAGCAGTTTAAAGTTCAACATATTTTCAATGTTTTGGTGGATAACTTGAAGCAGGAAGAAAGGGTGAGCTGGATTATGAATCTTCTTATACCCTTTTAAAGCATTTATAATTAAGTCTATTTTTTTTTTCTTTTTTTTTGCTACTGGGAAGCAGTCTTGCTATAATCTTCTAATTAATAAATGGCTTGATAAATCACAAGATCTTTTGTCCACGGGGAAATTTAAACATACTGTCAGAAATATTACACTGTAAAACTGGTATCAGACAAGCAACCATTTTTTTTTTCTCCTTCACCTTTTATTTTTCTAAATTTATACTTAATTTGAAAATGTTAGATAACTAAATTAGTCAAAGAAGTTATCCACTGGATATAGTGCCAGTTAAAATTTGTGTGAAAAACTCTCCTTGGCACCAAAGGGCTCTGGTGATCCAAAAGAAAAAATCTTTAGATAAAAATCCAAGCTGTGCAGTAGGGTTTTGCTACACCCTGTTAAAGATAGTTGCCCATTTTATGCATCACCTTTGATGCATTGACAAGGGTTGTCCTACAGCATATCTCCAGCCATTGCTTCATTCTCACAATGCGTTTGTGGGGAAGATCCCAGTCCAATGCAGAGCAGTGGGGAAAAGCAGAGATGTGGCCTTTGCCCCTCACCTTGTGCTGGGGACATCCTGCTCCACCTGTGCCTGCCTCTGCCTCCTTTTGGTCCTTGGCTCTTTTACCTCTTGCTCAGGTAAACTGAAAGCTTTCTGAGACATGGGCCATCTCTTACTCTCTGCTTGCAATGCTCAGATTACTGAAACATGAAATAAAAGAGCACTAAAACTTGCCATGGAGCAGCAGTGACTGACAGGGACCTGGACTTTGTCATTCATTAGCCAGACTTCCCTCTTGTCACCACCTCAAGTTTGCTTCCTTCCTCCAGAGCAACATTAAAATAAACATTTCCCATTCTGTGTTTCCTAGTACTTGACACACATAAATAAACACCTTTCACTGTTCTCTCAGGAGGGAATTGAGGATCCTTATCTTCATTTTCTGAGTGTGGAAGTGAAGGAAAAGACAGACAGGTCAAGACTTTTCTGCTAAAAACATGCATCCCGTATTTATCTAGGCAATGGCTGGGATTTGACAGCCCAGGGGTGCACCAGTGCATGTAAAGCAGCCCAGCATTTAGTAGCCAATGTAGAGGCCAAACTGCTCGCAGCCCTTCCTCCTGTGTTTCTGCTCTCACGACACAAGACACAGGGAACAACAGCATGAAGCAAAGCTCAGTGGTTTGAACCAGATCAAAAGGATGATAACTGTGGTAAGATCCTGAGAACGACAGAAAAGAGCAGCTTCTTGGAGGAGATGTGCTACAGGACCTCACATCTGGAGGGCTCTCAGCTTCATCTGCTGATGGCCACTGCCAGAGCAGATCTGATGGACCCCTGAGCTGTCCTCATGTGTTGTTTCCTTATGTTTTACCACCCACAAAAAGAGAAGTTTTTATTAATAACTGTGTAGCCTGAGTGCTCTACTGCAGCTGTGTCTGAGAGCAGCAGCTGTGACTGCTGGGGGAAGGGGGTTACAGAGCCTGGGGAGATGCCAGGGTGTGGAAGGCAATGCAAAACCCCCGTTTTTGTTGTGTCAAATAGAAAACCTCTTTGAAAAGTTGCTATATTGAGGAAATGATACCACTGCATTTAAGACAGCCCCTAAATGTCAAGTGAGCATTAATCATTCTCTTTGTTTACACTAGTAAAAGACATAGCATCCTATATACCTGTTGGTAAAAAAAAAAAAACACCTGGGATGTGCAACTGTTTTCATTTTAAATCTTAATTATTCCAGAAATCTTTCAAATACAGCTCATCAGCTAGCTGTAAGCATAGGTGTGAAAAGGGAAGAATTTCCATTATCAAAGTAATCTGCAGCTCTGAAGACTGCTGTTTCCTGCACCAACAAATTTCTAACTGTTCCTCATGAGTTGTACTGGCAATAGTTTAGGAAAGTGAATGAGTTTCTAATGCAGGATGTAAGGTATTCATTAAAGACCAGGTAGAAGAACATTAATTTAACTTTTAAAACATATTGGGAGACAAATAAGGCAATTCATTAGTATGCATGTATTGCCTTTGCTGGATCAAGTCAGACAAGCTCAGCTGTGCCTCCTAATGCTTGCACTGCAAAACACTGCTTGATAGTCTTAACATTTTAATAATAATAATGTTCACTGATAGACAATGACAGGATGTGATTTACTATAAGTGGGATCCTTGGGTTTTCTATCTAGCTTGCATGCAGGTTCACACCGCCTCTAAGAATTAACTTAACTCCTTTTGCCTACTATGGCCAGGTGCAAAACAGGTAAACTAACAACAACCTGCCTAAAATCAGCCCAGGTAGTCTTAACAAGTCAATATTGCCAATAACCTGCACTAACCAGGAAATCAACAAAACAGAGATTAAAAAAAAAGGGAAAAAACCTCTTTTGTTTGGTATGTACAAGAATAAACTCTATTCTGCCTCAAATGAAAATGAGCACACTTACTATCATTTCTATTTTACTGCAATCCTCCCTTCTAAGCTTCATCCCATTCAGCTGAGATTCTTGTAGGGACACCCTCCCCTTGGCCACAGGGTCACCCATGAGCAGTGATAAATCACTGCTTCAAATGCTGAATTATGCTGTTTTGAGGTCTCCAAACACAGGGCAAAGTCTTCCTTCATGTGTTGGCCCAATGCAGCCTTAGTGCAAAAGATAAAACAATACTTGAGGGCTCTTTGATCTGGGTATTGTCATGCTAGAAGCTGTGTCCTGTGTCAGAAAAGCTGCTGTGGGAAGGGCTGGGTAGTAATTACCTGAAGATACTTTCAAGTGAAGTTGCCTGCTGAGACTAAGCAAGGAAATGCAACAATATCTGCATATATTTATTCTGAAAAGAATAATCAGGAGATGGGAGGAATTTAAGAAGCGTGATCCTAGTCCACTGAGCCTAAGCACACAGAATATGAGTTTTCAAAGAAGCGACTTCAAAGTTAAAATTCTGGGGAAGGTAGAGCTATCGGTGTGAGCCAGACAATATAGGGGAACCAGGCTTCAATAGCTAATTAACTAAGTGCATTTCACAATATTTCTAATATAGCAGCTCACAACCAAACAGGGCAGTCTGCTGCGAGGCAGAGGATGGAGTCATGTCTGAGACTGGCTGCTCTCAAGCCTCTCCCCAGTCCAGCAGCCACTCTTACACACCATTAGGAGCCAAGCTCCCCACAGGGAACACCACCAGTCTCATCAACATGGGTAGCAGCCCTCTTGCTTTGCATCACTGAAGTCTTGATTATTCCCACATAGCCTCTATCTGAAACACTGCAGCTATTTAAGGCAGCTCTGGGATTTTTCATGTCCAAAACAATAGATCGAGAGAGGATCAAATCAAGTAGGTTCCTGATGCTCAGGGCAGCCTGGAAGCCAGGTGAGAGCACAGCCTGGCCCACTCAGTGCTGGTTACTCCAGGATTTGACAAAAATGGTTGTGGGGTACTCAGAGGGAGCCCTATAGATGAGAGTTTTAGTTGAAAAGGGATTACAGGCGATATAGACCAGCAGAAATGTCAGGGCACCTAAAGGTCAGAATAAGCATACTGAAACTGTGCCTGAAGATGATACCTCTGACAGTGCTGTTCCAGCCATCAGTGATTACGTAGCGATACTTACCCATCCCAGCCTGGAAACTGGCAGGGAAGGATGGGAAAACAGCATCACAGAGGGCTGGGGACCGCAGAGACCTTTTTGGATACGGCTGCAATAAAAGAGTATTCTGATACCTTCCAAAGGCACAGCCTGAGTTATTACAAAAGCATTAATTTACCATCAGGGCTTGCTGGAATCAGAGGGGAAGGTTTTGATTTTTAAAAACAGAGTCAAAGGAAAGCATAAGTGAAAAAAATATATTCAATCCTTTTAAAGTCTGACCTAAAAAACCTTGCAGTGTAAAATATGCACTAAAATATTTATGGCAGGTTTCTATGGTTATATGTGTGTATATATGTGATATAGAACAAACTCAGTATTTCTCCTACTGGCCTTACATGCCATGAAGCTGAATGAGGTCTTCCCAGTGGAAGGGTAAATCCTGACTGTGGTCAGCAGAGATGGCTACTTTAGCCGTGCGGATGAGCCGAATGGGACAGAACAGCTACCAGCTCATGGCCCCCCGCCTTGGCAAGATTTTGCTAGCATGGAGAAGTAGTCTCAGGGCATTTCTTCTGCTCTCCAGCACACCCTGGGGATGCTGGAAAGCTCTACAACAGGCTGCCTGATCATCTGATCTACAGAGTTGGGTGGTTCAGTGCATTCCCTTCCCCTACAACAGCTCTTGTTTCTAGGAGCCTGTGCTAAACTTATGAACCTGGTGATATGGGCTTAACTCCAAAACAGATGTACAGGTTACTGGTTCTGAGTTAACTCACCTCCCCCAGCTCCCGATGAAGACAGTCCCATGGAACTCCATGAGCAGCCCCGAATTCTTGTGTGCGAAGACCCCTGTGCACAGCACAAACCAGAACAGAGTCAGTGTGAAAAGGATGGATCTATCCGGTAAAATTTTAAGAGAGACAAGAAGGTTTCTTAGTTTAATACCAGGAGAAAATACCAGCCTCCCTGACCCAAACTAAGGATTCAAATCTCCAGAAGAAAACAAAAACAAACAAACAAACAAACCCCACAACAACAACAAATGCTTAGTTCTACATGGAGACAAAGGGCCAGATTCAGACCTCAGTCATGCAGAAAAAAAGCCAGAGTAAAGCCTCAGTGTTCATGAGTTGATTCACATTTCAAACAGCCTAACGGAGCTGAGCCTCTATAGGAGTGTGCCTTGGTTTCTAAGGAGCTGGCTGTTATTTATACAGTCTATTTACACGTTCTCTTGGTTCTCTGTGCAGAGGAAACACTTTATAGTGTAAGCTCGCCCTCTTTTTCTCTGCTTACATATACACATATGCACGCACTACAAACAGAGAAGGTAGGACAAAGCTGTTTAAAGGAACCACATGTAGGTATGTTTTAAAGAAAGAAGATATTTCAGGTTGTCAGTATGAAATTGTCACAGAATGTAAATTATTATTGTCTGTGCATTTCTCCCTCCTAAGAGGATTGTGCTAATTAAACAAGAAGAGATTATCAAACTTTGTCTACAGCTGATAAAATCCAACTACAAATTAAAATGCATGTTAAAGCTAATCCATCACAAACTGAAAAATTAAGCTAGTGCATTTGTAATGTTTTTAGCACCCTTTGTCCTTCAGATAGTGCCCAAATACTAGCATTTCATTGAGTTTAATGTTTTGCACTTCGGTAGAGATTAAGAATTGTATATTCCATACAGTTTCTAAAAGCTTGTCTTCTTTGCATGTTTAAGATTATGCCAGTAATTTGCATTCCCATTTACAAATGGAATTGTAAAAGAGGGGAAAATGTAAGCAAGCTGGATTAAAATAAACATTTGCCTCATTCCAGGGCCAGTAAGCTTTGAAAAGTTTCCTCTCGTTGTTACATACCTCTCTATGATTCACAGCAGCAGAAATGCCACCAAAGAAAGGCTCTTCCTTTGTTATTATTGGAACAAGCAAGAACAAGAAGTTCTAGAAATTCAGAGGGAGACACATACTGGTTGGGTCCCACTCCTATTTGCATGTATATGCCTGAGTCATTTTAGCCATGATTAACCAAACCAAAATGATGAGGGATTCGGTCCAAAGTGGCACACCCAAACCCTAGCACTGCTGAAAAAAAAGAATTTAAAGCTAAACCAAAGCATCTAGTCTTCAGATATCCATCTGACACTCGATAACTAAAGGGCACTTTCCTCCTGGCACAAGTCCATTGCAGTCTAAAACAGTGCTGGCTTTGAGTGTGACAATAGCTAAAGGGTGAAGAAACAGATCTGAGTAGAAAAGATAACCAAGAGGCTGTGTAATCTGGAAGAAAAATCACAGCTCTCAGCCACAGGACCCGAGGTCTGTTCCTCAGTTTGCTGCCAGCTCACTGCATAACCCTGGGACAAGTCACATCACCTTTTTCCTTCTAATTCCTTTTCTTGTTCTCATCACTTGACATTTCAGACCCCTTTTGAGCAGGGTCTTTGTTGCACTAGAGTTTGGTGATATTGAACGCTAATCTTGCTAGTGACCTTTAAGATTTACGATGATTCAAATAATAATAGCACAGTGAAGAAAAAATAAAATGTATGTGGTGTCTTTCTACATAAGAATCTTGTACCTTTTAAAGTAACTGTTAAATGGCTTACTCATTGCTAAAATATTTATTATGTTAGGTTTTGTTCTGGCTTTGAAGGGTATCATGACTCTGATGGAGGCAAAATTACAAAAATCACAGGTTCCTCCTCCTAAAAAGAGTACACACAAAGCAAACTCCTTGCAAAATCAAAGTTTGAGAGAAAAAGGAAGATACGAGTGAAATATTTTTGCCCACAAATCACCCTCTTCATTGTCAGATGATATTTGAGCACTGCATTTATATTTGCCCATCTCTCACCTCCTTGGCTCAACAGATGTGCAGTGGTCACATCCTCCCCAGCAGGTGAGGAACCAGCCTGAGAGGTGCCTTCAATCTACACCTCACCTCCTGGAGTCCCCTCATCTCCACCTCCAAGACCTTGGACACTCCTATGGCTTCCTAAAACATCAGCAAATCCACACCTCTAACAAACCTGCCCATGGCTTGAGAGCTCAGGGTGGGTTTAAACTACTCTTAGAAACTTCTGTACACCACCAACATCCATCCAGTGTCATGGGAGATTATCCAGTTAGCTGTGCAAAGGGAGCCAACCTCTCCGCACTGGTTGTGTGCTTACCCAGACCCCATGGTGACCCAGCATGGCCAAGATGTGGGTTAGCACCAGCTGCTAGATATCTTCTCTCCAAAACTTACATCTTCAGGTCGGTTAATTTGTTAAGATGCACTCCAGATTCTTGTGTCACATCCTTCCCAGCAGGAATTAAGATCCTGCTCTCTGTGGAAAATAATAGTTGCAGGTCTCTGGATTTTCTCCGGTTTAAAACGGAGTTAATTCTTCATAGTTCTAGGAATCAGAATAACAAATTCCATGTGTCCCTGCGATTACTTTGACCTTGCACGATGATTTGTGCTCAAGTAAGGTCCATTTAGACTACAAAACACAAGGGCAGTATTTATTTAACTGATTATGCTGCATTCTTGTCCTATGAATCACTCTCCACAGATGGTACTTATGCCATGTCCTACTTTCTTATTTGACAAACGGCTGCTCTCTTATATTGGCTCTAGCATGCATGTAACTGCATTGAATACAACAGATTTTTTTTTATTTATATTGGTGTCAAAGTTGGACACAGGGCCTGTAAAAGTAAAAAAAGGGCCCCAAATACCTGTAGAATTCAATACAGCACATTCATTATTTATAAAATGATTGTTTCTGTTGCAGAACATTATTGATATTGTTATTTTGTGAGCTTTCCACATATACAACTGGTACATACAACTGTACATAGTCGATACTGCTTAGATACTAATAAGACTGGTAGAAGGTTTTTCAATCAATATATTCTTTCTAAAGAATATGCAACAGTGCATATGAGGGAATTGATTCTGTTTTCACAGAGGTGTAAATGAAAAACAATTCTTAGAAGTGAAAGGAATTGCAAAAGCAGGAAACACGAAGGCCATATGTGATGTAAAGATTAACATACATTTTAAATACAACTTTGTGGCACTTTGGAGACCATTTCAGGATTACAGTAATTTTATATTCAGTAAAAAGCAGCTTTCAAATATAGAGCCACAAATTACTTCTAGCAAGGAAAAAAAAAAAAAAAGGTTGTGTTTTTTTTCTCTTTTTCCCCAGGAAAGGACTTGTCAGTTTACTCTTACAAATCCTTACTCTCTTAAAAGAGAGTCTGCTTACATGAATAATACCACCAGAAGTAGAAATCAGTGAGAACAAGGTGTCAAAAGACCAGCCTACAAAGTTCAGGGAATGATTTCTTATTGCAGAAACCCTTTCATTCTCTAAGGGAGAAAAGAAGGAACAACAGCCTCTGACCCAGGGAGAGATGAGAAGGGATTTGGACCTACCATTAGTTATCCCTGCAAGTTTGGTATGATGAAAGGAATGTGAAGTGTCTGTCAAAACCTGAAATTTACAATTTACTACCTTCCTTTTTTAAATTTTTTTTAAATTTTTTTACTTTCCTTGGTGATTTCCTTCATTCATCCTGCTCCGATTACAGTTCGTGGCTTCAGGACTGGTCCTCTGACTGAAGCAAGATCTCCTAACTAACCTTCAAACAGAGGAATTCTGCAGGAGTTCACAGCTAGAGGAGGGGAGAAGACCTTAGACACCTCCCAGGAGGCACTTCTTAAATCCTAAACCCAATGTATGCACATCACTGCCACTCACCTCTTCTTGGCTAGTCCATCCAAGAATCGTGTTTCCATCTCATGGAAAAAGTGAAGATTTAAAACCCCTATGTCTTATTGGTACCTGAATGTAAGGATGTCTTGCATCCTTGCATCCACATTGTTTTGGGCAGCTTTTGCAAGCTAATAGGCCTGGGTTTAGACAGCTTTGGAAGAGGATGCTGTTAAGCAAAACAAAGTATTGCACAAAATGGGCTGAGCAATTGAGTTGATTATACTTGTGCTTTGATGGAGAGTTAGCTGTGCTGGGGGAGGTGCCATCTCTGGAGGAGCTGTTAGATACGTGTCCTGGACATTGAAAGGAATCAACAACATGGTGGCATTTTATACTAGATATTTTTGGTGTCCTGGCCAAACTACAATTTGAGTAATTACATCTTGCTCACCTCTGCTGCTATTCTACTTTCAAACAGATGTAATATTCTTCATATCCTGTCCAAACATCTGCATGTAAAAATAGCTATTTCATATTTTTACAGAAGTGACCGTTTTTCAGCTATGGCTTAGGGCTCCTTGTAGATATTAAAAAAATAAATAGGACTTCTGGATAGAAATTTTCAGTGCAGGCTGCACTCTCTTTTCACATCGCCTGTAATATCTGACCTTCATGCATTAACCCCAGACCTTATTAGTTATTTTCTATCAAGTACTCAGAAATGTAGAATCACTTAGGACCTTTCCTGCTTGGCACTATATGAATCCATAGTGACAGTCCCAGCTGGGAAGAGTTTGCAGCCTGAATACCTAAGACCGTCCAGGTAAAACAGAAGCCCAGCAAAAGCAAAAAGACTTGGCCAAGGTCACCACATCTCTGCAGCAGCCTGGGGACCTCACCTGCTGTGCAGATTCCTGCAACTTTTGAACAAAGTCTCTGTTCAAGGTCTCCATTCAGTTACCTTTCCCTCTTCGATCAGTTTATATCTCTATAAGCTGAACTTGTTTTTGCCTTTTAATGATTTTTAATTCCCTCTTGCTTTCCTCAAACAACAGCATGAAGTCACTGAAGTTTATTTTTTACCTATTTGATGCATTTTTAAAGTGCACATTATTTAAGTTGATGCACAGAGCAGCTGCTTTAATAGCATTAGCGTTTGAAGTTGGATCGCTCCGAGTCTTCTCCTGGCGCCTGCCTGGAATGAGCCCCTTTGCTAGGAGTTAAGGCTGCAGTTTGTTAGCAACAAACCAAAAAGTCTTGGAAGTCCCTCCAGGGGCAGGGTGCCATCTGGAATTTGTGTTGCTCTTTGCTGCAAGCCTGCCTGGTGGGATGGACCAGGGAGGGAGACCAAGTCCCTGCTCAAAGCACCTTCAGCACAAGGAGACAAACATCACAAACCAGAGGCAAAATGCTTCAGGGCTCCTACAGATTATTTGACATATAGCTCTGCCTTATTTCCTTTCCTTTTTCTCTCTTTTTTTCCCCTCAATCTGAAGCGGTGGTTTGGAGCTGATGAGCTTCCCAGTGAGCTAAGGAGGGATTGTGAAGATGGGTGGCTGGTGAGTGCACTGGGACAGCACAGCACAGGGATGGAAGGAAAAGGAAACTCCTTATAAGCAAGGTCCTGAAGTTTTGACAAAGCTCCAGCAGAGCTCAGGGAGAGCTTTGCCTGACTCAAGACTAAACAAGAAACAAAGATCTGACTCATTGAGTGTGCTAAACAGTTAAGATTAAGTTTATGGCTCCATTAAAGCCTTTTGCTATATGCCTCAGACACCAGCATTCAGATTGGGATCAAGTATAGCAATAAAAAAAGCTTCGCTTTTTGACCTGAAAGTAGATTTTAAAATTTTATTATTATTCTTATTGTTATTTTATTTCAGTGGAAATAGTGACACAGTTGAATTCAAATATATGCTTAATCAGGATCTGTAAAACAAAGGAGAGAAACCTGATTGACAGTCAGGATTAACAATTTAACTCTGGACTGGTTCCAGTTAGCAAATGCGAGTGCACAGCTTGTGTGACCCACAGCTCCACATGGAGCTGCTGGGTTGAAGAGAAGGTTCTACAGACTTGAGGACCTGTCCCATAAGCTGTCCAGAGATAATTTTTTGACACAGTTGCATTTCACGAACACAGAGACAATCCACAGGCAAAATTGCCACTGTAAAACCCGCTGGCTGCAGCACAGGCACAAGCCGGTCCTAACTCTGCAATAACCACGCTGCAATGACTGGTGTTCAAAATAAATTGTCATCTCCTTTCTCCAGCTGCTATTATCATTTCTGTGCATGAAAAGTAAATGGATGTTTCATTTCATCTGCTACTTGTGGAAGTTAAGTGCTCTTGTACGTGCCGTACTTCTAGCCTGAGAAGTAATGGTAAAATACAACTTGCATTCTTAAGCTTGGTCTATATTTGAATTTTTGCTAGCCCAGCTCTGACACACAGGCGTGTGAAGGAAAAAAAAATAAAATAAAATCACACCCTCTATCTGATGTAACAGCAATGTACAAAAATCCTCATGTGTCTTCTGCCAAAAATCAGTTGGAAATCTGGTTTAATTAATCAGTAATTTTTTTTGTACAAACTCTTTCTTCCTAGGGAAGGTTGCTAGTTTGACACTGGTTCTGTCAACAGGGCTATGAAGGCAAATTTCAATTCTGAAGTAGTCAGCAGCCCTTAGAGTTTCTGGATCCAACATCTGCTAAATGCCACATTGGTCTTCCCCTGAGGTCAATCTGTGAAGTCCAATGTCACACAACAGTGGCTGACACCAAAACGAGACGAGGACCCAGTGTTTCAGTACAGTTAACACTCACACCCACGTTTTCTGGCTAGAGAAACACAGGTGGAAGCAGAGGTATCAGCTTCTATTAGACCAGAAGAAATGGATCCTGTACAGACACACACGCTTTGATAGTTCTTGTTTTTCTCCCAAGCTACTTATCAATTTGCTGACTTGTGCTAATGGGCATTACAGAAATCCAGGAACCATGTTCCTAGCTTTGCTGCCTCCTGCTTGCTATCCTTTCCCCAAAAATCTCAACTTGCCTTCTCTAGCTGCAGAACCCAAAATGATGGATTTTACTATTTATATGTGGACTTCTGAATACAACCTGAGCCGAGCACACACAGAGGTGCTGTGACCTGGGTTCCCCCTGCACGGCTGCTGTGGCTTGTTGGGCTGTCTGTGCCTTGGGAAAAATTCAAGTTACTCCATCTGGGCTGTGTTGAGAGAAGCATCATGTCACTGTCCCTGTCACTGTCCCCGGGGCAGCCCTGTGCCAGTGCCTGGCACCGCTGCTTGGGGAATGCTGGTGAGCATTGAGCCAGAAACAAAGCAAATGGGAAAGTCAGCACGATCATCAGGCAGGATAACATCCCCATATGTTTTCTTCAGAAAGTCCATGGTTTCTTTATCACTATACGATTTGCAAGCAGAACAGAGCTGCTCATTGCTGCCTGACCCCAGCTGTAGAGGCTTTGGCAGATCACAGAGGTTCAGCAAGGACACATTTATCTGCACTTGTCACAAAAAGGGCTTTCCAAAATACACAGTCAATTCGCTAGTGCACCATGGCACTGCTAAAGTTTGCACTTTCTAGGTAAAACTTCTAAAAATAACTAGCTCTTTAATATTAAGCTCAGAGCATGGATATTGCTTTTGGCAATTTATTTGCTGCGTTACAGCTGGAAGAACACTACCAAGAAAATACTTCCCACAGTCTGTTCTTCTGATTTGCTTTACACACAACACAACAGTCACAATATGAAACTCTAAAACGGGTGACAGGACAACATTTAAGTTCTGCAGCTCTTTTCTTAACTGATTCTATTGTGCTTAGATATTACACTTCACATGCAAGACATGCTCTTCCTAGAGAGCATCACAACAGCCACAGTAGCTACTAGAAAGGAGAGGGGGAAGGTTGAAATAAAAGGCTCTTCTAGCTGTATGTTATAGATAGAAGCTAATCATTAAAGCTATTAATAGAAATAGGGTTTGCCTTCAGTTCTTGTTTCAGGCTGGGCTGTATTATGTGGACATCGATGCCAGAGTCTCAGATGCAGAAATAGTGACTCTAAGTAGGACAACATAGGAAAAACTGGAAGAATCTGCCTTATTTTAAAAAACTGCAGCTCTCCAAGGCCATACAATTTGAATCTTGGGCATAATTGGTCATATCCGGTAGAAGTCATCAATGATGGATGAATCTCTGTAGATGAAGGCAGATGGGCTACAGTTATCCTTCTTTATCAGAAGTGAAACGAACACTTCTAGTCATTCCTTTATTGCCGCTATGATCAAATGAAGCAGTGTGGACCACCGATCTGGTCTACCCTTGTAGTTTAACCATCTCCACTGTCCATCCACCTCCACCCATTGCAGACACTCACTTCTTCCCAGAGGTGGATCCTGCAGGGTATCAGATGGGTTGCATGAGCAAGGGTGACACGAGCAGAAGCAAGGCTGGAGGAGGCAAGAATTGATGCCCACCTTCAGCTTGCACAGAAAAAGAAACAGAAATAAATGAAATTATGGAAAGGAACAGGCTTAACTGAAGTTCAGTTGTCTAGAAGGGAAGTTTCTTGCTCTTCCTCTGGACCAATTACCTTGATAAATAAATAAATTCTCTAGCACAGGTTCATAAAAATAGATAAAACAATTTGTTTGTTGAGTAGATAAAATCACAGGCAAAGTAAGGAAACAACAACAAGAGAACTATACAAGATAAACACAAGCATTATCAGGAAGAAAATTATCAAATAAGGTTCCCAAGGGATTTTACATGCCATGCTCTGCTTGGAATGCACGTTTCACCAATAAAATGCTAACATGCTGCTTTTTTACAGAATGAAGAAGCCAAAGGTCTAGTTACATCTCTACTCAAATAGGAATTTTAAAGATAAAGACTTGCCTTTATTAAATACCTACCTAAATACACACATGCATGCACACACTGAATACTCTCCAGCCTTCCTAGAGTTTTCCATTATTTTTAGAATAACAAAACTCAAATTGAAGACTTGACTTATAACTAGACTCTGATGAATTTTGGTCCCGTTACCACCAGAAATGTGACTTCATTCAGACAAATCTGTCTCTGCAAATGTGTTCTAGCTTTTTATATGTAAAAAAGTTGAGCTCATTTGAACTACAGACTTTTACAATGCATTTTATTTGAAGATGCTTTTAAGATCTTGAGAAATTTTCCTTGTAGAGATGGGAAGAATTCTGCTGTGTGTTGCTTGGTTGGTTGGTTTGGGTTTTTTGACCTGAATTGAATTTTTTTGTTAACCTTCCTGTTCACAAAACAAATATAATAATTATTGCTTGACCTATTTAAGACTACTCAACTGCCAGAAAATTGATAAGAAATGAGATTTTATTTTATTAATGATGTATGCCATCTTTAAGGTGACTTCTGAGCAAGATATTAGGTATTGCTCCCTGGCAAGTTTCCTTTCTACTCTTGCCCTCCAGCACACAAATGAAGAAACTAGCTTTTCCTACTGCTCTGATGAATTATTCCTCTGTCCTACCCAATGTGTGATGACATACAGGATGATACCAGTGAGGACATTGATTGCAGGTGTCATATTTGTTACAGTTAATGGTGTTTGCTGGTGGACTGCGATGCACAATGTAAAATTGCCTTGAAGAGGAAGAACACAAAGGCAAAACTCAAACTCCGCAATATCCAGGTTTCATTGTAATCAATAGTAAAACTAAATTTTCTACTTTAGCAAACCATCCTAGTCCTGCCTCACTTACTGGAAATGTTCTCCGTGGTGATGGCACAAGCCTCAGAAGTGTCACCTTACCAAGGGAGGTATTTTGGGATATTGCCCATGAAGCAGGAAGGATGGGGGTTGGGAGAAGAGGACAGAAAGACATTATAAACTCCAGCTGGCTAGGATTTATTTTCTGCACTAAATACTTCCAGACCCAAGGCACTGTGCAGGGAATTTGCCCAGGACCGGCTTTCCATACCTTGCCCAACACAGCAAAGGGGAAAGCCACAGCCTTCTCTGGAGCATCTTCTGCTACCCCGGCTTTGGCCAGTCATTAAAACCAGCAATGCTGTTCCTTCCTTCTGCTCGGTTTTGCATCAGGCCATTTATTTCAGCCTCAGAGAAAATCAATGCAATCTTAACTTGCTTTGGTTCCAGATCTGCCAGGCTGTAGGAGTGAGCCAAGGATGCTCATGAAGACCTTCTTGGTGAGAAAGACATCCCCACCCTGCCACCTGGCATTTCCTCGCAGAGAGAACCAGAGAGCTGAAGGCAGAGGGAACCTTTGCTACAATAATCAATTAAGGTTGAGATATTCCCTTGTTTTTGGTACTGTCAAAAGTGAAATGGCCACTGGTCTGTCCCGGTCTTGCAGACTAGTGTGTGTTGCACCAAGCAGCAGGGTAAACCCTGGCATTTGCACACTTGGCTTGGTAGAGTTGGTCATCGTAAAACATTGCAAGTGCAAGGGATACAAAATCTCATTACTGCAAGGTACCAGCTGGATAGCAAGAGAAATATGATCATTGAGAAACTGTCAGTCCTGATGAAGTTACAATATACGTGCAAGCTGGAGAAGGTCTATTTAACTTCATGGATGTGAGAAAGGACTGGACCTACAGTTCTAACCTTGGCTGTTTATCAGGAACAGGCCCGGTGTGAGCAGTGAGGGTGGCCTGCTTTGAGTATTCAAACACTCAACAAGAGCGGCTATTTGGTCCAAAAAACCAAAAAAATTTAAACAGCTTATGTTAATGGTATAACCGATCCAGCACAAACCTATCCTAGATTCCATCAAATTTCCAATGCACTTGTCCTGTCTTTAAATATACACACATTGTATGAACATTGATGGCAAACTGCTATGTGCATTTTAAAGCCAGACTAAATGCTCAGAACAACTTTCTCCCATAGTAAAATTCTCAGTCAACTGATAATCCGTAAGTGTGCAAATACAGCAACTGTTTAAAAGTAATAAAATCAAAACCCAACACTACCTAAAAAAACCCAAATAAACCCAAACTATAAAGAACCATTTCCAATGATACTTATTAAAAATTAAATGGTGTTTCTAATTACACCTTTGTACTGTTTTGAAGCTCAAAAATAACAGAAACAGCCAAAGACTAAGCAAATAGAAAAAACTGTCTTCAGATGAGTGAAAAAAAACCTGTGTTCTCCAAAATCATTTTTCATCAATCTTTTTGATGGAAAATGTATATTCTTTGCCCATGGAGCAAGACCCTCCCTCTATTTAGTCTTCTTCCCATTTTCTAGATGAACCTGCAAATCAAATTTAGAAAAAAATAAAATAAATAAATCAATTGTCCAATGTTTCACACTTCTCTAACAAGGACCAGTCTTACCTGATGAAATACCTACAAAGTGTAACTGTAAATTTTATCACGTACCACACACACTCGGTCGATTGAGTAACAGCTACAAGCTCTTAAAAATCAATCTGTATTTATCACATAACCTAACCGTTCTGAACAAAAAGCAGGACACATTTTGTAAACGTGTTACGATCTGGGATTATATGCGTGTGTGTGTCAGCGTGTGTACGCTGGAGAACACTTTGACCACAAACGGAGCTGATTATCGATATAATTATGCTGCAATCACACTAGAGGAGAGTATCCAGTAAATCAAATCCAACTGTCCGCCCACTTGCAGAAAAGAGACTAAAACCTGTCAAATTAGGGAAAGAGGAACAGGTGGTCTCATTTGCAAAAAAAAAAAAGCTGCTCCTCACACCACCAAGTGCCATATATCAATAGTCACACACACACATTTATTAGACACAGAATATCACCGCTTTGTGTGCAGCACATTAAATATGCTTCTGGTGCATGCACCAATATAAAATCTGACACGCAGGTCTCTTAATACACCAAGCAAATAACCTGGGACTTACTAAGCACTGCCATAAGTTTTTGCCTTTTAAATTTTGCTTTAATTGCTGCTGACAGCAGCGGTCAGCCTTCTGCAGCAGCTCTGCGCAGGCTGCATCCCTTTAACTGCAGCAGGTCCATCAGTGGCTTTAGAGGAAGCTCCTGCTATGCTGACATGGGACCTTCTCTCTTCCCACCATGGGACATAACTCCCATTTTTGCACACTGGCACTAAAACAGGGCTCATACATGCTGGATTTCAAGAAATCCCTGGTGTCCCACCTGAGTGGTAACTGCTGCATGTCTGGATTTTGGAAATTTGAATACTGGCAGCAGAAGTTTCCATCATCCTCTCTGATCGTGACATCAGCAGCCGGGGGTTCAGCAGGAAGAAATACCAGACTTCTTTGGGCAGGGCGTTAAGGAGAAAAAATAGATGTATTTTTATACAGTGCTGTGGCTTTCTCTATAAAGAGATCTGGAAGATCATTGTGTGGTCCAGCCATGTTTCACTGTTTACTCATGACCATCATACAGCTAACATCCAAGGAAAGACTGAAAGACTAACCAGTGTCACAAAACAAGGGGCACTAAGAAAACCCAAATCTCATGAAAGTTACCCCCCCAACTCAGTCCTTACATTGGAAGGTAAAGGCACACAGGGCACATGTCAATCAACCTATTTTGTCAGCCAGTGGCAACAGTTACAGGAAAACACTGTCATGATTGGAATGCAAACAGCTGTGTTCACCCTCCCACATAAGACTGATCTCTAAGCTGTGGGTATTGTAATGACCAGACTATGAATCTTCAAACTCAAGGTTAATTCCCATTTTCAGTAACGGATGGGAAAAGCTGAAAATCCATCAAAACTACAAATAGGAGGAAAACGCCTCTGAAAGCAAATGTCTCAAGAAAGTACTAGGTATTAAATGAAATGCGGGTATGATAAATGCTGTGGGCTTTCAAGATTCAAGTACATTCTCTTTCCAGAGTTACCCAAAGGAAAAGAGAAAAATAGCTGAGATGTGTTAGAAGTGAGGTTATGGCAGCTGCCCTCTAACAGGAGTTTATAAAATGCTTCAGTCTCAAGGACCACTCTTTTGCATATCTAAAAGGTGAAAACTTATAGGATTTAGAAGTACAGAACATATAAGACCGTGTGGGATAGCCAGGAATTGCAGTTATGAGCCCAAGTACTAAATAATAAGACAGAATGGTGATCTGTGGAGCCATTAAGTCCTTATTTTCCTAGTTGCAGATGACCTTGTCTTACAATTCCTAGCACAAGCATAAGACAGGTGTGTTCAAGTCTTGGTACTGAGATTGTAACCCCAGAGATCTATAGAAACATGACAAATCTGGTATGTATGTATATCCCTTATGCTCAGGGCTACAGGAATACTTTTCCTCTGAAGATGGGAAAACTCCAGGAGGCTTGAAGAGGCTTAAAGATCCACCTAAAGGGAAAAGAAGGCATTTTTCTTTATAATGATTAGTTTTTAGTTGGTTTGTATAACTTTAGTGGATATAAACTGATTTAGGAGAGAGACAATTTGCAAAGCGCTCTTGGTTAGCAGCAGCGTATGCTTTACAATTTAATATGTGAACTGCTTCTCATAATATGCTGTAATAGTTTTCTGCTCTCAGTAGCATAGTGGGCAGCTGCCCACGTAAATCCCACACGAGACAGGTAACCCCTTTATGACCCAGCACATACAGCAGATGAAAGAGATCCTGCGTTGCTCATAAAAGCAATCATTCTCCCCTAATAGTCTACAATTTGTGGCTATCATAAAAACACCCTAACCAGATTTAGCAGGCAGGGGCACAGTTCTGAGCTTGAAGGTTAAAGACCTGCACATGTCCATCCCCATGGCTGGACCGCTAACAAAAGTTGGTAATTCACAGCAAACTACCGCCAAATGGCATTGAAAAATAAGAGGCCCTAAAACAGGAGCAAAGGAACCTCCTGTTAGCTGCAGAATTATGATCTGCTGGCCTGTGCAGCATTGGGGAATGTTGATAAACTTTGCAGCCAGTACGCCCAGGAGTACCAGTGGGAACATTTTCTTTCCACTGAAGTCTTTAACGCAGAATATAATGTTTTCAGCCAACTCAATGTCTTGCCACCTTCCTCTCTAAGGCAAGCCGTACTGATGACATCTTCCTTATCATCAATAAAAGTGATGTACAGCAGACTGTGGAGTTATTCAACAAACAATTTCCAAAGATCACCTTTACTACAGCGTATAAAACAGATCTAGGACTCACTTTCCAGGATGTCAGAATTTTATGAAGCATCAACTCTACACTAGCAGCTACCTGGTATGGAAACAATAGCACTTTGGGTAGATATACAGCGTTTTGCTTGCCTCAGCACATTCTCATGATCGCACAAAAAGGTTGCCTGTGATGAGGCTTGTTATTAAAAGCACCATGGAGGTGATTCAAGAGATGGAAAACCATTTACACAATGCATCTAAAAAGGGCTGAGCAGACCTTGCTGTCTACCTGCCCATCTTGCCTAACAACCACCTTCTATGCAAATTGCCCCAACAAGCACCATGAACACAGATAAGCTCTACTATTGATGCACTTTTTCCTAATTAACATTGCTAAAACTAAAATATGGGCCTAGGATTTGATTATATGAATTCCCCAGAGAGCCAGAAGTTTTTTTTCAAACAAAACTGAGCATCACAGAATTATTATTTCTGCTATCAGCCAAGACACTCAAAGTAACTTGCCATGATCCCAGCAGCAAGAAGGGCAAGCTCAGAACTAAGCACGCGCTTATATCTAAGCACAGACTGTTAAAAGCGTTTCTTAATCAAGGACTGAATCTCTTCTTGAGGATGCAGTGTTTAGTTCTAATTGTGGAGATTAGTCACGAAGAGTCAAAAGAGAGACCAGAAATACATTTGTTATTCTGCTGGTCTGAAGAACAAATATTTTTCCCACCTCAGTATTTCATACTCACCTTCATTTTTCCTATCAGCACCTCCTCTCCCGTATCTATGTTTTGAAATCCAGGGACATCACCATTATTCAGGAATAGGCCCTCTAGCAAAGATGAAATGAAAGTAAAATAACCATCACAGCACTGACCAAGCACATTAAATCCTACTCTACCTGGAACAAACAACCGCCTCCAGGTGATTTCTGTATCCTGCAATTTGCATCTTATTTGGAAACAGTAAATATAAGAAAGTTAGTGCAAAAGAGCCAATGTTGGATTAAAAAATAGGCTAACATAACAGTTATCTTCTGCATTTCAGAGTGCAAGTAATAGAATATACTGCATGGAAGAAAGGGTAAATGGATTTGCATTTAAGTTTCATCACTTTTAAGGTCCCCAGTATCCAAGCCTCTCTTTAAAAGAGCCCTAGTGGACAATAAACTCTTTTAGAAAATATACAGCAAAGCAGCAGTGCCTGATAAACAGACATAAAATTAGACTGCTGTAATGTTTCAGCTGTTCACTTCCTTTGGTACAGGCAGCTGGCAGCAAGACATCTGAAAAGACAGAAGAACAAGCAACTTCTAATGGATAAATATATATTTTTCCATACCATATGTATTTTAAACATAGATAAATGCACACAGTCACAACACACATGTACTAATAGGATAAATTTACAGGGCAAACAAAAGTGAACAGTCACCAATATAGACACTGAGCTACCATTAAGTATTTAAAATAATTACAGCTTTTAAACCACGGAAACAAAAATTTTAAAAGGATATTTTTGGTATCTCTTCCTCTGGAGTGAAAATTTCTCAGCCATTTCCATCTGAGTGAAATCAGAATTTCACCAGAGTCACTATTTTATAAACGATTTCTGCTCAAGATTTGCCAGAAAAGCTTACTCAAATTAACCCCCAGAAATGATCCAAGAAAGTGATTTCTGCTAATATCTCAGTACACACTTAGACTTTTTCTTTAATTAATAAATAGACACTTTTCGTCATAGTGCTTTCACACGACTCCCTGTCAAGGCGTTCTCCTTTGCGGACTGGCAATATTGCCTTGCACACTCCATTTCTTACTCAGAAATGTGCTCCCTGGTCTAAGTCCCAATAAAAATTCACTCACTTTAAAGGGAAAAAATTGGTTGTACAGCTCTTCACAATGAGTTTGTCAGTCAGATACCCGCACAGGCATCAAAGGATATTCCTTCTGCAGGAAAGCCAATTTCCCATTGTAAGCATTTCATTCAGCAGACTAACCTGATCTGTCTTGATGTGATAGTGTTAACCAGGGAATCGCTAAAGAATTTTTTAAAAACCTACCAAAATATCAACTGAAATGGATAATCTTTCTTAGAAGAATAAAACCCATCATCTATGTTTGGCTTAGGGGCACAGTCAAGTGGTTCTGTGGTTCTTTTGACATCTGGACATATACAATAGGAAAAAAAAAAAAAAATCTTACTTTCTCATGGATATGGTTTCTTCCCTGCTCTGAAACACTGAATACATGTTTATCAGATGCATACAATGAAGGTATAAGTCATTGAGGTCTTTCTTAATTTACGGTATGTATTTAGCTCTCTCATTTTTGTGTTTGTTCAATGAAGAAAAAATATGAACAGAAAATATATATTTTCATGTGAAAAGAAGGATGGGAAGGCACGAATCAACATCAGCTGCTGTCCCACTGCTGCTCTGCAGGGCAAGAGGAGTTTATTCCGGTGCTTTGATTAGCAAGCCCTGCCCTGACAATTCCCGTTCCATGGAGCTGCTGGGAGGCTGGAAAGGACCTCAGAGGCTTTGAGCAATGGTGATTACTGATCCTGATGAGCAGAGGTATAATGCAACATCGAAATGCCATACTGAATTTCCTCATTTTAAGTCATTTTGTGACTCAGTAGCCTTTAATGGGAGGACAAGCCTGAGGCATGAATTGAATAAACACAAGCACAGCAAATACCTGTAACTGATGTTGTCACCAAGAATCACAAGTATTGAAAAAGCATATGATAAAAAACAATATAAAAGAAACCAAGTTAAACCAACAAACACTTTGCATAGCTTCTTAACCTTTTTCCATTGATTTCTATTTGAAAAACTATTCCCTTTAGTGCCCAACAACTTGTGACTTCGTAGTAACACAAATTATGGTTCAGAAGAATGAAACACTATGGGGACCACATTGCTCTGGAGGATATCAACACCTCTGTTGGTTCTGATGATGACATGAAGGACCAGGCAGCCACGCGGGGGTGGGAGAGGACTTCACACATGTGACCACCCACAGTACCATGAAAAAGAAACTTTAGGACATTTCAGGTAGACCTGGGAGTTCGCCAAGACACCAGATGCTCTTTCGCATGTTTGAAAAGGCACAGGGCAGCACTGCGCCTTCGTACAAGGAATCTGCAATATTCTCTATGTTCCTCTGGTGCTGCTGTAATTATTACTGCTCTCTTAATCATGTTATGCAAATAGGCTGAGAGGGAAGGAGGGTGAGGAGGCAGACAGAAAAACTGAGGAGTGAAGGGTAATACTTTTGGATGGTTCCAACTTCACTGCCTGATTGAAATTCCTGGAATTCTCAATTGTTTCTTATCAAAAGGCTTAAAAAGAAAGATTATTCTTTTAGTAAAAATAAATGAAGAAAAATGGATCTCTCATTTCCAAGGGATACAATGGAGATCACCTTGTAGTCTGGCAGCAGAATTGATATGATTTGCATTACCAAGGATGACTAAATGGAGTGTTAAATTATCTCAAAAAAAAAAAAAAAAGTAGTAAATTTATATTCATGACATCAACAAGGTTAGAAAGAAAAAAAAAGATAGTGAGTCTTTGCCTGTATTCTTGTCCTATACAGCATTAATCTTACATTCCATGGGTACTATGCTATACCAAAAGGCATCTTCTGCTTTTCCGTGACACCTCTAGGAAATTATTTGCAATTATATACAATGCTGAAATGTCATGTGACAGTAATAAGCACTGGCTATAAGAACATTAATTATTTCAGATAAATTCATCCTCTGGGTGCATTCTGAACACACAAAAAAGTTTAGCAAGCTGTAATTTTTATTTTGGAATAAATGCATTACATTTAAAAAGTTGCTGTTGGGAAAGAGGCATGGAAGGAGATGGTGTATTGCCTCTCATACATCAGCACTGGAATCACTCAAAAATAAATTTTGACCCATATCTAAACTATGTTATTGTTTTAAAATGTTTCCCTGACTGCTCATGTAGATTCCACCATCATTCATGTGTTTATCTGTGCATATATGGAATATTGCAGGAATATATAATGGAGTTCTGCTTTGACCACGCGGTATATAAGGCATCTCCTATACAAGATATACACAGCTTCATGAGTATAAATCCATATTTGGACCCTGCATGGGTATTAGCTTAAGTTGGCCGCTAGCCCCCTGTGTGCACCAAGGGATCTTGCCACTGCTCACAAATTTACTTGGAGTCAAACTTCAAAAAACTTAGGGAGAGTTTAACTGAAAAAAAAAAATATTATTACCTCTAACTAGTGTTGCCCAACCTCCTCTTTCAGCTTTTAGAACTTTATTTTGAGCCCCATGATCGCTGAAGCTTTTCTATTAAGTCTTTTCTCATGGAATCATAGGATGACAGCTTATACACGAATTATGCACAAAAATGCATAAATTTTAATAGTTCAGAAAAAGATGTTTAGAATTATACTAAAAATTATTATTATAAAATCTACTCTATATTAGGTTTAACTAGTCTCCAAATGCTTAGGACTTGCAATAAAAACTAACTTTTGCACACATAAATCAGTGCAAAACATTCCTCAAAGGTTGCAAAGAATTGAAATCTGTTGTGGTATTTAGACACCAATTCTTGCCAAAAGAGACAGGTATTACTCTAGTGCTGTGCTGAAAGGCTTGTAAAATCATTGGGCATTTGTGATTTACCTTCTAGACCAATGCACGGTTGTGACACAGCGTTGGCACTGTAGCTCCAGTCCTCTGTGGCCCAAACACAGATGGGATTTCACCCGCAGCATGTAAACCTCTCCCTTCCCAACCAACACAAACCACTCACTGTGTCAAGCATCTTCATGACCTGTGAGCTGCCCTGCTCTCTCTTTTGTGGTTTGTGAACCATTTTTACCTAGTTGCAATTTTCACATTTTCTGGCCAGTCTTCCATTTTGTCAACTAGCTAGCAATTGCATACATTTGACAGTATCTAAGGGTTGTTTTTAACCCATTCCAGTGTCCAATACAGAAAAAAAAAAAAGCAAGCACTCACGTAAGAATTAGGAAAGAATATCAACATTTGGTTACTATCACAGAAATATAAGGTGGTGTTGAATGTAACCATGAAGTGTCAGAATCCATTAGTTAAATAACATCACCTACTTCCTTTTACAATTTTTTAAAAGAGATTTTTAAAAAATTATTTGCAACTTAAGAGTAGAATATAAATCTGAGTGCTCAAGGATGGCAATGCTGAATCTTAGTCAGATGCCCCCTTCCTCATACACAGACTCACTGCACGTCCACTGAAATACATCAAGCCCGTTAAATCTGTTGCTGAAACTCGCTGTCAAGACATTTATTTAAAAGAGCTGATTGAATTCTTTTTTAAAATTCAGAATATCAGTGAAAATATTTATTTCACCTCTTCATCTTGTGATATTTTTATATAGCTGTTTATTATTAGATTTCATGTAGATACTACCTCTAGATTTTCAGATACACATTTATGAATAAAATATTTTGCGGATGAGATCGTAGATTAAAAGCTAACAAATACAGTAGCGATTTTTTCATTTGTAGTAACACAGTGACCTTTTCTGCATTGCAAATTTCACTATATTTAGGTTGCAGTGAGGATACGAAATATGAAATATCAAATAAAGATACATAATAAACCAAAATTAGATATCTGAGGAACAAGACAACTGAAATTCCCCCTGACTTGGATTTCACAATTTTCAGTGTCTCAGTATCACGCCATGCTAGTTTGGTTCTTAATGAAACCCAGGAATTTACCATCTAATGTCCTCAGGTAACCTCTATGTGATGGATTTGACGGAAGCAATATCTGACATAGTTTTACACTATTAATCTTATGTCAGGAAAAGCATCATTTTTCCGTTGCTTGCTGCAGAGCTCTTTTGTACCAATGGGCATTAATGACAATCAGCCCTGAAAATCTTTAGCAGCGTGATGCGGTTTGCCATTAAATGTAAAATGTCATATTTAACAGTGTGTTCATTGGTGGACCTCAGATGAAAGCTAAATTAAACACCTGCATTCAGATTCTCCTGAACAGTTTCCAGCTGTACTGATAAATCATACCCAGTTATTTTCCATGAGGGCTATTATCTCTTCTGAGGAAATCTGTCAGAGAGAAATAAGTTCCAAATTCTCCACCTGTACTCAGTAACACCGAGCTACCAACTGAGTGCTCTTTGCCTCTAATGTCTTCTTAAACCCCTATCCTGGCACTCACTGTGTTTTAAAAATCTAGCACTTCTTTTTCAAGAACAGTTTTCAGCCGACCTTCATCCTAGGAAAGGGCTTTGAATTTCAACCTTTATTTGGCTTAGTTGCTTTTCACTCCAGATGTTTCCCCCCTTAGACCTTCCTGATCTGTGTTTAGCACCACAGATTTTGGTGCTGCCCATAGATAACCGATGCTTAAGCAGTTATCTAGTCAAACATCCGTGCAGCCAACATGTAGTCAATTATTTTAATATTGTCTTTTAAATGAATCACTCTAATCATTCTGGCTGCCTTCCTCTGAGGCCAAATTAACTTGTCAGTGTCTTTTGTGTTTTATGGGTCAATTTTAGAAAGATCTCAGCAATGGCTCAAATCTACTCCCATTGAAATCAATGGAAAAACTCCCGGGATCCTCACGGGAAGAAGGTTTTGGCAAGTACACAGCATTTATGAAAATTCCAGCCTTCAGGACAAAATGTCCTCAATATTTTAATGGTGCCCTCCTCCATGGCAATAAAGATAGATCTATCTGTGACACTTCACAAAGAGCACTAAACCAGGGTGTCTTTTCTGTGCTCCTGCTCTGCACGGCAACATTATACTCATTTTGCTTTCCACAATTTTGCCTGAATTCATTACTGCTTCCTAAATCCTTTTTTTCCCTCCCCCAAAATGATCGTCTGCCTCTTAGATTATTTCTTTTGCAGTTGCATTAAGTGCATCTTACATCAACCTGGATTTCACTATAGTGTCTAGGCTTCCCCCTCCTCCTCTTTTTTCCCTCCTCCATTTATTCTTTTTCTCTACAGTGATGCAGCCCTTCACAACTTAGAAAAACCTTGCATTCATCCGCTGTTTAACCCATCTTTCAAGTTCATTAAATAAAACGAGGCTTAACACTAATCCCCAAAGTACCCCTAATGACTGTTTTCCCTCCAAATTTCTACACCACTGTTTGTCCTTCAGCCAGTGTGGACTGCACTCGATCATGCTCACAGCCAGACTTCTTTGCATTCCTTTTCCAAGTAGGATTTTGTGAGGCTCTAGAGTCAGCCTGTTATAAAAGGTAGATAGATTATAAGCACTACCTTTCCTCTAATTACCAGTTTTGTCATTTTAATAAAGAGGTAATCAAGCTAACAATGGTTTGGCAAACCTCCTCTCTGATGGATCCAAATTTCAACCTTGGGTGCATGAGGCTGGAAGAACAGATCAACACACTGAAAGCAAACTGTTCATTTCAGCCACCTATTATACATTCCATAGCAGCAGTTTGGACGTCCAAACTGGAATACTGTGCTGTGTGCTAGGCCCAAGAAAGGAGATCTCACTCAATGTTAATTTTAATAAATTACTTAAGAGTCTAAATTAAATACAGGGATATACAAACTGAAGGCAAAATCAAGATTTATCTACAAAGGAAAAAAACTTGGAGTACGTATCACACAATATTACTTAATATGGAAAGTCTTATTAAGAAGCAGTGCTTGTGATACACATGACAGTAAATTCAGATTAAGGATGGATGTGAAGTCCAAGTAGAAAAGCTCTTTCTAAGCAAACCCTCAGGTGTGGGTGGGGTTTTATTCAAAATATTATTACCTCATTTGTTCTTGTATTTCCCCATTCTTCATGAACTAAAATAATAGCCAGGGGTGGCAAGTCAGACTTTAGGGAGCTGTTGGAGCAGCTGCCACCTCGAGTTGTACATGCTGCCCTGTGTATGGGACCAGCCGTGTCCAGCAGCATCCTCAAGCTACCTGCCGCTGCTTCTGATGGAGCCATCTGAGGTGGCAAACGCTGCCCAAGGCAGCCCCGTGCCCTGTGCCACAGTCATCTCTGGTACAGAGGGCAAAAGCAGTGGCTGACTCTTCCCTGGTCTTGGCTCTGGACTGAGTTGCTGCACCTCATGGATCTCCACCACCACTCTGATGTGGTTAAAGCTCTGGAAGATCTGGGTATAGTTCTCACCCACTTAGCACCTTCAGGATGGATTCTTGGTTTTCCCAATAAGAAACTACCATTCATAACTTGTGGGCAATGGCACTAATCTCCTGGCAGATACCTGAGCTGGGAAATTCCCCTCCAAGCCCCCAGAGCACAGTATCCCCTGGTTTCCCATTTCTCCATAGTGGCTCCATCAATATTTTGCCCTCGCCCTGCCATAAATACCAGGAAAGCTATGGTCCTGTACCGCAAAATGCAGCTGACAACATTTAAATCACTGTGTTGAGCATAACAGAAAGCAGTTTGCCTTCACCAAAGAGCTAGAACAGCCAGGAAGTGAAGAGTAGAAATATCACATTGATTAAAAATAAATAGATAAAATTTCCCATAATTTTTAATTTTCATTATATTTAGTCCAGATACGGTAATCATCCATTTAATTTCTTTTCCTTTACAAAAAAGACCACCCCCTACCACCACACACAGAGAGAAAAGGCAGGCAATTTATTCTTTAACATATTTTTCCTGAACTGACCATGACCTCACTAGGTGTATATTTCTCTCCACTTGACATTATCACAGAGTGAAAGAGTAGTTTTACCTTGCACATAAGACTTAAAAAGAGTAAGTCATTGATCTTGGTTTTCATTTCTGCCACAAAGGAATGCTCAGGCATTTTTTCTTCCACAAATGCGGATTTGGGTGAAAGCCAGCTTTACTTCCCTGGTAACATACACCGCCAGTTCGTGTGTGACTGGCAACTGATGCTCTTGCCTATGAAAGAGGAGAGCAGTGGCATTTGTCATGGCATGCCTTTGACATTTTCCACAGCAAGGGGCAGATAATATCAAACTCTTGCTCATCCATTCAACTTCCTGGGGAGAAACAGACTTTAAAAAAATCAACCCAAGGAAAAATAGACTGTTAGACACTTGTCCTAAATGCTGCAAGAAGAAAAAAAAAAAAAGTGTTTATAAATGTATCAAACTGCAGGAACAGGGTTTATCTTTGATTTGCCCTTGATGGTTCTTATCTGTGCAATTACAGACCACCCTCTGCTAGGGCAAGGCTTGGCCTCAGGGTTCTGGTGGAACAACAGGAGATTTGGGTTTAGTTCTCCAGCAGATACCCCCAATAAATATCCACACTGAGAATAAGATACAGTATTTGAAAGCTTTAATGTGTCACCTATGGCAATGAAAAGAAGCATCAGCAAAAGCGAGGCTGAGCATCCCATGTGGTCCATCTATTACTAACTCCCCATGCACCAACTGGGCAACTGGAAGAGCCAGAGGCTTCACTATCACTTTTTTAATCATTCCCAAATCCATGGGGCAGCCCAACAACAGCAAGCTGTGCTACAGAGAGGCCCTGCTGGGCAAAGTATCTTGAAATGGTACAGAATTTAAATTCCTAAAAATGCATCGATTCTCCTCAAGACTGACCTTTCAGCCTGTGTAATACCCTGTACCCAGGATGTTCAGCAGCATTTTGCATTCGACATTTGCAATGTTGGGGCTGGACTGCAAATTCATGCTGGAGCTGCAACTCCTGCTGCCGAGGGAACGCAGTCAAAGGCCGGGGGTGCCAGTGGGAGCGCTTGGGTCGAGGCCATCAACACAGCGGGATCTGTCCAGTTCTCTCTTGGCCATTCCAATAGCATTTCTTTCCTTTCCAAAAATATGACACTTTAAAGCAATTAGATAGTACCAACAAGCCTCTGAGTTAAGGCACTGTTATTTTTATTCAATCTCTTACAGTTCACTTTTTAACAAAGTACATTTTACTCTGGGTTGTTTCTATGAATTTGTGTCCTTACTTGACAATTCACAACGGTTGCAACCTGAAGCCATAATTCAACTGGATAAACTCAATAAATGATAAATCCAGTCTCTTAATCTTTGCCCTAACCCTCTGTCAGTTCAGGGTATATTTTTTTTATTCTCTCATTATGATCATCTCCTTTCATTTAATGCCTTCAGGCTCTAGGCTGCAGACCCATAAAGGTTTATGCCCATGCTAACCTTCACATACTGGAAGAGGTTTCACTGAAGACTACAGTGTTCAAAGCTAAACATGCGTGTAACCTTAGTCTGTAAACTTTTTGCAAAAGAAATTAATTTTCAGTGTATTTGGACACTGTGTTGTATATGTTGCTGTTAACATCTATGAGCATGTAAAATCATTCCACTGTAAAAACATAATTATCAAATAGTAATAACGCCATATAATTTACACGTGTGGCACATATTCGAGTATAGAATATGCATATATAATTTAGATGCAGTTTCTGATGTAAAGAAACTGATATTTAAAGAGCAATCTTACACAAAAGATAGCTGTCAAGAAAAGGGAGAAGCAGAAAATGACCCAGAGCTGAACCTCAACAACCTCCCGTCTATCAATAAAATATTAGAAGACTCAATGCCAGAATTTCTGCATAACAAGCACAACAAAATGCCACAATAACAGGAAAATAATAAAGTTCTAACCTATGGGAAATCAAATTAAGTCTTCACCATTTGAACATTTTTGAATGAATGTGTGTTTTGCAGATAGTTACTTTACTTAGAATTACAAATTTAAGTTAGAGTATGTCGCATATAAGCACATCCATATTTCATGAACCTCTGTGGAGCTTCATAGTATTATCATATAAGTGGTATAGATTCTTCTCTTGGCTCTAATGGCAGAGTGTTTTCATTTTAATGATCCTTAAAACTATGCAGACTACAGGAATTTACAAGATCATCACAACTTGTAACTTAGAAATTTCCTGACAGTGATTTTTTTCCTCACTGGGTGTTCTGTGGTTTTGCTTTGGTTTTTCACATGGGGTCACAACCCCCACCTAAACTCTAACTCAGACACCAGCCAACTCTTTAGCACCTTTGTGCCACTGAAGGATCATGAATTACAGGTAGGTGGGATGTCATGGGGAAGAGCTCTGGGTTTTGGTTACTCTATAGCTGCTGGCCTTCAGATAGTCAATATTGTGTGATTTACCCATCTCATTTTCAGATGCCTGAGTTTTCCAAGAGAGAACAAAAGGATCCTTGATTGAATGTAAATGATATTTTCATATGGTAATATATTACTTGGCTTGGACTGAGCGTGGAGTGGCACAAGGTACATTTGAGACATAAAAGAAAACAAAAATCCTTGCACTGAAGAATTTATAGCCTAAAAGAATCAGCCCTGGATTCTCTCCAAGGACATAAAACCTCTTGGGAACATATCCCAAGATATATTTGCAAGAGAGATTTTCAGGATATTATGTCTCATAACACTAACATCTAGGAAACTCTTGAGCTCCCACCACATTGTCTGAGTACAGGGTGACGCTTCTCCTGGTGCTCACCTTGTTACAGCCCCGTGGCAGAGACTGTGCATGTTGGATTGTGCGGGGGAGGAATGTGTAGTTTGCTTCAAAATACTGTTGAAGCTTAGGAAATCATGGTATGTGAAAGCCAGTGCCAAAGTTTCGGCTTTCTTCTCTACATCATCCCAGTGAAAATGGGTCAGAGAGGGGGACCATGAAACATGCCACACATTAGGTCACACTCATTACTCAGTACAGTTGCTTAAACGTCTTCTAAAAATGGGGGGTGGGTGTGGAAATTCCCAGACAAACAAAAAAAAAAACATTCAAAACACACACACACCCAAAACAAAACAAATAAACAAAGAAAACCCCCAAAACAGACAAAAAAACCCAAAACACTCTTCTTTGCTTCCAGGTTCTCTAAATCAATGCAGTATTTGGCATTTGTACTGCAGTCTCCCAGATGCAAGCTTATTTGCATCCACATTCCTGACGTTATTTGTTTCATGCTGGTCATTTGTTTTGCTCAAACATGCAAAGCAGTTGTGCTTGAAGCTTTTACCATACGACTATTTTATGTGTGGCATTGCTGGGTCAAACTACCTACAGCAGGGTGGCTACTGCAAGGTTCACACATCTCTTGGATATTACCGTGTCTTCATGTCCCACTTTCACATATGAGATCCAGCAGAGTCCATCTCTGTGTTAAGATGGTAGGATCAGGGAAGAATTTGGCCACAATATCTGCAGCACTGTATATAACCTGTATGGAAAATGAATCCCACTCAGCAGAACATGCACTAACAGCTAATGGGATATTGCATCCCATCTATTTGCTTTTACCGTCTTTTAAAACCACATGATTATACCAAATGTATAGTTAGGGTGGGATTTACAGGAAAGCTCAGCCTAATGTCTCCCTGAGAGTAAAATCCCTACCTGCAAGATTTCAGTGGAAACAGCAATACAGAATAATAAGGATTGCTGAAGAGGACAAGCTGTTGAAAGGATGGCCTCTTTATTACCTGCATGTTGAGCATGTGCTGTCAGTGTTTTATATGTGAGTATATTGGTTTAAACAAACAAGAGCCTGGTGTAGAGCAAAAAAGCTGACAGAAAGAGTGATTTAAGATGAACCATCCTTCAGCAACCACTTAAGGGCTGTTAGGAGACAAGGCCTGGATAATTGGATCGCAGACTCCACCTCGAGCCCCCGCCGAGCTGCAGAATGAGCTCTGGCCAAGCTCACAGCCAGGGACCTTACAGACAAAAAACCATCAGCACGGCTTAACAGGAGACAAGTGGCCCTGTTGTTAGATGAGTTGATCTGAACACAAGTGACTTATCAGAGACAGAAAGAAGGTTTTTAGGTGAGACATGTGTATAGACTGTGGGTTGGTATAAAAGCACTTTCTAAGCTTTGTTCCTGCTGCAAAATAGAGAATACTCTGTGTTAGTGTTTTATTGCAGATCGGTGGTGCAGTGTTGGACTACACCTCCCGATCATCCCCACTGATCTGGTTTACATCACACAGTCCCCAAGGATGTAAATGTTAGATAGAACTGACCCTGGAAGATGTGGTCCCAGAGGCAGCACTAACAAACCTGCTGTCAACAGGGCCAGATTAGAGCTACCTGAAAGAAAAATGCCTCAGTATTAGTGCTGTGTGTATGCTGGGTCCTCAACAGCAACTGCTTTACTCTAAGTCAGCTCCATTTGGGCTGCAGTGTTTCCTGATGTAACTGAGCCACAATGATGTTACACAAGTCCATCCAATAGCCACAAATGTCCCCAAAATGGGGTTCTGAAGGGAAGCAGCTCACTTGCCTGGTCCCAGTTAGACACGACATAAAACTGGTGCATTCAGAGCAATATAGCCCCCTCTGCAGTCATAGCCAGAAGAGAATAACCAGAGAGAAGATAAAAGTGTCACCTCTTTAATCCTCTTAGGTAGTTTACCCAACAACAGGATTACCCCTGCTCATCTTCTTTGGAAGGAACTCACTCCCACAAAACCCAGCTCTATTTAACACCAAGAGCAACAGCAATGCAAACCATGGGGTGGGCTCTACATCCGCTTTCTAGAAGAGGCTACAAAGCCCTTTGAAGCTCAAGACATTTTTAGCAACCCTTCTGATGTAAACAAGTGTATTGTTGGGTCAACAGTGGAATGGTTTTGTGGAAAGCAACTAACTCCAGTAAATGAATGCTGGGAACTCTGCCTGTGCTATGGCACAGAAGCCAAAAAAGGTTATCTAGTGCAAGGAAGGAACTCTAAAGGTGAAAATAATAAAATATAATTGTGTCTCTTGTTAGCATAAGAATTATAAAAAAACCCCTACTTGCTTATAACTTAAATTTGTTCTTATGCACTTTCTGGTAAGTTCTCCCTGATCTCTCACTCTTTAGATTTAATTAATAACAATGCTACATTAACTGATCCTGCTATCCACCACACATACACAAGAGTATACCCTCTAAAACAGAAGTAAAAATTCTGTTAAATACATTGCAGGACATTTGTTCTTGAATAAAGCTACCTTAATTAACCAGCTGCCCTTTAATAATAAACCAGAGCCAAACATGTAGCATTACAGATGCAAAAACTACTAAGTAGATCCAAAACTCCACTCTGGATCCAAGGAGAGTTTCAGCAACACCAATTATGTCCTGATTTAAACAAACAAAAGAAGAAGAAAAGAGAGAGCTTTCCAATGGCCAAGCCAGTAATTTGTCATCTCTATAAATTTTAATCTTTCCTTTATTGTCTTAAGAGCTGAGTCATACAGCACATGGCATTAAACCAGGAATCGCTGAACCACTGAAGCACCGTGAGCTGCCTCCATCCCTTCTTGACCCAAGGGCAAGAACCCAATGTCCACCTCCAGAGACACCTTTCCCAGCCTGTTACAGCCACTCGTGCCCAAAGCAGCGATGAACGTGCCACCCAATCTGCTGTAAAATTTCCCCAAAGCCACAAGATGTCATAAAGAGGAACAAATACCAGATCATAAAACACCTCATGACACACACATACTACCACGTTGAACCACGGCACCAGGAAGGCAATACTTGAAGCTTACAGAAACCAAATTCAAGTGAGCTCTAAGTCAATCAGAAGTGACTGAAAACTGCTTGGGTCCAAATATATGTTCCAAAAGGTCACAGCTGGTGTAATTATCTTTGCTAGACTTAGCATGTGTTCAGCTGTATGTTTAAGACTGCCAAGAACTGAAGTATACTCAGAATGCCTAAGTAACAGCTTTCTTATAAAGAAAAAAAATAAAGAGGGTCATTAAAAGAAATAATATTATAATTTAATGGCACTTCAAGTTAGCATACAGGAAATAATTTATTTGGAAAAGTAGTTGGAAGATTTGTCAAAATCAAACTTCTTATTTTGCACACAGAAATTCCTGTCTGCAGAGACAACCCCAGTTAGAAATATAAATAAGAATTCACATCGAAAGAAATCACATGTGAATGATGATATGATGGAAAAGGAATAAGAAAGCAAAGCCTCCAAAATGTTAATTATATCTCAAATGGAGAGTAAGATCAATAAATGCTACTTCTAAAACAATGTCCAGCAGCAGAGATATCCAATGTAAAATAAATAAGCAAAAATACTGCATTATAAAAATGGTAATTTCAGAGTAGTTTTGTTACTCTTATGAGAACAGGTTCCTTTTATTTATTGCCATCACCATGGTAGTCTTTACCTATCTCTTTGGAAATAATAAGCATTACTACAGTCACCCCCAGTTACATCCTGTGCTAAGGACAGGCAGCTTCAGCAAATGCAGTGACATGACAGTACACGACTCGAAAGGCAAAATCATAAAGATTTTAACAGTGACCTCCAGTACTTCTAAAACAGGCAGTAATGAACTCAGAATCTATAGGGGTAGAGATTACTTTGGACAGAATAAAAGGCAAGGGGAGAGGTTAGTCTGAAATGTCAGAAATATTAGCTGCAGAGAAATATAGTAAGTGAATCAATGAGAATGGAGCTACTGGGTAAAAGGATTAAATGGCTAATAAAAGGGATACACTACTGACCTCCAACATAGGAAGGAGTTGATAATGAAATAAGTAAAGCTTATGAAGATAATAAGGGTGTAATTATGGTCGAGTTCAAACTACTAAGTGTATATTAGGAAACCCCCGAGATATATATGGATATAAAATTCTGGATAGCCAGTACTAAATGATTACCTTTTAGTCCAAAGTGTTAGAGGCTCAAATGATACAAAAAAATATGACTGGACTTGAGTTTAACCTATAACCCAACAGTGAGACTGCATAAAACATTTCACATTTCTTTTTAAAGAAACACACAAGGCGGCACAGAGATTATCCAGTAACTTATCCACTGTAATTTCTGTCACCACCTGGCCGCACCGAGACGGGGACCGTAAATGTACAGAGATGTAATGGGGGACAGCCTTTGCCCAAGGAACATGTACTCTGGAGACCCAAGCATGTCAAGAAAAGGAAGGAGGAGGGGACAGGGTGAGTTTCTTGCCCAGTTCTCCCCGGACCTGTGAACTGACTATTATAGCTTATATTAATATTTACCATATGGCAACAGCACATACAGGGTGGAATGCTACAAAATCACACCTTAGCTTCCTATAAGCTTCTTCTGCATCCCCACAGCCTTACATTTTGTCTCCTCATTTATTTCTTTATTTAAATATGATATGAAGCAAGGGATACCACCCACTGCTGAAGATGCCAAACCAGACAGATTAGCCAATGGTGTGTGACAAATCTTGTGTTTATTAGAAAAGCACAAGTAAGATTCAAGGGTCACATCTTTAGAGAGACTTCATCTCAGGCTCCTACATCAATCCTGTAATCAACTGACCAGCGAATAGTAGGACTGGATTTCTTATAGTCTAATTTGTGGGTGCAAACAACAGCCCTACACTGAGAAGCCCTGAGCACTTACGGTTCCCATTGACTTCATTTATACTTGCTATTCGTCCTCACAAATCAGGGAGATGCTTTATCTTGAAGTTCTGTAATTTCCTCCTGCAATTGGCTGTACTCACAAAATTGCACCTGCAGTTGATTGCTGGAGCAGATTTAAGGGCTGATTCTGAACATGCAGTCTATGATTTTGGAAAAGCTAACTTTCAAGGGAAGAAAGAGAAAAAACAGTCCACATAAAAATGGGAGTCATGTTTTCGCAAAAACGACAGGTACATGATTGAATAAAATGGAAGTGACAGACAACACAAGGTCTTAATAGATACAGTATACACTTCTACCCGGAAAATACAAACAAACGGAGCCCAGAGAAACACTTCTCGGAATAGCTGTCAATCAGAAAGTGACAATGAAAAAATGAAAAAGTAAAAGAAATAAACGCAATTCTCAATTATTAACATCTGAATTCTTTTTGCCCTAGTTGGAGCATAAGCAACCGTGGATTTTTATCATATCACACATGTGCTACTGTGCTTGCAAGTGAGGAACACGTATGGACAAATTACTACTTAATCACATAAGCGGTAATTGTGTCATTTGTGTACAGTCTCCAAAATCCCACGATCAAATTAAGTATATCACTAAGTGCATGATCCTGCATTTACACTGCCAAAACCCATCCATCCTTCCATTGTTTGCTGTGGCTATAAAACAGTGGGACATGTGTAACTAAAAGCAAGATTTCTTTACAGAGGACTACTTAAGTCACAGAAAAAATACAGAAAAAGTAGAAGAGGCTGTTAGCGGTAAAATGACTTAACAAATGTAACGTCATTTATTAATACAGTGCAAGTGCATGCTGTGAAAGGAACAGGTGGGAGTGAATTATTTAAGTGAAGTATATTTTAGGACCATGAAAACCGCAGCTGAGAAAAGCCATTAGGCCATTTCGTCCATACTTTGCCTCTAACCCAACAAAAATCCTTAGTGCTGAGCCAGATAATTAATTTTTAATGCTTTCTTCACTGTTTAGATATGTTCCAAATGATGAAGCTTTTCCAACTTTGGGAGACAATTCTGATCGCCAGAGAAAAAAAGATATAAAAATTGCCAACAGAAGGAACTTCAACAAACCAAATCTCTTCTCCTGCCAGCATCCCCTGGCTGCTCTTCGGTTCCTTTTGAAATGTCACACTGCAGAGATGCCTTCAAAGGGCCACAGTGAGGAACTACAACAAACTGTAAGAACAATCTTTCAACTTATCTTCCATGTAACTGATTTTTCCAGGTAGTGGCAAGACAAGAAATGAAAGCTTCAAGGGGAAAAAAAAACTTCAGGACGGGCGAACACCAACTTAGTACAGAACAAGAAGCTAGAAGAGATGCACGGGAGACCAGTATTAATTCTCTCAAAGCTTGATTTCAGATGTGCCCCATTTCCAACTCAAAAGCATCTTTGCCTGCCAGATCTACCAACTCCACTTTGGATCTGAAACACACATTGATTTCTTTTCCCATTTCTTCCTTTTCGCACTTACAAATAGCAAAGGAATTGTAAGTCAAATTGGGCTCCCAAGTCACCAATTTGTCATTTTTTTAGCCTGCTCCTACAAATTTAACTTGTTTGAGCTTGTATGTGCAATAAAGAAAGAACATGCAGGTTAAAGCTAAGGTCCAACACTTACCCTGTACTCATACCCAGTTTCCATCGCTGACTGAGCAATAAGAAGGGAAAAAAGATTTCGTTGCTGACATGGATGGACAGAGCCCAGAGAGCAAAGGGAGGTTGACCTTTTGCCAGAAGAGTTTGACTTCTTGGAGGAAGACTGTGCCTTAAATAAGAATATCAATGAGAAAAAAGATAAATTCACCATGCAATCGACTTTTGGGTCAGTAAACAAGAACGGGTTGAATTTCTATAGCCTATGTCATGTGGAATGTCAGAGAAGTTGATCTAGCGGTACATTTGGTTTTAGAAAGCTAATGAATTCATTTGGCCCAGATTTTTTTCTTGTGTAAAAGGCACTGTCTTGTTTCCCCAGTGAAGTCACCTCTCATGGGGGACTTGTTGCCTCCCTATTCAGATGTCTGGGACAAAATATGCAAGTTGAGTCCCAACTAGATTTAGTTGGGAAGCTGAGTATTTGAAAAAATAACAAACAAACAAAAAAAACCAACAAAAACAACCATGAGAAGAGACTAAACAAAGGTATACCAGAACATTTTTATGTTTGTGATGTAAAGAAATGAATAATTACAGGTGCCTGGAAGAACTCAGGTGAAAACTCTTATTTTATTTTTTTAAAATCAGCTCCAATGCTGAGGCAGCTCATCAAGTAACACCCTGGAGAGGAGCACGACCAAGGCTTTTCTGGGCCTTCATGCCATTTACACAGCTTAGCCTGCTTATTTCAAGGAGAAGCGAGCCAGCAAGCAAAGCTCTTGACACCTCACCCCAATGCTGAGAGCAAGAAGGGTTCTTAATCACCCGCTTATGAGCAGCTGTGTTCAAAGTCTGAACTTGAGTAGTCAGGCTTAGAAGCTTTTTATGTTATCATTTTAACAAAAGCTCAAACAACAAAACAGAACAGATATGTGGGGTTTTCATGCGACTTAAAACCGCTGTTCTTAGCATCTCTTTATGGGCACAAAAGGCAAAACAAGCTTCTTAGTCTTTACTTGTCTCCATATTTTGCGTTGCACTTTTCAAACACTGCACAGTAAACCCCCAGGGTTGAATTCTCTTTGCTCTGCATGATGGATCATCAGACATACAATTCCCATTATTGTTAATGGCAGTTGTGTGTCAAATTACTACACATGGCATTTAGATGCTAGTCCTCCAAGCTACCTACTTTCCTCCTGCAGTACAAGCACATCGAAAAATCACCAGGATATTGTTACTTTTCAAAGTTGTTAACTGTGAAAGTTTGTGAAATAAAAAATCTGCTGAAAGTTGTCATTATCTTAATACCAAAAAACTACATGCAATTTTCACTTTTTACTGCAGAGCCACTAGTACTTTACACTGTGAAGAAGTCCAGAAAATGCTGGGAAATAAGATTTAGAGTTGATCCACAGGCCACCATTAACAACAATTCTGGGGAACTTTGCTAGAGGTTAACACCAGTATATGAGACATAAAATGCTATTGAGGAAAAACTTTGGAGGTGTTTTTATTTTTTTAATTCTAGTAATATCTTCCAAAGAAACATCCTGGCCTTGAAAGTGCTGAGTAAATGAAACAGCAAAAGTCATCGAAGTTTCAATCAGTGTTAGGGGCATACATGTTACCATTGCCTTTGACATGATGGAATTAAAGCCACTTGTTTGTGCATCACAAACGGCACACGAGGAAAGCTCCACTCCTCCAGCATCATGCAGCACCTTAGGGGCGAGACACAGGCAGGTGGGGTTTGTTATCAGTTTTTGATTATGAGCTTTTCTCTCTTTTGAGTGGAGCACAAGAAAATTGCTGTTAAACCCTCAATGTCTCTTTTCCTCCCTTCTTCCTCTACATTGTACTGTGTTTTCACACTCTATCCATGTTATTTCAGCCAGCTTATGATGCACAAAGGAAAATTTAAACAAACGTATGCCTTCTTATAGCTACACTCTGTATTTTGTTTAAAACATAAGTAGGCATTTGTAAGGAGAATAGACAGGTTACAGCTCTAAGCTATGAAATATTCATAAAAACATCAGTGTGATGTCTCACCTTTGCTCCTTCAAATAGACAATGCTTTGACTGCCTCCCCAGAGCCAACTTCCAGTGTCAGAAATGATAGTAAGTAGCTTATTGTGTTGTTAATATATGATTATGTCACCTCTCAGCTCTCTCCTATTAAAGAGACTGAAGCCTAGATGTCTGAATATCCCTAACTTGAAACAAAGCTGGGGGATTTCCTTCCCCATTTGTAAAACTGCTCAATTGTAAGATGAGCTGGAGATTCACAGGGAAAAGGTTCTGTGACTTTTTTTTGCAGAAATCCTATTTAAAAGGCTTCAGAACAGGAATTCTTCAGCACATAATTTATCTTGATGCAGACAGAGGGAAGAGACCCCAGTGCCACCAGTGCTCTCCTCTTGATCTTCTAGAAAGATAGTGGTTTAAGCAATATTTGTTTCTAAACTCATCACTTCCTTCACTGGAGCTTCACTGATGATTGTACCTGAATAAACCTGGAAATCTACCCTGCTGTGGACACAATATCACAAAACTTGGGGCCTCTTCCCTCTGAAAATGGAAAAGAACCAGATCATTTTCTTCCACAACACACTAATAGAACCTTTACAGTATCTGTCTGTCTGCTGGTCCCAAGTCAACTCCTCTTACTATCAAATCAAATTCCTATTTGCAAGGATTATATCGAATGCAAATCCCCTTCCCACCTGGTTTCATGGCTAGAAATGATGGCTACTGAGTATCCAAACCAAACTCCAGTCAGCATTTGAGAAGTGTACCTTGTCAAACACACAGAAACATCTCCCTGCAGCAATCATAGTGAGATGCTCAGCCTCTGGAGCCTGTAGATGTCTTCAGTCCAACTTCTCAAGAGGATGGCTGAACTCATTGTTCACCATCCAAAAGTCCTTGGGAGTTTACGGCCCTACATTAAAATCTAAACTTTACATTTGAAGAGACACTTCATGATGGATAGTGTAAATTAGTATAAAGTAACTTTTTGTCAGCCAGAATTCATGACATAGTTAAATTTAAGCAATGCCTTTTTAAGTGCCTCCATGAATTAACATTTTCATAGTTTCCCCTTGGATTCTGAGGAAATAAAGGTCTACTGGTAATTATTTTCCTACTTTTCATTGTCACAATTGGACTTTTTATTAAGATCCAGGGTAGAAGATATCTGATTTATCTAGCTGACATGTTAATGGCCACTAACCCGAGACCATATTTCTTTCTTATTTTACAAAGTAGATGTTTTGAAACATGTTGACTCTTGTTTTAGGAACAAATAAAAAGATTTACAAAACCTTCTACGAGCATTTTGTCATATTTAAGAAACTGTGGATTTGAGGAAGAAAAGAGCAAAGAGACTTCTGTTTCAAAATTGTGGCCTAAAAATGGCTCTCAAATGAAATCTTCAAGTCTCTTTGGCTCTCTGGTGCTTCACATAGATTTTATTGGGTCATGTTTCTCATAAGAATATCCAACATCAAACATTAGCAAAGCAGTACTCAAGTTATTGGCCACTGTTAATCTCCTCTGTTTCAGATGAGTCATTTCTGACTTTTATTAGGAGGTGGGAAAAATCTCTGGGAAAATCTTCATTCATGCATGACAACTTGTCTCCATTCCCGCCTCTGCAGTATGTGTGGAACAAGATGTCTCAAAGTCTAATTCTAGAATTTAAGTATGAAGCTGAAAAAATTGCTGAAGTTTCTAATAGAATTTTGTATCACAGGCTAGGATTATTAACAGTCATAAAACACAGGGCCCTTTGCCCACAGCTGCTCTGCAGGTGCACATCCAATGAACTTGGCTTCCAACTATTCTATTTGAAATGCTAGAGAAGAATAAGTCTAATCCTTCAAGCACATACATAACTTCAGCCTTTTGCCTGCTAGCAGGCTTCAATAGGACAATTTCGGATGACAGAATTAATTGTATATGCCTGGGATGTTGGAGAATCAAGGCCTAGACTCCAGCAGTTGATAGATGATCTGGCTGAACAGCTCTTCCCAAATGCAGCCTGACTTGTGCCTTGTAAGGCAATAATGGCAGTGTCAGTTAGCATTCGCGTGGCTGCAAAAGAGAATCGAAAAGGAAAAGGGACACAGGGCTGAACAAAGAAGAAAATTCACTGTATTGCAAAGAGGCTAAGGACGCATTGCAGTTCCAAGGAACAAAGGACAGAAGTGCTCTGGAGGTTTGAGGAGGTAGATCGTTTCCATTAAGTGCTCACTAAAGTTAGCTGAGGATTTCTGATGGAGCATCTTTCTGTTCAGAAAGATTAGTATGCCAGAAAACAATAAATTCACCAAAATATTTCATGAAGTATCTTCTCACCACATCCACTGCACATACATCTATTACTTGTACACGTGCCCTTGAACTTAGGTTCGACAAATTTTACAGAGGCCGTTTGTCCTCTGTATTCAAATTATGGTCTTCTCAAAGGAGTTCCCTGTTCCTGCCTGGATGCAGTACAGCCTCATCAGTCACTGCTGAATCTGTTGTGCAATACAACCTTCACACACGCTCAAGTCATTTGTTTTGTAAGCAATTATTTTGAAACCTTCCCGTATTACAGAGAAAGTAAACCAGAACATGATGAAAAATATCCCATCCTCATTTTTTATTTCAAATACTTCTGTTTGGAGGAAGAGGGACATGCTAAAAGGCCAGTTTAGTTGGGCAACTGTAAAATAATCAAGCCAAAATTCCTTTTTGTGTGCTTAATTGATTTCAGTGAAGACACACCTCAGGAGTGAATCTGGCTTCGCTTTCTCTCACACACATGTGGTCTTAGAAAATTTGCTCAAGTTCTGGAAAACCTCTGCAATTTTGGTAAACCCTCAATTGTTCTCCTGAGGGAAGTTTCTGTTAAACGATGTATCTTTGTTCACCTCAGTCAGAGTTTCCAAGAATAGGATTAATTAGTTTTAGACATCCCACTATCAAAAAGGTTAAGTTCTTCTTCATTAGGAACGACCTCATCTTGTCTCCAATCTCACACTGCTATCATCTGTAACGATGCACCAGAGAGGCATCAGTCGTACCGTGACTGAAAAGGCTGTTGGATGACTTGTTTATAACCAAAGCTTTAATTCATTAAATAATGGAGAAAACAACTTTCTAATGCGAGCTGTGTTTCTGCTTTGCAGACCAAGTGCTTGTCTCATTGCTGCTGTCACATTTGGGGCTAATTTAATGAATAATTAAATAATTTAGCTTTTAACTAAATTAATCATTTAGTTAATTCATTAATAATAATCCATTGCACTTCTGTGGTGCCTTCCAGGCTAAGATATCAAAGTGTTTTGTGAGCATTATGGTGAAGTTCACCCTTCTTCCTCTCGCATATAGCCCGAGTAAATGGGTTTTATATGATAAACTACATTAGTCAGCTTCAAAGAGAGATGGAACCCAGTTCTGATTACACGGGTGGGGACAAGGAATGGCTCAAACAACCAGCTTGCCATTTCCAGCAGATGCAGACTTTCTTCTCCAAACCCCTTTTCCCTCATTATCATAAAACAGCACACATGACGGGAGGCAGGATGATGCAACACTGGGACGTGTTATGATGCAGTTTGACTCCTTGGTCTGCTAAAGACGTTTTGGGTGATCCACAGTCCACAAATGCCTTAGCTGCCCACCAACACAACAAGGTGGGTGCAAACACCTCATTTCAAGAAAAATACACTTAAGGCTGTGAGGTTTTTGCATACTGTGGTAAAGCGACCAAGCTGAAAATCTCTGGATGCCAGCTCAAATTGTTTAAGCATCATCCCCATGAACCCAGGGTTCTGTGTCTCATCTTCTTGCACCAGGAAAGACATAGCAAATATCTGCTGAACTCAGACAGCAGGTTGGTGGCAGAAGTTGGCACAAGCCCAGCATTTCCAGTTCTTTGTGTGCCCAGCAGATCCACATTCAACTCATATCTGAGCCAGGGATTGACACATCCCTACTTCACACCAAGCTCTACCTGAGGACAGTAAAATTTTCAAGCCATTAGTAATAATTTCCTCATCAATACTACATTGTTCCTCTTACTTTTCTCTCCTTGATACCTGAATAGCCTGTGAAGGTGGTTTCCATACGTTTAAGATCATCTTTCCACTTATAGTAATTTACTGTCTCAATCTGGTTCAGTGAGGTGCTATTTTTAAGACAGAAAGAAAATTAATTTTTTCATACATATTGAAAGAAGCTGATTACGTAGAACATTGTGGCCTGTTGTGCAGAACACAATAATTAACCACTTTGCTCCTATATTTATTTTTTAGGCTTAAACAATGCTGAAATTCTTAATAATGCTGCATAGCAACTATCTAAAGTGAAAAAAAAAAATCAGTATTCAGGAAGAGTAAACTGACAAGAAGCCAAATGAATTTAACTGTCTAATTCTGAAGGAGAGAGAAACAGAACAGTTTAAAAGAACTATTTTGTTAGTAAGTGAAGATGTCGTGATGCAGTGTTTAATGAGGGAGGAGTGGGAGCTAAGCTGATATGAAAAGGGGGAGGGAATGTGATGCCCCACAAGTCCTCGTGAGAGATGCACAGGATAAGCAGCCTGTTCCCACCTTCCCAAGCAACATGATGGTCAAGTACACAATTCAAGATCTCTACGGGGATGGTGCTGCAGAGAAAATGCAATGAAGCACTTTTGACACCTTTTTGGGAGGGCGGTGAAGAGGGAGAAGGCCTCCGAGAAGTGCGCCATGGCACTGCTTTTCAACAGCCTTGGTGCTTATGAAGATAAGAGTAGTCCAACACTTCTGACACTGCGAAAGCTGACTTCAAGAGCATTCACAACACCCCAAGGATTTCAGTGATGGAAATTTTTGTGCGCATACTAAAAATACTCATCTGGAGAAGCTTGAGGGTGGATGGAAGTGTTGTGCGAAGAACTGAAAAAACAAACCAAGAAAAATACCCCCAAGTGTGCTGAACATCAGCCTGATTATGGACGAAACAGCTCAGAGGTAGGTTATGCTGATCTTGTGTGAACCATTACATGCTGCTTCAGGACTGGTAAAACTAAATTCATATTGGAAACACAAGCCTTTCGCCTCAAATCTGCACAATCCTCATGTTCAGCTCTAGACCTGCATGGGGAACCACCTCTAGACCCTTTTTTCCAAAGAAATCTCACAGGAAGGACAAGAATGGTAAAGATCTTCAAGGATCTTGCAAAAGATTGTAACAATACTGCTCCTGCTTGTATGGGAAGTGCAGGAGAAGTTGGGTGATCTATAGCAGCTATATTGAAAAAGAAGAATATTGGCTTGTGTTTTTAAAGGCAAACAGCTACTTAATGCAAGGCTGCTGTTGGACTGAAATTTATGCATTTGCTCAAGTGCTTTGCAGGACAGGAATATCGTTATCCTTAGGCTTGAAGCTGAGCATATGTTGAAGTGCTTTTGCTGAACAGAAGCAGGGCTTACAGCAAACTTCAACCTTAGCAAGTATCCAGTCTGCCTTCACAGGAGCCACAACATATCAGCCCAAGTGTTTCCTTAAGCTAAAACTGCCAGTCATGAGAGCTCTATATAAATCGTTAGATTTTTAAAAAGGATGACGATGCAGGAGAAATCATTGCATGCTTGGTCCACATAATCAGTGCGCAAATCCACTACTGGCAGCAGTTTCCATAGGCCAAGGAGGCCAGTGGTCCTATGACAACTTATAGCAGATCTATTACCTTGACATTAACTTAGGATTCTCACCATACCGTTGTGTTTCTGCTGGCTGTTGCAAATACAGATATTTACTATTTTGACAGCTAGAGCTGTTCTCCTAGCTGCAGTCAGTGAATTGCTCCTTCCCTGGTAATAATTACAGGAGAATCAAAAACACAGTGAAAAGAAAAGGAAGTTAAAAGAACCTTTTTGAAGACATGCCACTGTACTGTCTTGCCCAAAAAATGAGTCTGTCTTTAATTAGGCCAAGGGAAAGACAAGGCTTCTATGGCATATTAGCATGCTTTTATCACTGCGCTCAGAGTAACAATTAACAAAGCAAACCTCATGGAAGTCTGGCTGGTCCTGTGAAACACCCTTGTTAGTTATCTCCAACAACTGCCACGAGAGCCTGTCAAATTTTTGCTAATCTACATATTAATGGATTTTTATTAGCACCATTTGCTACTTCAAAGATCATGTATGTTGTCTATTTAACCTTGAAAAGCCCACTGGCTAAAAGTATTTAGGAATATGAGGTGTTTTTCTGCCTAATTTGTTCTGTAAGTATCAATTGGAAGCTGTGTCATTTGGAAATGCAATTTAGCATGACAGCTAGTGTGACAGTCCAGCGCAGGACTTCTCTAACTGTTGTTTATTTATCAACCATTTTATTTATTGACCGTCCAATCCAGACATGAAAAAAAAAGGCAACTGTAATTCTTTATTTTCAAATACTTTAAGATTTTATATTACTGCAATAACTTTTGAAACTCCAAGTTTAAAAGGCAAGTGAATGCACAAGCTCATTTAGCTGCTCAATTGATTTTACAATGACACTATTCAGAAAAAAAATTCCTTAGTCATGAAGGTCAAATCAAAATATGAAGTGAGGCTTGTATTTGTATTATTTACACTTTGATAATTTAGTAAGTGATATATATTAGTCAACTAATGGTTGTTAATCTCCTTGAAGACTAAAAGCACTCAGAGTGTTAAACACTATTCTTCTCACCATCATATATTCTAATTTTCAATGTTTTTAGCACACAAAATATGTTTTGCTCAGATCTAGAGGATGCTTAAAATTAGCTTGTTTATACATTTTGAGGATGCAGTTAATTTACGTAGGTTAATGATTCCTGTGGCATATTGAGGATGCTACATGGTGAATAAATGAGAGTTTGCAACCTGACTCACATCAAATAAATTGAGACTTCAGGATTCTGTCAATTCTCAGTGACAGTAAAAAATGTCAGATGAAATCCCACTCCTGGGGGAGAAACTACAGCAAATGTCCCTTGGTTGCACAAGCACCAGAATTACACCCCATTTCAGGTTGGACACCTGTGCCTTTCTCACAGGAACCAGCATTGCCAAAGCAAAGCTCTTCGACACAGGAGCCCTTTCCCAACAAGAGGGAGCAATGAGACCTCCAAATCTCCACATCTCCTCCAAAAAGTAGTAAAAAGATACTTACAAGGACAATGAATTGCTTCAATTCTCTTTGGTGGAGAAGAATCAATGCCTAAGTAGCTTTACCAGGTTCGAGACAGACATTTCCATTTGATTACGCAGAAAGGTGAAATAACACAGTCAAACTTAGAACACTTAGATCAACATCCTTAAATTAGAGCTCAGTAAAAATGTGACTTTTTTGGGTCAGGAAGGACAAGCAGCCACTCAGCTGCCCTTTGCCCAGGCTGGCTCGCAGCCTGCTGTCCCGGGAGCTTTCCTTGGAGATGCAGACTGGAACTTCTCCAGGGCTGTGGAAGACACAAAAGTGAGGTTTCCATTTCCTTCCTAGCACTCAAATATTTAGACTGCTACTAGCTGGGGTAAATCTCTTATGTTGGTTAAATTTATAAGTTTGTTATTAAATTTGCAACTATGGTTGCGGTAAATAATTAACACATTTTCTGCACCACGGAACCTTTGCTTTTACTGCAGCAGCCCCTCCACTCCTTGTTCAGGTGCCAATGGGTATTAGTGAGGAAAGTGTAGTGGGGAGATGTCTCCTTAATTAGATCATTATTTTGATAACTCAGATTCGCTGTACGGTGGCTGATCTTTCACATATACCATGTTTCTCCTCGAGAGCATCCCAGGTGAAATACTGCCTTCCCTAGCCCTATATTTCCACACTTCCATAAAATTTCCTTAAGCTTCAGCCACACATAATACGCTGACAAACTTAATAAAAAATACAATTCATTTCCAGTATTCACTCTACACAACTTAAAATTAAATCTCCTTTCTCCTTCACTTTTTTCATAGCAACTGAAACCTCTCATTTTCTCACTTTTTTCTACCTTGGCTAACCAAAATATAAACTTTTGTTAACATAAGTGCACTCTCATCTGTGTTTCCATGTCTTTAAAAGGCATGTTCCTGGCAGCAGGGAAAACATTACCAGGTTGTATGAAGCACGTGTAGCATTTAGAATATTTAACCAGTTAAAGGAAAAAAAAAATAAAAAAGAACGGAGAAAATAATCCTTTAAAAGCCATGTTTGGAAAAGACTATGAATACAATTAACCTCTGAAATTCTATGCTTGTTGGACAGCCTAATGCAGAACTTCCCAGGGACCATTTAACTCAACGGAAGAGCATAAATACTTTGTAGCACCAACTTTATCAGTGCAACTTTGACTGAACAGTGTCCCTAGAGTCACTTAAGGGTTAATCCTTTGCATCTGACGACAGGTAATGGATTTTGATTAAAGAGAACACATTAGCAGCTTGCAAACCTAAAGCAGATGCACACATCCCAGCTCTATATTTAATTTAAAACCAGCACCCTCAAAGAGGAACGTAAGCCATTTACACCACCAGCAACTAATCCTAAAAATGTAGCGCAACTGACCTCAGTGAAATGGAAATTACGACCACAGCTTAGCTGTAACAATTATTTGGATAAGGTTTTACTGGCAAGAACATTTAGAGAACAGTGCATGGATTCTTAATGAAAACAAGCCCAACTGCTGGGAGAAGAACTCAGCTCACTTTTTCCAGGTGTGTTTCGAGATGACAGACCTTCCCCCACAGCCAGAAGTTCACCTGCTTGCCTGGACCCAGCATGCAGCCAACCCATCTTCCCGTGGGCAAAGCAGATAGTAGAGCTACAACCATTTTGCTATCAGCTTTGTCCACTGCCTTGCACCAGCTTTGGATCTAAGATCAGTTCAAACTGTATCTAAATTAGTCCTTCCTCACTAGCTGGATGGTGGGAATGGGATTCTTCAGCTTCTCTGCCCAGTCACTGTCCACACCACAGAAAAGAAATTCGGGTTATTCCCATGTGATAGCAAACTCTCTGGACAACGCAGAGAGACGTTCTGTGCAACTGGAGAACAGCTACAGGAGATCAGGCAAAGAGGGATCACATCAATGTATCAGGATGACCTTATTAGAACATGTCTGGTTTTAGACAGAACCACAAGAAAGTTCACACAGCTTTTCATACCAGGGTACTCCTGGGGGAATTCCTGCATACAAAAAGCTCAGCTGCATGCAATATCAACTGGTATTGCACTGGCCTTAAAAACAAGAGTGAATTGTCTCCGTGTAGACAGAGAGGATTTTAATCCACAGCTCATTTGGCCCTTTCATTGAAATTCTTCCAAAATTCAGATAAATTATTGACCGTTATCCATTGATAATAGCCTGGAGGAGAAACAAAATACCCCCAAACCCAACTGCAGACTATGTCCAGAACAAAAGGCAACCACAAAAGAAGAAAATAAAGCATATGTGAAATATGTGGTCGGCAAGCAAAAGGCCACCCGTGTTTTAGATTTTAATTATGAAAATTTTTCTCTTCTGACAAGTGAAATGAATTTAGTCATTCGTGCATGGTGTGAAAGTTGAATCATCTGAAAATTAAATCAAAATAAAAAATGAAAACTACAAATGGGGCTTTCATTGTTGCCAACAAGGGAGTCATCCTTTAGAGGTGACATTTCACAGCAGTCCCTGAGAAATGCGATTGTTCATAGCATTAAGTAAATTATGGTCCCTGAACAGTGTGGAAATAATTGGAAATGTTTGCTGTTTTTAAGTAAATGCTATAAATCCCTGAAGGCTGTTTGAGTCTTGAAGTAGAAGAGAATAAAATGTTTCAAGCAGGAAAGCATATGGGTAAAACGCCTGATGGTTTGGCTGACAATCTTAAAACTTCACCCTAAATATCAGCTGGTAGTAGTTTTCCTTTTTCTGCTAATGGGCTCCCTTTTAGAAAGTTCTCCTTTTCTCCCTCCTCTCCAGCCAACACTCACACATTAAATGGCAATACTTAACTAGATGTGCCTTCTGCAGAAACAAAAATGTCAGTGCATAAGCCCCAAATGTAATGTAAATAAAGGCCATGCACCATGTAATGCTACTTGTGTCAAAGAGTCTAAAAATGTGATTCCCTGATGCTGCCCAGTGGCCACCAATGCTTCTCTCTGTCACTCCCGGGGCAAGGGCCGCATTAGGTTTCCTGTCGCTTTGTTCATAAAGAGCTCACACCTTTGTCAACAGGATTCTGCTGCAATCCTGAGGCAGCTTTTTCTATTTGTACATAACCTGCCACGTTTCATGGCTAATCAGTATCTTCCAACATTCTTCCTGAAATGCTTTTTCACCCTCATTATACTATATCTGCCATTTCTTCTTCTAGCTCCCTGATTATTGTGAACAATAACAACAACAAAAAGCTTTTACATTTGTTGAAAATATGTAAAATCGTTGCTTAGAGTACACTTGTCATTTTGTCTTATCACAACAGTGTAAGACTCCAGCCCCAACACAGATATATTTAATGCATCCAGACTGTGACACATTCTTTCAGTAAGAAGCCTTTAACACATCCACGCAGCACTTTTCCTGACACAGCCCCACGTTAACCAAGCTGGCTCATACACATCTACCATGCTCTACAATCCTGTATTTAATGAACTGCTCTTAGAAACCCCGGCTACTATTCCCCGGTGCCAAACACAGGTGTGCTCCAGCACACGTGCTTGTTCCCTCTGTACATGCAATGCACTTTTGGACTTTTTCCAAGCAGCAGCAACAGAAGAAGGAGAATTAGCTCACTTGGCTCGACACCAGCCATGACCCCACCTGCACAGAGCAGCTGCAAGATGCTGCATTAACTCCTGACAAGTGGATTACTCACAGCAAGAAGACAATTCTATTACTTAGAGGAAGGAACAAAATATGTCACTGAAAGGTTTAAGGGCCATGAGGCAAATATATAAACATTGTTTAGGCACCTGTTTATGCATATATGAGCCTAGTGGGATTCACGAAAGCACCTGCATAAGTTAGTCACCTAATTTGTTCCAGTTGTAAAGGTATTCAGAGCCTAATTGCTTAAGTGTTTTTGAAATTCCCGGTAGACATCAAAAGACCTTTGTAAATCTGCTTCCCTATGCAACCAGATTTTATGGACATAGCCTATAAACAACAATGCCTGTTCGTGCAGTCACACGGTTTTGATCAGTGTTTTAAGGACTATTTGCAAAGTTAAGAAGTTTATGTGGTCCTTGGCATATGTGGGTTCAAACCAGTCCAGTCGCAAATTTGTTACTAATCTGTGGGTAAAACTTGGCTGTGTGTTGTACTGTTGCACACACAGTTATGGTTTAAACAGAAATCTGCCAGCACAGACATATTACTCCATCTTTCAGCTGCAAAAACAGAGGCTTTCATTAAGACAGGCTGACTCTTCCTTGTGTATTTATACTTGAGTTTTGATTTAAAAAGCAGGCTTTCGTCTTCACGATTTCTATCCCTTACGTGAACTAAATTCCTTTACAAACAACATATATCTTGTACACAACTTGCAGGGAAAAAAATAAACAAAAAAACACCAAAAAAACCTACACTCTCTTTTTTCGTTGCAAAGATTTGTGTGGATAGCCTGACTCCATTAATTTCTACTGGATTGACTCTGTACCATCTGTTTTCTGTGCAGCTGCTTTATTGTGGGGAAGAGAGGAAGACAAAAAAGCACCCTTCTAAGCTCTACCGATGACATCCAGAAATAAGACTGTAATTGGTGGAAAACCTTCTGAAGTCTGTGTAATCATAACAGTCAAAGGGATTAGAGTGTGAGCTAAAAGAAGAGATGCAGATCAGGGCTTTTTCAAAAGGGTTTGAAACCTGCCTACCAAACCCTTTGCAGACCATCATCTCTTCAAAATATATTTAAAAAAATATATAAAATATATAAAAAAAAATAAGGCCACTAGCATAAGAAGCAATTAAACTGGAACTTATACAAACTGGTGTTTCTCACTGTTTTGCAGCATATAGTAGACAGGTAATAATCCATCAAACAATGATTACAGTGCATGTAACAGGAAGGTGATATTCTAACATATGCCCACTGCATACAGTCATTAGAAGGGCAGTACATTAATTTTAGAAGAACACAATCCTGATTTTGAGTAATCTTAATCTCTGCTCTTATACCAATGATCTTAACATTATGCCTGAACAGAAGCAAAGCAGACTTAGTTCAGTGCAGATGGGAACACAAACTCCCAGTTTCAAGAGGGTGAATCATTTCCAACCAGGAGCCTGGAAAACAATCCTTCAAAGCAGGCAAGCAGCTGCACAGCTGCAGTGCAAACAATGTGCTCGACTCATTACATGTAATACATCACTACCAAGCAGAATACACTTCATTCTGGTTTTCATTTGTGCCATTGTGTTAGACCTGTGCCACACTGCTTCTGTTAAGCATAGTAGCACTAATAATAATTCCTATTTCAGGATTATCCTCAATATCACTCATTCCATGATCTAAACCCCACTGCATCTTCATCTTAATACTGCCAGTAGCTTCAGTCATATTTGTAAATGTGTTCTGAGTCCTAGAAACAATTTATTTGTGCTTGAACTTTCTGTGATAAGAGCACTGCCTTTGCAGGATTAACTGATGTTACCCATGTATTTATGACTCGGGTAACTTGTTTTTCCCAGCTTTAATAAATAATGAAGTCTGGATGGTTTTTGCAATGGGGTTCTCGCCCTCCTGGAGCCACAACTTGAGCCGGAACAGAGCACCGATGCCAGTCGGAGGCAGAAGCTCATTCCTCTGCCAAAGTAATTCTCAGCAGAATGCAGCAACCACACAATACAGACGACTGCTATAAATACAGCAGCAGCCTGGTAAGGAGCGGTGTGGGAAACACGGGTTGTGTTTCAGCATCTCCCACCACTCCGAGTGCCTCTTTGGAGGCTGCTGCTTCCTCCGAGATGCCAAGCACCCTCTGTTCCTGCCTGTGTCAAATTCTACCTAAAAGGCAAACTGGGGCCCTTTAGTGAAATAAAGCTTGACATACAGATGATACCTTAATAAGCCAGACAGCAACAATTAACTAACAACATATCTCTCCTATACCAGACTTTTGGACATGCTGCATGTGGTGAAGTTGAGGATGGTTTTTGCTGTTGTTAGGGAGCAATGATTACAATCTTTATCTAATGCATGTTCCAAGGGAAACAATCCTTTTCTTCTGAACAGGACCGTCATTGTGACTTACATCAACAGATCAATAGAGAGGTGGGAAACATCCTCCAGGAACCTACATGTTCACAAAGACACTTTCCAAAGGTTTTTCAGCTTCACACTTACATTTTCTGTGCTTATTGTCTACACAACTTTGTGGTCAATAAAGTAACACTGGTGACAGTCTAACAACCCTCCTGCTCCCCCAAGACAGTAATCTGTATGGCACTGTTGGAGCTCTTTAAACAATTTTGCTTGAATTTCAGCTGCAGAGACTGTTGATAAAAAACTGAAACTCTTTCCTGAAACTTTGTCCCCAAGGTGTATGAATTCCTGCGTGACCACATCTGTCACGCTCGTTCAGCCTAAAGCCTCCGTCCACTTCACAGGCTTCAGCAGCAACCGATTAGCAGAACAGAATACAACTCTGCCGACACAGCCCTGCTACCTCCTGTTTCAGACTTTCACAGTTTTCAGTGCATTTATCTCAACTTTCATCAGCAATGGTGATGTTCTTTCGGCTGAACGGAGGCACACAGAGAATTAAAGCAGATTGTAGCAGAGCGAAGAATTCAATCTGAGTCTCCTGAGCCTCTTTGCTCACACCATAGCCAGCAAACACCCACCACAGCGAAGCAACATGACACCTGAACGCAGCCCACCTGGGAGTTTTACACAATCTGGACAGATTTAAGCTTCTGCCTTGGGAGAAGGGAATTTTTGCTTACACATGTTCATATACACTACCATTTTATATTTAATCCTAATCTACCTGCATTAAAAATAGCACGTGTTTGGGGGAATAGGACTTCAGCTGAGTACTTTAAAATGCTTATGCTGTAGATGTTTACTCATTGTACATGGCAGAGTAATACTATATTTACCTCAAACATTTAAAATCAAAAGTGTTTCAGATAGTTAAATATGTGCCTTAAAGCAAACAGTGTAAACACCTTGTAAAAGCAAAATTCCCTAGTGTTGGCAAATAAACAAGCTGCAGGGGGTAAACAAAGAAAACACAAAAAAGAATCATTGCAAGATAACAGCAAATGAATAAAACACAGCTGAAATTGCACAGTAGAAATTCAGTGGCCTTTTTCAATGGGTCACATCTTCCCAGCCAGTCTACCACAGTGGAACACATACCATTCTTAATTATATCAGTATAAATCCAGAGAAACTATCGAAAGCCTGAGCTCACGAAGTCATGTCTGAGAATTACCATAACTGCTCTTCCCATCCATCTCCTCTTTTTTCTGGTTATGTATAACAGAGATATTGATGGTTCAGACTCAAGCTTTCAAAACTTTTGAGACTACATTACTCCAGAAGAAATACAAAATTAAAGCAGCAGGAAGGGGAATGCAAGGGCTATTTACTTATTGCAGAAAATGAACCAAAGCACAGTCATGGCCATCAAGGAGAAAAGCCAGACCCCTGTGCCACCCCTATCTCAGCCCCCTGTATGATCATCATTACCTCTGAACTGCTTTGCCAGCATCAGACTGTGCATCGTCAATTTTGCTCTGGTCAATGAAGGTGACTAATTGCAGAGACAAACGTTGTGTGTCTTCCCTTGGTCAGAGGAAAGAAAACTGCTCCCTTGAGAGAGCAACAACGTGTGCTGGTGCAGGGGAAGCTGTGGGTGTGGGAGGTGGTGAGAGCAAACGAGGGGCTGAGGCACAGCTGGGGACACTGCTGAGAGCAGCTGCACAGGCTGCAGCAATCACACACCTGCGGAGCCTTTTCCTAAGTGTAAGATCTGATCCAGCCCCAATGGCACCAAAAGTGAGAGAAACCTGGAGGATAGAGCCCACTTGTGGAAGGTGCAGTGGACAAAGAGGAGATGGGTTTACAAACTTCTCCCATTTCCATGCTGGTTCCTCCTGAAATTTTTGCTCCAACAGTTGATGTTTTTTGCTGTCTGCAGCATGCTTGTGAGCAGCCAGATACCCTCAAACTTGTGACCAGAGTAGGGAGCCCTCCACAACCTATACATGTGAATTATTGGCATTGAATACTAACCAATATATGTGTATGTGTGTACATGTATGTATTTATATATGTAAACATATATACACATGCATCATATGCCTGTCTTGATCCAACATATCAGCCAAGCAGAGGGAAAATAATCACGTAGGCCTGTGCTGTGGATATACACATCCTTACAGTTTGCAAACCACCGTTTTAAGTTAGAGGAAAATACTTGTCGTGACATGGGTAGGAACAACACCACAGAAGTGTTTTCTTGGGGTTACAAGGCTCCTCTGTGTTATGCAGTATGGCAGCGTTTATGTCTAATTTCCTAATTCCTGGGAGCTCCTGCAGGAGAGAAGTTTCCATTTGGAATTGTCAGTGTCTGTTTGATGCAGAACTGACTCGATCCAAAATGTTTGCTTAATATGTATAACTTTGGAGGTTCTACTCAGCATATTAAAAAGTTGGCTTTATTATTACAGTGGCAATAACAGCAATGAAGAGACTTTACAAGCAAGAAGAAATACATAAAGACTGGGTGCATCTGGACTTTGAATAATGTATGAAAACCAAATTTTAAGGCTGGCTTGTCAGATAAATGCAGTCCCCAAAAGCAACTGGAATTGTCTGATCACTCTGGCTCATTGATCTTCAAGGGTTTTACTGCAAACACTCTGGTCCAAGATACTGCCTTTCTCCACGAAACCTCCTCTGAAAGAGTCAACATTTAGATGAATTTCAAACTACAATGAGAATATCACAGGTTGCTCAGGTAGCTGTAAATCCTTCTACACAGTTTTCAGGGAGTGAAACATAAGCAAAAAGTGAGAAGTCACTTTTTGGTCATGCAGCTAAGGACCAAACCTATGATGCTCTCCCCCTCCTCCAGGCTGCCAGACTCCTGTTCCTCCCTCAGAGGTAGCTCCTTATTTCAGCTGATTTAATGAAAAGTGCAGAAATATTCTTGCACTGAGACATCTCACCCTTTTACCTACCTTGACTCCTGAATGCTGGTGGGGGAGATAGATGGGTCGCTAGTTCCAGCAGCATGTTTCAGTGGGAAGTTATTGCACAGAAAGGGGCTAAGCTGCCTTTCATCCCCTGGTTACTTTTTGGGATAGGACAGGGGCTCCCACTTTTACCATTTGGCTGTGAGTGGCTCTGGCAATCCTGGAGCAGACCAAGGCTGAGCTGCAGTTTGGAGTCAGGCTTCCACAAATGACAGTAGATTTCCCCTGCTTGCCAGCTATGCTGCTGTGACCAATATGTTGGGGTTTAAAACCAAATCCTCTCACAACATTGACAAAACAAGGCATCTCTACATCAGTGGTGAAAGACTGGAAGAAAAAGTGGGTATAGCAAGATGCAAACAGCTGAAATTCAGTGCTTGGGGTCTTCTCTGCAGCTCCCATTACACCTTACATGAAGGGTATGGTCTGTGCTGTGAGCTTACCCTGTTCACAAGGCATTGGCAAACCTTTAAAATCCTGAGCCTTTCCATACACCTGAAGCCTCTGTGTCACCTTTTGGGTCTGTGACTCTACAATTCACTTGCCACCATGCCTGGAGGGTACAATGGCAGCATTTTTCTGGCACAGGCACTAAGAGGCTGCATAACTTGCATTTGCTGATACAAGTCCTATGCTGCAAATTGCATGTTTACAAGGATTAGTCATCTATTCATATTCATTCCTTGGGCTTTCATAAGCAATGTTCTAAATGTTTAGATCCACATCTAAAAATGAAAAATAGTAATTAGTGGAAAAAGTCTGTAGAAGTCATATTTGCAGTGGCAAAAGAATGAAGATTGTAAATTTACTTTAGAATCAAGTATTTAACGTGGAGAAACTTCACAACTGGTAAATACCAAAAGCAATCTCTCCATCCTCTAACCTGTACTGCTCAGTGAATACAAAGAACTAAGTGATTGCCTCAGTAATGGACAATCAAGCTGTGGCCAGGCACTAAAAACAAAACAGTGATGGACTTAACAGTTGGTCATAAATATAAAAACCAGAGCCCCATGGATCAGCAGGAGTGTAAACAGAGTTGGTGTGCTGGAGGGTTTTAACTCCTACAAGTTTTAACTGCTAATAAGAGAGTAAAGGGACTGTAGTAAAGCAGGGCACATGATGGACAATCCTGCTTCACTCACTTTTTCCAGATTGCCTGGATGAAAACAGTCATCAATTATCTTTCCTTCCTTGTTTCCTGCCTGTCACCAGCTGGAAGTTGCACATCTTGGGCTGCACCTGAAGCCTTTCTGGCAGATACATGGGTTAATCTTTGTCCTCCGTGGACCTGATATTTGGCTCCTCCCAGACACCAGGAGAAGCATCTGTGAAAAGGCTTGTTTGAAATTCCAGCTCCTGAGCAAAGGGCTGTTATTGTGCTCCAGCTGACACTGGGAGGTGACTGGTGAGAGATGAAAGATAGTGGGAGGCTGGCCCACATCCATACAGGGCTGATGGAATAAAGAAAGGAGACATTAGTGGGGTGTACAGAGGACCTACTCAGCATGGTCTAATTTCTGGAGGCTTCCTGGGTGCTCTATGTGCTTACATGGTACCCTCATAGTACATCTAATCATCCACATGGTTCTCCAAATGGGCACAGGACAGCCTAAGGGGCACTGAGTTCTACACCAAGGAGCTGCTCGCTGTGATACCAACGCCTGGGCTCTTGGGGACAAGGGGGTGGAGAGGTACAGAAACTGAGAGATTGCTTTATAAATTATTGTCTGTGTTCAGCTGAAACACTTCAAGCTTCAAAAGAGGCATAAGCACTACTCACGGGTTTAAACTGTAAATCCTTAAAAAAATCATTGAAAAACAAAGAAAGACAATGCCAAAAACAAAACTTCCCTCACTTCATTTATATTTTACAATAGTTCAGCTTGTCAGTAGGATATAATTTGTCATCCCTGCTCAGGAGATGCTCAGAACTGCCACAAAACTGCTGAAAGACACCAACTTTTGTTTTATTTGGTCCTTGTTGCTCTATATCTTTAGAATGGGCCAACAATAAATGATATTTAATGTAAAGTGTTAAAAATAAAGTTCTCCCCAGGCAGAAACCCAGTGCGTGGACTTTCAGGTCTTCATGATCATGTTATAAATCAACTGTGAGTTAAAAGTCTGTCAAAACATAAGATAAAACAGCTCCTCTGGTTGCTCCTACTGCTATATATTGTATAATATACCATGACTGGTTTCAGAATTGAATTTCCTGCATTGCTAACAAGTGTGTTCCCCATTTAAGAATGAAGCCCATTAACAGAGATACTTTTATATAACAGCTCATGCAAACAGCTGCCCAGTGCTGAGTTTACTATTGTTTGCAGTTTAATAGATTTGTAGATTTTAGGTTCATTAGACCATTGAAGCTGATTTCCTCTGTACTACACATCTTAGAGTCACTTTACATAATAGCTTCCTTGTGGTAGTATAGTTGTGAATGCTCCCTACATTCTATGTAAAAAAAAAAAAGAAAAGAGAAGATACAATTGGCTAGGGATTCAAAAGAAAATGTCAGGAGAACATCACAGTTTATCTGTTGCCAAGTGCTAAGTCCCCAGTACTGGGAAAACAGTAGATGTGTGACGAGTTTCCATGTGTCTGCACATACACATTTCAGAGGTGTGTTTGCCACTGGTTGCTTATGCTTCTGCTGAAAATATCTTGAGCCAAATTTCCATTTAAAAAATTCAAAAATCTAAGGGAAAACATTGAGGAAAACTGCATTTTTATATGCAAATCATGTTTAATAACTGCTGATATCTCCTCTATACATCAAAGTTATATTTTGCAAGATGGATGCTTAACTTCTACCTGAAAAATATGCATATGCAGATAAGTACAAATAGATTTAATTACCCAGCTGCAAATATTCTCTATTCACAAGCCAAAACGCTGAGCAAACTGCAGGTGGCCAAATTTGGCTTGGGAACTGCCTATGAAGACAGCAGTCCAGCGTATTGCTGCCTACCTGGGTTCTGCACTTCTGCCTCTGCTGTTTCTCGACATGCTGTGATGTGCTTCAGAAGGCAGAACATCAAAATTAAACCCTTGGGAAGGAAAACAGTGTTTTGACATGTTTGCTGTCAACAGGGCTGAGTCCGTAACCTCAACTCATATTTGGTGAGTACTCAGCCAGTAAGTAGTTCTCCCAATATCAATAGAGAAATCATCAAACCTCCCCACAGCATGGACATTATAAACCCAATAACAGCTGTAAATTTTTAGTATTTTTGAGATTTTTATTCAGATGTCTTGCATGTGGATAGTTACTACTTGCATATGGGTATGAAAGACCATGCACAGACACTTGCTCTTGCAGATGGAGCGGCTAATTAAGCTCCCATCTTTGACAACTGCCCATTTAGTTTAATAAAAGTCTTCCAAATCACAGGTGCACACAGCTCACTGAAGTTTGATAGGGCAGACTGAGATGTCTGAGTCTTGGTTTTTCAATAAACTTTGCAATAAACATCTCTAGTATTTGATGTTCTGAGCTAAAAAAATTAATGAAATTTAGCCCATTATGTTTTCATGGCATGAGAAGGTGCAAATCAATAATTGTCATGGTCTGGAGACAGTAAATAGCAACATCTCGTATCACCACATCCTTTCTCAAATTTCTGTTTTCTGCTGCACTGATCAGAAGAAAATAAAATAGGACAAGTTAAAACTTTGGCTGGAAATTAATTGGACCTTTTTTGTTTGTTTGTTTTTCATCAGAAAATGTCCATTTGCCAAAACGAACCAGTTTTCATATAGCTGCATGAGGGTTTGGCTCCTTCCTGCCAGAGTTTGGCTGACTGGTGAGGTGCCAAAGTACCGGGTTTGGCAAAGTGGGAGCAGCTCCCTCTCTGCAAAAAGCCCTGTCCAGGCATCCTGGTTCATTCAGCAGCCTGGAGGCCTCGTCCCCAGTATGATAGCTCAACACAGGTCCTGCAGGAGTCCAAAATTTGGGGCCTTCAAATCTTGGGTGCTGTGATTCAGTCCAGGGTTGCTAGACGTTGGGGTCCATCCAGCCCAGATGGCTCCCTGCAGCCGGGCAGCTGCCTGCTCCCTTTGCACTGCATCGTCAAGCTAATACAGTTTGGTTTTTCCAAATTAATTTCTCTAGGACTTTCCTCCCAGTACAAATTCTCATATGCTCATTGGGTTTGTTCTGATTTTGAACTTCTTGGAATTGCCAGAATGGCCAGGGGAAGGGCTTTTCCAAGCTCACCCTATCTCTGCCTTTGATTTTTAAAAGAACTTGTTCATGTCTCTTCACATTTAGCCTGCTCAGTATTTTGTTTGGTTGCATTCTCATTGTCTATTTTTGCCCATTGCTTCTTGATTCTGATTGTCATTTAAATTAAGCTGAAAACTCTATCCCAAACACAAAGAATTTTCTTGGCCTCTACGCTGCTCTCCTTTCCCTCCACAGCTTCCTTCCACCCTCAGCTTTTCTTGTGGTTTTTTAGCTGCAAAATAACTCTCAGAAATTGGTCTGCAGCTGAAATTCAATTCTTTTGGATGTGTGTCCTTTTCTAATCTGGGGACTCTTGGATTCTCTACTTCCCTCTTGCTCCCAGGGTCAAATCTCCAAACTTTCTTGCAAGCATTTATTTCTTACGGTGGGAAAGAAAAGAAAGTCAAGCAGAAGAACATGTTCTCAAATAGGTCGTTCTGTTAGCAGAAACTGATGGCAAGAATAAAAATAAATCACATAGCTCTGACACTTAATCATTTTAAAAGGCCTGATGGGAGACAGGCATAAAAAACAAAAGCCCCAAAGCAGATTTGAACAAGAGGGTGAGAAGCATAGATCTAAAAACCTAATAAAGCCTCAGCCGAAACAATTTTAGAGGGAAGAGAGTTCCAACAGAAAGGAGCATATGCTTGACTCAGCCTGATTAGGAGAAATAAATAGAGGTGCAGCCACCCTGTGAAAGGAAAACGTCCTGAGTCAGCACATCCAGAGCAACCCAGGGGTGAGACTATGAAAGAGAAGTACGAGACTCTCAGTAACCTTGGATATGTCGTGTGTCTAATTTGGGCACTCGTGTTTCAAAAAAAGAAACCATAAAAATAGACAGAATCCAGGGAAAGGCCAAAAAGGGAAGAAGATGGAAATTGGTGGACTTTCAGTAAAATGAGGAGTTCAAAGTTTTACACATTTTTCTAACAGGAAAAGAAAAGCAAAAGGAGATTATCTTATTGAATAAATGATGCTACAGTGAAGGCAAGTCAGATGATCCTATTCACCATTTCCCATAACAAGATGATACTGAAAAGAATGAAAAATAATAGGATTCTTTGTATAATGTGTAATTAATTTATGTAGCATATACTAACTGAATTTAAGAGGAAATGAGCATTGATATGAACCAGCACCATCACCAGTGGTTACATGCACACATCAGTTTCAGACATGCAAAATGAGCATTCTTGTAGGTTTTCAGGCCTTTTTTTTTTCAATTGTTTGCACACAAGACAGAGATGACCGTTAGGATGTCTATGAATTGCAAAGTAAACCAATGAATTAGTCCCAAGGGAATTACTAAAACACAACCCCTTCCAGTGCATGCTCAATACCCTATCAAAACCAGAATTTAGAAAAGGCACATCTCCAAGAACTGATCCAATGTTCATTGAGGTTGGAAGAGAGATTTCGATTGACTTGATGAATCTTGGATCAAGCCTTGAGGAGAAAACATAATGATCACATTTAATGCCAAGTACCAACCGTCAAACAAGTACCAAGCACGGGAGACCCTCCACACAGCTCGGCTTGCGCCCACTTCTCTGGGACCCTGAAGTGCTCACCAGAGCTGCCCTTTTTCACTGCATTTAAGTTCTTGGAAGCCATCAAGCCCTTGGACAAGCTGATATTATTTCACTGTATAAAGAAATGAAAGACGAATTAGTGTATTTGAGGGGGGCTTTTTTGTGCACCTGAACTGTGGCTTGAGGACATCCAGTAATGGCTCTGTACAGAGTAAAGCTACTTTTCTACCCTTGTGAATGTTTTGGGTTTCCCAGCTGCATAGCAGAATACCCCTAATTTCTGACTTAAATGCATGTAAAACAGAATCGATTGATGTGAGCATCAGTTTACACTGATGTAAAATTAATATAAGCAGAAGGGCACATTACTCCTAACAAATTGGATGGGAGCAGCAGAGAATTATGAGTTCCACGCCACTTCTGCCTCAAGTCTTATAGAGCTGACCTGTACAGATTAGATGGGTCTCCTGAAATTATAAATCATATAGAAGAACAATTATAAATCACACACATCTCTCTGTCTTTCAAGAGTATCATGTTGGGATTTTTTCTCAGTTTTTGCTGTTGCTTAGTTAAAAAGTTTTTTTTTCATGGCATATCACTTTTTGCAATTATGAAAATGAAAAGAATGAAGTCATTCAAAACAAAAATCACCCCAAAAGAAATCTATAAAGAGTGTATCCCAAGTATACAATTGGGTAAAAACACAGTATCTAAAGACTGTAGGAGACTGAACTGCAGCTAAAGCACCACCTAAAGATGTAATTCTTTATTCTTTTTAAAGTCATCTTCAGCTAGCCCTTAAAATTTCTATAAAGCACAATTCACAATTCAGGGTTTTGCTGAGATGTTAAATTATACTTTCAAAATATTTAAGATTCATTTCCTACTAAGTGCCAAACTACATTTCAGGGAAAAAAGATGTAAATTCATAGTGAGAATTTAACTAATGTATTCTATGAGAGAACAGCAGAGTGCCACATTTCTTTTATAGTGACACATTAACCTCCTCATATCAGTATGTTGAAAGGGAAAAAATCCGTTCAGTCAAGAAGACCAAAAAGCTTTTTTTCCCCATTACTGTTTGTTTGCATTTTTAAGATCGCTTTAAAGAAAAGAGCTTAATGCATCCATGGGAGGGTGACTAGATAATTTCCATCCCAGACTTCTGAGGGAACTGGCAAAACAAACTGCAGGTCCAGCAGTGAACTGCTCAGATCAGTACGAGACCTGTGTGATTGAAGAATAGCAAATAAAATATCACAGAGGCAACAGTAGGTGGTTTTATTTAACCCAGGATGGCAAACCATTGGTTGTTCGGGCAAGCTTGGCATGCAGAGTGATTTGGGGTGCCACCAGGGTGAAAGAAATATTGTGCTTTAAAAATATATGTATTTGTCACAGCATACCAAAAAGGTTCCCCATTTGATGAGTGGAAAACAGCAAATGCAACTAAGATTTACTATAAATACTTCATGCCAAACTATTCTGACATTTTGTTTGAAAACAAAGCCCCAAAAGCTATAGATTAAGCCAGCAGAGGAGATGAAGCTGATCTTATCTATCTTGGTGTCTATAAAGCCTCTGGTATAAGGTGTTCTGGATGCTGGAGAAAGTATGGAGCTTTGAAGTGGCACTGATTTATCTGACTAAAGGCAGCCATGAGAGGAGGCGGGAGACTAAAAATCATGCCTGCTTCAGGTCCTGCTGAATTTTCCCGTTAATGATACAGACACAAGAAGTATGTGAATTCTGTTCCCTAAAGACACATGTTGGAAAGTGCTGCCAACACAGAATATAGGGAGAAGGCTGGAGGACACTGGGGCTGAAGGAAATAGAAAGAAAGAAATACAACCTTCTGCAAGGGCACATACATTGAAATTAATAAAATCTTCAGCTAATAGCTAGAGGCTGGTGGTTTAAGTGTTTCATCCAAAGGCTTTCCTAGTGCAAGATGAGAGCTCGGTAACAAGAGCGCATTAACCATGCCTGCAGCTGCCATGCCTGGCTCCTCTCCACCACCTTCTCCCTCTCACCCCATGGCCTCTCTCCTCTCGTGTGGCCTGAAATAAATTTACTTCATGATCAAAGCACAGTTTCCCCTTACTGTTAGACTTGCTGTATCCCTCCTTACATGACAGAGGTGAGTAAAGCATAAAGCTCCATGTCTTTACAAGCTGCTTAGGCTCCTCTCTTTGCAGGTCACTGAAGAAAGGATCATAAAGCTCATTTATATCTGCCACCCCCCACCTTGTTTCTCTTCTCCCTTTCTGGCCCCACAAATCTTTGCTGCACTGTTACTCCAAAAGGAGAAATGGAAAGTGCTCCCTGAGGTTAGTGTGTGCCCTCCTGGAAAGGGAAAGATGTGGTTTTGCCTCTTCAAGTCTGAGGAGGAACTCAGACACAGGTTTTCAGCTTCCCAGGCATGTGTTTTAGCTACTAAGCTACTATGAATGGTGGCTGCGGTTACTGCCTCCGCTTCCTGCTCCATCTGGCTTCTGACCTTGGCATCAACAGCAAGCAGAAGTCTTTTATTCAAAGTGACAAATTAATTCTGGAAAGGGGTTATGAGCTCTGAATCCCATTTTCACAGCACCTTCTATCTCATGGATGTGGGTCGATGCTAAACCCAGGATATATGGAGGATTTTAAATACACCCTTCTCTTTAGTATTTCCTAAGGCAGGCTTAAGTGTTCCCTGCTTTGCTCACTGCCTGCTTTGAATCTCATTCTGAGGCACTTAATCCTCTCCATTCACCCCAGAGGGAATTCAGCTCTGAGAACTCTGCTCCTGGAACAAGGCCTGCAACCACCAGGCATCGCTCCGCTCCAAAATCCCTGTTTCTATTTATGAGGCCGAGTTTTGGGTTCCAGCAGCAGTAATCATCTGAGAGGGCATGTACCAACTGCTTGCATGACAGAGCTCAACCGTTGCCTTGGAATTTTGTATTCAGCTCTTGATGCAAAACTGGGATAAGTACTTTTCTCTGTCAGAAGCTTCTCATCAAACCATTTAACCCAAGAGAAGTCCCTAAAAGGAGCAACATCCTTAGAGGCAGAGGAGGAACAGGAGAGTTTATCTGCTCTAGAAACAGGTTTTGCAGCCCTGAAATGATGTGAGCTTTTTCCCCTGAGGAGAATTTCAAGTTTAAATATTGTGTAAACAAGGGATCCAATGTAAATAAATTCAAGGAATGGACATTGATTCTGAAGATGGCTGAGAGAGAATCGTCCCTAAGCAGGAAAAGGAGGTTATGCCCCTTCAGTTCATTTGGATCCTAGCATGGTTTCTCAATTCAGGCTGTCAAATCACAGCAAGATGAAATGAAGTCAAACAACACAGCAGTCTTAGCAATACTTAAACCAGTTCCTTCCCCACAGGAAAGCAAGCATGTACTTTACAAAGAGCATACAATTTAAAGTGGAAATCCATCATCAGCCTTGGAAAGGAAGCTCAGATGAGCCCAGAGCATCCAACTGAAATACTGCTCAACAGATATGGATCACTATAGCCTGATGTGCATATTTTTCCATGTCTGAGACCTGGCAGCAAGGCTACCAAGTACTCTTGCCTGCTGCCACATCTTCCCCACAGTTGGACTCAGGACAAGGTAGGGAGCTCTGGATGGCAGTCAAGTCCAGCAGATAGGAAATATTGAAAAAGTATAAACAGTTATATAATATAAACAACCATCAGTAACGGTATCATTCTTTTAAAGGGAGCATAAAGTGCCCAGCCCCAATAAATAGCTATTACCTTTGCTCTTTCCCTGCTTCAGTTATTCCCACACTTTCATTTGTTGCATCTCATGGGCATCTGCCATCCCCCCGCTACCCACGGAATGATCCGTAAACTGAGCACCTTCAGACTTGGAAGTGTTTCCCGCCTTCAGAAGAAAGACACAAAACCTCATCAAGCTCTGAAATGTTCTAGCTGTTCAGCATAATAAAGATTACAAGCAGATTAAATACAACCTGCTTAACATCCTGGATGGGACCATACAAAGTCAAATCTAGGTGGCTGGAGATTCTTGGGTTCTTAACATTTTCACTGGTAAGGAAACCTTCCTCTTCACATCCTTTCCAGTGGGGTTTTTTAAAGATATATATTTTTTTTTTTTTTTTTTTGTAATTACTATTTTCTCTTCTGGTATATGACATCTATCATGAAGGCTAACTGCTGAAATTCAACAAGTACCTGGATTCATGTGAGACCAGTGCCCTGCCAAGGGAGAAGTGGGAACATCATCCTTCCCCAGCTCTCCCTTCCCATTGCACTGGCTTTGGGTCACAGCTGCACACCAGTGGTTTTCTGGCAGCACACTTGGTTGTCTCTATCATCTCATGAGCCCTTAGAATCTTCCCATTTGCATGGCTTCTGAATGCTTTTATGAATAGTTCTCCACCTTTCGTCGTGTGTCCTTGTCCCTTAGTTAAATGGGCTAAGTGTAAGTGCCAAGAACCAAGCTGGGTGAATAGAGTAGGACTGAGATCGAACAGAGAAAATCCTGGGAGCCATCAATCCAGTTCATTTCCCAACATATTTCACCATGCGGCCCAGCCTTTTAACACCACCCAGGAACATGAGGCCTCACTCTGACCGCCACTGAAATTCAGCACTGAAGGCTCGAAAGGGTTTATTTAAATGAATTTTCCTCGGCATTTTCTTCAGAAGTTATAAAAAGCCTCTCTCTTGCTTCAGTAGTTAGAATGCATATATTCTTTTGGACCTACAAACTCATTTTCTCTTGTTTGGATGCCAAACAAATTTATCTTCAGCTTTCATCTACTTCAAAAAGGGGTTTTTGTTTGCTACTGTTATGTCTGCCGTACATACCAACACTGTGAGGCTTATCAAGTGTTAACAGTGTTTATCTCTAAATTTTGCAATTGTTTTTAGATACATTGTAATGTGTTTTTCTTATGTTCAGCTATATTTCATTAAGAGAATGTTATGGCTTTTATAATCTTTGAGTGCTAGTTTTAAGATAGATGTATGCGAATATCTGTCACATTTAATTATCTCCTTCATCAAATTCAGTAAGTGGCCTATTAAGAATGAAATGACTGGTTCATATACTCATTAGAAAAGGGAGATTTCATGGTACAACAAAGAGGAAACGAATTTTTTATTTCTTATTCTACAAGAAAGAAAGAAGAAATCATAATGCTTAAAGATGAATTTTTAATCTCTTGTATGAGCTAAACCAATCCAGAATATTTGCTTTATGCTGTTGGTATGAGTTATAGATCCCTTGATCACTGGTTCAAATCTGGCTCTGTACATGGACAGTGGAAGCTATTATCATTAAATAGCTAATTGTTGGCCTGGATAAGTTAGTTGTTTTCAATGGATAGGCCCCAAAAATCCGCTTGGGCTCACTCCTCGCTACACAAGCCAGGCGTGACTTTACACTACGATCACTTATTGGAAATGACTAAACGCTGTGACAAGGTACTGAAGTAATTTTTCTGTTGCAGTACAGTCAAGGACGGTATTATGTTCCCTATCTGGACTTGACCTTGAACAGCTGTGAAAGCTGGCTGGCTTTGTAACTACTGAGAAGTTATTCTATGATGGATGTCTTTGCATCAGAAACATAGCTCACGCGTGCCGTGGTTGCACAGCGTCACTGCTCGTGTTGCCATTGATCCTGACATCAGTTCAGAGATGCTGAACTTTCCTGTCTGCCAAGACTGTCCCTGGAGCCCACAGCAGTGGCCGCGTGTGTGGCACCATCACATTCTCTCCTCCACCTCTCCTTGCAGTGCCCTTTCCCTCGTTACCACATCGTCTGACTCCTCTGTACCAGATTATAGCGCAGTAGACAGGTCTTTTTTCCTTCTTGCACTCACCCTGCCTCACCTCAGAATCTGTCCATGCAATATGAAAAGAGGAGATAATATTCTGGCTCATTTTATAGAAGCCATGACTAAAGCTATTAGTATTTGCCACTCCAGGTAATCTCATCTTCAGCCCACAGCTTCTCATGATCGACCCCAACAAAGAACAGGTTTTTTATCACTTTATTATTTTTATAATCTGATATTTTTTCAGGATGCTAAGTTGTTCTATTGGTTTCCCACATTGCACTTCATCTTCTGCTTTCTTTTCTTCTGGTACACTTCTGGGAATACCCTGGGTTCCTCAAAACTCCTCTCTTGCCTCTGCTAAATGGGACTCAGTTGAAGGACAGATCAGGGACCATGGGCTGAGGAGATGGGTTGAGAAGAAGCAGCATGGTGAGACATGCAGTTCTGGGGTTTGTGGGGGTAAATTAGCCATCCTTAGCTTTATTTATTGTAATGATGCTTCTTCCTCCTACCTTTGTCTTTAGTTTTAAGACCACTGAAAATTTAGATACAAAACTTTCATTATAGTCTGTCTGGTACCCCAAACCACCAAATACTCCTTTCTCGTGGAAATTTTGTGCACTGCACAGTGATGCCTTCCCATCATCCATCCTCATGCCACGAACTATCACAGCTAAAAAAAATCATTTGCACCCATATCCTTCTATTACACCTCAGTGTTCTTCTGCTCCTCCTGACTTCCATGGCCCAGTAACCCCCATCTATCCTCTGTTCAGTCCTTTGGCATCATACTGCAGAGATTTCTGCAGGCAAATAAACTCACTTTATAATTTAGGCATCTAGGTAAAGTGGATCAAGCAGCAGTTTCGCTGCTGAAACCAGTGAATACTATTTTTCATCATCATCAACAGTAAAGTGTGTTTTCAAGTACTAGATTTGCTGCTGTGCTTTGGAGTATTGGATTTATAACCTTAGCAAATCAGGATCTGAGGATGTACATATATTATCTACAAAGAGCACAGCTATCTGTAGTAATAGGGAGATTTTTCTACAGATAGCTCGTAGGGTGAGACTAATAAAGGTCTCATATAACAAAGGCACGCAAGGGTTTAGAGACAGATTTCAATACAAGTCCTAATTATATTTCACATTTATATAAATGGCCAGATTTTCAGAAGTGTTAACAAAAAAAGTTTGCCTCTTTGGGGCTCATGAGCCAGCTTCAGAAGTGAGAATAAGAAAGAGATGCACGTAACCTCGGATGGAGAGTTTATTTGTCCCACAGGGGCTGCCACAGGCAAGATGAATCCAGCCCCTCCCCATTTCCCTCCTGTGTATACAAAACCCCCAGTGCTTGGTTGATGCACAAAAAAAAGGAAGGTGGAATGGTTTTAAGAAATCTATTCCACTCTCTCCTCTACCATTTTTATGGAAAAAAAAAAAAAAAAATGCAAGCTATCTGATGTCTTTATTTTTTTCTAAATGCAATTCTAACTTTTTAAAAGAAATTAGACACGATGATTTATATAGAAAATCTACCTGCTGCTTACCCTGCTAAAACAATACCTATGTACTTGCAGGTGTTCCACAATCTGCTTGGAAAATCTGTACAACAAGCATCACGTGGTATATTTAGATAATCAGAGAGGGAGAAACTGCTACATTCTTTCATTTCGTTATTGTTTGATCATTTGATTGTTTTTCAAGCCTTACACCATATGTTGCTAATTGACATACAAAGGATGTGTGCTCCGTTGTCCTCATTAATTTGTAGAAAATAAATATTTTGTCTTCCACTTAAACTCGCTAAGATTCAGTCTGAAAAAAAAAAGTCTATAATTAGGCTCATACTGTTTATGAAGTGCAGCGAGGGTGTCCTGGCTCTGTCAGCTGGAGAGGAGGAGGCGAAGGAAGAGAAGAATGAAACTGTGTGAATGAAATCTGTAGACAAAAGAGATATTGGCATCAGCAATTACATTTTGCAGTGTCCCTCAGCTAACAGCATGTAGGAAAAGGGGAAAATCAAAGAACTGTTAATATACCTTGTGTAATGAAGATGTTGCTGAAAACCAATCAGTCCAGCTCATAGGAACACAAAGGACAGGAACTCTCAGGAGTGATGTCTCCTCATCTTTTGGTGTTGTGTTTGTGCTATCAGGACCTCAAATAGCCTCACCCCAACCCGCCCAGCACTTGGTTCTTGCCTGCGTTAATTCTGATAGCTGTTGGGATGGTGCTGACCATTCCTTAAACCAGGTACAGCCCCATCTTCTTAACCCCTACAGAAGATTGGTTCCTTCCCCACTTTGGCTAACTTTGCATAATCCTCATCACAGCAGGAAGGCTGACACACACAGCAAAGAGATGGAACCTCAGGAAGCTGCTCTTTTTCTTCCCTTAAATCAAGATGATTTAATGGCTAGTTTAAAAGACCACAGCTCTTAACTGCCAAACTGTTACCCAAGCTCCACTTTTGCCCTCATCACTGTGACTTTATGCCACACATCTCTGCAAAGTCTGAATAAATCCTCCATAAGAAATTCAGTATCACTATTACGTTACAAGGCCTCATTAACATGAGTAAAATCCTCTCGTGAAAGGCACCATAGAGCGACAGAATTTTATCTCTTCCCTTTCTTGCAGTGATTACTTTTCCATTCCTGCCATTCAGTGGAATGAACTTCATATTTATTTAGAACCTGAAAATTCAGATATACTATGCAGAAAACTCTGCAGAGTCTGCAGCCCTTTTTTCTTCTAGGTGCCCAAAGGGATGCATGGAGGCACTCCACCATCTTCTCCAGCACAAAGTCTGGAGAGTGTCCAATGTCCTTGTAAATTATCATCATCTTTTTATGCCTTAAGAGCAGGAAGTAGTTCACTGACTATATATATCCAGAAAAAGAACTGAATACAGCAAAGTAATAGCTGAAGTTGATCAATCTTATATGCTGTGGCACTCACAGATGCATCCTCCCAGAGATTAATTTTCTGTCACAAGTCCAAACCACTAAAGCACAAGGAATAGCAGTAGTTGATACCGCTGATTATAAGAAGCAGAAGTCTCTGTCAGTTATCTAAATATCTCATCAAAAATGATTATTTTCTGTCTCTAGGCTTGCCTTCCAGGTAAAAATGGAATATTGCCTCTAAACTTTATTAAGGAACAGATGGGTCTCCACTCCAGATCAGCTTTCCATCCAATAGCACCAATGTTGTTCATCACTGAAACACTGAACATTTGCCTGAAGCTCATGCATAGCTAACCAGTGCTCTGCTCAGGAAACGGCTTTGCCAGTACATCTACAAGAAATAAAAGAAGCAGAAAACCAAACAGTAGCCCTGAAAAGCCACCTAGCAATTTTTTTTTATAGTAACATGAAAATGCAGCTGGAGATCTTTCTTAATTCTCTAAAAGAAAGCCAAATCAGCTCAGGTTTGTGACAGCTAAAGGACACCGACTTAGTCAGCAGCAATAACATACAAGCAAGAGTAACAACAACTGTTGTAGTTGGCACTTTTGCAGAAGTTTCAGCTGTCAGAGACTGGCGCGTCTCTCCAATACACTTGCCCTGGCAGAGAAGCCAAAGGCTGATTTTGCTTTGCGTCGCCTACAGCTGGTTACATGGGGCACCCTGAAGGAGGACGGGGGTAGCCAGGTGTCCTAGACCATGTTACAGTTGTCGTGCCGATGCAGCGTAAAATAAAGCAGTGCTGAGGTTACCATAAGCTGTGTCGTAGCATCATTAATGAACAGGAAAATCAGAGAAAAGGTGCAGGTTCTCTAAGTCCTCCTAGATGTTCGTTATCAAAAAAAAATCTTCTGGCTTCAAAAATCACTGAAGTCCTTGCAATGAAATGTGGCAAATTATATCCTTTGAGATAGATGGCTTTATACCTGTTTCAGAGAGGACTGTGCAGATGTACACTTGGCTCCTGTTCCAAAGGTTGCAGAGATTAATGGAGAAACTCCAACTAGAAAAAGTAGTTGTCACTTGATGAGGAACATATTTTCCTCATTTTATGATCTTTCCATTAGCCCATTTGAAATCTGTAAGTTGCTGAATTGGGTTTTTATCAATTCATGTAATGACTGTAGCTCCATCATAAGATATATCAGGTTGGTTCTCAGACACTTCTCTCAGATGATAAAGAAAACAGAATTTGGTCTGTTTCAACAATGTACTGCATCTTTGGATGCTGTCCCCATCTGAATTTTAATATTGGTGTTTTGTTTCATGACAGCTTCTCCGACTTGCCCATTCTCTGTGTAAGCACCAGTCTACTTTCTTTGGAGTAGTGTACAGTAGAACATATAAAATTTACTGGTTCTTGGACAGGAAACAAACTTACTTCTCAGTACTAGCAGTGCACCCCATATTTTTATTTTTTTTTTAAGGAAAACCTACTAGATGCGTCACTGGGTGGGCAGGTTTTGGCCTCTCAAGATGAATTTAAAAGTTGTGCATTTAAAAGAAAATATTCATATACTTCCTTTCCCCCCCCTTAATAAATATCCTTGAAGTCAAAAGGATACATTATCACTCATGCTTTGAAATTTGATTTTGAAATGAATGGGACAATTGATTTAAAGTTCAAATCAAAAGCAAAGTCTTGAAACTACTCAAAAGCCTGGCAATGTTTCAGCCCGAGCCATGATGTTTTAGGGGCCTCATTGATCCCATGGACATTTGGTGCTGGACAATTCATTAAGATTTTTGCTGCTCTATTCTTCTCACAAAAACATCAGAGCTGCCTTCTTCTGTCTATCTTAAAAAAAAAAGAAAAAAAAATCCAATTCCTCCAGTGAAGTCATCCTTTGGCACTGGGAACACAGGAAGTAATTTCTCACTGCCAGCTGGGAAACCATAAAGTTTGAGTAGGTCAAGCCCTTAATCCATCTTCAGCATCACCAATCACATTACCACTGTTACAGCAGTACTATATATAGGAAGAGGACAGGAAAGATGGTGCAAACATAGTCTTTCTCTGCTGACAAGTGGCCTTAGACAACTTTGCTTTCAGCTCTTAGAGCTGAAGGCAAGAATACACCTTTTTGTCCCTACACAGTTAAGAAATCCCTGGTAAGAAGAGCTTGAAAGAAAAAATACGATTTTGAAGTCCTAAGATCAAATGTTGTTCGCTGAAGTACAGTGTCAGGTAAATAAATGAGCTCTGCAGTCTGCAGCATAAACAAATAATGTTGCAAAGTTGCAAAAAATAAACATTTTGACTTGTAGCGTCCATTTCAGATCCAGTAATTTCTGCAGTTCCTTCTCCAGTAACTCAGATCCCCCCAGCTGAGACTGACAGTCGGTGTTTTACACACGACGGATTTTAAATATCAAAATGACAGTTTCTCAGATGTTGTTGTCCATCAGTAGGAGCCATGATTGCTGTTTGGAGAAGATGTGATTGCCAACCTGTGGCTGGCATGATTGCTCTTTGCAATCTGCTGCTCCTGAATGTGTTATTTTGGGGAGTGTGGGGGAAGGAAGCGGCTGGGCTGGAGCACACTGCCCAGATTAATGCTTCTATCCTTCTGTCCTCACTGTAAAGCTTGTGCAATTACACTCCGTGTGCATTTTGATCTATTGGTCTCTTTTAAATATTTTTATATCCATTTTATACCCATCGGCTAATCTGATAGATGTTGAGGCCCTGTAAGCTTTCTATAGGTAAACAGGGAGAAAAAAGAGACTCTATAAATATTCCCACTGAGATAAGGGCTACAGTGTGTGACCGGCACCCAAGAATATTTTTCTTGGGATGTTTAGCTTTTTGGAGAACTAGAAGGAAAAAATCCTTTTGTACTTGATGAGAAAAGTGGTATTAAAAGCGAATTCACAGAGCAGCTCTGATTTAAGGCAGTTGCGTGAAGCTTCATTGGTTCCACTGTGCACAGAGCTATTTGTTTCCAGACATTGTCTTGTATATTGAGTATATATGCAAACTTTGTTCCACCATCCAACATAACTATATATCTGCAGTGAAAAGCACGGCTGTAATTGCTGGAAGAACACAGGAGTTATTGGGTCTTTAGTCTGCCTTGTCCAGAGGAAAATGATCCTAGGGAAAATTCTTCTAAACCTTATTAGTGGCAGTTGACTTATGACCTATATCACAGTAATTTTTACTTGTTATGAATAAAATCAATTGTGTTTCTCTGTAGTGTAGCTATCCACTTTCACTTTATTTGCATATCTAATCTGGTTGTGGATTTAATTTAGGTTTTGTCCTCAATGATATTTCATTTTTGTTAGTGCCACTGTGTATCATGCTGTGTTTTCTTTTATTTTTTTATCAGCTTTTAATTTGTTGCCTTTCAGATCAATTGATTGTGACTTCATTAAGTGAGAGAGTAAATATTAGTAACAGATGTGTTTTTTTCTGTCCCACTGAATTTACTTGTCTCCCTCTGTCCCTTCCACAGGGTTTCTCTTGCTTCCAGATTAAACAGTCTATTCATTTTCTGTCTCCCTTTAAATGGAAGTCTCTCCAGACCGCTAATCACATTTATTGCCTGTATCTGCACATTGTGTCTTCTCTGAGATAGGGTGGTCGAGTTCATAAAATTTTGCAGAGGAGAGCAGGAAAGGATGCTGTTGAACTGATGTTAATGAAGAATCTCATAGGCCAGTGGTTCCAATTCAAGCTACAATGTCACAGCTGAAACAATGTCAGGACCCATTTCACAACCTATTACAAAAGAAAAACCACACAACAACAGAAGCTCATAACCCTCTGGATGTTGCCCTGAGACCCATTCACACAGACAGGTTCTGCAGGATATTGGATGTTCTCATCTCACTGAGCAGAAATCATTTGGTGTTTTGCAGGGAGCGTTGGCCTTCTTGGACGTCTGATCCCCTTTCTGCTGCTGTAAAAACAATTTGAAGAGAAGGTCCAGACTCTTGGGTAAATGCCAGGTATATAGAATGGAAAAAATAGGAGGAAATATAAAATTACTGCATCCAAGAAGTGGATTTGAGTTTATGCCAGGAAAAAAATGTCGATACACATGTATGGAAAAGAATGTACGCTATGTTTTACAGCACGCTGGAGTAATCATTTATCAGCGGTTTTGTTTTGCCACTGAAAAATAACAGATACGCAAATAGCAAAGATCTTCCTCTTTCAAGAGTGTGAAAAAGATTCTTAATTGCATTGAATTTACGACACTTTTCATCCATTTGGTGGCAGATCACTTGTCCAAGATGTCAACAGGCAACGCAGTGACACAAGTTGCTTTTCTGCGCACATTCACATATTGATTAATGTCCATCTTGATTTATTTTCAGAGGGCATAGGCAATGTCCTACAACACACGGTTGTGCTAAGTAACTGTTGATTTATTTTGGAATTATGATCAAAACCATTTGGAAGCTTCAAAGCACTTTCTCTTAAATTTCTACACTTTTTTTTCCCTTCATTTCATCCTTGGGGGGAAAAAAGAAGGCAGCAAAGGCATGCAAATGCAATCATGCTAGCCTCAGATGATGAATATTAAAACTTTGATAGGTTGAAGATTTTTCTGCTTTATGTTGATGCATATTTGTTGCCATGGGTATGTGTGGGCAATGTGTAGGTGGCTTTTTTAATGCTTTGCAGCTCATCAAAAAGTTTATCCGTTTGAAGCCAACAATGACTATTGTGATTGTTCATGTGATATCTAGTCTTATGTCTTACGTTGTATACTAATTAAACTGATGTAAGACTGAACAGGTTGACACTGTAAAAGTTAATGACCCACTACTTTAGAACTCCAGACATTTTTAGGGTCATATTTATAGTATTAATTTTGAATGTCAGGCTTTTTGAACTCTGCTGAGTGCAGTGTTCAGGGATATGTCAAAGCAGCATCTTAACAGTGCATTTAGTAGTAGAATAATATAAGTTAGGACAGAGTTAATTCTTGAGATGCTCCTTATGACTCTGGCATTCTGAATTGAAATCAGTATCTGTACAATGTTAATGCTGTAATTAAATTTCATTAGATTTAAAGCTCAACCTTTTCATGGTGAGTTAAAGAACACTCCTATATTGTTTTACTAATCATTGCAGTAAATTGCTTGAGCAACTAAGGCTTGAAGGCCAAGATCCTGAAAGGATATTGAGACCTGGCAGAATTGAGGTGTTTGGGTTCAGGAGTGCAGCTCCTCATCCTCCTGCCTCTCTCCTCAGGTGCCCTAGTAGAGATGCACAGGAGGAGAGGACAAAGAAACCTGTATCTCCTCCTCAGCATTACCCAGTGAGTGTGACCTGGAGTTATTCTGGCTCTGTAATCCCCACCTCAAGCGGAGTCTTGTGTGGTTGGGTTTATGGTGTGGTCTCTCGGGGGCTTAGAGTGCACTCCAGGAGCTCAACACCACCTTCAGGATGACAGAAAATATTGTTCCATTAGCACAGAGCTGCACACAGACTAACCTGCTCTTATTACTGGCAGCCTCTGACCTAATGCAAAGCTCTGTGGATTCCTGAGGGTCCCTAAAAGCCGGGTTTTGTGCTAGCATTGCAATGCCTATATCCTTTTGTTTCTCTTGTGCTTAGTTAACTGTTATTTAGACCCTCGCTGCAGCAGCTTTCTGTTGACACTGATTGTCTCATCAGCTATTAGCCTGTCTCTAACCTTTGTGTTTATTGGAAAAATTATTGAGACAGAGGTAGCGAGGCAATTTGGGCATCATCTGACAGGTTCTGATTTCCATCAGCTCTTCTGGGCTGAGCCGGCGCAACCCAAGCGGCGAGCGGAGGTGAGGAGTCCGTGCTGATTCAATTATTACGACTATCTGTACTGCCCTCAAAGGTTTGAGGTGACTTGCTGATCAGAAAGAAAGATGAGCTGTTAACCAGCCAAGTCCAAAGGCTTCTGAAGTCAAGAGAAATGTTTCCATTGAATTCAGCGAGTTGTGGATCAGGGCCATTAAGAGAACTTTGACAAGTGGGCATACAGAGACATTCCAGATTTTTTTCCGTCCCATGTATTAAATAGATATAAAAGGGAGGAATGGAACACCAGTGTAGCACATGCTGTATTTCTCCCTAAGAAAACAGGTATATATTCTGTATATATTCTCTTGGCCTCATAAACTAAATCTCACAGCTCTTTCCCTTGCACTCCCTATAATACCCTAGTGTACTTTGTAGGTGAATTCTCAGAAAGAAAATAATGTAATTGCAATTAATCAATTGTGCTGTGTTGCAATTAAATGACTATATCAAAGAGGAAGAAATTAAAACTGGATCCCTTAAAACAACTATTCAGTGCTATAATTACAGCATACCCTATGAGCAAATTAGCTTCTGCCTATGTGAGAACTGACAAACTAATAAACACCTTGCTGTGTAAATTGAGACCAGGTATATTTTCAGACACTTAATCACTGAAGCTTACACAAGACTGAAATGGCAAATCATTATTTTTTTTTCTCCTTTGTGAATGAAACACTCATTCAGTGTTAGTCTTACTTCATATATATTTTGCTAGCTTTTTCCATATGTCTTCTTCATATTATCCATTCTTTCTTTTTGTCATCGAGGTACTTGTCCCCAGAAGTAAATGCCTAGTTGACTTATTCACTGCTTCTCAGTGAGCAGAATTAATTGATATAAAAAACAGCATTTGGCAACAGAAAGGGTTATGAAGCTCTTGGCCAATATAATCCCCTTATCAGTGCTGTTTAGAATAGAAATACCTTCAAATTTCTGTGAATGCATGAGAAATCTTAATGATTAACAATATGCACAAAATCAAGAATGTTCAACAGGTAACCTTACTTTTTTTTTCTAAATATAATTTCAAAGATCTTAATATATGTGAATCATTCTACTACAGAAAAAAAGTCAGTAAAATGTTGGAAAGTAATTATGTTAGGAAATGAATGCAAAAAGAGAAAATCAGAGTTCAGTGGATCATTTTAATTTACTGTCACAGGAGACATAAAGCTAACAAATGAGAAGATACCATATTCATGTTGAAATGTGCAGTAAATATGACAGTGCATCATAAAGAATGTTCTGATATAATTCACTTAAAGCTTGTTCAAATTAATATACTACTTGTTGAAAAAGTGTAGGAGCTGTTAAGTTTATTTTAAGAAAATATATTGGCTTTAAGGAAGGAACAGTCACTGTGACAGACATTAAAACACTTGAGTGAATTAAGGAACATTATATTGAATGTATAGTAAATGAAGGCATGATATCTCTGGAAGGGTTTTACAGTTTGAGAAATCTTTAATGAGGCATTTGAACTGCATGGGAGAACAGCTCTCATAGCTTTTGGAACATGACTACAAAGAAGATATTGATCTGGAGATGTTATCCGATCGTATTCCAGATTAAAAGATGACAAAATCTTCAGGAGGTAACTGAGAAGATTAACCTGTCAAGGAGACACCCCATAATGAGATTATCCCAAAGTGAGACTTTTGACAAAGGAGAGACATTATTAAGAGGGAGAACCAGTGTTTAAAGGGATTTTCAGTGTGAGCTGGTTTTTATGTGTTTTTGTGCACTTGGGTGCATGTGTGCGTGCTTCAGTTTGACAGCTGGGGTTGAACTGCATCGAGGGAAAACACTGATCTGTGTGTCAGGACGTACAAAGATGAAGCTCTGAGAACGCTGCTCTTTTTAAGGTTCATTACAAAGCCCACTATTCACTCTACCCATAACCCCAAGCTCCACCATCGCTGTATTAAGCAAAATACATTTCACAACCCCAGAGAGCATTTCTGGGAAATAATGAGCTCTGTGCTTTTGTGACTAGCTGCAGGGGCTACGGGTCAGCAGACTACAATTACCCCTCATACTTGACTACTCTTCCAGATTTATAGGAACTAAATCGAACATTTAATGCATTCTTATATGTATCTATATAGCTATATCTATGCACATCCAATTTCTTATATAGGGGTGATCGGTAAGCCTGTCCCTTTGTTTACTAATCTGTCAGAAAATTTATGTAATTTGTGGTTTGTATTTATTCTACATGCAGATTTTGCTCTGATCCAGGCAGGAACAACTACACCCAGCTAGTTGCATTTTATGCTTGCCATTAAAAAGTTATCAATCACTAAATTCAGACCAAATGTTGCCTTGTGTGTCATCGTCTAGCACCTTATCAGTTTATTAATAAAGGGTGATGAGGTGATTAGGTAAGAGCATTTTCCTAGTATGTCCAGACATTTTGTCATCTTGACTCATCACCTTCTAAAGACAAGTTTATAACATAGATCACTCAGCTTTCCCGATGTCCATGTGCTGTGGTAGCTGTTCAAATGTTTGCTGTTGAAACAGCATGAAGGTGCTAGAGAAAGACAGCATGTTTTAACAACCAGGACATGTCAAGGAAGTTGCATCAAGGATTAATCGGATCTCTTTGCTGATTTGCTGCACTGTAATGAAGCAACATAGTACTGAGTTTACTCTGAAGTTGGAATGATTACCACTCTGTGTCTGGTCTCTTGTTCCTGACTATCACTTATACTTTCAAGGCTGAAGTCTATAATTGACACACTGAAGAATCTAGTGCTGTCTGTGGAGTCCTGACTGCTCATAGATGGCAGTGCTTCCAAAGGCACCACCGCAAAGCTGGACCTGGAGCAAATCCAGGAGAGTTTATTGATTGATTCTCTCTTTTCGAAAGATTACCATGTATCTTTGTTCCAGTTTCCTCTTGTGAAAACTCCGTACTTCTGCTGGATGAAGCTCAGAAGGCCAGACCAGATAGCATCAAAGAATAAAGATGGTCTAGCTTAATTATATGGATGAAAAAGAGGCCCATCAGTCTCAAGAATTTCCTGAGATATCTGATGACATCCTGAGATATCAGGCCCTTCTGGTTCAGATTTCTTAGGCAACATGGGAAGGTCAACCTGCTGTGGCCTCTTGACAAATGTGCAGCTAGTGCAATGATCAAATTTTTCTCAAATTATCTTTAAAATACTCAATTTGAAAGTCTGCTTATCTTTGGAGCATGGTTTGTGCCACGCCTTGCTTCTTTGGTTTAATCCATCACTCTCAATACTCCCCTTTTCTCTCCCTTTGAAAACAAAGGAAAACAAACCCTTCCCTAAATATTTGGTATCTCTATTATGGGTTGTGGGGTTTTTTTGCTTTCTCTAATAACAAGGTGCTGGGATGTTCTTACCATTTGCTATCTCCAGGAGGAATTACGGGCTTCCCCACAGGGCAATCATGAGGACATGCAGCTGAAATCAGTGCACAGGGCAATTCTCCCACCGCACTCCCCTGAGGGACACGTGTGACATTGCTGAGTACCTTGGTGAATTAGCAGACAGAGGTGAAGCAGATGATATAAATTATGCAAATCTAAACGTCATACCACACAAAAGGTTAATCTGTAAAGCTGGTGTACCTGGTAAGTGGAGAAAACTCTCTTCATTTGGCTCCAAAAAAAGCTGCTGAGTGACAAGAAATAAGTCACAAGCAACGTTTCAAAAGGGTGAGTGAGGCAATAAGATCGGTCCCATCAAGGATGATTTCAGGACTACTTTTCATATTACACATGTAAACTTGGCAGCAGGTCTATTTTGAAAAGAGAATAAATTTGTTGGTATCAGGGAAGAAGGGCAACAAATGTGATGGAACAAAGCCAACGAATTAAAAATAATTTGACAAAATAATTAGGCTTACATGCAAGCAAATGTGTGAGACACTTTTCAGTGGAGAAGCTTAAGGTAATGGAGCAGGGGACAGAAAATAATTATAAGGCTATACTATTAGGAGACATTGATCATGGTAGGGGCTTAAAGATGACTGTAGATGATATAGTAAAATGGTGTGTTATTTATATAGAAAATCCAACAATAGTTTCAAGAGCATATTGACTGAAACATGAAATATAAAAGGTGAAAAGGAAAGAAGGTTGATGCTTATTTATTAATATTGATTTGCATTATAGTAGTAACTTTATATACCAGCCAAGTTCAGGATCCCATTCTGCCAGGCACTGTATCAACACACAGTAAGATGCATTTTATAATCCAAATAGACAGGAGAAACAAAAAGATAGAAAAGAATTATAATCCCAAATGACAGACAGAAAACTGAGGCAGAGAGATGGTAAAGCTTGAGCTGTTTGGAAAATGTGACCTTTTAATTAAAAACAGCGCTGAAAATGAAAAATATTTAAATTTTGTCAAAATTCTCATGGGAAATTATGAGTTGCAGCTAAAAACCTCAGTGTTGTGGGTAACAACAAACAATAAAAATATTCCTGCATGACTTTTCCTTTACCACCCTCCCAAGAAAAGCCTTTTCAAAGGAAGCAGAAGCATGACTTCATTAGTATGCACATTACTTCTCTGCAAATAAAACTGCCAATTTAAAGAAACACTTATCTGAAAGAAAATTTTAAACCATTTTCTATTAAGTGATTTGGTGTTTACCCAACAGGAGGTGCACGGACTGCTTGGACACAAGTCTCTTCCACGCTACTATAACCACAAGAAAATCCTTCTTAGAGACAGGGAAGAAGCTGCTTAAGAATACAGGACTTCTCTACTACAGGAGGTAGAAAGCTTTTATGGATTTTCTCTGCCCTAGTTACCACATTGTAGAGCCCGCATGCACTTTTAAGTTCCTGGTGGCTTACACCAAGTTTAATAGTGGAAGAAGTCATCTGCTACTCAGTATGTCCTTAAAATGTCTATGTGAGAAGTGAGGAGCTCTAAATTCAAAGCTTGCTTTACTGTGCACTAGTTTCTTGGGGCAGAAAAGCCCACAGAACATTACAGTTATTTTAACATCATGGGGAAAAAAGATAGACACCATTAACATTTCATGAGCAATTTTTGTCCTTGAAATATAAGGTGCTCAGCAGAGATTGAATTGGTAGTGCTGTAGCAACAACAAAAAAATAAGGGTTCAAAGATTCGTGGAATGTGAGTCAAAAGGAAAGATCAGCTAGCCATAGGGGATTATCGTAGAAAAGAGGTAGATAAACTCTTGACAAAGGTGACAGATTCATGCCAATAAGTTATCTGCTCTCTAAATAATTCAAGAGAAAAAGGGCAAGGATTGAAGCAAGGGGAAATGCTCATTCAGATGTAGTTTTAGAAGAGTCTCATAGAAAACTTTAGCTGCCCAAAGTCATCAGCAGAGCGGAGAGTTAGAAAATGATGCTGCACAAAGGAAAATGAGAGATCAAATTTTTTACTTAATAGCTTTTCATGAGTAAGAAACAATTTAAAAACAGCTAGGGATTTTCTCAAGAATCAGCTCAGAAATTTTCCTGTTTATATGAGGAAAGTAACCCATGTCACGGCACTGGGTATCTCAGGCAGAGCTCGCCCATTATTTCTGCCCTATTGTGTCTTAGGTATTAATTATTTCATTGCATCCCAGTGCAGTGACTTTTTCCTTCTTGCAAGCTCTTCATCAATGAGAAAATACTGCAGGAGATATTTTGCTTCTCTTTTTCAGATATAGCACTCTATTCTGGAAAAAATCCATCAAAGGGATATTATTTTTATGAGGGGATATATCAGAAAGCAAAATCAGTGGAACTATTGGCTGAATTATTCCTTTGCCTTTCAAAGATGTTTTAGTAACATCTATCAGTGTCCGTCAAATGCTAATAATACTGTAGAGGAAACAGCTTTAAATTGCAGCTACCCTTCAATAAACTTTTGACTTTCACTGAATGGCTTATAAGCCTGAGAAACTCAGTGCATGATATGTTTCTATCTCTGGACACAGTGAAACCCTCATTTTTAAGGGTTTAGGACACGACAAGAAAACTATACCAAGAATAAACTGATCTCTGCTCCTCCACTTTTACCCTGAACATTTCAAATTCTGTTCTTTAAAAAACACCTAGAAAAATTATTTACAATTTGAAGACTGCAAAACTAAAATGAGCTGGAACATGCATTAATTGAGGACCTTATTTTTCATTGTAACAGGCTGAATTCCTAAACAGCCCTTTCCCCATGCAAACAGCAATTTCCTTAACAGCCAATGTAGTCACTAGGTGTAGAAAATGTGATATAAAGAAAGAACATGTGAGAAGAAGGTCTGAATTGATGAGAAAAATTATACTAAAATGTTAAGAACTGCTCCGGAGTTAAGTAATTATAGAAATATAAGGGTTTACATTAGCACTCACTGTAAGACACAATAGATGCAGGAGCTTATTAGAGTTCTCCATATGAACGTCTTACCAGGCACAGCTTTCTGTCCTGGTGTTCACAGCAGTACTACCTGCAAGGTGGCTTCTCCTTCCAATTTTAAGTGTGGTTAGAATTTCTGAGGACATCAATACACTGCTTAAAAGTGACAGAAAATACAATGAGGTTCACAAGTGGAGGAAGAAAAAATCTCTTGGGAATGGTACCCTGTGTCTGTTTAAATATTTAAGTATCTAAAGATGCAAGCTGATTCAGGAGGGGGTTTTCAAAAGACTTCTAGTGTAAGAAATACAAAAATGGAGGCAGAAATAACCACTGCAGCACTGCCAGGCTGGTCTTGAACTCGATCTGTGGGGAGTAGTAATTTGCTGGTTGTGCATCTCTGTTCCAACATCCCAATGCTATGGGTGCTAACATGACATCCAAATGTGTCTTGGGGGAGGTAGGTAATATGAGGGGCTGGTGCATTGTATTCACAAGTACTTGCTGTACTTTCTCCTAAAATCTTACCATTTGTTAAAGAGAACTAAATAATGCTTATTCTGTCATTGCATGCATTCCCTATAGTAAGATGTGGGAAATGCTGCAAATCATCTATGTGTCAGACTTCACTCTCAGCTCAACAAATAAATAATACATATTTACACCTACATACTTATTCCCTAGTGTATTCAGCAAAGGAACATGAGGAATAGGAGCACACATGGGACCAGAAAAAATTGGTAAGCAGAATATATTCTTCTGCTTGTACTGATTGTTTTGATGCAATAAATCACACTGAAATGGCTTCCTGTATCCAAATGATGTTTCATGGATCCCAGACAAGAAGTCAAGATCTCACCAGAGGATGACATTATAAAACAAAAACAAAGTTCTGTCTCCTTGAAGAAATCTTCTCCATCTGCACAAGCATTTTTTGTCAGTCTTTATCTGTAAAAGAGGGAACTTGCACAGCCCAAAAGATTTGGAGGGCTCAAACCCTAAGAGGATATAATGATGCACCAAGCTGCTCTCTCTCACACACACACACACACATCTGTCAGTTGTACTGAGCACACTAAGCCACAATCAGTCTCTGGAATGCGTATTTTGGGTGACAAACAACATGGAAGAAGCTCTTTTGCCCAAGAAATGGAAAAATCAGCAGGAGAGGCCAAACACAAACGGAGCATTATAAGTTCCATAGTGCACTACAGTCAATTTGTGAAACAGCTTGTTTATTTTTATCATCATATCATTAACTTGGCTACAGCTGACAAGCACAACAGGGATTATTAGTTCTTATTTATTTTGATTTTGAAAGATGTTTGGCATTCAGTCAATAGTTTCCTATCCCGTGCTCTGGACATTTCCAATTTATATACTCATTAAAAAAATATACATATACATATAGTAGAAGAGCAGATTGTTCACTTGTTATGAATAAATAAAAGTGGTTCGTGTTATGTTATAGCAAAAGCCTCAGCTCCTGGAGGCTGCAGGTGATTGCAATACTAGGTACATATATAATAAATCAAAAGGACAATAATTTATTTTTAACCACAGAAAACAGCTCAAAGTGGTTTATTTACAGTTTAGAGATACAACTACATGGAAAAATCTTCTGCAGCAAGATTGTCCCTTCATATGTGTCCTTCAACAAGACTGAATACAGAAAAGAGCACCTGGAGAGACTGTTTCTAGCCAAGCTAAAATCATCCAGTGCTGCCAATGAAGAATTCAAGGCACAGCACCAAACTCGCATCCAAGTAGACTTGAATGAAGAAACTGAAATCTTTTGGGATCCATGTGCAGCAGAAAAATGCATTAAGAGGAGCATTTGGACCCATGAGACATACAGTGACCCTGTAATTACTGGCTTCACTCTCCAGTGACTTCTCATCAGCTCCAGGACTGCTACTTCAATTCCCAAGCCTTCTCCTTTGGCTTTAGCTCTGCAGAAATTTTTATTGTGCTCATCTATTCCAGATTTTTTTTAGAAAAAGATAAATACAGCTGCAGTCACAGAAAGCTGAACCTTATTCTTCAATATTTCTCCTGCAACTCTTTTTTAAATGATAACCAACCACATAACTATGCAAAGAAGCTCTTTGGCTTTTTCATGCTTCTCCTGTGCTCTACAGAAAACCTTTCAGCCTTTCCTGTTTCAGAAAATAGACTGTTACCCAAGCATCAACTTATTGCCTCGGTCTTGTCTCTATTCACATGCAGCCTCCATTCACAGCAAAAAACTGGGATTTGAGCGCAGTGTTTACAAAATTAAGCTCATAGATTGGGCTACGCCAACAAGGAATGAAATGAAACGAAAGAATTTGGAAGATCTACTAAAAGCATTAAGGATATATTTCCTAGTGATGCTCAGAAGGAAATAGCTTTGTAATTATTTCACCAATTTTTACAATTGCATCGTTCTCTCCCAGAGACTCCACAGTGTTCCCAGATCTCCGCCCTGTACCCAGAGGTTGCAGATTAATACACAGGAAAAAATCTTCAGCACAAATAAGTTACAATGAAAGAATAAACATGATCCAATTCATCTGAATTGTGCAGGTGAAAAATGCTTGGGTATTAATTACTAGTCAAGTATGTTTTTTTTGAGGTTTGGATCGATTTTTGAATATTTTGTTAAATGTTGGAATCTGCTAGAATAGGGACAGAAAATCACACAGTGTTTAACTAAAAATAGACTTCCCATATCCTTTACAAACCATCTCCTTTGCTGTTATCGCTTCATGCAATATGGAAATTGCACACATATGGAGGTGACGGGCTCTTAAAATAATTTCTTACTGAATCCTGCTCCTTTTTACATATTTGTATATTCTTATTTTTCTTTCTCTTTGCAATGGATCCTGTCTTTGGATATTGGGGGCAACAGTAAGATTATTGGGAGTCACCAGATGGTGCTATTGTACATTGTCTGTCTGGTTCTGTTCCTCTGGATATCAAGGGAATCTCCTCATGAAATGCAAAGCATCAGCTGTGGTGCAGTTCCTACCAAATTCACTAGTCAAGCTTGTCTCTCACCTGAACTTCCCTGATGAAGAATTATGTTCGTAGGCGTGAAATCCATGAACCCTTTTAGTTTCTGTGTAAAAAGGAACAAAATATTGTGTGAAACCACATCTTTTGCATTATTCACATGAGTAACCATCAATGCTATGAATTGACCATTTATGCCGAAGTCATTAATTGCCTAAAGCAAACTCAGAAAGTAAAAGAGAACTTCTGTAGAAGATGTAACCACAGATAAATAGCATCTGCTTGAGTTCTTGGGTGAGGAATAAAAATATTTTTGCCTGCTAGTCCAGGATGGAGATAAAGATGCGATGTTTAGATGCTTTATAATACTTGGATGGTTCTGTCAACTGAAGCAGCTGCGTACATATTGTAAAAGGCCTGAAAAATGTATCAGCCTAAATGTGTTTTCATGCTGCTTGTTTTGTAGCAAAGAGTAAGGAACGAAGCAACCTGTCGTCTCTGACAGTATCGTACTTGCTGACTAAGGTTAATGTATTTTTTGGCGTGGAAGAAATGGTTTGGGATAAATTCCCTATGAACTGGAAGAGCAAGGAGCTAAGCTTGACTAAACTCACTGCTGCTAAAACCCATGAAACCACACGAACTCGGGCAAAATTCGTGTTCAGCAGCAGGTGTTTGAAGCAGCAATGCCTCACCAGGCTTTTGCGTAACCACAGAACCATAAAATAAGAGGTAGGTCAAGAAACAAAGTCTGGCATAAATATGTGACAACATTGATTTCTCTAATCAATGCCCTCAAGATGTATTAGCACTCTGCCTCCTTACTCCTCTGTGGTTAATCAATAGAAACGCAGTTTCCAGCCAGGGTAACTGTCACCAGCAGGCACAGCTACACCTCCAGGGCTTTTTCCTCAATGTACAAGTTGTTTTTGCCGCTTCTTGTTATGAGGTTTATGATCTGCAAGCGTTTAGCATAAAGCAGAGCAGGCAGTCAGAAGGCAGTTTGCTTCTGCTGTGGGTTTGGATGATGCTGGGGAGAGGTGGCTGGAGGAGGTGGTGGTTCTGGGCACCATCACATCAGCTCACACAGAGCTGACTCCAACACTCTGTTGGAAAACTGACTCCCCAAACCCCAATATTTTAAATCTGTCCAACACAGCAGCAATATTAGCTCTGGTTTAAATATTACGCATTTTCCTGCTTCTGTTCTTGCATCATCATCCAAGTAATGACACGCTACAGTAGATTTCACAGTGAGGCAGAGTTTGTAGGGAGAAATACCTGGTTGGAAAAACAGGCTCTAAGGAGACTGAGTTCAGTTCTACCTTCCCTCCAGCCTTGGGCAGTACATGCCTTTCCCTCTTCCACTTCAGCACAAAGCTACAAAATACCTGGATCAACTCCCATGTTAGTTGGATGCACACATGCCAAAGACATCGTCTACCTAAAGTTGCTTGAACTTTACTGATCAACAAATGCCTCTTCAATTATTCCTATTTACTAAGCAGAATATATTACTAATATTTACTTTTTCTTTATTAGTGACCCAAAATTCTGTCATGGTAGAATAGGGCTTTTGAATAAAGTATAAGGTTGAAACATTGTCTGCAGCTATTCTTTGCAACTGTTTTTAAGTTAAAACAGCATTCTATCTACATTGGAAGTACTTTTCATTATTTTCTTGCTTCTCTATGATTAAACCTATCTGTTCTCAGCTTTCCAGGCTTAAAAGCTGCTTTTCAGGAAGTTCTTCAACAGCTATTGTTTTCTACTTTAAGGCTGACGCCTCCTTGGCAACGTTATAACTGCATGCTTTGAAAGAGTGTTATATAGATATATAATGACATTTCCAAAAGAGCATACAATCTGATTGCTTACTTCAGAGACCAGCTTTTATCACTTTTTAGTCAACTTACTTATTTAGCAAACTCCATTAGATCTTGACATAAGTAGATATCCTGAAGATTTTTTTCTACTGGCTTCACTAGCTCCTTTTGTGTCTGTTTTGACTTTGATCTAATCATAAGCAAAATTTATTTCTTATTATTGGAGCTTGATTGTATATGATTATCTGTTGAGAAACTTGGCATGTTTAATAACAGTACTTCATATCTCTGGCTTTCAGGGTTCAATAGACTGAAAGAGTTAAGTACCTTAATTACTTCCATTGAACCATTTTTCTTCTCCCAGGTGCTATCAAACTCCTCTGTGACCCTTCATTTCAGTGTATCTCACTTAACTACTTCAATTCTGGCCTCAAAGTGAGGGAAATCAAGGAAATGCTGAGTCATCATTCCCACAATCTCTCTTCCAAAAATAAAGCACTATTTCAGTTTGTACATTCTGGTCTGGAGTTTTATTTTAGTCCTTGATTTAAAGGGAAGAAGTACAAATAAGACATTAAAAGATGAAAAAAAAAAAAAAAACTTGAAAAAACCCCTATTTCTTTGCTATGGCACAAAATCTTGGCATCTCTCTTGAGCAGGCTGGGTTTCAGGCACAGAGCCTATACTCTAAGGTATATGTTTTATTTTGAAATGTCCTTGCAGCACCTTGCTCCCAGGAAAGGTGACAAACAGCTCACTCCCTTTGCTCCCAGAGTGGTTTACAGCTCAGGAAGAGACCCAGGGACTGTCCCCATGCTATGCCACCCACCCAGGCCATTCCAGGACATGTGCTCGAGACACTTCCACATGAGATTTCTAATAAGAGCTCTTGTTGCCATTGAATCCTTTTGAGAGTCACTGAAATGTGGAAAACTGGCATCTCTCAGAATCTTAATATCTTTGCTGCATCCCCAAACTGTGATGCATAGAAGCTGCTTTCCCTGGGGCCAAAGCTGGATGGTCTTGCTGCATACGAGGTGGTACATAGGTTTTAGGAGTTCCTGTTGGCCCTTTTTTGGAACCAGACATTGATCACTGTGAGGAACCTCTCATAGAACAGTTTTAGTTTCACCAGATTTAAACTGCTGGCAGAAAAACATTTCTTTTATTCTCTAAAAGAGAAAATTAAATGCTTCTTAGAAAATATCTCTATTTCTATGGGATACTTCTATTACTGCAAATTGTTTTTTTCTTTTTTAATTTTCCCTTACTAAGATCTGTTCAGTACTTAACACAAAAGCTCCATCCAACTCACCTGCATTACATGGTCTAACAGCATCCTGACAGGACCAGGGCTTTCCTTTGGCAAGGCACCGTTCCTGCCCTGCAGCTGCGCACGCCTTCTCATTTCCACCCGATGCAGCAAGCTGCCTGCGTTAGCTGCACTGATGGGGGACAACAAAAGGACCCTTTCCACTGATTTAAAAAAAAAAAAAAAAGGAGCAAAATGATGACCACCAGCGGAGTGAGAAGGATCAGCCTGCCCACCTCCTGCTCTTCCACAGGCAGGAACTGCTGCCCACGAGAGCCAACCATGTCTTCTGCTCTGAGATGTCTGCCACCATCATCACTGCTATAGAGGTACCATCACACCAGTATGTCCAGCACCTCACTCCCTTTTGTTGTGCCCCCTGGCCTTCTTAGGCATTCTTCTAAAGAATTTAGGAATGCATCTCAGAGGAGACCAACAGCAACAGTGTCCATAAACAGATGACTAAGAGCAGGAACAAGTCACTCTCATATGATCTCTCCCCCGAGTGCTTTTCCAGCTTCCAACTATTTGCAGCTCTGGGGATTTCCTGATCTGATGTTGTTAACTGCAGTCTAAGGAAAAAAGGTATTGTGGAGCTGACTGTTCAGCTTAAAGTAGAACATGCCCAAAGCTGCTCTAATATATGCCAGCTGATTGCAGCCCCCAGGAGACCAACTACCTGCTGATACTGGCTATATGACATGCATAAGAATATGCAGCGCTCGTTTTTATCGTTTTTATCAAGCATGGCCAGTAGGATTTCTTAGATTTAGCAAAGTCCTATTTTGATGTAAAACATAGGAAAAACTAGGGAATTAAATACCTGGATGTGGGTCATTCTCACCGCATTCCATTCCTCCAAGATAAGTGCTTTCTTCCTGCATCAATGAAAGCAAATTTCCAACCCACACCCTATGACACGAGCAGCTGACAAGGGACAACAGTGCAAGAACTATGTGATGTTGCAGAGCCCCAGAACGACCCACTGCAACCTGTTTTTACCTCCTTTGAGAGGCCCACTCAGCAAAAAGCAAGTAATTTTATGGTCACAACCTGACCAAGGCAAGATAATATGAGAATATTTTGTTCTAGTGCTAGAGGATCTGATTCCATCAATTCCAAACAAATTCTTTATTTCATTCTGAGGCTGATCCTAGTAAAACACCCTAGACTGCCTCTTTCCTGGAGTACTGCACGCATTAAAAACTAAGCCCAATAGAGAGATTACAGCTGAGCACGAGGCAAGGTAACCTTCTAGAATCCCAAGGGAGAAAGCAAAAGGAACAGGTTTTTTCCTCATATTTACAAAGGCTTAATGAATTTTACATAAGAAAGATACTAAATTGAAGACAAACAACAAAATACAAAGAGATCTCAAGATACATGATGAACTAAGAATTCATGCATAATATACAATATTTCAAAGGCGTGTAAAGACGAGTGTAAGAATCAGACGGTTTTGGTGTTTACAGAGCAGTTTGAGAGGCATTACTCCTTAAAGAGACAAAATTTGAAGGTGCATCAGGCACAAGGCACCTTCTGGATGCAAGTGGTAAGAACAGATCCTGTGGTTTGGGTCGAGTTCTGTATAGGTGCACATTTTTGAGGAGCACATCAGTATGGTCACTAATAATTGTCTCTAGAAATACTTGCATACATTGTTACAATGAAATACTCAGCTAATATAAAGGTAATTAATGACCTATTAAAACTGAACCTAGCCGGTTTTCGCTGCTGTTTGAAATGCTACTAGCTTAGGTCTAAAGTAATTGCACAGTTGGATAGTGCTATTTTTTACCCAACCTGATCACCAGGCCTATTTAGGTTGATTAAAGTACCAGGTTATTTTCAGACTTAAAAATAAAACAAAACAAAAAACAACAACAGCACCAAAAATCCCCAAAAAACACACACCAAAACCCAAAACACCCAACAAAGCAGCTTTCTGGTTATTAAAAGAACATTCAGTTTTCAAATGTTATTTTTCTTCCCCCGCATTACAAGGGCATTTTTTTCTTAAGTCATGTCTAGATCTGCAGAGACAAATTTCCTCTATGGCTACACAATATCAGACAGCTTTATCACAAATAGTTTGATAGATACAGAAAATTCCAAGAGAAAGGGAAATCCAGAAAATTTCCCAATATAATTCCTACTTTTCAAGACCAAGAAAACTTATCATTGAAGGGGATATCATTATTTCGAGTTGGCAAATCTGCCACTGACAAGGAGATGTATCCTAAAATCAATTTTTGAAGCCAAACATGTAAGACTAATCACTTTATTTCCATGCTTAACAGGTGCTGATACCAGAGGGAAAATACTAAATAGCGTGTGACACCCTTGAGATGCACGTAAGATATTTATCTGCCTAAAAGCCATGACAGTTGCACAGAGAAAAGGTTGTGAATATAAATGGGGAAGAAAGAGTTTAAGGATGGAGGGTGAAATCTTGATGCAGCAGCAATCTGTGGCACTTTGCGTTCAGGGGGACAGGAATGTCCCTTCACTCACCCCAAGCTTGCTCCTGTTACAGAGCTCAGGCTGCCCAGCCCGCTCTTCCAGGTTGGGTCCTAAATGTTCCTTTGCACTTTATAAGGGAAGTTTTGCTCAGGTCTCTTTTCCTAGAACACAACTCCCTACTATCTGACCCTATTTTTACCTCAAGACAGTTTGGTTGCTGCCATGCCCAGGGCAGATCCAAGTGTGATTCTGACAGAGGAGATTTGCAACCATCTCTTTATTATAACGGTGTGTGAAATACAGAGCTGCAGATACCACAGCTGAAAATAAGATGAAGCAGAGCAGTGCTCCACTCTCTGAACATGTACCTGCAAGCGGCTGTGCCCGAAGTCAGGAGGTTTAACAGCTCCATGGCTGTGTCAGCTGCAGTCCTGTGCACAGACATATTGAAAGACTGACATTCTCTCTCTCTCTCAACTATTTTATTCCCCCTAAAATATACTTATGTGTCTACTGTTCCCCTGTGAAAAGATGAAAGATTAAGCTGGCTTCTAGCTGGGTAAGAATGGTGGAATGTGCTACCCATAAGTAAGCTGTATATTCATGGTAGAATATTTTAAATGACCCTTATATCATAAGAAGGGATTTAAAAAAATTCCATAACTGTGGGAATTAAGAGCATATCTCCCATATTTGAATTTCCTAGCTGATATTTGGTTGGGCTTTAGAAACTGTCACACAATAAAGCCATTAAAATTCTGTGGTTAATTTATTCCTGCAGTATTAACTTTCCCATAACTCATGATGAGTATCTTGAGTTTGGATATGTCTTAGAAGAAACTCTGACAGTGATAACTTGCTTTTTCTCCCATTTCCTGTTGAAGTGTTATTTTTTTAATGTACAAAAGAGTAACTTTTTTTTTAATAAACTTGCACAGTGAATTTTTAAACAATAACTTTGTACAGTTGCTACCAAAATAGGGAATGATAAGTTCTTTTGTGCATTTATTTGATTAATTATTTTGATTTGTATTTCTGGGCAGAATACAGTATAACAGAGCCTTGGAAAATACAGATCCCATTGCCAAAACAAATTTTCTCGCTCTTGGATCCACTCATTTCCTAGACAATAGGTGAGGTCAGAAGGGAAACAAGGAGTCATTCCCTTAATAGGGACAAACCACTAATGAGCTACCATGCATCATATTCTGCTCTAATTGCTTCCAGAACACCTGTATTTAGGACAGATACAATCACATGTATTTGGGGAAAGCAAAGGAGTGGTGGTGTTAAAAGGAGGCGGGAGAGGCACACGTGGGCAATGGAAACAGAGAGCCCAGCCAACGAAGAATTTTTAAATTAAACTGTGTTTCAGCTTCGGTTTTGCACAATAACAGAGGAGGCCCCAGGTCCCCCAGGAAAGCTGACGGGTTCTTTCAATAGCCGGAAGGGCCAGTGCCTAAGGCATTTAGCAAGCAGCTCAGGTCTTAGCTCTGTTTTTGGCCACCTTTATGATCTTAATCAGGTTCCTTTGCATCCGGTGCCACAGTTTTCCTTCTTCTGTAATACTACAGGAATGTTTTTTCTATATCCCTATGCTTTGGGGAGGGCAAATATGCTAATGTGTGTGAGGTAACTTTGTATTACTGAGAAGTGGGTAAATAGAGGGCCAGAATTTAACTACCTGACCCATGAATATATTGGTGTAGGATTGCAAGTGATTGAATGACCTGGGACTGCTGCCAAGTCCAAGCGCCTGGGATCTTCATAGTCAGGACGAGCTCACAGTGCAAGCTCAGGTGCTGTGATTCAGCTGAAAGGCACAAGTCCACAACAGATATTGGAAAATACCCGCGACCACTCTGGAAAACAGAGTTAGAAGCTGGAGGTCAGTTGCGGAGCAGGAGCTCCTTCCACAAAGGCACCCACAGGGAGAAGGGGATAGAAACAAACTCATTTCTGTGAAGCAGATGCTGTGGAGCACTTCGCCCACCACATACCTAAGGCTTGTCTCACTCCTTCCTCAGCTTAGTTCAGATGAAGGGTGAATTAAGGAACAGGTTGCTTCTGGTCCAAGTAAGGATTAGATGACTAGATGCACAGCATTGAAAACTGCACTCAAGAATGCTTTGGAATAGCTCAATTTTAGAAGTTGAACATACATTTTGTTTATGTTTAAAAGGCTCAGGGATGCAAAACCAAAAAGTAATGGGGTTTTTGCTTTCAAAATTGAAGAAATGGCTCCTGTGGTGATGATAAACAGGGATTATTATTATTTGGAGAGAAAAAGGGTGTGATTGTCTCTTAAGGGTTTTTTTAAAATGTAAGATTACTGTTTGACTCACCAACTGTTTTTAGTCCTCTTCTGACAATGAAACACACCCTGTTTCTTTTCACTGAAGTATCAGTTTGTTCTAGTTGCTCAGGACTTGCCTGTTATCCTAGGGCTTGAGCTGGGATGTAGGCAAACAGTAGACAAAGCATTCAGCAGTCCCACAGGTTTTAAAGAAGGCTGCGCTAACGCCAAACTCTCTGTCGCAAATTAGCCCCTAGTGCAAGAAATACTGGTAGGAGTTTGAGGTATTATGGAGGTGGTGGGTTGGGTACATAATGAAAAGCTGGGAGTTCACTGTCAAACAACAAAACTCTTCTTTTGGTGTTTTTGTGAATCCTTCTAAAGAAACTTCAGCAGCATTAGGACTGGGCATTCCCACTCAAACCTATTTTGGCAGAACTGCCAAGCTGAAAACCACAGTGCCTGGAAACATATTCCTTGACTCTCCACTGAATCAACTCTATTGCAGTCTTCTGTCCTCCAGAATAAAACATTCTTGCAGCCAGTTGCTTTATTTCTTTCTGCTGGAGAACCTCAGGCAGGAAGATGGGATTTCACTCCTGCTACAGATCCCAGCTCTAGCCAGATACATTTACAACAACGACAACTTCTTATCCTCGCAAAGCGGTGATGTCTCTGCAGGCATGGCAGGAGGGTGATGTGCCAAACCTGGCAGACACAGCAGGTCAGGCTCGCCTTCTGTTCTCTGGCAGTTCTTGGAGTGAACCCAGTGGGATTTCAGAAAGCCCTAACCTGCATGGCTTTTTCCTAATAACAAGGACAATGTCAGATATGCTGCAGCTAAACCAAGGATCAGTTTGCTTGACTGAATTTCTGTTCCTACTAAGCACTTGGTCTGTCTGCCCTACAAGAAATTCAACTCTACCTGTCCTTTAGAGGCAGATGCTGATCTGATGAGGATTGAGTTGTCTTGGACTGCATTATGCTCCCATATTAAGGGTGTGCCCTTTTTGTTCCTTCTGTCCTAGGGACTTGTCACTCAAACTCATACACCCCCAGTTGCTGCCCAAAGCTAAAGTCCTTTTCTGGGCTTGAAGGAGGCAGAAACTGCAGTGTAGTGTATCAGCCAGGAGTATATAGATTGCCAGTACTATGCTAGGGGAAATGTAGTCCCTCTCGCATCCAGCTTTCTTATGTGACTCACTTTAATGTGAAATTAAACTTCCCTTGTTCTTCTGATAGATTCATCGCAGCTAATCCTCAGCTTTTACAAAACAGCCAGGGCAAATCTTCCAAAGGTCAAAAGGCATTTCTGGCAGTGTGCAGTCACTCCCTCATCTGCTAATGGGTCTATCTCTGACAACACCTTATGTCTTGCAGGCAATTAATGCTCTTCACGTTAGCCTCAGCTCAGCATTGGCCTCTATTGCCAGAGTATGTCGTGGAGAATGAGCTGAAGTGTCAAGTTGTGCAAAATTTTGTAAGTGAAAATCATGACAACTTGCGTCTAAAGACTGCAGAGCACATTACATCCATCAGTTAACGTACGCTTGGATCTAGAAAAGGTCTCAGCAGGAACTTTCTTTGCTCACAAACCAAAACTCCTCTCAGTCATTGCCTAAACTTACTGCACACTTTACATCAGCAGGTGAGAGAAGCACAAATTACCCTAAAATGGAAGGCCTGAACCTTGCAGCCTCTTCTCTGACTGTGACCTAAAACTAAGGCTGTTATTTCTGTCACTGTCACTCTGTGGCCCCACAACTTCATGTTTCATTTTTGCAGGAAAATTGCTTGAAGGGGAGGATTAGAGAGCAAACTTCTTCTATCAGCTGCAGCCTTGCTTCCCAGGCTGCTCCTCAGAGATGTTTTACAGAGTTTGAACTTTCTTCTGTCACCTAAGGCTGAGAAGGATGGAGGAACCAACTCTTAATTTCTAATTAATAACCTACTCACTTTCCATTAATAATCTAATTAGCAGAGCAGACTCCACTGCTGACATCAGAAGACACAGCCCTGCTGGGAGACCACCTGCAAGGGACCAAACCCTGGTCCTGAGCCTCAGGGGCTGATTTGCAGCAGCTGCCCACCTCCCGCGCTCGAGAGCGCAGTTAAACCGGTTAACCCCCCTCAGCACCCAGGGCCTCTCTGTGCCCGCTTTTACTTCGTCATTTCCCAAAGGCAGCCAGACCCTGTGTGAGTGAGCTGCCCTCATACAGGTGCACCAAGCTGGGCTGGCAACAGCCTGTGAAGGGTTAAACCCTGGGAGCTGTTAATTAGCCCGCCAGGAGTAGTTAATTACCCCTCGCGGGGTGGGGTGGAAGAGGAGCAGTTGTGAGCAGGGGACTAAGGCACAGGCTGCAGCAGGAGGGGCAGGCTGCGTGGCTTGGAGGTAAAGCTTAGTTAATTTCTATGTTTATTTGTTTTTAAATAAAAACAATGGGGGTTTTTTAAGCCGTTATTGGAGGGTAGTTGCTGTTCCTGGAGACAAAGGGCTGCGGTATGTGGTTGCCTTTGGCTGTGAAGGGCTGAGCTTTGCTGGGGTGGCCATGGCAGCAGGTCCAGCCTTGCTCCTTGTGGCTGTGAGGGCCTGGGGAACACCTCAAACTCCTCATCCCTCTCTGTGGGGTGGCCTCTTAGCCATACTGTGTCTTGTGCAGAAGTTAATTGCTCACGTTGGCTCAGCTCTCATGTTTCTGCAAGCGTTATCGTGTAGTGAATCATCTACCCCATTACCTTTTTTTTTTTTCCCTAAAGGAGTCCCTTTCCTGTGGAACAGGATGCAGATATGCCTTTGTTTCTTTCAGCCACCACCTACTTCTGGTTGGTCTGGTAAATTGCTCAGCTCTTTGACCCCTGTTTGTGGGGTTTAAGGAAACTAGCCAAACCCCAGTGCTTCCCCCCAAAGACTGTGCCTTATGAAAACCCCACAGCATTATTTATAAACTTCTGAGCTGCTCTTTTTGAGGCCAAGATTTGCACTTGGTGGAAAGCTGGGACCATGAAAGAGCAATAGAAGATGGTCGTTCACTTGTTTTAATCATGGAAAGCTCCAAGTTGTCTTTGGTGGTTTGTTGGGGTTTGTGTGGTTGGTTTGTTTTGGGTTTTTTTGTGTGTTTACCCTGCTGAGCTGGCTTCCTGCTTGAAATGAAGAGTGAAAAAGAAAGCAACCTACTTTTTGTTTGTTTTGGTTTTTTTTAATGTATAATTGGTGAAACTTTTGCAGTTACATAGAGCATTATTATTGCTCCTGGTAGCCTGTCCTGGGTTTGGTTTGAATTCTGATCTATCTCAAGTATGAATTTACTCTTTTGTGATGAAGGTACTGGAGCAGAGTTGTTGCTGCATGTTAGGGCTTGGACTTGGAAGGACTGTGTTTTCCCTCAGTTTTGGTCTGTTATATAAGTAAAGGAAGATGTGAGCTGTGAGCAGCAGCGGTTGGGGAAGCCATCAAACCACTTTATTCACAGCAGGATGCTCCTGTTGATGCCGAGGAACTCAAAGTTATTGGCAGCTCCTTTGAATGCACATCCCTTTGTATCTGCCTTCCCCTCCTCGTGTTCCTGCTCATCTCCACCGGTGCAGCAGCTACCTGTGGTGGGGCAAAGCAGAGAGTGGTGGCAGCTGAGTAATGAACAAGCAAGGGAGAAGCATGAGCCATGACAGCTGAGGAGACTTTGGACCCTAGTGAAAATAGGAGAAGGGAACTGCTAAATAGCCCTGGCAGCTGCAAGAAGACAAGTCAAAAAAAAAAAAAAAAGGATTGAACTGTTGTGATAATGGGGAGTGGCAAGAGAGGTGGAGCTGGAAATGCAGACAAAGGCATTTGTAATCTTTGGTCCATCTGCCTGCTGGGTTGCAAGAGAGAAAGCAGGGTCTTGAAACATCAGGTTCCCTCTTCCAAACAGGAGAAGTTTTTTTTTTGTAATTGAAGGGCATGCACCTTTGAAACTTTGTCCTATATTCAAGTTCATTGAATCAAAAGCCAGTTCTGCCATTACCTGAGCAGTTAATAAAATCTATTGCCTTATGATGGATTGTTTCTGCAGGCTAGAATTGATCTGTCTTCGTTATGATTTGTGAGATTAGGGGGGAAAACACAAAATATAATCTGTATTTCTGCTGCACTGAAAGATTTCACTGTGTTCTTCTAAGGCTTAGAAGTTACTACAACTGCAGGGGTCATTTTCTTGATTTATTAAAAATAAAGCATACCTTATTAACATTTTAATAAAGAGAATCTCTTTTCAGAGGTGCTCAGAGTTGCTCTTATTTCTCTCTGTGCAATTTCATTCTCTAAAAGGGAAATACTATTGAGATCTGTAAGGCATGATTTGTTAGACTGAAACTAAACACAGAAATACACCAAAGCAAAATGCTTTCTGAAGGTGCTGTGTTTGTGAGAGGTGCTTGCCCAATATGTGTGATGCAAAATGGGGATGCTTTGTGAAGAAATCATCCTTGTAAAGCCATTGGTTCTGGTCATCAGACTCTATCCAATGCTTTAGTGATGATGCTGCTGATCTATTTGGGAAGTTGGCTGGCTCTCAAGGCAGAGTCTCTTCTCAAAGGCTGTTTCACAGTGAAAATATGCTCAGTGCAGCCGAGTGCATGAATGAAAAAGCCTCTGGTACCTTCTAGTCTGGCAAAATGCAGCACAAAACTCAACTTACTCTGTCCTTTCTGCTGTCCCAGGTAAGAAATGTGTGTGTTTTCCTTGCTTTGTTTCCTTTTCCTTCTCTTGTGTTTGGATTTGAAAGTGTTTGTAATCCACGTTTGATTTCTAATTAAACACTGCTTGAATTGCTGTTGAAAGATGCAAGATCTCTGCTCTAAGCCAGTTGCTAGGAATGTAGAATCTCTTAGTTTCTTGATTTACAATTACAGCAAATTTGCTGTGTGATATACAGCATTTTTTGTCTCCCTTCAGGAAGGGTGGCTGGGGGGAATCTTTCGAGTGTCTCGGTAGCAGCTGCAGCAGCAGTATTTTCTGTCATATCAAATGCTGCAACTTTGATTTGCCTTTTTCCTCTGTGGCTTTTGCCGGGTAGTAGGGTGTTATAGGCAGCTCACGTTATTTATTGACCTTTTGAAAAAAAAAAAAATAGGGGGAACAAAAAAAGAGGGGGGAATATGGAGGAAAAATAAAATCAGACCTTGCAAAAGGTTCCCTTCCCTGTACTCTCCTGATAGATGTGTAATACTCTGTTAGCGACTTGCTGTGTAGCATTTCTCTTATTAAATGTAATAGATCCCCCTCTGCCAGAAAGCATAGGAAAAAACACCAGCCTTGGAGCTCTGGAGCCCCGGCTGCTGCTGCTGCTGTCTGTCACACAAAGGGACTCGCTGGGCTCGGACTTCTCGGTACCTTCTGCTTGATCTTTTCCTCTTGCTGCTGTTGCAGGGCTCACTTTTTGGAAGCTCTTGGGAGGTCTGAAAATCCTTTGTTGTTGTGCAGTTTAAACGCATTTCTTTGTTTTTTGTCTCGGGAGCTCTGTAAACTCTTGCATTAAGTGACAGTGGCGCTGGCATCCCGTGCACTGGGTAGAGATAAAAGTTAATTCCTTTTTGACTTGCGATCGAGTGGGTTTGTTAACCCTTGAGGGGCTGGTAGGTTTTTACAGCGTCAAACTAGTGCTCGGGACGCTGAGTCTGTGAACTTGTATTTATAATTGCAATCTCCAGTCTGCTTTTTTTAAAATAGGGCGATAAGGAGAAAAATAGTGAGTGATCGCTGTTGGGAGAGGCTCATTGCTGAGAGGAGACATATCAAGAGTGTGTAAGTAGGAAGCAGTAGGGTGAACTGAATGCACATGTGCTGTGGATCAAGGGTGGGATATTTGGGTCCTCGTTTAACTTATAAGGAGTAAAAGCACTGGAGTGGGTGGCTAAAGCTATGGGACAGTGGCAGAATCGGTGACTGGAGACTCATGAGCAAGCACGAAGGCATTTGGGTGTGTTCAGGATAACAATCCTGCTTTAGGGCATGTAAGGAATGAAAGCAGCTGCTTTGGGCCATAGGTTTGGTGCCCCAGTGCACCCATGGATGGGTTGGAGAAGCCAGAGCAGCATGTGCTGGGGATACACACTGAGAGGCTCTCTGGTGGGTTGGGGATGCCCAAAGGGTTCCTGGGGAGAAGCTGTCCAAGTGGGCTGAGATCCAGCCTGGGCAGTGCCGAGGGAGCAGAGGGGCTGTGGGGAGAGGGCAGAGGTGGTGTGAAGGTAACCTGGGGCTATAGTGAGCTGGTGCTACATTGGGCTTGAGCCCTGCCATCTGGACTGCAGTTTGCTTGGCTTTCTCTGTGTTTTCAGTCTTTTTTTTTTTTTTTTTTGGTCTATCTTCTTTAGCACAGTACTGAATTAATCAGCTTGAGTTTGGATTTTCTTTAGCGGTCCCTTGTAGGGAGAACAGTATGTGTATGATACAGGAGGACAGACTTCTGAGGCCCATTAAACCACAGAGCTGGCACTTGTTTAACATCAGTAACTACTTAAAATCTGACAAGGTGCAGAACACCTGATTCTGAAAACTGTGCACTTTATTGATAACTTCCAGTAATACTTTAGAGTTTCTTCTCTTGCTGGGCTGAGTTCAAGGCATATACTGCAGGGCTGAGCTTGTGGTGCTTTAGTATTATTTTTAAGTGCTTAAACTGCACAGCCCCCTTCTTTATTAGCATATCCAGCTTTAACTGGCAATGTCTCTACCTGGTGATTTAACAGAGCTCCAAGTTTACTTTATAGATCATGGCTAAGAGTTAATAAATTAAGGAATGAATTACACTATATTAAGGAAGTGTACATAAATCTATCTTCAGGTACAAGGTGGTTGAGTATTGGCAGGTTGAAGTGTGAACTGAAGGTGATATTGTGCTCAGGAAGGAAAAGGGAATTGCTGAAATGCTGTTTGGCTTTTCTCTTTGACACACCACATGCACAACTTTCATGTGACAGGAAAAGTAAACAGACAAATGCGAGAAACAACATATTAAACAAATGCAGCCATCTGGCTGTGTAGTGGTTGTAACACATTTTGGGTTTTTTCTGTAAGTTTTCTTTTTTTTTTTTCCCCCTCCCTTAGCAGTAGCAATAATGCTTCATATAATACAATGCTTGTGGAACCTCCAAAGCACAATTTTGATAAGATGACTTCTAAGCAATAACAATCTAATAGTGCAGTACTTCATGTGGAAGCAGAAGATGGTAATAACTTCACATTAAAGTAGTGATAGCAAAGTTTACAGTGTAGAAAAAAGTTTGAGGAAATTCTTATGTTCATAAGGACATGAACAGAGAGAAGGTTTTAATTAAAAGATCATTTCTAAAACCTGGGAACTTGAGTTTTGTGTTTTCTTGGTCTGCATTTAATTTGACTGCGTTTCTTAAATATAAAAAAAGATTGCCTTTTGAGGCATTAAAAGGATGGGGAATTGCTTCTTCAGCCCATTAAGTGTGTTCGTAAAAGTTGTGGTAAACAGGTGGGCAATAAATGTATTTTTTCCTTTGCAAAGATTTAGTCTATACTACTACCAACTGTTTGCCCTGTTTTCACCAAGAGGTAAACAGAACCTCAGCTGGAATAGCTGAGGAAGATATGTTTCACGTAATTCTCTAATTCAGGATCACCTTTAAAACTATGAAAGGTATTTATACAGCTTTATTGATCTGAAGCTGGCAATAAAAACTAAGTGTACTCTGGTAGCTTGTGCAGTTCAGTGTACAGTAAGGAGTAAATACAGATTTTTAAATCTATCAAATTTGGGTAGGCTTTGGGTTTTTTCCCCAAAGGATATTTTCTAAGGCCTATATACAAAGTAATATTTTTTTTATAACAAAAGTCCATCACAGGCTTGCTTTTCTATGTTACACATTTCATGTGAACAGATGAATCAATATAAAATTTGTGAGTAAAACTTACAAGAGGAGGTGAAAAACCAAACATTTTTTGATAGCTTTAACAGTAACTGTCATGTTCCACTGGGGTGCAACTAAGTCAATGGGGGAAAAAAGTACAGATTTCATAGACTTGTCATTACAGTGAATAGAGAAAATCAGTCCTAAAACTCTTTCCCCAAATGCATAGCCCAGACTTCTGCATTCTTAAGCTTTTATTTTTTCAAATTTCTCCAGAAGAGGGCTCCATTCACAGCTTGTAAGTCAGCACCCATATATTAAAAGAAAAATAAATTTATCAGCTTCAGGAAGAAAGACTGGTGCTCACACAGAGACTGTTGATATAATGGTCAAGATTATGTTCAAATTCTAATCAAGCATTTCCATGTTGTATCTTGTTGCTGTAGGTCTTATTTTATTTAAGACTGCTTATTATTTGAGAAGTCTGGAGAAGAACTCCTATATCTCCTGCTATATCTGAGTTGTAAAAATGCTTTGAGCATGTTACAGAAACTCAATTGCCCATTATTATGTGTAATTACTTGTACTGATGAGCATTTTGTGAGCAGGCTGACACCTACTCCTGGCAGTTTCAGGCCATCATTTTTGGTTATGTAGTCAAAAAGATGTGCCACTTAGATCTCTCATTCAACGGTGTCTCCCAAAACACAAGAGCCATTCCAGCAGTGCTGTGCTATTTGTTAAATGTTGCCTTTGAGGGAAGGTTGGCCCCTTGTGAATTAGTATGACTCTGGGTAACAGCTGTAACCTTTTAAAGATATTCTTACACACAACCTGACCAGACTCCTTACTGCTAAGTGAGGGGGATTTATTAGAATAAGCAAGTGGAAACTGGTCATGAAAATGCTCCTGGAGTTATGGCATCACAAACCCACTTTGCTGTGTACAACTTTAGACTTTATTTTGTAATTTAAGATGTAGCTCAGGCAATATGTTGGGACTTGGTTTCTGATGATCAAAAATAGAAAAAGGTTATTCTAGCACATGTAATATCTTTTCTGTGATCTGTTGGGGGTTAATGGCTTCATTTTCAGTGACTTTTTTCAGCTAGGAAATATTTCTAAAAGATATCTCAATAGGCCAGCACAACAGGAACTATTAGAACTATGTAGATAATAACAGTGGTGCCTGTTCAAGAAGACACGAAGTTCTGCCTTTTGTTTTCTTCCTGTTCACTGTTGGATAAGTAGGCTCTTCCCATTCTATTAATATATAAGGACAAGCTGGATAACAGAGCTGTTACTGTTCTCTTCTTCCTGCATGGCTGCTGGAGCCACATCTCTAATCATCAGCAGCTGATCAGCTCTACCAATGTGTTCTGTGTCAGGATTTTGGCCTCTGGTTTCAGAGTTCCCTTGGGACTCAAGGCAGAAATGTGAGGTTGATGGTGTTGTGTGTGTGCTTTGTTTTTTTTTGTTTTGTGGGGTGTTTTTTTTGGCTTTTTTTTTTCATTTTTCATGGAAATAACTTCTTCATTCTGTCTTTGACACTTATGAGCACAAAATAAACTCTTTTTTTCCTGTATCACCAGTATTGTAACCAGCAAAGCTTCATCTGTGCAAGCAAAAAGACAAATCTACTATGTCCACTGGGGAGGGGAGACAGAATGAGAGGGATTTATCATCCTTAGGAGACTAAGTGAGCCATAGCTCTTCCCACTCAACTCTGGATGATATTAGTGGGTTCTTGATCATGGCCATATGGTTGCACTGTGCCCTGCCCTAATCACCAGATGGATGGGACCAGCGCAGATGGGACACTGTGTTTTTCTGTCACTTCATGTGTCTTGAAGCTCGCACGATGTTCGTGTGTACAAATCAGTAGGTTATTAAATGCCAAAGGAGAGTGAAAAATAAGGCTTGCTTTATTAACCACTGTTTCATTATTCAAAGGTCTTGGAAATTTGCCCGCTGCCTTTTTTTTTCCTGTGTTGTGATATGGACTGTATTCTCTGTCAAACATAAGAATCTATTTATTTGAAAGCCTTACTGGTTTGTATGAAGGGAACTCATTCCATTGCTAACTTATCTAATATTCTGCTGTTTCACACCATTAATTTTCTTGGCTAAAGAAAAAAGGAGGAATGTAAGATTTGGTTTGGTGGAGCTGGTTAAAACACTTCTAAGAACAGACTAAAACAAACATGAGCTATTAAAAATGGGGTGAGGTGAGAACAGTTTATCAGTATCTCTAACCACTTGGAAAAGCTGATTAAGTTGTTTAAATAACTCCTGATATCTATGAATATCCCTGTATGGATGTCTAATTTGGTGTCTTTGAGCCTTGTTTTTAGGGAGATGGACATTCACCTTCAAGTTTAAGTGTCTCAAAATTGGGCACTCATATGCAGCTCTCCAGACTGAATTAGTTTTTATTGCCTAAGGTTCCTTAGAGTCCATTTGATAGAGGTTCTACTCCTCAAACTGAAAAACAAACAAAACCACCGCCAACAAAAAAGAAAACAAAAGCAACAACAACAAACACCCCACAAGCCCCTAATAATAGCTGTCTCAGTCTAAACTTTCTTGTTTTCCTGCTGTGGACAACTAATTCCTTATTAGTAATGTTTATATTTCTAAAAAGTTAATATTTAATTCCCAAGGACTTTGCAGTCTGGTATATAATGAAGAGCAAATAATTCTTGTGTGTATGAAGGCTGTGTTAATAGCAGTACAGACAGAAAGTGGGTTTCTAAAGGTTTGAAGAAGTTTTTGGCAAATGAGTGACTGTGGCAGATGGACCTTGTGGTATTTGTGTGTAACAAGGACTCAGAATGCTGAAAACCACAGGTTCTAGATCATTAAGCTGTCACAGCACTGTCAATGTGGCTGTATGGGAAGAAATACATATATAGGTGCAACATATCACAGGTTTACAACTTGAATTTATGACATAACAGGTGCTTACTTGGACATATCTATACCTGTAAGCTTTTCTCAGCTTTTACTATGTGTGTGCTAAGGCTACTGTAAGTTGTGGAGCTTGGCTAGAAACTCAGCTGGGGAAGTACAGATTCCATACATTAATGGCTGGCTGCTACAGGGACAGGAGCACACTTGTGGCAGAGGTACAGTGAGGATGACTAACTTCTCAAATTGTTTGAAATCAATCCATAAAACTGTTAGCGCATTGAGTTTTGTTTGGATTGCTGTGGAACAAAAAAGCATGTTACAACATACCACACTGATAATCAGCTCATCTACTTTATAGTCAATCTATTTCTTTTCATTGTCTTATCATAACTTGGAATTGCAAGAAGGCTATCTGTGCAAACTGTCTTTACAGAAGAGTCTTGGAGTCAAACGTGGGGGATTTTAAACCCAGAGGAGTAAAATAAAAGCTGGCAGCTGCCCATGAAGTCACTGTATAAAGGCAGAAATTCTAAGCAGCTGTAAATTTGTCTGGATCCCCTAGAGATTTATCCCAGCATGTGTGAATTGGGTGTATGATTCATAACTTGTATAGACAGTATAGAAGGATGGGGTAGGTGTTTGGCAAAATCATCTGAAGTTGCCCCTTTCCCAGCCTATTACAGTTTTCTTGATGTAAGATGGTATTTGAAGTGTGTCTGTTGCATTTTAACTTTGAGCCAAGTCTTGGTAACTGCCTGGGAACAGAGAATACAGTCTGCAGAGTGTTGCCCAGATCTTGCCTTTTCTCACAGACAAACTTACTGGCTTTGAGTTCCCATACTGCCAAACAAGGTGTATTTAGTCATTTCTCCAGAGACAACCCTCTGTTTTCCCTGAGGAACCACGTTTTACCAGAGAACAAACAGCTATATCAAAATGTGAGAGCTGAACATAGTGCTGCTCTATAGTTGACAAAGCAGGAAATCCAGAGCATCTGGTACTTTGCTCTCAAAGTGCAAGGAGATGGAATTAGCTGTTAGAATCGGATGGGCATTTCCCTCCCCATTAAACCCATTGTGTCAGAGGAAGCTGAGCAACTCCAGCTGTGCTATGAAGCAGGAATGGATATCTCAGCTGTTTGGTACAGTTAGATAACTGGCCAAATTAAAAGGTGCTCAGTTTGACCTTCTGCCAAGATAAAATAACTGGTCTTGCAAATGCCAGGAAGTCATGGATATTATCTGCTATCCTTATTCAGGTGAAATGCAAAATAAAAAATGTGGGTAAAGATAAAGGAGAATTGAATTAAAATGGGATGATACATAGAAATCAGTTTTGATTTCTGGGCATTTGTATTAGCTTGCTACCTGAAGGCTGTATTGTGTGTCAGGCTAAGTGGTTTTATTCTTTTCCAAAATGTCTTTTGCTTTTATAATTCATTATCTTATTGAACCAACTGGACTCTGAACTCTATAAATCTTGATATATGAATATCAATAATCCTATCAATTTACTGGTGTACAGCTCTGACCTGAACACTAAAGTAGTTAGGCCCATGTTTGATCACCTTTCCTTAATATGTGGCAATATTATTGCAGGAGACATCACTCAGTGGGAAGATGATGTAAGGATGGTCATTAAATACCAGCAGTAATGGAAAGTACACTTTTTGTGCCCATTTACACTTCTGTTCAGAAATAAATAAGGATCTGGCATTTGCTTCTATTTCTGGAATAATTATTTTCTTCTAATCCTTTTAATAAAAGATCTAATTTAAAATTATAAAGAAGAATACAATCTTCAGTTTTAAATGTCATTGCTGGATCTATGCAGTTTAGTTATCAATGCAGAAGCGTGATGTTCTGTGCAGTGAGGATACTGAGTATTGCAATTTGGCAAAACAGCAGCTCTTTAGATGATAATTTTGGATATGATATCTTACCATGAAATAAAGTAAGGATGCTGGGAATAAATTATTGAACTTTTTTCTCTTGTGGTAATGACTTCTGGTCTTACACATCTCTCAACTGCAGTTCTCTGAGTTTGCAGTAGCAAAACACTGTTGCTTACACTAATACGGGAGCAGGTCTCCAGTGGACATGGATTGATTGCATTGCCCCGCTTCATGTTATCGAGGTGAAGGATGGTTAGTATCAATGCCAAGTGCATTTCTGCTGTGTACATTTTGGGAGGCTTACATGGCTTCTATTACTATTATATCCAAGCACCCTGCAAATGGTAATGAATTTATCCTTGCTTCCTTAAAATAAATGCTGAGTTACGACAGGAACATTATTCTGAAATGGGAGACAGCCTCCAACATCTGCCTGTTTCAATGACTTTAGTTCTATTATCTTAGTTGAGTAATGATGTAGGCTGCTGTCATTTCTGCTGCTGGTGTTGATTCAGTAGTGACAGCTCATTGTGCTATAGAAAGATTAATTCTGATTGGAGGGCGCCCAGAATAAATTCAGTCTTTAAGCCAATCAGAAGCTGGTGTATGTAGTACTATTTTAATAATGTCCCTCAACTTTCAAAAATATAATTAGTTATGATTTGCCGAAGAACTGCCTATCTCTATACAGCTAGTGTTTTGCCTATGGAGGGAGTGAAGAAGAAATGTCAGCTAATCATAACTGCAGAGATTTCTTTTGGGCATAGGGGAAATGGAGTGTATGTGGTTATAACTGGTGTTTGTGGTGGCTGCTGGCAAAATGATCAGTTGGAGCAGAGGAGGATTGAGGCTGGCAGTACCACCATATTTGTAGCATTTGAGACCAAAACAGTTTGAGGTAGAAGATGGGTAGATAACAAACCATGAACAATGCTTCTAGTGCTTGGGAGGGGGACAGATGCTGGAGATTTCCACTGCAATGTGAGACATAGTCTCAATGGCAGAATATTTCCCCCATCTGTTCACTGATAAAGGCTCCCACCTTCCTTTCTTTCCTCAGATTGGAGGCAGAGCTACTAAAAACTTGGGCTCATCTGGCAGGAGATGAGCTGCCTGGCCATGGCAGTTCCACTCCTCTTTGTAGGTTCTGTCAGTGTGGTGTCGCTGTCCTGCAGTGCTGTTGTTAGTGAGATGCACCTAAATGTTTGAATTCTTGAGGGGATGATGACACACAGATGGACCACTTGTTACAAGCCCAGAACATGAGAATCTGTAGACTTGAACGGACTATTGAAAGCTAATCTCTGACTGTGTGGAACAGCTGCCTCTTCCTGTAGGTTACGTCCTTCTGAAATGAGGATTTGATCTCCTTACACTTGCTTCCCAAGAATGCAATTTTCAAAGCTTTTGTTCCTTCGTAAGTCAAAGGCACATAAGCACAGGAACTGTTGTTTGCTATGCATGGGAACTACACATTGATTATGGGTGCCTGAAAGAGTTTGGCTAAAATACAAACAGCCTTGGTTGTCTGCCATAACTCATGTTGAACCTGAACTAAATAGTTTTTCCAACTTGTTCTTGACATCTGACTCGTTGATGTTCTGCGTTTGTGGAGTCTATGTGGGATATGAAGGAAGCAAAAGCAATCATGCACAGCAGGAGTGGTTCTCCCTGCCTTCCCTCCAGGCTGACTGGAAGCATCAGTATTCCTGTGATTTCCTTGTTTAAATTGCTTTTTCTCTGTTCCACTTCATCAGCCCCCAAAAATTCAGATAGTCTGAGTGCTTTTAGTTTTTTCTACTCGAACTTTCTTCCAGAACTTCTAGTGTTGGGGCCAAGGATGAATATTTATTACTTAACTTCTCTTAGATGGGCTTCTACAGGCCATTTTGGAAAGTCTGTCCCTTTTCTTGGTGCTTAGATGTTTTTTTCTTTTGGTGATAGATGAGAAGATTGGGATTTTCCTGCAATATGAGGAAAACCAGACACTCTTCTCTTAAGGTGTTGCATTATTTTAGTGTTTTACATAGTCCCTGGTTATTTTTACCGGGTAATCTGCAAGTTGTCTTGAGTTAGCACAGTGTTAAAATGTAACCTTTAATGTGGTAGGAAACTATAAGCATTGTACTGTTAGTGCTTGCATATCTGGCCCAAATCTTGTGCATTTCTTGGTATGTTTGTTACCCTGCTGCTTTGTCAGTCAGTCCTCTAAGACAGTCTAGTTCTATCTACATGTGAAAAAGGCGATTTAATTTGGCTGCTCCATTAATGGTTTTAAGTTGGTGATCTCTTAGAGCCAGGAGTGCTGGGATAGTTATTTAGTAATAAACGTGCCAACATAGCTGCTGAATTTCTTGTCCCTTTCCTTGGCTGACTGAGGAATACAAGAAAGAAGAACAAATCTTAATGCACAGAAATGGAAGGGAAAACCAAGGCAGGGGAAAAACATGGTATTCAGTGTCCTATCAATTTTGCAGCTGTTAGGATTTGGAAAGCAGCCTTTTATGTGTGATATACTTAACAGGTGTGTACAGGAATGAAGTGCTGTATCTAGTCTGATTCTGCTTATTTCCCCATCTTCAATTACATGCCATCTTGCCTGATAGTTTAGGCTGACGCTCATATCCAGAACTCTTGGTAATATCTGCATCTGAAGCTTCTGGCATCAAGAAACAGGAGGACTTTAATTCTGTTTTATGCATGTTTGTATGTGTATCAGCATGTTGGTTTATGAGAGGGACGAAATTTAATTCTGTTTCCAGCATTCATTAGCTGCCCATCCACAGAACTCTTCTACGCTTTGTTTTGGTTGGACATTTTTATTATCATTTGCTGTATTTCTTAATGGACAATATTTCTCTGCTTTGACAGTGTTGTGTTCATGATCATTAAATCCATTCTACTGATGCTTTGGGAAACTCGTTGCTGCACAGATGAAATAAAACTTAGGAGATAGCTACTGCTAATTGACTAGTTGGCTGAGGAGGGAAGGGGAAAGAGAGAACAGAGGACAAATTGGGTATTAGGTGTGAGACCAAACCAGCCTTTATTGCAGGAGGGCACATTGCAGTTTCTTGTAAAACTGTTTGCATGTCACTCCTTTAACTGCCTGAAGCTACTTTGTGTGTACCAGGTTGTTTCCTACACATCCTCCAAGAAACACAAGCATACTTTAACTGTGTACAGGTGAAAGTACGTCCCAGAGAAAATAGGTAGGAAAGGGCAAGAGAACCTGGGAGGGGAAGGACAATTCTGTTTTGGCTTTCCAGCACTAAATGTGAAGCAAGCCAGATACCAAGAAAAGCTAGGCAATGTCTTGCTGAAATGCGTATTATGGGCCAGTGCTTATGAGAGTCTTGTCAGATAGCATGTGATTTCCCTTACCATTTTTGCTAATTTATAATTTCATTGACTTACCTCCTTTCTCTTATTTTTCTGGTGTGTTTTTGAGGCCAGCTGAAGAGCAAAGATTAAAGAGAACCTGACTCCAGGCATATTTGCAAACTAGCTGTTAGTTTTCTGCAGGTTCTTCTGTGCTTAAAAAAGGAACAACCATCCCTGGACGACTGAGCATATGATTCCTGTACAATGGGTCTACTTCTGACACTATTTCTGGGGTGTTTTCCTGACTCATGATTCATTTGGCAGTGTTTGAGTTTAAGCACTGATAAAGAGAACACAGCAGAGTGCAAATACATTTGACCTTTCAAAACACTGGAAAGGAAACAAAAATAGAAAAATAGTTACTTTGCAGTTTTTCCTTGTATGTGTTTAAGGACTGCAAACAAACTAGAATTCTTATTTCTGCCTTGGGAGCCTGGGTAGCACAGAAACTTCTAGGCCTGAGACCTGCTGTTTGCAGGACAGCGTGTTTGAGTTGGCCAGACATTGGAGTAGAGGTTCCAGTCAACTTTGAGTTCTCCAGTTTACAGATTGGCCTGTAGTTCAGATCTACTGAATTCCAAAATCTTCACTGTTAAGCTGTGCTTGTATAATTGACATGCTGGTCTCGGTTCAGTTGCCTGGTGGGCAAGAGTCTGTATTTCAAGTGTAAAGTATCACTTCAACTGTCAATTTAAATCAGTAGTACCTATACAGAAGTAAGGCTCAGGTCTCTCTGGAAACCTTCTGCTGAAACCCTCAGCTAGCTACAGCCTTGGTTAACTTGGATATAGCACACTCTTAATACGCCACCTCTGAATACTGAGTGTGCAGCTTTAAAAAGTGAGTTACTCCGTGGATGTTCTAGGGTGTAAATACCCCTGTTGAGTTAGTGCTGCAGTGGGCTTGCTATGGCATTCAGCCTTGCCCTACATTAACCCACCCAGAAGTGCTGGAGGGGTTTTTTAACTAGCAGCATGGCTGAGTCAGGGGGTCTGAAGATCCTCCCTCCTTTTCCTTGTAAAACTGTTGTTGATTTGTGACTGTATTTCTTTGCTTTAAAAGCAGAGGAAGTACATGCAGTACGTCTCTCCCAGCCTGTAAGCTATGAGATGTACGCAGTGTGCAGAATTTTGTGCCAAGCTCTGGGGGTAGATTTTGAATACAGTGATCAGGGTAAATTTTGCTTGTAAACCTCTTTGTGGAAGGGAGGGAAGGTTATGCAACACCTGGGGTAGGGCTCTGATCTTTTATTGCTAGACATATTTTTGGTATTTCTAAAAATGCTTTGCAGTTTATGCATTGGAATTTGGATGTTTTTATGGGTCTGAAGCTGCTTAGTTGTAAACAATAGCCCTTCCCTGATTTATTTGTACTACCCTGCTGCTTGTCATATGCTGGACAAGTCCAGTGCATCGGGGAGAAACATTTTTCCCTTCTCATCCCATTTTCTTATTTCTTGGTTCACTGTCTAGTCTCCTTCTGTGGCTGTGGTTACATGAATTTCATTAATAACGAATCTTGAGCAATCCGCTTAAATAATAATCAGTGTGTCTTTAATTTGCCTTTCTTCCATACATTTGTTGTGAATCAGTGAACTGTCTGATCAGCTAGCTACCCTAGCACCTGTAAACAAATCTGGTGTTGTTTAGTTCTATTGGCAAAGCTTCTTGCTGTGCAGGCTGCTGGGTTGGGAGGTGTGGAGTGCTTGTAGAGCCTGAAAACAGAGGGAGATGAGAAAGTGTGACTTCAGCTTAACAGGTAGATGCCATCCTTCAATAAAGGGATCCTTGCTTCCTTAGGTAGTAACTCTTTGCTGTAAAATATGTAATTAGTCCCTGGATAAGCAGTGCTAGTACATCAAACCTGCTGCCTTTCCCAGACAAGCTTGTAACTGTTGCCTTCAAATTTAAGCTCCTTTTTGCTTATTCTGGCCCAAAGCATCTTGTTTGTGTAGCAGCTTTGCTTTGGCTGGGTAAAAGTAGGGCAGGGAGCTTTCTTTGAGCTGTGGCTTTGGGTGTACTTAGGTTGAAGAGAGTTTCAAACTTTGGCCTTCCCCTTGCCCAGCAAACTCTGTGTGGACTTTCATTTCATTTTATTTTTTCAGCCTTTCTTTTCAGACTGTACTGCTTCATTAAGAATCTGAGCTGTAAGGCAGTGCCTTTTCCCACCAGCCACATGCATGAGGCTGACTCTTGGCTTGAATACAAAGTCTGGTGTCAACCTTGTCCCATTACCAAATATAGTGTAAATCTTACTGACAAGGTTTGCAGCCAGCTGTGGCTGACAGGGGGGTGTGGGCAGCGAATGTGTCTGAATGACAGAAGTAATTTCTGATTGCTGTCCTTGGCACTGAACACATGCACCAGCAGACTCAGGAGAAGATGGTTGTTTCTTGCTCTGTCCTTTGCCCATTTTCCATGTAGAGACCCTTCTTGAGGTGTGGCTTGGCCACCACACCTAGGGTCAGCCCACCCCGGTACTGGGGAACAGCTGCTGGCCACAGTATGAGTTTTAAAACTGGGCTCACAGCATTTGAAGCGTTGCCTCTCTCTTAACAGCCTCATCCTTCTCGAGCATCTTGATTTCAAGTGTCTGCTGAAGCACTGTAAACAGATTTCCTTCAGTTCTGCAGCACTACATGCTGTGTTGCAATACATTTTGTCTAAAGCTGTTGGTGATTCATTAGTTCACCGTTCCAAAAACCAGTTCCAAAGGGATCACTCATCTCCCTAGAGCAGTGAAGATATTTTCAGGCTGACTGCACAGTGCTATGGCAGTGTTTTTGAGACTTGCCCAGTTCGAAACATGTGGCAGTGATACCGCCAACGGCTGCCAATTCAATGGAGGGTTGCGCACAGATTCCATGGGTGGGAACTTGCAATATTATTAGGTGCAGCTAATAATAGTTCCTCTTGACTTCTGAAATGTCAGAATGGTCTTGTGAGTAACTGCACTTTGGAAAGCATTAACCTTTTCTTTGCCACCAAGAGTAGCCCCTGACATGTGCCATGCTGCATTGTGCTCCCAAAAATAAAGGAAATATATTGTAAACCAGGAACCTTAATATATGTCCAAGAATTTACTAGTGTAAAGATTTCAGAGTTGAAGCATTAGTGTGGGGACCCATGACTGTCCTGTGTGTGTACAATGACTAGAAAGATGAGCTTCTGCTAGCCAGCATTTTATAAGCCCTAATGAGCATGCCTCTACCTCATTTTCCCATCTGCAAATGGCTTTGAAACCTAAGAGTGATGAAACTCTAGTGTACTATTAAAAAAAGAAGAGTGCTAACATAAAGAAGCAAGTCTGTTTGCTTTGAGAGGGTTCAGTTACTGTCTGGCAGAGTGTCCTGGAGTCAGGTCTCCAGGGTTTCTGGATTTTCTGAGTAAATCTCCTAGACCAATTGCTCTGGAGCTGGGTCTTCTGGCAGGGAACAATAACTACTTTGCAGAGGACTTCAAAAGGTTTCAATTGCTTTATGAACCAAGTGAAACCAAAAGTAAAAAAAAAAAAAAAAAAAAATAAAAAATCTCTAAATGCTCTGTGGAACCAAGTTAATACTCTTTCTTACACTAGCTGTTTATTTCTTTTTGCCATCTAGTGCATCCAGCAAGGTACCAGCAGTATGTTTCCAGCTGCAGGATTTACTGTAAGATTTTTATGGACTGCTGGAGGCCAGTCAGTAAGGGATTTTGATATGTTGGCTCTGGAGTGGCAGAAACTGATAAATGGAAAGGCAAAAAAAAAGCTAATGTTAGAGTGAGAAATTAAGCCATGAGCTTTTGTGTCCTTTTGAGGATATAACTAAAAGCAAAGCTCTGACACAGATGAGCCAAGTTTTGGGGATACTGGACACTTGTCTCTTCTTGTGATTTAGGTTGGAGTGCTGGCCTGTTGCTGATTACAGAGCTGCATGGGGCATGGCATGGAGCCAAGCCCTGAGTTGGAGAGCAATGTAAATACAGGGGAAAGACAGGTAGATGACCTATATTCAGACTGCTCTTCTCAATTGCTTTTTGCAGGTACTTATTATAGTTAAGAACACCTGCTGGATATGTTTCAAGGCAGAATTGCATCACTAGGGATTATGAATAACCTCACATAATGAAGGGATCTCATTTTCTGTATGCTACTGTATCTATAATTTTTGTTTTCTTCTGTGAGAAGTTAGATGATAATATTTAAGACCAGGGAAAACTAAAGTGCAAATCAAGAAAACAGCTTGTGTGAAGTCCTATAGAACATCTTTAACAAATGGGATGCAGTCTCAACTCAGGAACCCCAAATTGCCCATCAGTGCACACTGTCCCTGGTACTGAGAATCCAGAGTAACGTGCCTTGTTGGGGAGAATCTTGGAAAGAGTCTTGCAGTTTTTCTGTTTATTAGAACTAAAACTTCAATTACATTAACTAGTTTGTATCTTAATGAAAAAATCCATCCCTCTACTTCTACAGTGCATCTAACTGCCAGCATTGAGTTCTTAAGGATATTTTGCAGCCTTGTAACTACGAAGATGTGGTTTTTTTATTGTGCTTGGGGAACTGTGGTTAACAGAATTATTTCACCCAAACAGAGAGCGTGACTGTTGTCATTTTGTTCTTCTTCAATAATCCAAAATACATCATTGACATCAATGCTTTAGTAAAACTTACATAAGTGTCAGTGGGTTTTAAAGCTATTTTCCTTTTTCAATATCCTAGTGGTGTGTGTTTGTGTGTGGTTTCCTCCTTCCCCTCACCCAGGATTAGTGTGTCATTTTCTTTGGCAGCTTAAATCTTGTTTGTGAGTATTTAAAGCAAATTATGTACTTACAAATCTGAGAATAAAATAAAAAAGATTTATCTCATAGTAAATATGGAGGAATAAGAGAACTTGGTATACCCCATCCCATCTGCCCTTGAAATCATGATCATCAGAGATGGTCTGAGGGAGCAAATAGTGAGAAGTGTTATCTGCCCCAGACTCCCCACATGACCAAGCTGGTGTTCTACTCTATATGTGTAGTATCCTGTGCAGCCCAGAAATATCATATAACAATCTTTAGTGTCCTCAGTGAAAAATCAACTCGATGTCTTGCATCAAACAATTTGCAGCTGACTACTGCACATGGATTTTTTTGTTTGTTTGTTTATAGAATGATTCAAACTAGAGGTTAAACCTAATAACCAAGAATTAGTTATTTGAACAGTATTTTATCAGCCTCCTGTATGTGGAACACTTGCTAAGAAACACAGTAATATTGGCCCATATGAGTGATGGAGTTTGAATATGAATTTGCTTTTATGGCAGCCATTGTGTGTATTAGTTCAATACTGGCACTTCTTTTTTAGACTTCTGTTTTAAGTGGCATGCAGCATTTGAATTGCAAGACCTTGAAAAGAAATGCTGTATTTTTAAACTTCGTCATCTTTTGCCATTATACTCAAGAGCAATGATTATTATGTTGTTTCTGAAAGTCTGAGGTGTAGATCTGTCAAGTATCAGTTACAGTTAAGCATTTTGTTTATTTTCTGGTTTTAATATTTATGGTATTAACAGAAGATAAGAATCAGGTTTTATTTCTCTGAAGACTTCTATCAATTCAATTAAGCTAGGATTTTGTAAACAAAACTGATTTGAAAGAGGGTAAACCTCCCTGGGCTCTCAGAACATGGATATGTCTGAATGTCCTTGCTATTCTTATAACTCTAATCATTGATAGCTGTAAGCCCATTCAGAATATTATCTAAGCACTGACAAGATGCTCAGTATTAGTACAATGCATTAAAAAAACCCTCTTGTGCAATCTCTGGCTCTCAAGGACAAACCACCTAATTAGCTGACCTGTCTTAAACAGAAAGAATAATGTGTGTTTATTAAGGAACAACAAATTGCAGAATTCAATTTTTTTTTTTGGAATCTGAAAGATTTGGGGAGGGAAGCATTTAATGGTAGGGAAGGGAGATGGAATGTGAAGGCATTGAGTACCCCAATCAAGAGAATGCTAAGTGTGTGTATGTATACATACTGAAGGTATATATGGATACACGTAGGATCATATACACAATGTAGATCAGGCAAAAGCAAAGATAAGTGTTGTGAGTTTTATCATGCTATAGTGGCTTTTTTATTCCCAGAGTAATACTTGGTTTGTAACTCATTCTCTAAACTTATGTTCATGCCTTTAAGATTGAAGCTTTGGAACTTTAAAAAAAAAAAAAAAAAAGGGAGCAATTGGGGCCTTGCTTCAGGTTCCTCTAAATTGAGTCTGAGATATTAATATTAAATCCAGTCAGAACAGAGTCATGGGTTTTGTTCTGATGTTTTTGAACCTGTGTGTATTTTTGAACACACTCAAACTTGTGTAACTGGTATGAAAACAAGTGCTCAAACAAGATACTTTGAAGAGCAAGGATTGAGTGTCTTTGTGTCTTCAAAGTAACCGAGTCCAGCTGCATAACTGACTTGTGGGTTTATGCTTTCTAAATTCTTATAATAAAAGTGATGGTAAAAAAACAGTAATTGTGAGCTAGAAATGCACATGGAGTAGTTTGAAGGACTGGCCTATTACAAGCATAAATAAAAACTTGCTGGGTTTGAGAGCCTTTCAGATGTCTGGCTGTTATTTTATTAGAGCATCGTCTGAGACCATGGGGACTCTTTCCCCTATAGTTTTAGCAGGCTGAATCAGACCGTTTTTAACTGTATGTGCTCCTTGCCTAAACATGCAGCCTCACTGAGGGGTTTTCTATTTGGACAAGCAAAAATCACGTGAATTATAGCCAAAAGGATTTTGGCCTGTATAAGCCATAGGAGTTGTCACTTTGAGATTCTGCAAATACTTGTTCCCAAGAGAATACGCGTGGGAGGTTTAAGACTACCCTGAAAGCGAAGTGTTAAAAATACGTGCAGACCTTAGAGATACATCAGGTATAACTATATGCAGAGCAACTTAGAGCAGACTACAAAATGGTGGTTTTATTTTCCCCTGTGGTGCGATGTTATAGTGGAGAACTGTGTATAAAGGGGGAAATGGAATGTGTTTCCTTTTTTCTCCTCCTTTTAAATACAGTGACATGTCCTAATTTAGACCTAATTTTCATTCCTGTAACATTACTTGTAACAACGTCTAAAGTCCTCAGAATTAATTTGACTGGAAAAATTCCAGAAGGACTTTCAATTTTTCTCATTAAAAACATTATAGATGTCTTAATTAGGCACTGTTATTAATGATAATATTACTCAATTTAGAGCTACACACTTAAGATGTGGTTACCTCTAGCGTGATTAGTCAGAGAAGCTCTGCTACGCAAGGATGCACACTAGAATGTGGAACAGTTAAATATTTAGAGCCAGATGCTCAGCTGTGTAAATTGTGTGGCTACTGTGACCTCAGTGGAGCTAGACTAGGATACATTAACGAAGGGTTTGATATCTAAGGTTATAAATAATCATTTCTGGCTGATCTCCTGCAATAATGCTCGTTTTCTTTTTCTTTCTGGTGTTTATCTGTCTTTCTCTAAATTAAGCACTTATGGTAGGATAAGTTTATGAAGTAATAAATCTATATTCTTGTCTTCAGAAGAAGCTGTTGAACTACTGAAATTAAGCTGGAACCACTCTGAACTTGTATTTCTTTTTCCCCACGTTACCCCAGGGGAATTTCACTGAGTTAAGTGAACTTGCTCCTGATTTAGAACACAGTTTGAGGACCTTTTCACAGTGCCTTTGACTCTAATGGGCTCTGTTACAAGCTGCAAGCTGTAGTAATTTGCTTTACTTGGTGAGGATCTTCTGCTACATGTGGGGGTAGAGTTAGGTGGAATATTTTATTTGCTTGCTTAGGCACAGATTTAGGCAAGCTTGAAAAATACTCTGTGGACCAGTTAATGTGTGTATTTTCCTGTCAGAAGATTAAGAAGAGCTATCTAGCTTTACTATATTTGTACCTGGCTTCATTAGTACATAAGAATCCATGACAATTTTCTGTTCTATAATTACTGGCTGTCACTCCTGTTTGATGTTACTTATGTTTATTGTGATTGTGGATGGGAAAGGCTGTTAGTTACATGGGCTATTGCATGCTGCTTTGTGACTTCAATTGGGGAGCTGGTACAAAATAAAACCTGTGCTTTCGTTATTATCAGGGTATAAGACTTAATTAAAAAACTCCACTCCCTTCTAGCCCCCAAAATCCCACAGCAAATGTTCCAGCTTCTAAAATCCTTTGCAAAGTGAGGTGTCAAAATGAAACTGAATGTAACGCAACAAATATTTATGTGTTCTGTTACTCAAAAATCCCAGTGTTTAGATTCCAAGTGTTTTCAATTAGCTTTGTACAAGCTCATTTGAGGGGTAGAAAAAGATGATCCTTACGTGAACTGTGTGAAACCCCGACTTGTGTCATCTTGTGGGTAGTTTAACCATGAAATGTACAGTCATCATGCATTCAGGTTAAGATGGACAGATGTGCACAAGGCTGTTAAAGCAAAAGGCATCTGGATGTATAATTGGTATATGGGACAGCACTGAAATCTCAAAATAGTGCAGACATTTGCATCTGTTCACTGATGTATATAATGACAAGTTATTTGGGGTAGTAGGGTGTGAAGCTTAAGAGGAACTTAATGGCTTTTTCTTTAATAAATCATTTGACTTACAGCAGTGTCACCTTTTATTAGATTGTAATTTTGTAAAAGTTAAAATTGAGCATAATGTTGCATATAATTCTACAACATCTGGTAGCAATATCTAGTAGCAGCTGTTTAGTACCTGAAATAAAAACAAAACATGATTTTATCTGTGGTTGTCACAGTTAATTTTCCTAGAAGTAATAGTTTTGGAGTAGGTGTGCTACTAAATAGTTCTGGCCACAAGAAAGAATGGGTGGAAAATAAGATACTGTTCAAAATTGAGCAGATAGAACAAAGGATTGCATGAAGTCTGGACCAGAATAGTGTGTTTTTATAGAGTTTGGTTTTTGACTGAAATAAGACTTTAGAAGGAATCCTGAAATGAAGTATAGTGCTTATATATAACAAAACATGGTGCTTTGTTACTGAAGTGTATCTTACAAGCACAACTTTAACAGATCACAAACTTTTTATATTGGCTTTTTTTTTTAAATTCCCTAGTCCTACAGGGGAAATTATCCAGTGCTTTGACTGTGATATGTGTGTAACTTCATTACTGTCCTTTGAGTACTACTCCAAGAAGGAGGAGGGAGAAGAACAATACTGGAAACAGTATAAAAATGAGGTGACAGCAGTGTTTTTTCTCTTCAGCACATTGTTTGCTGCTTGTTCTAACTTGAGATTCAAAGGAAACGTGTGGGCTGCATTGTCACACAGACTGGAGAGCAGCCGGACAAACTGCCCATGCCTTTGGGCTGCTGCAATTTGGGCTGCACCTGTAATATCCCCCAGATGCCCATTTTGGAGTTTCATGTTTCAGGTTGTCTCTTTCTGTCACAGGACATCAGATATATTTGTTCATTGAGGGTGAAAAGATGATGTAGTATTAGTTGTGCTTACTGAGGCTCCTCTTGATGGAGGGATATTTTTTTTTTTAAATGGGTATTCCCCATTGAGTGTATTTTGGACACCCCTAGAAATAGGAACGTGGTGTGTGGGAGAAATGAATTGCAGAGTTAAGTAGCTGTTTGTGTCATGTCTCTCTATAAACTGTTCTTTTTAAATCTTGCCACTCTAAGAAGCAGAGACATTAGCTGGATAATCTGACTTTAGTGTTACTTGTAGCAGATTCTGGAGTCAATGGTGGGATTTACACACAAGCAGATTAAGATCTCAGGTTATTGCAGAGCATAGAAAAAGTACCAGTGGCCCTGGTGTATTTTCCTTATCTTTTGGTGCCCCTTTCCCAGTTCCTCTGGTTGCAAATTCTATTTAGAGCACCAATATTCTAGCAATTCACTTCTCCAGTCATGTTTAAACTGCCTGTACAGAACAACATCACTTCAAGGACAGAATAATGATGATGTTTGACACACTAACAGATTTTTTTTTTCCCCTCCCACTCTGTTTTTGATAAGGATCCCTGATGAAGGCAAGAAGTTAACTGTGATACCGACTGTCTGTTTTTCCTTTTCACTTCCTTGTAAGGACACAAGAGGACTCTTCAAGAACATGAGCACAATGATATTTAATTCTGTCTGGGGCATTGGTTTTCTTTTGATGTTTGTTTATTTCTAGCAGTGATTAAAAGTCACCCTTCTGGCATCTTGATCTGTGCCTACGGTGAGTCTGAATATGTTTATTGCAGAACAAGTAGATCTGTGGCTGAGTAGTCACAATTTTTGATTCATTCTAGGCATGTCTAACTAGAAATATTTCTTATTATTTTCTGTTACAGTGAAGTGACACTTTTAATGGACGGTTCAGGTGCTTTACCTATAAGTTGATTTAAAAAGTGTTATGCAGTATGAATATTCAAGTGCAAATAATTTATAATCATAGTCTCATGCTGAATGATGCCAAGTATCAGTAGGTTTGTATTATAATCCATTATGGATAATATTTTGGCTCCAGTTGGGCTGATTCTAAAGCTCCCTTCACCTCGGTAATGTCAGGATTTCACCATAAGTGTGTTACCTAAAAAATGAAATCATGACACTTAAATTCTTAACGTAATTGATTGCATAATTTTGTACATCATCTTATTGTAGAGGCTTGGAAAAGCACCACAAACTGTGGCATAAATCCTGAATTCTTTAACTCAGATGAAATATAAGTTGTTGTATATGCATACACAGTGTACTTGTATTCATTTCCAAGTGCTTACAGCATCTTGGCTTGATTGTGTATACAGTGTATTCCCTTCAACTAAACGTTAGTTGTTGCTGTCTGGAATATGATGCTCTTTCAAATGGCAGATGTGACGAATTACCACCAGGTTGCAGCTACTGCAGCTTGAACAGGAGAGTTTTCAGTGTGTATTAACAAATTACATTCCTTGTTTGGGAAAGAGGAAAGTGTGGATTGGAGTCATCTTTGGATGGAGGATGAAATGAGTGTGAGTGAATGCTCTTGACTTCAGACAAGAAAATAAGGAGGATACAAAGCTATTACCTTGCCACCTTTCCCTGTCACTAGAAAAGACTGATCCCTGAATGAGGTGGAGTAGGTTACAGTGAAAGGACAAAATTAAGTCCTCAGTATCTCAAAGGAGCTTTATCCTACAGCTCTTGAGGTCCCATTAGCTGTGCTCATACGTGCTTACAAGTGATCTAGCACTAGCCAGCTATCTTGCCCTTGTCTGTCTCTATTCTATTAAATTGTCTTCCTCTGCTTGTGAAATGCCTCTTAGAAATGGTTTCTGTCCTCTGTTAATTCCCGAATGTGCTGGAGTACTGTTAATGGGAGCTAGCTGGGGGAGCCCAAGAACATTTGCAAAGCACCAGCTGCCTCTAAGCATTTGCACAATGTGCAGAGTTTTAATTTCCCCTTCTTTATGCTGGGTCTTTTGGGCTGAGCTTGTGCCTGATGCTCCTTGTGTAGGAAACAGAGGCCATAGACATCTCTGGGGCTCTTGGGTCCTGGAGCTGTGAATCTGGAAGTTAATGGGACTCTGACCTTTTCTAGTCCTTGTAGCCAATAAGCCCATAAAAGGCAAGAGTAGCTTCACCTTAGGTTATTTAATCTCAAACCTGCATGAGAAGCTGGTTAAGGTGGTGAAGATTTATTTTGTGTAGAGCACGCAGAGTTTTATCATGTCAAGATTTTTTTTTTTATGGTGGCTTTTCTGATCTATTTTAGTGAAAGCAAGCAAAACTTTCCTTGTAAGAAGATTTTAATTCACTTCATTCAGGAGAGCTTTGGTGAAGGTATTACAGTACTTCTGTTAGAGAGAGGGAGATTTTTGGAGACTAAAACTCAACTGGAGGTGGCCCTGAGCAACATGGTCTGACTTCGAAGCTTTGAGCAGAAGGTTGGACTAAGTGATGTCCAGAGCCGTCATTCACCCTCAGGTATTCTGTGACTCTGTGGTGATCTTGTTAATTGTAGTATTCTTCTTGCAAAAAGCTCTCCTTTTTCCTTATGGAGTTATTTATTGGCTTGTGGTCTTACTGTACCTTTTAAAAATGAGAAGAATGGAAACTTGGTATGACTGCAAACTGAAAGTAAGTTTTTGATATCTGATAAACAGGAGGAAAAACTTCTAATACTTTCAGTGTTTCTGTTTTTCCCTACAATTCATTCTGACTTTTTGATGACAAAATTTATGAAGTGCTACTTCAATAACTTCCTAAATGATGTTGGTATCTTGTGTTGTGATACAACAGCAACTTAGAGTTGATGGGCTTTGAATTTTACTTTCTGTTCCTAGCAAGCTAATATAGGCTTTCTATTTTGCTGCATCTATGCTCTAATAAGTGTGTTGCTATTGTGGAAGATGTTCTACTGTGCTAATATTTGTCCTGATATTTGTTTCCTGAAAGAAAAAAGTTCTTTCAGTGTTTAAGTGTAACAGGGAAGAGGACCTGTTCGATCTTATTGGTGAACCAATTCTAGACTACTTGAGGTTGGCTGTTGCAATTGAGTTGGGCTTGTGTTCTGCCTCTCTGTTCTGAAGAGGTTCAGTTGCTCTGTTAAATAAACTTGAATATTGGTAAGTCAGGTGTGGAGCTTTTTATAGTTCCAAAATTTGGTTGTATTTTTTTCTTGCATTGCAGCAGTATCTAGAGATTCAGTATAAGAGACCCCCAAAGATGGCTTATGTTTTAAAAATGGGTTTTGTCTTTCTTATTGAGAGAAAAAAATCAAGATATGCATGGGGGGAGCACAATGCTAGTACTGTTACATGTGTAACACAAACTTTTTAGCTTCTTAGGAGCCCTTGATAGTTGCCTGTTGCTGCAAGCATAGATGGGTTTTGATTAACATTGTGAATTTATACACTCTTATTTTCAGGTTGGTTTTTTTTTTGGGAGGGGCAGCATCAATCCCCATTGAATATGGGCACTTTCATGGCCTGTTAGAATCTCTACTCTTACTTATTGAAATGTCAGCAGCCTCATCTACCAGTGATGTGAACAGTGATGCAAATACTTTCTCCCATGGTGCTACTCTGGCTGAGGAGGAGCTCTCTGCAAACATTTGCAATACATCTTTATAGTCCTTCAGCTGTTCTTTAAAATTCTCCTCTGTTGTAATGCAGTAGTAACTGCTCTATGGAGTCATTTGCAAGTAACACTCATCAGTACTGTCTTAACCGCTCTCTGAATTATTTGTTGCATCCTAGGCTGGATGCCTGGAGTGTGCAATTTTTTCTTTATTCTGCATTTGTGCATGGTCAGGCCCTGACCTAGGGAACCCAACCACTGTATGTATAAATAAGAAACATTAACAGAAATCCTAGAGAGCTTGTTGAGGCATTAGATCAATCTGAGCAAGCTTGGTATGAAACATTCATGATATTGACTCTGCACCTGAATCTCTCTAACATGCTCCTGATGCTTGTGTTAATTCACAGGCAGATTTACTAATGGTGTGTCCCCATTCCGTTTTGGCACTTACCATCCAGTTTTGAGAACAAGATGGGAGGAGGAGATGTATTCATACCATCCAGATTTAAGAGCCTAAGCTGGATACCTGTGCTTTCTGATGGTAATTAAGCCTTTAGTAGGCAAATGAAAGCATCTAAATTAGGAGCCTGCTTCTTTCTTCTGACAGTGTTGTGAAACTGTGTGCCTCATTTAGAGGAGTTCTGCAGTGTGAACACTCTAAGCTACGGTCTCCTTTATTTTTCAAGGTCCTGTGAGCATGAAAAGGGGAGACTGAGCTGTGGGGACAAACCTCTGACCTCTGACACTGGTGGCTTTGGAGTGTCCCTTCTGCAAGCCAGTTGTGAGAAGAGAAGGGATTGCTCTCCTGTACAAGACCCAAGAGATGGGTTATGCTGGAAGGGAATGTTGCCTGACTCTTTGGTTTGTTTGCCTTTTTGTGAGAACTAGGCAAATACCTAGCTGGAATGATACAGTTAATGAATAGAAAATAAGAATCTGACAAACTGGTTTGCATTGCTTTGTAAACATTTGAACTGTCCAAGGAGAGACCAAGTGAGTATAAGCGAACTTTTTTTCCCTCCTTGTTGTAATCATTACAAAAATGTCCTATGCATTTTCATTATTTCACTGCATATACTTTTCCAACATTTTCTTGTCAGACCTTGTGCCATCTCTTATGGCTCAGATAAACAGGCTTTTGATATAGCACTTTAAATCTGGTGTGAATATGTGGTGCTGTGAGGGGTTTTTGCCATTTGCCTGTTATACTGTGGCACTTAGAGGCATGACCCTTTATTCTGTTGTATGACATGGGATGTATCTCTGACCAATATACCCGAGGTCAGACTGTGTCAGTGCTGTCAGCCTCCATTAGCTTGTGACTTAAATGAATACAGGCCAAGTGGAGGCATCATATAAATAACTCTCTGAAGTGGCAAAATGACATAGAATTCCACAGCTTGTCTGCTACAAGCTGCACTTATTTATCAACAGTTAGATCCAGATTTGTTATTCAGAAGCAACAATATGCTTTGTGAACAGAGAAAGTGGAGACAACTGCTGCTTATTTTTTTGCCTGAGTGTTTCTTACAAATCAAAAGTTTGTGCCTTCGTAAGGATAACTGCTATGGGAATGCCTATGAATTCTTTGAGAGGGTTCAGATGGTTCTTGCTGGGAAACAAGTAAAATACATAAATGCAGTGCAAGCTATGGGTGAGCTTGTAGAGGTCTGAATTTGTAGCAGCAGCCTTATTGCCAGGTTTGGCTTGGGTCATCAGCTCAAATACTTCTCACCAGAACTGTGATCTGGCAGCTTCTAGTGCTTAGGTTAGTTCCTATATCTATGCAGAAAGCTGATAAGCAAAATGTGATCACCACCATCCTCAGTGCAGTTATGCATCCAACATCCTCTCCCCAGTGAAAGAACAGTCAACAGTATGCTTTAGAACATGGTTTATGAAGGGGTATTGTTTTCTCAGAATAATCTTAGACTAATTAAATGTTGATGTTCACATGTCTGTTTCTTACCATACAAATAGCAAGGTTTAAATGTTACTCCAAAAAGACTCTTTCCTCCTAAGTCTTGACTGGTCTGTGTTCCTCTAGTGAGGTGTTTGTTGTAGCAGCAGCAATGAGAAAATAATGGACTGGGTTGAAATCACAGGACCCTTGGGATGGTGAACGTTTGCAGATGCTGTAGGTGCTCTGACATCTGATACAAACCTGTATCAGATGCAAACCTGTGACAGGTGCTGTATTGCTCTTGTGAGAGCACCAAGAGGGTCCTAAGTTGATTCAATGTACATGAATGAATGTGACCACTTAGCATGATTTGGCATATGATATACTCCTTGTTTTCTCCTTGTTAATTGAGTAGTTTGGTTTTTTGTTTTTTCATTTGTGTGGTGGTTGTTGTTTGTTTGTTTTTCCAAAAGACAAAGGTTTACTATATGACTGCTTTAGTATAGTGGGAATGAAACAGCTTTTGCCTATTTAATGCATTAGTGAGACAAGCACTGTAGACTGCAATGCAGTTTGTTTTTATAGAGGATGATAACAATGATGTGTTCAGGTGCGTGTGCACAATAATGGTGAGACATAGCCACAGTCAGCACCTTTAGCTAAGCAAACACTAAAATTGACAAGTAAAAAGGTGGTTCCAGTCATCCTGTGCTTGTTCCACTCACTTTGTGCTTGTGAAAATAACTAAACATGCCATGCACACATGATCTGCAGAAACAAATTGGGCTGGACTTCACACTTTAGCAATGGTGATGGTGGTATCTCCTCTAGCCAGATCCTAGATGAAAAAATTTGGTTATACAATCTGTAGACTGGTTTATTTTATTGAGCCTTTAGAGCATTCTGCAATGCTGGAAGCCCTATCTGTCATAGCCTGATTACCCACAGGGTGTAGCTCACCTAACTCTTCAGGTACTCAGGGTCTTGCCATCTTAAGACCATCTTCTCTTGATTACTTGGTTAGAAGAGGTTCTTGAGGAAAAGTGCTTCCCAAAACTTGTCCTACTATAAAGTGCATTCTCTTTTTCCTTATAATTCCTAGTGTCAAGCTGGAGGTATATTCAGACAAAAGTTGTCTGAATGCTCAGGCACTGTTGGAAAAGAAATGAGAACACAGGAAAGACTAGGGAGGAGGGGATGTATGCAAACTGCAAAAAGGGGTTGATGATGGAATGAATACAGAGGCAGCTCCCAGTCAAGCATTTCTTCCAGTGCTTCCTTAAAATACAGAGTAACACCATGCAGCTGACCACTTCCATATCTGCTTGGTTTGCTAGTTGGCACTCTACAGGTAAAGAGCCCTCTCTGCTTTTACATCATCCACTTAGTCCAGCATGAGTGGTGACTCCTGTCCTCCAGGACGAACTCTAAAAAGCTGAGGTGCAGGTGAATGCTTGTACGGAGCACAGGGCACAACCTCAGCAGAGTGGAGCCGTGAGTGTGGGCCCCTGCATGTGGCTGCCCCAGCTTGAGTGGTGACAGTATGGCCTCTAGTCACAAACATTGACAAACCACATGCTTTGCAAATCCTTTTACAGGCTTGCTTCTGATGCTCACACTGGGTGTACTTGGCTCTGCTGTGCTCTCACCAGCAAGAACTTTAATAGGATTTTTTTTTTCCCTGTCTAACTGCTCATTTGACAATTTATCTCAATGGTTTCTTGGCATCTTTGCTTCGTGTTTGTTCACATGCCAAATCAACTAATACCTGTTCAGATTTGGCTTTTGACCTTGCTGCCACAAATGCAGCATCTATGAATGACTAATTGAATGCTGGGTACCAGGTGTGAATGTCAGTGTATGCTACAGCGAGTCTATGGCAGTCAAACTGGTATAATTTTGCTTGTCATGGATGGAAAAGTAAGGGGCTATGGCAGCTGAGGGAGGATAGGTTGCTGTTTTCTGTTTTGCTTGGCTGAGATGGAGCAAGATGTTGCTGATTTAAGCATCAGCTGGTTTAAAAATTGAAGTCTAAATTATAAAAAAAAACACAACAGGCAGTGTTCCCTGTTGTGAGTTTGAGATGTTTTCTTCAAAAGCTTTAAAGGGGAACAGCATTCTTGTACTTGATTTTAATTAGCCGTTTCATTAAACTCTTGAAGTTGATATAACCTGGTATAGGGTTTGCCATAGGAATTAAGGGTGACTGCCTCTGGTGTTTGCTTGCAGGCTCTGTTACCTCACATTCCACATGTCAAGCTGTAGAAAATGATACTGAGATCTCTTGTAAATCACATTAAGCTCTAGCAGTGTGCTATTCAAGCTCTCTATAAGAAGTAGCTATTACTGTTTTATAACCTTAACTGTAAAAACAAAACATCTGGGATGCTGCTGTTACTAGGTTGGGTGACAAGTCAATAGTTGCTTTCAAATTGCTTGACTGTGTATTGTTTTATAGTAAAAGGTTTCTACAAGTGGAGCTACCTAGAAACATCCAGGTATGCCAATCCTAAATAAAAAAGCTACAAATCCATTAGCTTCAGGGCCTTGATATGATAGAGAAGTGGAAATTATTCCAGCCTTCCACATGATTCCAAAATGCTTCCACTTTTAGGCTGGGTACATCCATGGGAGGCTTATTTCTGAAGCAATTTGAATATCTGTTCTTTTTCCTGGGGTTTACATGTAGTGTTACACGTGAATGATTAATTTAGATATAGGCTCTAAGAGTTGTGACCAGCTGGAATCAGCATAGTGCAAGATTAGTCCTTATTTTTGTCATTTATTTTTGCAAAGTCTGTCACTGTAACAAGTTTACTTCATTGTGCATGACACTGATTACTTGCTGCCTGTTCTGCTGGTTTGACCTCTGAAAAATGTTTCTTTATATCTAAGAATTCTTTTAATGAAAGAAAGGGACTCTGAAGGGTACATGAAGATCAGTAGTCACTCTGACTAACGTGTCTGAAAGCATTGACAGAAACATTCTTTGTACTTATCTGAGAAGTTTTTTCTTCTTCAGTGCTGAGCATGTTAGTCTGACTCATCTTTCCTGGATCGAAGCAGTTTCTAGTCCATCCCATTATCTAATATTACTCCTTTAATAACTTCATGCTTTACGGAAACCATAGTTCACTTCTTAAAACTTTATTTATGTATTACTCAGCTCTTCTACAGCTTGGAAAGATGTCTTGACAGGTTTTGTTAACTTTTAGTGTTAGGTCTGTGCAATTCATTTGAAGAGACTTAAGTTTCTTCTTGCTGTAGTTGTCTATAGTTTCAAGTTATAAACCTTTCTCTAGGAATCCATAAATACAAGTGTGCCTTGTTAAATCTGGAAGTATAAAATTTGAAGCCTGTATGGGGAACAGAACAGCAAGAGATGTTGAGCTCCTCTACCTTCGCATTAAGCTCTAAGAGACAACTCCCAGTATTAAAATATGGACCTGGGAATTTCTTTTCATCTACCTACCTACTCTGGAATGGTTGGGACTCTATTTGCTGACTTGCCGTCTCCTCAAAATGGAATGTTGGGCAGATTGACCCTTCCCTGTCATGAGTGTACTCATGTTGTAAGGGAAAGCTGGGAGTAAGAATGGGAGACTGTTTTGCTGCTTGTAGTAGCTGTGCTGCTAGTCCTGGTAGTTTATATTAATGGGGAAAATTTTGACTGTCAGCTTTCATAATATGGGATACAAATTTAAATGAGAAGATGAAGAAATTATAATTATCTGGATCTGATGTTTCATGTAGGAAAAAAATCTAAAGCCAAAGATGAGTGTACATGACTTTCCCCAAATCCTGATCCTCTCCCACGGGCAGCTTCAGGTGGTGATATTCAAGAATCGGTGAAAATAGGGACCTATGGTCTTTGTGATGCTACTGCTACTGTAAAAACAAATAAACAAGAAAACAACCAACAAACAAAATAACCACAACAAAATCCCAAACAAAAACCCTACAGAAACAAACACCAACAAACAAAACCCACCACACCTGATGCAGGGTTATATAGAAGGTGTCTGAGTGTTGTGTGCCTGATGGATGCTCTATTTTAATATTTGTTTTTTTTTTTTCTTTTAAGTAGCTGGTAGGAAGCTCTCTGTATATTCACGAGAGATTTATCGTAGAATCCAATATGATATATTTTTGCAAAAGTTTTACTAGCTGTAGGAAGATGGTCAGAATGTACTTGGATAAACTAAGGAAGTAATGAAAATATATGGAACATGCGAAAAGATCACTTGACAAATAATAAAGAAGCTAATAATGAACCCAGTGAAGAAACTTTCTAACAAAGAATTCTTTACCAAACAGTCCATACAGGATCTTACAAACAGAAAAATGAAGTTCCTCTGTTCTGTGCAAGCAGATGGAAGAGGCAGCTGGGGAATTCTGAAGTAGCAATTCAAGGAGAAGAATTCTAGGATTTTTTAGACCTGTCCTAATTAGATAAGTGAAATGTTTAGGGAATATTGGACCATGTTCTTTCTCTGTGTAAGTCGCTAGCTCCACTGATGCTGGTGGGATTTGATTTTTATGTGAGGTAAGGAAGAATGCGTAGTTTATGGTAGTTGGAAATCTATTGGTTAAGGCAGCCCAATTTTAGCTGCTCTAAGAATTTAGTAGGACCTGTGAAGAGTAAGTTTAAAATTGTTGAGTTAGGAAAGAGTTGAAGTTACACCATACCAAACTGTGAAGTTCTTATTTCATTTGCAACACCGTAAATTGTCAACCATGGTAAACTAACAACTATTTCTGTTATTAAAAAAAAAGTTTAAAAAAAACTTGTCATATAACAACTTTGAAATAATTGAAAGTACTAGAGGTGATTTTGAAAGGCTTTTCTAGTAGTTTAATTAAAGCCCACCTTCCTCATGGAAGAAGACTTTATTAAAGCAAGCTTGATTTAGCCAAGTATAACTTCTGGGTAATACAACTTTTGAAGTGGCATGATTTGTATCTTTTAATAGATTGGGTAATACATTTGTATGTATATACACAAAACCTACCAGGATTAGTCTTTTAATACTTACAACTGAAGTAGTTGACTGGTTCTTCAACTGCTGTATTGGATGATTGAACTTGAAATGTTTCACTGAACTGCTTGTAAAATGTGACAGATTTCACAACTCACAAGTTAACAGAAGTGGGATTTCAGCTCTGGATAAGTTGTGTGGATGCAGTTCTGAAGCTCCAGCAAAATGAAATAGAGTTGGAATCAGTGAATACCAAGTGAGCTTCGGGAAAAATACAGGATTGTCGGGGCAGTAGAGTACAAACCATACAGCTGTGCGTCATGCTTTGCTTTGTTCCAATCTATGCAAAGAAAAGTTTGAGAGATTTATTATGCAAATAAAATGTCGTAAGTGTTGGCACTTCAAAGGCCTGTGCACACATTTGCCATATAATTGCCTGAAGATACAGGCTGTTTTGGATGTTGAGCCTTTATTTGCATTTAGAGGATTAGTAGATTGTTTATTTTGCTACCCTTAGCCTATAAGTGCACTTAAGATGTTTTTCCGACAGCGCTGAATTTATTCAGCACTAACTTCTTGATTGACATAGCGAGAAGAGCATATCAACAAAATGAACAGGACCTTGCAGCAAACAGCCTGCTTCATTTGTGACCTTGTAGTGTGTAATGGGAACAGGGGGATTTGAATTAAGAAAAAAAAAAATACAGATTGTAACGAGCTTTAGAGATTTCCCAAGGAAAAAACATACATAGATGAGGATAAAGATCAGAGCAGACAGAATAACATTTTTTCCTGTTAATTTTATAATATTTTAAAAATATTCAGTGCACATAATTTATTTTCATTTCCATTATCCTTTTGGCTTACGTGGCAGGCCCAGTTTCCAGAGAAGTTAATGGAAATCTCTGTATTGACTTTAGAGGACTTTAGATCAGGCTCTAAATGGCAAAGAATGAGCCCCAAATATTTATGCATATTTATGAACTGAATGAAAATTTGTTAATGAAATGTTCACACACGGTTCATTCCAGACTGGTTGTGCCTTCATCTAAAAGAAGCCCGTAAATGCCTTTCTTCTGATGTTCTGTTAAATGCTGACCAAAAAGTCAATGAGATTTTACTGGAATGAGGCATTTGGGATTTGGTCAGTATTTGTGTAAATTAAACTTTAATATTTATTGCTAAGGATTGATGCTTACAAGGTGAACAGGTGCTTTATGTGTGAAAGATAAGCATGTATATTACAGGTTGATCAGAGCAATGCTCTGTTTCTAATACAAAAAATCAGGCCTGCCTCTGGCCCTTGACAGGAACCCAGGGATGTCCTTATTGTTTCCAGCTTGCCCATATTTCCCGTGCAACTTCAGTAAAAAGGAGGCACTTGACTCAGTTTAAAAACAGATTGGCTTATTTACGCTAATTCAAGCTCTAGCATATGAGAATGAAGCATGTGGCAGCTGGTAGGAAAGTTAAATCCTTGCACTGTAGGAGGCCAGATCTTCCAGGTGAGCAGCTGCTGTCAGCATATATCTATCACTGTGCCAAAGTACCTTGACAGTGCCCTCTTGACTGTCTCTTTCAGAAGCAAAAATTAGATTAGATATGATATATGGATCTCTTCCGTGGAAAGGCTAGTGTGCTTTAGCCCATGAAAGTACGCTTTCTTTGTTTGTGTCATACTTAGTCTGATGACAACAGATTGGTTTTTTTTTTTTTTCCCCTTCATCTAATGTGGAAACAAATGAGCTTTTTCCCTTTCTTGTCCTTCTAGAGTTACTGAACATTTAATCAAACTACTTACGTTTGCACTTTTCTACTTTTCTGACTTTCAGGCTGGTTTGAGTGGTGCCTTGGCATCAGGACTTGATTCTACCTTCCCCTATTCTGGTTTTATAGCAACCACTGCAAAAATGAATGTATCCTTCTATCAGCAGATGAGAAGGCATCTTTGCATGATACCTAATTGGGGCTGACTGGGATGGAGCAGGTCACTTCTCAGTCTTGCTGTTGCCTGAGGTAGATTATGTCCAAATTATCAGTACCTAGCTTTGGAATTCACTATAGTATTAGCAAATTACTTTGAAAAGTAGGGATAAGCAATTGCTCTCAGGCACTCTAACATAGTTCCCTCTGAGTGTATTTCATCATACCTTGACCACATACTGATGCTGTGGTAATTTGGACCCTGTTTAAAAGCCGGGAAACACAATCTGTGCAGTTTTGAGGAGCATTAGACTGCTGTGGTAAGGTTAAAGAGTTGGAGCCATTTTGGTTGGATAGAAGGGCACTCACCCAAGAGATAGTGACTATTAATTTTTCTCTTTTCAATATGAGTTTTTATTATATTAACTTAGGTAATTGGCTGTCTATGATTCTTTATCCTAGAGACTTTTCTCTGCCAGTCTTCAATTAAATGTGTTCTTGTGAAAATTTACAGTGTTCCTTCCTAGTGACCTGAAGGAAAAGCCTCTTGGATTCAGCTTCTAAGACAGAACAGTTCTGTTTGAACTGCCATTACTGAAATATGGCCAAAATCGTTCCACTCATAACCTCTTCTGATGATTCTTTTGTGTGAATGTAGCTGGTACTATTAGCTTGTAGTTTTGTGCTTTCAGCATAAGGATTGGCGAGGCAGATGACTTCTCTGATAGCTATTGAGCTCATTTAATGGGTTCCAGATAGATGAAGCAGCTGCTTGTTTATGCATCAAATCTGTATTTTTACCAGTCATTAAGTGTGCAATTAACGTGATTTTGGAAAGGCTGGTGATGAATAGTTGCTTGTGCCTTTAGTAGATCCTGAACACCTCAGAGCAGATGTCTGTCTAACAGGAGTGGATGTTTTGTTTAAATATAAACTGAAGGTGTTGCAAGCAAAGCAGAACAGACTTGAGAAATGAAAAAAAGCATTCCTAGCTCTTAAGCCTTTTATTATTTTGTGGTCAAAGAGGAAAGGGCTGTGTGAAGGGTGACAGGTTTTATTAATATAACCTGAAATCTTTGAGGTGCTGTTGTACTGAGCAGATTCCTCTTAACACAAAAAGCAAGTTGTTTCTTTGGGCTTAGGCAGCTTTGTGCCTGGAGGAATTGTTTCATGTATGCAGAACACTGGCACTTTTCCCATTAGCAGATACAGTCTTATGAAAATCCCACTGGGATCCTGCATAAAGACGTCATGCAAAGCCAGAGGGAATGTGCCCAAAGGGGTATAGAAAGTGCATGTGAAGGTTTTCTTTCTAGTGTTGGGAAGTGAACCTTCAGTGGGTTTTGCTTCAAAGCCTGAGTATCTCACTTGAAATGAAACGTCAGAGTCCGGTAGCAACTGCAACAGCCATATCATCAAATTCAAAATAGGATCCACTTCTCTGGAGGGTGATAGAACATCCTGATTGCTATTCCCAAGGGCTGAATGCAAAAGTTACTTTCATATTTTCAACAAAATAAGAATTGCTCTTGATCTGGCCATTGTTACCATCTATGGTCTACTTTGGGCACTTTAATAAAGTGTATGTTCAGCAGTGGTTGTACCATGACCAACAGTATGTGGAGAGAAATGTTTGTCACTTTGGCAGTCTATTGAATCTCTTGCAGAGTCATAGTTGTCCTCAGAAGGTTATCCCTGCCATTACAACAGGCAAAGTGGGACACTAGGGCATGTTCTGTGAAATGATTAATAGCTGTGTGAATAGCACCACATGATTTATTATGACATCTTCATTATCTTGCTTGAAAATAGCTTTTTGCTGATGTAGAAGGGCAATGTTTTCCCCATGTAGTTTATAGCTATTATAAACAACTTCTACCAGCATCTCTCCTATCACATTCTGTCTCTCACCTCCTGTTCATCCCTGTTCATAATGGATAATGTGAAACTGTTTCTGTGAAGCTTTAGTATGGACTAACTTGTGAAATCCCAGCGCTCTGCAGGGGAAGCATGGATTTGCTGAGTCATCAGTAATGACAGATACTGGAGTTTTACAGACACACAGAGTCACTCTTGCTGACTTATTCTATCTAATTTTAATTTAGTTGAGTTTTATTTGTTCTGGTCACTATTATTCAAGGTCCTAATGTTTCTTGGGTATGAAGGGAAATAAGAGCAAGAGCAGCTCTCCAGGCTTAGACTTATTAAAAATAAGAAAGGTGAACTTCAGAGGAATCTGTAACTCTGACCTGGCTGTGTCTGTACTCAGTTTAGAGCAATCAGCAATTTTATATGCTTCTGGTACTCAGTAATTTAAAATACAAGGCAGCTGGTGCCCATATCATTGTGGTGCTTTTGAAAATCAAAACATACATCCACAATCACTTCTTTTTCGAGTATGAATAGATTGGAAGTGTTTAAGATGGATCTCGAAAAAGGTAATGTAGTGGTGTATGTTTTTTTTTTCCTCTTTGGCTACATGTTCATTGATTCTCATGTTTGTAGTTACCCAGCCTATTTCAAAGCTTGTCAAACAGCTGAGTAGAAAAAGTAGTTGAGATGTTACTTGCTGACATCAAATTTCTGTTTGTGCACCCTTTTGTTCTCATTATCTGCATTGGTTCAGCAGATGCATTTGGCATTGAGACAGGTTTTGAGTTTTCTTGCTGTCTCTGCCTTGAGTTTTATTTCTGCTCTCCACTTCACAGGGTCTACTTGCCTGGCAGAGTCAGGAGATGGCTGGCTTGCACTAAAGCTAATGGGACTTGGAATGTGGAAATTCAATTAGTGCTAATGGGAGTTAGTCCTATGAATTTCCTGTGCATCAGTACACTTTTTAGACCCCTATGTATTGTGACTCCCCTTTAGCTAGTTTAGCTAGAATTCCTAATTTCCCTTTTCATGCTGTGTTGCTAGTTTGTCCTTTTTACTCCTTCAGCAGTAAAGCAAATAATCTCAAGTTTACTGTGACTGGAAGAGCACATTGTGACAATGGAAAACTTGTTGAACTTATTTGATCAATTTAAGCTAGCAATATGTGTCTTGATCACATATAAATCATGTGGTATATGATGCAAAATGCTCTAAGCTTTTAGGGCAAAGGACAGGAATGTGGTAGGTTAGTTATATATAGTACAGTGAACTTACCTAGGATTGTAACTGGCTGAAACCTGTGAACATGGGCAATGTGTTCTTTCCCTATAATTCCAGAAAATTTTGTAGAAGTTTTATTATTTTCAGTCAGAAATGGTAAAATTTAATTTTATTTTGAAAGAATTTTAGTGTAATATTCTTTATGTAATTTTCTTAGCATAGATGCTGTTTTGCCTATTCTCTTTTTGAAAACACTTTGTATGGCATGTCTTAATGCCAACTCAGTACTTTTTGAGTTTTGTTTTACAACTGAAATATTTATCTGAGGAGGGGCATTGAGTCTTCTAAATAGCATTCTGAATGAAACCCAAATTCTGTTGTGTTGCCTGAATTTGCATTTTTTAATTTCTGTAGGTGTTCATCCTATACAGTCTTAATGCATCATTCATGCTTAATATAGCAGTAAACAGAGCTGACAGTACAACATATTTTGTCAAACCATAAATATTTTTATCTGCATGGGAATGAGAATGTTGTTATAACTAAGACAGCAATAACTTTTATTTACTAAACAGAAGCGATGGCAGATTTAAATGGAGCCCTAATCTTCAATTTCTGTGTTTGTGATGCATGTTTAACCTTAAAATATGCTTGTTTTATTTAAACTTTAAGACTCATCAGTAGGGAGTGTAACTTCTCACAAGATTCAGCACAGAGCACTTGATCATAAGTTGTAAAGCTTGGGTCAAAATACTTTTAACATGGGTTTTCACGGGAAATAATTTTCTCACAAAAATGTTTGAGACTTTAATGGTTTTCCTGTGGCATACCATTACAACACAAAGTTCTTCTTTGAATTTGGATCTTAAACAATCAATGTGGGCGCTCTTGAATAGCCAGTACGAAAAGAAAATGAGCAGAGCTTTAACTGATCTGCTCTAACCATTGATTTGCTGGCTGCCTGGCAGAGCCCTGTCTGTACCTACCGAAGATGTACATTTAAGGAATGTTCTTCTGACAAAACCTTAATCCAATCAGCATATTCCCACATAAAGATTGAGTTTTAGCAGCTGTAAATCATCCAAAAGGAAATGAAAATCGTCTAGCAATTCTAATTGCATGTTTTGTGATGGACATGAATGGTTGCTCATATGGGTATGACATGGATGGAGCATCCTCGTGACCTTGCTTGTGGGTTCACTCAGAACATGTTCACTGAAACTCTCTTTATCTGAATTTAGATTCCAGAAAAAAATGCGAATATTGCTTGGTTCACCAAGGAATCAGCCTACTTGAGCCAAATCTGGTCCGCTGTTTTTCATGTTGTGAGTCGATCATTAAGCATCAGTAGAAACACTACTATACTTTTATTCTAGAAACCAAGCTAATTACTTCCTGTAGAAAAATTTGAATGCACGAAATAGAAGATTAATGATTGTACCCCAGTTATGTATTTTAACCCTTAGACTGTCCGGCTCTCTATAGATTTTGGTGTTTGCTGTGTTACACTGGATGCAAATATTGTGCTGGCAAGTGACAGAATGAAGCATTAAAATGTCTCATGGGAATGGATTAAAACATAACAAAATGTATTCCTATACTCAGTGTCCAGTTAATATCAGTGTGATGGTATTAGCACATAATACTGGCTATTAATTCAATTCTAATTTTATCCTACTGTTCTTCCTTGAAAAAAAAAAAACCAAAAAACAAAAAAACCCAGTGATTGCTGTTAGTGAAAATCAAGTAGAGAACATGTTTGAATAGTTCAGCTTCTGTATTTTGTTAACATCAGCTTCAAACAAAGACAATAGCTCCAGGATTCATTTGACCATTATAAAAATCTGGGTCCTGATTTAAAGGACATTGAAATTAGTATTGTTAAAACTGGTTTTGCTGAAGCTTTCATGTTAGTCAATAGGAAACTGTTGAAGTGGAATTTGAGTCCAGGTGATGTATGACTTTGTCACAAAGCCTCAGGTCAATGTTGAGACTGTGTGACAGGAATTTTGATATTTCTGGGCAAGAACATTTTTTTAATCATGGCTGCATAATCTGGTTCTCTGTCATGGGCCGCTATGTAGGTATGAAATTGGTGGCTCATTCCCTTTTCCTGTGAACCTGGCTGCAGTACAGTGTCCAGAAGAGCAAGGGGGTAAGGTCATTAAAATTTCAAGACTCCCTTTTCATGCATGTTGTTCTGAAGTTACAGGTTGTATTTTTTGGCATAGATTGCGTCTAACTTGAACATGAACAAAAATAAACAATGTGGTGTCAGTGGTGAACAATCTTACACAAGAAACAGAAGTGTCTTTGTGTTTTCTGGTTTATACTTCATGAAACTTTCATTAATGTGTCTATAACATCTAAGCAAATTCTCTGTATTTTACAGAAGGGTAAGAGTGGTGGTGGAAACCTAAGCAATTTGTTTTCTTCTACAGGAGTTACTTTAGTTGCCCTTCAGACCTGGTATATCAAAAGGCACAATCCCTCTCACAAATCTTAGAAGACTCTCCTTGCTTTGTAGCAAGAAAGTCCTGACAGTGAATTGTGTATGTGATTTGAATGAATTAGGGTGATAGTGTCCTGTACATCTCATGGAAGAGTGACCTTCAGCTGCTCCTTTCTATGGATCCATGGGGGGATCATAATCTTAACGCTTCTTTTGATCTCCTGAATGTATTGTGGGAATGAAACAGCTGATCGCTGCCCTGTGATACAATCTGTTCTATGTGCCAGCACTTTCAAAGGCTTTTGTGTCATATCTCTCGTAATAAATGGTTATGAACATTTCAGAACATGAGGCAGTAAGAGGAGAGAAAAAGGGATATTAGACTCCATACAGCTTATAATTAAAATCCTAGAGAGCAATAGCTGTAAAATGAGTAAAGAAACATACAATAAAAGCAAGCAAACAAAAAACTCGATCCTAGAAAGCACAAAGGCAGGCTGCTTCATTTGCCAGGCTTTCTATTTCAAGTCACCTTATCGGTGAGACAGCTTTCAGTTTAAGCTTTTTGTTTGTCATCTTAAAGGAATTATTTCCCTGTTCTGAGGGAGAGACAAACCTTCTGTGCAGATGCTTGGCACGTTTGAGCTGTGTCCCACACTGAGCACTTCCACAGTTTTATACCTCGCTGCTGTTTTATGATACTTCCAAGGGATGAACTTGACAGGGTGAAAAACAGCAGGATGTATATTTGAATAGAGATTAAAAATACAACACAGAGCATTCTATTCTCTTGTCAACAATTTCAAGGTGAAAAGCCTAACGTATCAAGTAACAAAAAAAACTTTGTGGAGGTTAGCATAATGTAACCAAAAAAGAGAGAGAATGAGGAAGAGTGAAACATCTTTGGTATGCTTCAAGCATTAGAGCACTTAGCCGTGGTCTGAAAGATCAATAAGGCAGAATGTTCTTTTCATTATATATTAATATTGTGTGAGCAGAAAACGTAGTAACTAGCAGGATCATGTGACTGTCGCATACACACATTTTACCACTTTGTTAAGATAAATACAGTTACAATTTCACTTCAGAAATTTGTGTATAGTTAAGATTTTCAGGTCAATGATGAGATTTGTAAACTTTTTTTTTCACAGCAGCCTGGAAAAGGAAAGAGGGGCTTGTTGCATCTTTCTGTTGTCCAAGGAACCAGCTGAAGCGCTTTCAAATGCGCACTTGTGGGAGACTAATGGTGAGGTCTTAGAGATGTGCATGTAAAGGAGTTTCTGAGAACAATTGCATGGGGACAAACTTCTGAAGCTAAATGACTTTGAGTTTCATATTTTCATGTTGGTGTCAAGTTGCTGCCTGTCAAGGCTTTTTTTTTAAAGACATTGAACCTTCATTTGAAGACCTCAAGGGGTGAAGTAGACTCTCACAACTGCCAGTACTCACCAGCTGACTGAGGATGCTTAAAAACTCATTGGGACTTGTTTTCCTTTAGAATTATGTTGTTCTGCAAGCTTAAAGTAGATTAAAGCACACTATTAAATTTGTATGCTTCTCTCCTTTTCAGATATTCCTTTTCTGCTTATTGTCTGAAGTGAAGCTTTATGCCTCCTATTATTCACTGCTAAAAACAAAAACAATGAAGATACGTATTTTCAGTAGAAATGAGAAACTTTTTTTAAAGGTATAAATTCATGCTTTAGTGCAGATATTCAAAAGTAGTTTAGTAATAATACACTAGCAAGAATATTATCTGGCATTATTGAAAGCTAATATTGCAATTTTAAAAAAATCCTCTTAACAGCAGTTAACATTGCTATGCTGACTAAGATCACATCTGTAACTGAAATTGTGCAGATTCATATCATTAATTGTGGTTGTTTGAATTAAACTTCAAGACCTTGTCTACAACTGTCTGCAGGACTGCTTCTGTTGTAAGCTCTTAAGAGGAAAGCTAAATCATCATCAGTTAAAATGTCTGATGTACTCTTGTGCAAATACATATTAAGGTGATTCTGTGTATGAAGTTCATGGGCTTCACAGGTGCATTAAAGCTAAAAGTTGTTAGCTAAGGTTACACAGCAAAAATTAACATAATTGCTACTCAAAGTTATGAAACTAAGAATTCATCACATAGTGAAGTAGATAACTTGCTCTACTGAAATTAAAGCTACACTCTGGCATGTGTATCGTGAAACAATAATAAAACTAGTGGCTGGAGAGTAAGAATTTCCATACAGCATTTTGTGATAAATTTGAGCAGAAGACTGAGGGTGATGCTCCAGAAAGCTGCATTACTGCTCTTCCTATACATCTGTGTAAGCCTGTAATAAAGCTGTGAAATGTTTCTGTTGTAGCAGAATTAGGCTGATAATAAATACAAGATGTAGGCTAATGCAAAATGACCTCTTAAATGGTATCATTTCATATGTAGTTTCTTAATTTCTTGTAGACTATCAAAGCTCTTCAATTCAAACATTGGATAGTGTAGTGTTATATTAGCTACTGATGACTTCTACAACACAAGAAATCTTAACTCTTATTTTGTTCCCCCTGTCTGTAAGACAGTTAAACCCATCTTTTTGTGTTCTTTTTGTGATTTAAGAACTGATGAATTTGTTTTTGCAATGCACTTGAAGACCATCCAATGGAAAGTGCCACAGAAGAAACAGGTTTTTTTTCCTAGACCCTTGACATAGCTCCTAAGATATCACTGTGATGGAGCATAACACTCGATGTCCTGCGTGCATGCTACTAGTACCTGCCCACTGGTTCCATGCAGTTTTTCCCCTTGTAAATGAGGGATTCATCTTTGGTCCCTTACAGGGACAGTGACAACACCAAACTCTTAATGACAATGCTGATGGGATTTCTCTTTTTTTCCTACTGCAAACAGCTAAGAAGTTCAATCAACACATTTCAGTTGTGGCCTCAAGGGGTTTTTCAGAGTAGAATGAGCTGCTGCAGTTGGGGACCTCTGTGGTGCATCTCTAGATATGAATGGCAATTTCAGTCTCAAATCTTGTGACTGAAACACAGCTTATCTTTAAATCAGTATTCAATGTCTTTCTAAAGACTGCACTGATGATCTAGCCACTCTGTATCTTGGAAAGCTGGGGAGCAACTCACTTAAACTGTGATCCCATTTCCAGTCAGGCATTTCTAGTTTGAAATTCTAGCCTGTATATCTTGTTAAGATTACAGATTAACGGCTTGCACCCAAGCATGGTAGAGTTCAGGGGGGAGTATTTCTATTGAGTTTGAAAGGCACAAAATGGGGACCTGTTCAGAACATGACAAATTACACTTGTGCATTTCTGTATATCACTATCTATCATTCCTTATCTCTTGTGAATGTCTCCTGATTATTTCCATTGTCAAAACTTGAAGTTTTTCAGTTCTAGCCTTCTTTTCTTGGTTTGTGTCTTGATAAAACGTATGTCAATTCATTAAATCCATGTCATCTTCCTATTTCAGATAGTTCCCTCTGTCTTTATTTTCACTAACTGTTGTGCTATACAGCATGTAGTGTTAGGGTGAAACATCCCTGTAAACTCTTGTTTTTTGAACGTTGTACTTCTCTTTGCAAGTATGGTATGTACTATATACATAAAATATTATGGATCTCAACACTTTATACTTGTGGGATAAAAGATGCATGTGTTTTGAAGAATGATTTATATTAAATGCCAAAAGCTGTAGAGGATCTATAAGTGCCACTAATGCATTTTGAAAGCCACTATTGCACTGATTGTATCCAAAGAAAATTTTTGTTACTCTCCAGTGACATCTGTTACCTATTTGAAGCTGTCATATGAAAATATACAAGTATACCAGGCAGACTTATGGTAGGTTCTGCTTTTTAGGTGGAACTGAATGCAAAAAACCTTCGAAATGTTAATGCATCAACTGAGAAGTAAACTACTGTCATGATGGGCTAAGTGCATACACATATCAAACTTCTCAGAATTCACAGTACTAAGTGTTGTGTGATTTCTGTGTGTTTGTGGTCACTCAGAGTGTGTTAAGCCAAAATTCTTATCTAGTGTTAATAGGCACTCCTCAGTTTTATGGGCTGATACCCTCTTTTATCACCCCTACTCATCTTCAAATTCAGACCTACTTTTTCACTCCTCAGTCCCTTTCTACTTCCTACATGTGTCTTGAAAGATCAACAGATGTAGCCTGGCAGCAAAACATGAGCAGAATCCTGGTCTGTGGGAGGAGGTTCCTCCTCAGTGGCTCTAGTTTTAGTAGATCATGAAGTAGAGAGAGTGGAAAAATTTAATTAAATACATGCTAATGCCCCTGGTGGTTATGTGGCAAATTATGCAGGTTTTGTTTTAGTTCTTGATAACTGCATTGCACTCATGATACTGTCCAGTCAACCTGTGTGAGCAATGGCAATGTTAAAGTCCTCTGAGCCAAAAAATTGCAGGTGCATGTCTGTCCTCTGGCAGCCGCAGCTCATCTGGTGTGCAGGTTTAACTTTTTAATACTGTTGCTGACCTTAACATTTGGATTTAGTCCCTTAAAAAAATAGCAATTGTGTTATTCATGGTAAGTGACCAAAAGTCCTGCAGAGAGAAATCATGTTGGAGTAAAATGATTTGTTTGCTGGGGGGCACCTGGACCTCTTGTTAGGACAGCCTTGGGAGCCTTCAGACTGGCTCAGTATCCAAGAGAGTATAGAGTTATACATTCATTCCACAATGTTGTTGAGTTATGTAAACCTTTCTGAGAAGAGAAGCAGCCAGTTCTTTCACTTCAAATATCATGATGGAGCTGGTTAAAATATTAGGTGTTTTTTTTTTTTCTGTTGTGTGAAGTATTTTTAGAAGACTTTCAGCCTGGCTTGGAATGAAAATAAATCCATCTCTTAATATGTTTCCTAAACTACTTGTATGAAATTTGAGGGTTTTGTGAAATGTTTCTATTGACATTATAGTTAACACCTTAGTGTGTCATGTTTTTTTTTCATTCGTTGTTGAAAATTAGTGCACTGTGACACTGGAATGATTGAGGCATTCATATATTGATGCAGAACTTAATAAAGTAAAAAGGAGTGTTCCCTCCCAACTGCTGTTTGACAGAGTTCTTTAACAACTTTTTTTGTAAGTTTTCTCAGTGGTACTTCCTTAAAACATGGACAAAATATGTGGGTTTTCTTCTTAAAATCTGGAAACCCTCAATAATATTGATGAAACCAGTAAGTTCAATCACTGTTTGGCTCACAATAGAAGATACCTTAGATCTTGAACTCAAATACTTCAACCTTTTTTAGCTACCACATTTCTAAGCTTCTGGTCAAACAAAGTGAAAAAGTTGCTTTATTCTAATGAAATGTCTTTGAAAAGATGAAATGCTAATAGGCCCCAAACTGTAGCCAAGTGGCTGCTCATAATTTGCGATGTATTAGAGGGATAAGCAGCTGTTGTATGGAGTGTGCACATCCTGGCAGGCTCCAGTCTTTGGGCATGTTTGTACGGAGAAGTGTTGCCAGGGATTTGACTGGGGCTCCTGAGTGCCAAGGAGACCTGATTTATCCAAGAGCACCGCTTGGTCTCTAAGAGCATTGCTGCAGGGGGTGCCATGTGGTGCTGCTGGTGTTGGGTGATATTATTACTGGATCGAGCTCTGGTTTAGTTCTGACATTGCCGTGGACTGAGTGCTTGATGTTAACTGTGACAACTTAGGATGTGTGGAAACTCCCGAGACCTTGTACTGTTGTGGCTCGTTTCACAGTGTACTATACTAACAAATTTCTCTTAATTTATTGTGCAGAGCTGAGCCAAACAGATTATTTGAAATTTTAACTCTGTCTTCAAGTCATATTTTCAACAAGGCAAGTATAGAATTAATTGTGCTTTCCCTAGATGCTTGTTCATAACTCTGGATAGTTCTGTGTCTTAAGCTTAATTCTCTCATTTCAAATATGCAACCCTGTTTAACCTCGAGCTGTTTTCACAGTATATATGTCAGGTTCACAGCTGGTGTAAATTGATATAGCTGTCCTACTGATACTGTAGTTGTGTTTATTTACAACAGCATTTCACTCTGTGTCATGATTTCTAATATTGCGGAATAGAGTTGAAATAGGAAAAAAAATATTTACCTTTAACAGGCATCCTCCTAGGTAACTGTTTTTAAGTAAATATTTAAGAACCTAAATCATTTGAGGGAAAGATGTGGAAAGCTCTTGGTTTTAAAAATACATGCAAGAGGATGTTGTGGGGTTTTGGAGGTTTATTTTTGGGGAGAGGGAAGGTACCCGCTTGAAATTTCATTGCTCAACACATAAGAGTGTGTCTAGTACATGGCCTCTACCTCTTCAGAAATTCAGAACTAATTACATCTTAATTTGCATATCAAAGCAAATTACAACCTAATGAAACATTTGCCTACCAAACACTTCTTTATCTTAATGAACAGAATAAGAATACCTATTACATCCTGATTAAAATGTCTTTGTACTTGTCCAACAGGTTACATTATGTATACATAAAAATATTGTTTCACTGTTTTACTAGCAATGGATACAAAACAGATTCTAATTTACAGCATAACTCTTTAGTTTTTGTATCCATAGATATAATAACTGTTGGGGGGTGAAGCTTTAGAGTTGCATTGGAAGCAGAAGAGAGAAACACTTTAATGTTGAGCAGATATTATGCTGTTTGGAGCCCTATATAATAACATGATAGTACCTGGAAGCTGAGAAACTTGGTACTTTAAATTCATATATCACTACATGCATATACCATGATGATTTTTTTTTTGTTTTCCAACAAAATTCAGCTTGTGGAACTCTCCTCAGTGAAACTTGAGAGAATTCAGACATAAAGCAACCTATTACTAAAAGCTGAGCCTTTAGGGAAAAATTTCTTTAACCTATGTTACAATTAATTTGTGTAATACACAAAGTTTACTGTAACTTTGCCTATAAACACAATGCTGTAAATCTGTTTTACTGTGAGTACATGTATTGGGGGAAGTATGTTTTATTTACTTAATTAAAAAGTCTATATGCTGTAGCAGCTTTGGGTTATTCTCACTACTCTTTAGTAATTAACCGAAAGGTAAAATAAATTTGCTGAACAGGACTGTTCTTAATACAAATGTTAAATCATTTCTCCCCAATGTAATTGTACCTGAATGGATGCAACTGTAACATGAGCCATAAAAGGAGATAAAACAGCAACATAATGTACAATTTCCTACTGCATAATGGTAACTCTGAATAACACATGCTCCAGGAAGAAAAGTAATTTAAACTATATTACAACAAATGTCATATTTTAAAATGGAAACCATCCATCATATGTTGAACGAAAGTGTTGGTGAACTAAAATAAGTCTAAGGAATGTACTTAAAAATTCTTTTTAGGAGTCCATTAGAAATAAATTGATAGAATTAATTTTGAGACATTGTAATAAATTGTAAGTGACAGTTACATGCATGTCCCCTCCCTACCATGTGTAAAGCTAATAACTGCAAACTTAGTGGACAGGAATTGTACAGAATTATCAAAAGTAGCATAAAGCATAAAGTAGCATAAAGCATTGCTTTTAGGAAATGACTAATGCACTTAAATAACGTTGGTAAAAATGCCCAATATATTTTTTAGATTTTTATTCCTGTGGGCATCAGATTTATAACAGCACAGGAAGTTCTAACAGTGAAAGCCAAAGTGTGGTACCCATAGATACCTTGGCTTTGTAGTGGTTTTCTGAAAGTAGAAATCAGAAAGTACATGTACTAATTCCTTTTTGCTTATAGATTATTAAAAATACATATATATGCATATTTTTTGGTTTTAAAAGAAGACCTCCTGTAGTGCTTTTTTACATAAAATTGTGAGATAACCCAGAAGAAGGGTGGTTGGCATCCTGCTGACATTTGCTTGGACCGCTGCACATCACCAGAGGAGGTGAGTGTTTTGGAGACCTGTGGTGTGCACTGGGGATATATCTCACTTGAAGTATTGAAACTGGAGGAAATAAAATGTCTGTCCCCATCTAAACATTGTTTCTCAACTGGATGTCCCTTTTGTTTTCTACTGCAATTCTTTGGAATAGTTGAAGATTTTGCAAGGGTCTCTGCATAGGAGAGAGTATTGGGATGATGAATAGCAGCATCCTGGCATTTACAGGAGCTTTATTTCTGTAATTTATCTAATTGAAATACTTTTGGTTTTGCTTAGAGTATTATTTTTCTCACCTATTTGCCCCTCACCAACACTGATGAAGGATTCCATTTGGTACTGTTGGATTCTTCTTAGTCAGAAATGGTAGATTGTTGTCCTCCCTTTATCTATAGATGTGCTTGAAAATAAAAATATGGAAATCCTGTGTACTGGGTACTTCACTCCCATAGTAATAGGCTGCAATATGGCAAGTGGTGTTTTCAGCAAGCTCACTTTAACTGTTTTATCAAGAACCCTTGCTCATCTGTGTGGATATCTAGAATGTGACCTATAATTTTGAACGAAGATTTATATATTTGAAAAGAAACAATCATTAGCCAAACTCTCAGTTGGCTCCTATCAACACTGTGCTCCTAGCTTCAGTGACTTTGTGTTCTGCTGTTTTTTTCTAGATGATGTTTCCTATCTTGTTATGCTACTGGAGATATTTTTAATAGGGCCGTCTTCTTAATACTGCTTAAGACACATACTTTTGATATAACCTACTACAACATGAGTCCATCTAAACGCTTGGGAGAAAGGGGACAAAAAGTTATGAAACCTCTGCTAGTAATAAGGCACTTTCTTTTTTTCCTGTATTATCTTTTTTTCTTCAGGATGGTGGTGGTGATGATGAGCTCTTGCTTTTTGGTGCAAAATTTCCAAAGCTTCAGTGTTAAGGTTGGTTGAGGGCATAACACTAGAAGGCCCATGGTTGATCAATTAACTGCTTCTACATGATCAACAAGGAATGTTTGGAGTAACTGACATTCATGAAACTAGGAAATGAGATTATATGGAAGATGGGGAGGGGAGGTAACAATAGTATGACGATTCCTGCTCTTGTACTCTGATGAACAAAGAGCACTTATAGAAACAGTGTGAAGTGCTGCAGATATCTATGCTTTGGTCCACAGAAGAATGTAAGGAGAAATTAATTCACCTTAAAATGTCAGCAATATTTTTTTGTTGAGAGAATGCAGGCTGTAATATTTCAGTGGGATGTGAAATATTTCTTTGATCTCCAATCCCTGAAAAGAGGGAGACTGAAATGTACTGTCCTCCAAAGTTTGTGGCTTAAGACCAAAACTCCAGGGAAATGCTGTGTGTAAATGCAGATTTTTCATTCTTGAAAGTTGGAAAGTGAGAGAAGAGGGTTTTTTCTCTGGGTTTTTGCCCGTGCCACAAGGAATTTAAGTTTCCAGGAACTGCAGCTGATTTCAGTATTTTTATTCAAAAAGCTGGACAGCAGAACTTTGACCTTCAGGGATGTGCTCCCAACCCTATCACGGGCCGAAATGTGGTGTATCCCTGCTGGGCCTTAGCTTCACCAAACAGTGAAGAAGGTTGTTTGTTCAGCTGGTTGTTGTAACACTAGTGAAATGCATTAATGTATTGTGACTCAGTAGGAAAACACTTGCATTTAAAACAGGGCTAAACAAAAGCTGAGGAATGCAAGAGACAGGAAGAGATTGCAGTTTGGAGTAGATGATTTCAAGTGTATGGAATCCTGGTTTAATTTTTTTTTCCTGTGGGAAGTTTTGAGTAAGGAACATCTTTTGTTTAGAAATGAATAGTGTGTCTTTGGCTGAGTATCCCATATTTTTTGGCAGATGACTGCCAGAGCCTGAAACTTTGTTCTTCAACTACCTGTGTATAATACATAAGAAATAGATAGAATTATGTTTCACATGAGAACTAGGCTATATGGCTCTATAAAATTATTATTTTAAAATTCATATACTGTGTAACATCTTTAGACTTGTTTAAATCCTTCAGTGCCTATTAATTGCTTATAGAGTGGAGAAAGGTAGTGGGAAGTGTAGTTTATATCCAATAGTAATGAGGAAATCGAAGCTTCATCCTTCTTTCCTTAATGTGTTGACAATTTGCATTACTAGGTGTGAATTAGCAGTTACAGCCTTCATATATCTGACCTCACTGGCTTATCAATTAGCATCTATTATCTGCCTCTCATGTTCTCCTAGAAAGCATCTGTGGAAGGGAGTACAGGTTTGCTGTTATAATTATGGTGGTAAGCAGCATAAATGTGAGTGATTTAAGAGAGATGTAACCAAGAGATAAGACTAGTTCTGTGAAGACAGTCTTTAGATCATTTGCCACAGACTGAAGAGTTGTGTTTGTGTTGTTTGTTGTTTTGTATTTTTTCTGTTTGTTTTTAGGGAATAGTCTGCTTTGAGGTTATTGGGTTGACAGCTTGAGTTTATTTGGACTGTTACTTGTGACAGAAAAGAAGTAAATCACATCTGATACAGACTTCCTCTGTCAGTCTGAGCAGGCCATGAAGATCTGTGCTCCTGTTTCCAGCTGTTGATGGAAGAAGTTATTGCTGGAGTATATATGTTTATGTAGTTTAGAATACTGATGAATAGTTCACTTACTCTTTACTTTCTTGTTCCTTAACAGCTGAGAAATGAAAAATTAGTAACTATAGTAATTTTCTTGACTTTTGAGTTGTTTAGCTAATGAAATAGCTTATTTCCATTGTGAAGACCAGGTCATATCCTTGATTTCTGCCCCTCCTTCCCCCCCTTCTATTTTTAATCCCTTCTGGCTGTTTCTGTTCATCTGTGCAGGAAACCTTTTTGAATGTATATATATATTTCTTATACTAGGTGCAGTGTATATTGGAGGTAATTTTGCTAAATTAAATGAATCTTGATAGACTGCCTGTTAAAAGGCATTATTAAGGGTGCTTTAGCTCATTGAGTCCACATATTACTGGTGTAGCCTCAAAGTACTAAGTTTGAGGTTATTCATGTCTGTCTTTGGGATTGCAAACTCCTTTGCTGAAGTGAGAGATCCAGCTCTGGTTTAGTCTTCAGCATAATTGAGATTCTTCAAACCTGATAATATTAGCAAACAAGAGTAACTCCACTTCTTTGTTGTTCCTGGGTGCTTAATTCATCATCTTGACCCCTAGTACTTGTTTTACTTGGTGACTAGTGCGTACAATTTCACATAACTGCAAAGGAATAAAAATACTTATTTTCATTATCGGTGGATACTCAGCATCCAGGGTGACTGTAAGTGTCATATGGTAGAATCTACCTCTGCCTGCTGTGCCAAGTGACTTTCTTTGAAGTTCTAGCCACGTTGCACTATTTTGTTTTCCAACACTTAACTATGCAAGGTTGGGAGAAGCTTCTTCAGTACTAAATTCAGGATACGTCCACTGTTTCAAGTGTCAGCAGAAATGGCCTCAAGTACTCAGACTGATTAAGGAGGACTAAAAACCAGTGCAAAGTGTTTTGTTTATCAAATGAGTCTTTCTGCTCATACTTGCATGCACAGAACTGTAAAATATCATAATTCAAGTGGCAATTAAAGCAATGTGCGAATTGGGTGATTCTTCATGCAGCTGGCCAGTTGTGCATGCACAATTAGCCAAATTGCAAATACAATCCTGGTTATTCCATGCACAAATGAGGTATATAAATGTGCCCCAGCAGTGTAAAAATTGTCTCTATTTTGCATCACAGGGTGATTTCTGGATAAAGCAGTAGTAAACCTGAGGTTTGGAATCTTTTGTCATGATCAGGAAGTTATCTGGTAGTGAGGATGTACTTTAAAATTGTAAGCTACTGGTTTGTCTTGTGGCTTTTTTGGACAGGCTAAGGTATAATTATAGATCAGAACTTTCCTTTTACAGGACAGTGTAAAGTATTATTCATGTGCAGTAATCAATTTTATTTTAAATATTGATGGTGAAGGTGGGGTATATATTAAACAGGAGAGTAATTTACTGAATTAATTTTTAACCCATTCCATACTGATTTTGAATAATAGTTGCATATAATTTTCTTTGTTTCTGTTATTAACTTGGGAAAGGTTGTACTCTGTGTGTGTGTTTTGTGTCTCTTGTTGAATTTCTACTTCAAAGTATCTGAGTAGTTGCATTAAGCTTGAGATGAGAACTAAAGTTGAACAAGTCTCTGGAATGGGGCTTTTGCAACAGTCACAATATTAAATGAAAAAATCTTTAATGCTTTAAAAATATATATGTTTCAGAGACAGGACAGATAGTTGTAATCATTTTGGCTACCATTTCATTTTTCCATGTCAGTCTTAGAGATAAAAAATAAATGTATTCCCAAATGTTCCAAGTTGGTAATATAAGATGGTTGGGAAAGGGCCTTTAGGAGGTGAGATACTTTCTGCAGCAGCATGCAAAGAAATCTTGGGAAAGCCAGAGAGTCTCTAAGACAAAAAGGTTGCTAGAAGGAGCATTACAGAACTTGTGTTTGTAGTAAGAAATGTAACTTTGGCTAAACAACACTGTCAGAAAATACTTGCTATAGAAGCTGTTGCTTAGCTTGCTCATCCAACAAAGAGTAATTGGGTTGAGCTTTGTGGTATTGGAAGGTGTATTCCTTCTGGTAGTGAACTGGCCACAACTGGTAGTGAACTAGCCACAGTTCAGCAGTTTGTTTTTAGTGTGGTGAGTTGTTTTTTTTGGTTTTGTTTTCTATCTGGATATGAAATTGATATTCAGTTTTAATATTACAGATGACTATTTTTATCACTAGTTCCCTTACAGGGACAAGGGGGAAAAAAATACATAGAACAGCAACATATTCAACTCTCTCTTCCATAAAAACTCAATTTGCTGATTGAAATGTTACACATGGATAAGTAAAACACAAAATAATGAATGAGGCTTTAAATCTTCCCATCTAAGCAGGCTGATCTTGAGCTGAACAGCATCATTGTTGATGCAGAGTGGCTGCAGGCATGCTGTTGATACGTTTGCTAAGGAGATGGGAGTAGCTGTATTGCAAGGGATTAACCATCAGATGATAACTGTGGGTCTAGGAATGGGTGACGTGATACCTTTAATGATTTAAGACTCTTATTGGTGCTAGTGGGGGGGAGCAAACTAATGGAAATTTGGGGCAAGCCAATAGAAAAAATGAATCTCTGCTGGGGAAGCACATCTTAACTCAGAGATGCACAACTTTGGAAATTGTCAGCTTGAGCATCTCAGCTAAAATTAATTAGCTAAAATGATCATGGCTCCATGCACTAATGTGGTCTCCTCTGAATATCTGGAGAGGATCACATCGCTAATGAAGAAAGAATGCCTTGCAGTTTGTAGGCAGTAATGCGTAGCTTTGTGAGCTCTTCTGGACTGTTAAATGTGGTCTCGAAGATCTGGGACAGGAAAAATGTCCCTCAAGGATATGGTACCCACTTTGCCAGACACATTTATATATAGGTCATTCTAACATTCAGGAAAAGGAAATAAAGCTGACTAAAGACACATTTCTTTGCGCAATTATTATAATTGATTTGCATTTGGAGAAATTCTCCTTCAGCTTTACTTTAGATGTCAGTCTTAATTCTTCTGTGTCTGGACACAGTTGAACACAGAGTTGCTACTTCAAAGCATTTATAATCCAAATAGTTCTGACTGACTTGAATAGTAGATTCACGTTTAAATGAAAAAAAGAAAACTATGTGGGAGACAGAGGGGTGGGAAGTTGGGATATCTTTGCCTTAGGCTATATAAGTAACTATAGAGACACTGTCTGTCAGCTCTCCTTTCAAATTCCTTTCCCTAGCACTCCAGCTGTACACATCATCCTTCTTTTCCAAGCATTTAACTCTGTTACCCGAAGACTGCTTTATATATTATTTTGACATTTTTATAATAAGTACTTTAGACAAAGCCAGGGTCACTAGTGTAAACCAAGGCAGGACAGCAAATGGCTTTTGTTGAAAAAGTCCTCCTGAGAAAGTCGGGAAACTGAACTCTGATTACCTTAAAGTCCAAACAGTAGAATGAACATGAATTAAAAAATCCAATATCTGAAGAGATTAGTTTACTCATCAGAAGGCTGATTTGAACCCATCAGCCTGAAGTACAGGATACTTCCTATCCCAGCTACAGTTACTGGAGCAAGATTTTGAGAACTCAGAGTTAAATTGATTTCCTCTAAGTGTTATCCACTGTTCGTAAGAGGGAAATTGCTCTTTCTCCTTTTTGGCACTAGATTCAACCTTGTTTCACCTAAAATATGATTCCATAATGCATACCATTTTTAAGAGTTGGGCTAACTATGAAGGCTAAAACTGTGTATCAGTGTTAATGTGACTGTAAAAGGTTCTTTAATAGACTCCAAATGATACTTTGTAAGGGCCCAAAGGTGATTTCAACTCTGCAGCTTGGGGCTGGGACTGTGCAATTCTTACTCCTGACTCTCCCACTGTGATGCCATGTCCTGACTTGTAAAACTCCTGTCTCTGAAGGTTGCTGAACAACTTGTTCCTGCTTATTTCATCCACTCAGTTAATCTCTTCCAGGTTTGTTGAAAATATGGTAGTGCAGGCAGTGGTCTGGACTCTAGTGATACAGTTCACCTGGCTCTACCCCTTCCATGATTATAAATGACTGATACAAGCATGTTGTGTTGCTGATAAAGCAACCAGTCTGACTCATACAACACTGGTATGTCCACAACAGACATTCTCAGTTAATCTGTCAGGTTAAACAGCAGAGATGTTCTCACTCCTTAATGGTTTATCACTCTAACACAGATGGTGTTTCAACTGACATGAGGTGCTCTAAGAACAGCTACTGTTCTTTCTTCCTTCGTGGGTTATTCACTTTACAGCAATTTAAGCATGATCTAAAAAGTAATATGACTTTATTTCTCGAAGTAGAACTTCTTGGCAATTTCACTGAGCTGAGCAATTCTCACAGTAGAATAGTCACTTTTAGAAAGCCAGTTGTAGCACAATGGCTCATAAAATTATCACATCTCTGGCAATACATTTGCTGTTGGCTACTACCAATACACTGCTTCACACACTTGCCTTTTTGTCACATTTCCATCTTGAATGTTAATGGTTCTTGAGCAGCTGTGGACTGGTCCATGCTCTGCCATGTCTCTAGTTCCATGCAGTGACTGATAATTCTGTGAGCTGTCTGGGTGCATGTTCCTGAGCAGGTTCTTATGGTATCTTGTTAAATCAACAGAACTGTCATTGTGAAAGGGATAGCACAGCTTTATTGGGGAGTTGCTTTCTAGTGTCTGAAGCAGCAGATTTAACAAGCATAGGTGAGAACCTGATGCTCGGAATTAATCAGAGGCCAACATCAATCTCTGTGTGTGAGTGCAGAAAATAAAGGTTCCCCCTAGATGTCAAACAAATGATATTTCTGGATATTAGTGAAACTATTATGTTTCTGTAGTTTTAAGTAACTGTTACAAACACAATTTCAGATAGATTTTTACATGGCTTATTGGATTTGCTTCTGAAGCAAACTATGTCATTGCAAAAAAAAATATATCCCAACAACATTCTTTACATACTTTAAGTGCATCTTAACGTGTGGCGTTACCAAAAGTAGAAACATGATTAAAAAGAACCTCTTTCATTCTCAGTAGTATTTTTTCATTAGTATTGTTCACTTGAATAATTTAGTTCTTTTATTCAGAAAAAAATGCAACTGGCTGTTGGGATAATCTTGTTAGAATTCAGGTGACCTGTCACTTCACAATAAGCATGGGATTTTTTCCTGATGTAGCTGACTTCTGAAGTGACCTCAGATTCACTTATGGTTGAAATTATCTCACAGTCCACAAATTGGAGTGTTGCTAGCTAGAATGATTGGAAATACTTAACTATAAATACCTATATAATAATTAATGGCATGCAAATGAGGTTATGCAAAGAAGATACAGACAGATGGTTTCTTTTTACTGGTGCCATTGAGTGAGGAAATGTGATATGAAAGGATGATTTAAAATGCTCTTCAGACTGCACCAGCTTGGAAAATAACTTGGGCAATATCTGAGCTGTCACAGGTGTTTAAGCACTGGCAGAGTTGGTGACCAATATGGATCCACAGAGAAGCGGCAGGTGCAATAGAGCTCTGTCCTGGTTTTACATTGCAGTTCTCTGTTTTACTTTTTTTCTTCCTATAAAATTTTAGACTTGCAAAGATGATGTGTGGAGGGGGAACAGCTTTTAGTTGTGACCCTGTCCTTCTTCTGAAGGACAAAAGAGAGAAGGGACAGGACTTTAAACTCTTGAGGGCCAGAAGTGTGATGTCTCCTTGGATGCTTGTTCTCTTAAAACAAAGGAGAACTGGTGTCTGATGGTGGCACAGGGGGTGACTGCAAGCTGGTAATTGAGCAAATGGCTGCACTGTGGGAACAAATTCTGCATCTAATTTCACCTTTGCACCCACACTTCACAAACTTTTCTCAAGCAACTGAGTGGAATTTAACTCTTGATGAGGATCTATGTAAAGAGATGTACAGGCTGTATCTTTGCTTGTTGTTAGTGTGGCCTTTGAAGGAAGATTCTTTCTTGACTAACTACAAGTATCATTTTTTTTGGTGTTTAATTACCAGAGTGATACCAAAGGGCTTATGCTATTTCTTATTCCTGTTATAACTTCGAAGTTATTCCAGTAATTTTTTAATATCTCTTAATTTGATTAAGAATGTTATTAGGCTTTTATACAGCTGAATCTCATTTTTTATTACAGCTAATTATTGAAATGCAACATGTGTATGTTCCATAGCGAATATGAGGATCCTCTTATATTTATGTATTGTCGGTATTGCTTTGATTTCTTTAATCACTTTTGCAGTACAGCTACTAATATGTAATTTTTCAAAGTTAATCTCGGAGACCACACTTAAACACATTGTGTGTGCACACCGTTGGTAGGGAGTTTACATTCTAATAGGAATGGACTAAGCTTCTTTATCAGTACATGTGCCTTCAATCTTATTGAATCAATACTTGCAGCTGTAGAGCGATCAATTTGATGTTAATTAAGAATCTAAGGAGAGACTTTTATTTTTCATAGCAACTGGAGAAGACTAGCTTCTAAAAGAAGTCTCTAGGATGGGACACAGAAAAAAACCTTGTCACTTGCATGTTTTTTTCCCCATGTATGGGCCAGGTAAATAAGCAAAAGGACAGATTTTGTCCTGCAAATCTCATTTATTCTGTGTAAGAAGAGTCCTACTGGTCGAAGTGTGACCACAAGACTGCACAGATAGTTTGGTACTTCAGTTATGTGCCTCTGTGGCTTGGAAATACATGATATAATTTTATCTGGGGGAAGAGTCATCTAGATCTTGCATTTCAAACTAGAAAGGTGTGGTGCATGCCTTGGACTGAGAACTGTATTGTCTTTCATTTACAGACCCACCTTTTCTTTCTGCCTTTCTCTGCCATGTAAAGACTCCTCCTTGTAACTAGGCAATCAATTGCATGGGAAGATATTAACAGGAAAAAAGGGATTTTAAACTTTTGGTTAAGGAATTTAGCGGCAGAGATTTGAGAAAGCAATATAGCAATATGGGACCAGCCAATAAATAAGCTTCCATCAAGTCTCAGCTTAATGCATGTGGCTTTATAGGCAGCTCTTCAGCTTGCCATGCTGCCCACCCAGTGGGAATTTACTCAGTGAGGATGTTTTTATGCTTCTCAATTCTACCTGCTGATCTACAAGAAAATTCAGTTTTAATCCATTTTCTTAATAGCTCTGTGCTGCGTTACATTCTTGATAGTATTTTGCTTCCCTTTTTTATACTGGGGATTTGTTTTGGTGGCCTTTTTCTGAAGTAAGAGGAATGAAGGTGCTTGAGCTTTTGAAATAATTATTTAATTACACTGTGGTTAATCTTTCCTTGAGACCCCATCATGTTAAATGTGATGCTGAGCAATGAGAGCACCTCCTTGGAGGGTTTTACAAGTTAATTGCTCATAGCCAGCTGTATTGGGGGTTTTCTTATGGGATCCTTGTAGAGACTGATGATAAGGATCTTAACCAATTTTTGTTGCTGTGGTATGGCTAATAGGTATTTTGGAGCTGGGGTCCAAAAGCTCTGAAAGGAGCTACCACATGATCCTCAAAAAATATATGTGATAAAAATGAACCACCTAACTGCCAAATAAAACTTCCTTTTGTTCCTCGAAAGTTAGAGATATGCTGCAAGCTCTTTGTGGCAAGACACCTTCTCACATGTCTTTATTTTAGAACAGAGTTAGAGTGAGTTCAAAAGTATAAATAGCTGGATATATTATGCATAAGCATAAGTAACTCTGGATCCCTATAAAACATTACTTAAAGTAATGAAAATGTTTTGATGAAAACTCTTTATTCTTTGAAACCAGCCTGCAGTAATGAGGAACGGATTCCACTATCAATGTTGAATGGTGGCTTCATTGTCTTCTATTGCAACTTCAGCATTATTTAAATTCAGTGGGGAAGGTTTTCATTTACTGTTTGAGTGCCAGAACACAAATCAAGTGGTTAGACAAGTCTGGAGAAAAGAACATCTAATTCTAGAGACAAATAGAGGTGCTGTGCCTGCTGAGCAGTGCTGTGTAGGCACTTTGTTATGGTGTCTTCTGACACCACTTCTGTGTTGCCACTTACGTACCAGGCTGTACATTAAGCCAGATAAAACAATTTGTTCATATAAAAGGAGCTTGGCTCACTCCTTCAATGATGCTAACAGTGAAATGTTCAGTTTTCAATTAGGTGGAGTTATGCAGAGTTACAGAACTGTTGGAAACTTTTTTTTAATGAACTGTTCAGCCATCAACAATGCAAGAGAAATATCCCATTCCCCATGCTCTGGAGAAGCAGAAAGAATGGCAGAGCCACTTTTTCCCAAACACAAATTAATTCTGTTTCTTCTGATACCTTGGACCCACTATTTATTTACATCTCTTTTAGGCAGGATGCTTGTGACAGAGAAACATTTGTAACTAATCGGCACCTATATATAAATATTGTCCTGTTACACTGGGATTGAACTTTGTGTAGCCCTTTGGACTCACAATTTGTGTTCTGCCTCTTTAGCACCTTGTGTTGTGCTTTGGCACCTTCTCAGCCCAGAGGGACCACACGGAAGGGAGATCAGCCTCTGCTGGTGTGACAGTCATGAGATAAATGCACAGAGATGCTCACAGGGACTAGGAGCATGTTATTCATCATTGGGTTAGTGCTGAGCTCTTACCTGTGCCTGCCCTGGATCTACCCGTGTCTGGAATAGGTATTCTTACAGCAAGAAGTGCTCCAGTTCCTCCCCATCTGCCCTTCTGCTTTCTTCTCCTTCTCCCAGTCCAGATGTTCACTTTGGATTCATCAGGGCTCTCATTTCCCAGGGGAAACAGGACATCCCTAAGTGGAAACCTCCCAGTGACGTCTGAACCTGGACAGCAACAGTTCGTTTGTATACTTTGTGAAGGAATAAACAAGAATCTGTCTTAAATCAACCTTTTACCAAGTCTCATCAATTATTATTTCAAATGATACTCACCGAGTGCAATTCTAGTTTGGTTTACATGCATGTCAGCTGTTTCCATAGCTCCTGCTGTGTGGCATGAAGTTGTTTCTCTTGTCTTGAACTTCAACATAGGGAAGTTTGATCTGACAGTCAGAGCAGCAAAATTCTCTACTTGCAGCACATGATTCAGGAGTGATGATGTTTGAAGTCATGGGTCACAGTGTAACTCGGTACAGATGCCTGTCATGAGTGTTTCAAGAGGAATAGTGGCATTTAGCCTTTGAATACACTGACAGTATGCACTATTTACTTTAAGCAAGATTCCATCATTTTGAGATGAGTCACTGACATTTCTGCTCAGCCCCAGCATGCTGACAGAATTAGTTGCATTGTCTTGAATGATAGGGGGAACGTTTTCAGATTTTAAAGGATAAATGGTTATACACAGCAGTAATCAGTTGTTGCAAATGTTATTCCAAGTCAGACTGATTAATGATTACATTATGAAAGGTTCTATTGGGACACAAATCTGGATGTTATGGTTTTTGGTAGATAAACAAAGACCATGTGTTTTGACTGCTTGGTTTGGTTCAGAAATCAATGTTATCTTTTGATCAGTTCCTGTAAAGATCTGACTTTGCTTTCTAATTGCTGGAACCTAGTGAAAAAGATGCAAAGGAACCTTATTACTTTGTATGATCCAGATGTGAAAACTGACCCAATTTAAAACTTTTATATATATATATATATATGAGAAGTAGGTTTGTTCAGACATACCCTTTTACCTTTTGGTGTTTTTCTGTTCCAGGGCTGCTGTCATAGAAGAAGGCTAGTTTTTATGTATTTTCATTTATTATTATTTATCTTTTATTTCTAGTTGTATCTTCTGCATTGCAGCTTCATTCATTGAACTGCCAGATGCTTGTCAAAATTTCATGACACCCTTTCTTATCTCTCTGCTTTTATTGAACAGATGAATGACAACAGACTAGCAACTGACCATAAGAAACTGCAGCTTATTGTTGCCATAGAAGAGAGATATAAAGTCATGTCATTTGAAGCCATAAAATCAATGACTTCTGTAGAGCCTTTCGAGTTGGGAAAGTATACTTCTGTGTGTTAGGAAGTCCAGTACTTGTGTTACTCAAGCCTTGCACCCACTAGTATTGTTCTGAGTCCGTCCTTTGAACCATTTTAATAACTCCTAGTTAGACCAAGCCTAAGCTTAGACAGCTGGGCAATATGTGCAAGAAACAGAATCTCTGAGCATTTGATTTTGGGCTTCCCCCACAATCTAGTTGTGTGATTTCATATGACCTCAGGAGATTCTGGAGAAGTAGATCATGTAATTCACTGAGATTAATTTGTGCAAGTAAATAACCCCTGTGTATTCCACACCTTCAGTGAAGCCAAGTGCTGCATGAAGAATAAAGAAAACCTTCCTGCTGGCTCTTTTCATCAATGATTCCTTATCTTTTCTTAAAGCTTCTGGGGGCACAGGCAAGAGCCACTGGCCCATGGCTGGGAATGGCAGAACGCAGGCGGCTCTGCGGATCCTGACAGCGTCAGCAGCGAGTGTGTTCATTGAAACACAATTTCTTCCTGGGTTTCTGATGCAGGGAAGGAACTTTCAGCCACAGAAGTGGCTCCACATAGGAACCTTTTTCAAATTGTTTGCTGCTGCTTAATAAAAATCTAAGATTTCCGCAAATGATGGTCATGTTTTGAGTTTGATTAAAAACAGTGCAGAACAAAAATTTAAGCCAGCTCTTGCAGTAAATGGCTTTCTGCTTGAGCTACAAAATGATCTACTTTTGCAACTCTTACATGGAAACAACATAGCAATAATATAGTCAAGATTATGGAAATTTTGTTGGTTTTTTTGGGATACGTAGGTAGCTAGTCCCTCTGCTGGTCCTGCTTGGGCTGAAGCTGTTGGCCAAAGCATACAAGTGTGTTTTTACACCAAACCTATCAGCAAAATGCATCAAGAAGTGCTTTTATATTTTGCCAGCCCTGTCTGTTTCATTGCAGGTTGAAAAACATCTGATGAAAACAAGAGAAAATGCAAGTGCAGAACTCTAGGTGCTTGTGTTTATTCTCTGATTCCTTTTCTGCAGTATATAGTAACAGTCTTCAGTTTGGGTACATCTGTAGATGTTAGTTTTCTTAGGCTGCAGATCTAGGAACTGTGAAATCCTGAAGAACTTTAGTAAATCTTGAAAAAAGTGTTTAATGCACAGCTCTAGAATCAGATTAGTTTGTAAAGCAGAGTAACACACTTGATGTCTGCAGCAGGTATTTGCAACACCAGTGGAGACAGGGGTAGGATAAATCACTTGGAGTAAGTGCCTAATTAATTATACTTCGAATTCCAATAGCAGAGACTGTCTTTATGTGGTGAATAGCATATCCTTAATTTCACATTCAGTTTGAGACTTTGGGTAATAAGCAAACCTCCCATTGCCTGTGGATTAACTTAAAAAAAAAAATTAACCTTATCACAGAACATTTGATTATAGACTGGCTTGCTATGCATCTCTTACAGAATTTGGATCAATTCTGAGGAATGTGGGTAACTGTAAATTACCTCTTTCTCAACCAAAATACAGACTTGCATCTCCTATGCACTTATGAGCTGGTGATTAATGAACACTTTCATTCTATGAGCTTTCCAGCAGTGACTTTATCTTGCCTAAGTTGTTGTTAGAAATAAAGTGTTTAAGAAACCAGTTGAGTTTCAATATGACTGTTTTCAGTAAATAAGGATAAAAATATATACCTCTAAAAAGCAGTTGAAGATAGTTTTGTGGTTGTAATAGGAACTGAGGAATTGGATTTCCCTACAGGAAAAATAAAGTGCCTTTTTATCAACTACAGGAGCAGTTGGATTAGACGAAAAATATTTGTATGTAGAAAGAAAACCAGATTCTCATAAATAACCGTTGGGGGCTTCATTACATATATCTTATTTTAGACTTTGACCTTGTATGTCTGTATCTGAGCTAGTTCTCCTGGCTATTTTTAATAGGCAGTGAAGATTTTGTCATATTAAAGAAACCTTTCTTTCTCTATTGATCAGAAGATTAACAATGGGTGAATCACATTCTTGAATATGAATTTGTGGACAGCTGATGAATAATGGCACATCAAAGAAGATGCTTGACACTAGTTAAATACTGAGATTCAGTACATACAAAATTAAGTACTGGAAAACAGTACTTTATGGGAAGCATCCACACTATTTCATACTGGGTCTCTTCAGAGTTTTACCACAGTGGTTTATCTGCACAATTTCAGGAACACAGCTTCTACCAAACATTCAACACAGCGTGAATATCAAAATTACACCAAACCAAAGACTCTTCTGAAGAAATTCAGGCTTTATTTCCATGAGGATCTTTGTTTTTGAAGATAGATTAATATTTCTGTGGAGAATTAGCCCTTGGATGCCACCACTTAAGTCTTTACACATTAGGAACAGGATGCTTGTATATCAAAGATATGAGGAATTCTCACTAGCAGTTTTTTCTTATATTGGTTCAGGAAACAAACTCTCTCTTCAGCCTCTCCTTGAACGAAAAAGAGGAGGCAAGCGAATGTCTGCTTCATTTGTTATAACAGGTGACTGCTGACTATGCTTATCTCATTGCAGTTCTTTCTCAATATATTTTATTCTTCTCTAGACATATTGCAGTTAGGTTGAATTCGTTAATGAACTATTCAGCTGTGCATGAGAGCACAGCTGTTAATCCAGAAATTTTCAGTAATTAATCAGGATTATTTCTGTTCCATAAATGCGACTGATTCATTGAGCTGGATACACCTCACAAAGTGACCTGTAACAAACATACTCTTCAGCATTTGGAAGTATGGGCAAATACATAAATATAGCTTCTACTCACCTTGTACACATGAGCACTTTCACCTTCAAAAGCAATCTCTAAATGGGCTTTTTAAACATTTCTCTGAGAAAATTAGATGGTACATGTTTGAAACAATCTTAGCCATCAGTGTAAGTTATGCCTACCTGCATTAGCAAATGTATTTTTTTTTTCCTTGCTATTTAAAAAAAAAAAAACAACAACCAACCAACATATGCTATTATCTACTACACCAGGGAGTAAAAATAAGTAAAAGGAAACCATGGTTAAAATCAGGACTTAACAACTAGCCTTCACTTTAGGGGGGGAAATTATTGAGCACAATGTGAAATACACTTTAGTGAACAAAATAATGAGAGACTTACTTATGAAAAATACGATCATTTTAGAAAACCTTATGTACAGTGAGTAGTAATCAGTTCTCCATAATATTAACCAGAAGGAGTACTTAAGTTTTTTGACATCCCTAATTGTGGAGCCTGGGGAGCACTACAGAATATTTGCATTAAATTACTCCTCATTTTCCCAGCCCTGTCTGCCCCTTCCATAGGCTTTGCTGCCAGTATTTGTGAATTTGGCAGAAGCCCACAGATTTCATAGCTAATATTGTTGTTTCTTGCCAGGAATAGCAGAGTAAGGTGCATTATATACTGCATGACAATTAAGGACTCGGGGAAATCATGCCGATTTTCAGATGCAGTATCCAGGTGTCATCATTTGTATCAAATTAGTGAAATGGTGTCAAAGAAGATACACAGGGCCCCAGATGCGATGCATGTATTTCTGTTAAGAGCTCAGGTGAACTCTTGTAGGAAGGAGCTGAGCCTACAGTTTCCATCACTGCGGTGGCAGGAGGGTTGGAGTCGTTCTCCTGCCTTTGTGAGACGTGTGTGATTGCAGGCGTGTTGTGTGGTTTTTCATTTGGTTCTACTCTTCCCTGTGTTACCGCGGTGACGGCTGGGTGACGTGTGTTGTTGCTTACTATTGTTGCCTTGTATTAACTTTGAGTGCTATTGTTTGAGCTCCCACCTTAAGAGTGATAAGTGGACTTTTTCACAAGCATTTGTTCTTGGTGTAATTCTGCTTTCATTTAATGCTTTGCTGATAAACAAAAGTTGTGCTGGTTTAACTATATCAGTGGAACATCTCTCTGCTTGGGCAGATATAGACCTGTAGATTTAAACTACACCTCTGTAGTTTAATGTGCAAGCATTGCCTATTAAAGACAGACATTGAGTAGAAACCAACGTAGTTGGTATTGAAAACCCTAGCAATCAACGTGTTTAAATGATGAGAGAATTTATCAGCATGCCTCCTTTACAAACAAATTAAAACAAACTACTCAAAACAACAAACAAATCCCATCACACTACCACTTACAACAAAAACCTTAGTAAATATACTTTACCATCTCAGATTAGTGTCTTGTGAGTGTATTTTATTAAGTGGATTATAAATATCGCAATATCTTTAGAGGAATGCAGTGGCTGCTTTTGGAATCTAGAGGTAAATATGTCTAAGAACTGTGTAATCAGTGTGAAAAGTAATTCAGGTAAAGGTGTGTATGTTTACTAAGTATCTGTGAGGCTTATAACCAAGGTTTGTTTTGCTGGTCATGATGCTACAAGCTGAGGAACCTTCCCCTGTTCTCAGGGTTACAATTAGTGATGACACCCCTAGGAGACAGTCAGGTTTAGAGCATCTGGGTTGGGATTTCTGAGGCAGGGTGAAACGAAATTTCAATTAAGTGGATTGGATTAGCCCTGGCTGGGAAGCGGAACTGATTTTCTCAGGGAGAGGAAAACACTTCAAGAAAACTGTGTTCTGATTTTTTCCCAGTGAAAATTACTATGGAACTTATATGCCAAAACAAACAAAAATTCTCTAGAATCACCCAAATGCTGTATTTTCTAATTACTGAAATTCTGTATTTTGTTTTTAAATATTAAATACTTTGGCATTATATAACTCAATATTATTCAAGTCAAAACATCATTAATTTCTTTTGGCATCACTAGAATCAGGTTTAAACAGAAATACATGCCTTTCAAATGCTTTGTTGTTGGTAAAACTGCCTTTTCTGATTAAAAAAACAAAAACAAAAACAACCCAGCTACTATGTTGAAAACTAACTGGTCAGCTTGGTATTTCAGCAAGGATTATCCCATTTGTGTCTTATTGTCTCTCTTCCAAGCAGATTCTTCTACCAGCCCCTCAATTTCTGTTTTCTGATTTGCAGGCTGGGTAAAAGGTAGTTTTTTGGGCTGCACGTGTTCATGCATGCTATGTAAGAAGAAATAGTAATTATAACTTACTATGGGTTCCGTTTGTTACTTCCTCTGTTGGTATAGTTGTATCAGCAACTTAATGTAGGATAGGTTTATTGTTAAAATAAGCTACATGATGAAATTCTCTTATGTGTTACTTTTGAGTTATTGTGGGCCATTACACTGTGGAAAGCCTCTGGGCTGAGGTAGGTAAACCTCATCTTCCAGGGAATGGGAATAAGGTTGTTAATATTTTAGCAGTTGCTAGGGGTTTCACTACTCCGTGACACTGGCTTTGCTCCATGTTTAGGGTTTCTATCACACAAGGACTCTGATCTGATACTTTTACATCCCTTGCTGAAATGAAGTCCATAAGTAGGCTATTTCAATGAGAAAAAAACATCTTCACATCCTTGACACGCAGCTCAAGTCATCAAACTAGAAGGAGATTTACTGAGGAAAAATATTTGACGTTTGTTATGTAGTAGTTTGGACCTGGATGGTCATTGTGTTTCTCTTTGACTTTTAAATCAATGTCATTTTTAGTACTATATAGAATTCTAAGATGACTTATAATTGCTCCTTTGGAAACCCTCCCAGTGATAGTATCACTATGATATTAAAAGAGACCCACAGTAGTTTCAGAAGCCACAAGCCTTACATGTCACATAGGATTTTAGTCTATCGAAGAGCACCCTGTGTAGCAATTTTGGGGGAGGGAAATTAAAAATGCAATCTGAAACTTGGGGTCTCAGCTGTAATACTCTAGCGATTTGCTACGGAATTTGCAAAAGCAACACGATCTTACATGTATCTTCTATTGCTATGGCTTTCTCACTTCTCACAGCCCCTCAAGGAGTTCCTTTTTAGCTCTCTTTAATTCCCACCTAGCTATGACATCTCCTTATTGTGATCATGAAGTACAGAAGTGCTGTTGGATGGGATTCTCTTTTGAAAGGCTGGAGAAGCTGCCTTGGGAGTGAAGTTAGCAATCTGGTTCGTTTTTTTCATCCACATTTCCTACCTTCTTTTACCATAGACACAGGTAGCGCGATGGGATCACTGCAGTGCCCAGCATGTGGGACTGAAATCTCTGCCAGCAAAGTCAGCTCTTCCCTTTGACAGATGGCTTTTGTTTGTCAGGTAGGCAGACTTTATATTGAAATGGGCTTATTAAGTTGAGCTAGGAAAATTAAACTCCCTTATTGTATAGCAGATGGGCAACAGGAGGAGAAGTCGTGGATTAGTGAACAAGCCTGGCTGAAGTATCTTGGTAGTAAGTCTAGTAGCATAAAAAGGGATCAGTCAATCTGGTGATTGCTATTTAATGTGTCTGCTCACTCCAGCTCAGCAGATTATGATCTCTGGTAGTGGATACACGGGTAGGTACACTCTTGGTGAAATAGAAAGCTTTGGGCAACTGGATATATTCCTAATGTGATTGCTGTGTCTATTCAGGGAACATTTTTAAGGGAGTGAGGAAATAAAGGAAGTTATAATCAAATTACATTGATATAGAACGTGTTCATAAAGGGGAATGTTGGAAGGAGTTAGCAGAAAGGTGGGGTGGATAAGAAAAAAAACGGTCAGAGCCCAAGTAAAGAAGGCATCCATTATCTTTTTTGTTTCTTTTGAAGATCACTAAATGAGAAAGTCCTATGACTTTGTTCTATAAAGAAGTGAAAAATAATGCCTGTGGAGCTGCTGGTGTTTCATTATTCAGTTGAGCACAGTACCTTGTTTCAAAGACTGTTCTTGCAAATGATTATTCTCTATTTCTGTCGGCCTGGCCTCACACCTGGAGGACCCTTACTGAACCATGTCATTTAAAAGTCAAAACCCCAGTAAGTGTGGTGTTTTCTTCAATGCTGAATATAGTAGCAAACACATCTCTTGCATCATTGCTTTTTTTCTTAAATGCTGTGGTTTCTTTTTGTGTAGGTTACTATTGTGCTGCTAGTGCACAAAAATAAGCAGACACTTTATCTCAAATCCTGTTCTTGAGGCCATGAAAAAAAATGAGAGGACCAGGACAGAAGAAGGATTAAGGGACTCTTATGAAGAATCTTATAGTTGCTGGATGTGAACATGCTACAAGTGGGAAGAATACCCATGGTTCTTATCTGTACCTGGGCAACTACTAAACTGATTGAGATATTTCCATTAATTTTACTAGACTTTGGATCAAGTCAGAGATCATTAATATTGCATTGTCATAAGTGCTCTAAAAAGGATAATTCCAAGGACTAATATGGCCTGGATCATCAGTGTGCCCAAGCGTCACCAGTGTGCAAATATATTTTAGATATAAAATGATCAGTTTGGGTCATTTAGTTCTCATATTTTCTAGCCTTCCTGTCACTTATAAAATTACACCAACAATATTAAAACCTATTCCAACATAAAGGCGTTTTGAAGAGTCTATTGTTGATTTAGGGAGTGGGCAGGTAAAGTGAAACAGCAGAGAGGAAAAGGAAGGACACAAAGCAATGTAACTTATTCAATTAAGTTTTCAAAGTCTAAGAGAAGAACATGATAATACTTTTTTTTTCTGTAGGCTCTGACTTGCTGGGATGAAACAAAGTAGCAAGATATATTTTCTACAGGAAATGAATGCTCATATGAGTATAAAAAAAATTAATGGCTATATTAGTCCGTTCAGAGTATCATATATGACTCATTTTGAGATACTCTGCCTTTGTTTCTGTTTATATTAATTTTCTATTGTCAGATCTTACACTTTCTTATCCTTTTCTGTCCTTTTTTTCCTCTGTGGAGAAGTTGTCATGAAAACCCTCACTTCGTGCATTGGTGCAAAATTGAATAGCCTATGTTATGTATATACTCTTATGCCTGAGCAAACACAATGACAGATGTTAGGATACTTATTGCTCTCACATCATGATCTTATAAATCTGACCTTTTTTTATTATGAGAAAATATTTCATTGTTTATTTGATCCAAACCCCATTATAGCTTCTGGACAGATTCGCATTGATTTCCATAAGTTTTGGAAACATTCTTATGAGCTTTTAGTATAGAAAATATAGAAAAAGGAAGATTGTGGGGACGTTGGTGGCTTTCTCCTTGTATTCCCTTGGAGCATCTCCCCCTTTCTAGAGTCAAGTCACAGCTGCATTTGCTGCTTTTGCCATCCAGAAGTGCTTTCCTATAGCTCTCTGCCTCATTGATTCTCCATCTGTTTTAATCTGAACATCTTTCTGGTGACCTGTGTTCACATCTGGTGTAAATATGCTACTATTCAAAGTGTTTTTTACTCTGTCAGTTACCATTTCAGAGAATGATTTGCTGTAACGAGCTGTGTGCTCTGTGCTGTAAAAATCGAGACGTGGCCTCAAGGAATTCTTATGTCTTGCTTGACTGAGATTGGGAAGCACAAGGCTATGTGTTGCCAAGAGACATAACTTATAATCTGTCCCCTCAAATTACCAGGTAAATAAATTACTGGGTAAATAAAGGAGATGGGGATCAGGCAGACAGAGAAGGCAGCTGTTATTCGTATTTCCTTCAAGTTGTGAAGGACTCAAGCCAAACCTCATGGATGTGGGTCAGAAGCCTGCCAGCCACACTGAAAGATACTTGATAACACAAAGGAGTCTGCTAGAAACTTGACCCACTTCTAAGTTAGAGCACAGTGCTTTAATTACAAGCAGATCCTTCTATCCTGTTGTAGTTAGAAAAACAATCTACTTCGTACAGATGGAGCAATGCATTGCCGTCTAATAACAATTTATATTCTAAGGTGGTACAGATCTTTATTTCAACACCAGTTTAGCATGGAAAGGCATTGCAAGAGTATTGATGTTTGAAAAGGAATTTGAATATAGACCAGGTGGTTAATTTGTTCCCTTTAGTTAGTATGTTTAACGAGGGAGGGAGCAGTCTGCCGTCAGGTCTCTTGAAGAACTTCTCTGTTGCTATTTGGCATCACTACACATCTTTGCATTTTTGCCTGTTTTCCTTTGTGCTATAGGCTTTTTTCCCAAAACACTAGGCAAGGAAAATAGCATGTGGATGAAAAGAGGACTGTCTGAATGGCTTTGTATGTCTATTATGTGAATTGGTACAGAAGAAAAGGATGCATCACAGGCTTTGATAACAAGCAAATCAGAAGCTATTACTTTTTTCCTATGGAGAAAAGGGGATCACTTACAGGCCTTCAAAATAAGAAGATTTTTTTCCAATGCCCTAGAGAATAATAATATTTGTGTAAAATGAGACACTACTGTTTCTTTCCATTTCACTGAACAGGAGCCATTTGTGGTGTCTGAATGCATCTCTGCACTTAGGAATGACGTTGCTGCTGTTGAATTGGATAAGCTGTGGTGATGCTACTTCTTGACTCCTGATCCAGCTGGATCAGATTTTGATCTTTGTAACATGTCTTCCATTTTGCAGGAGAAAATTAGTAGAACAGTTGGTATTCCACAAGGATTTGGCAACTAGAAAACACTTCTGAGGTTGTTACGTAGTGATTGCTTATGTGTCTGAGTAATTGCATGTTAGAATGATTGTCACATTCAGTAACTGCATTGCCCATATAGCAAGTGTCTTTACTCAGAGTTGGTCTGAGTAAAGCACAATGTGCTTGGGTTGGGTGGTGGATTTGGGCAGTGCTTGTTCTCCAACCTGTGTGTGAACCTATCGGAGTTTTAGCCATGGAAAATAACTGAGCAACTACAGCCCCCATTGGCTTTACAGAGAACTGCAAATGCTCAGCAGGCCTGTGGAACAGTTTAGTTATATTACATATTATAAGGAAAACTCTATTTCCTAGCATGAAGCTCATGGTTAAAAGAAATTCTAGATAAATACTGCTTATACACCCTAAATCACAGGTAGTGGGAAGAAAACATATTGCTATTGGACAATAACCAGCATGTCAAATAAGGTAAATTGATGTAAAGAAGCAAAGACAAATGGAAATCTCAATCTGTTAAAAGCATTTCTACATGTAGTCTTAAGGACTCTTGTTCTATTACTGTTCTTCCTCCTGCATGGCTTTATTTGCATTTATTTGCTATTTACCAATGGGATTAAAAAAAAAAAAAAAATCAATGGTTTCATGACAAGGCTTATTTCTTTAACACTTGTAGAGGCCAAATGAAAAAAGCATGTTATGCTGATTATAAACACTAATACATTATTAATGAAATAAAACACTATCCAACCAATAAGCTGGTTAATACATGCAGGAGGAAAAGCTAATGCCTGGTTTGTTTGTAGGGTTTTTTGTGTGTGTTTTCATCTATTTAGCCTTACTGCAACCCAGCAGGCATCAGATAGCTCTGTATAACTTCTTAAGCTGCTGCCAAAAGGTAGTGGAGCTGTTTTTCCAGTGTTTTTCTTCAGTTGGCTGTTATATTCATTCTGGCTTGGCCACTTTAGCTCCTTGTCTTCCTCAGTGCCTAGGTATCCCTGCAGGTCTGTCTGTCTCCAGTCAGTGTAACTATAACTAACCTGTGACTCCACAATCTGAGGTTTGTGTCTTGGAAGTACAGTCTACAATTTTCTTCGAGCCTTGATTGATTGAACCAATCCTTTTTCATTTTTTAAACAGTCTTTCAATACTTCGAGAGTAACTGAAGTTTACCACTTTGTTTGGTATAACCCCCTTATTTTTTTTTGTTGCTATTGTGGCAGACGTATAGAAGAATAGCATTGCACTGGCTTCTCCTGTGCCTATCAGAATAACAGGAATCAACAAGGAAGCTGTAAACCCTGTGCTAAGAGGAAGCTAACGACGGAAAAAATACTCATAATACCTGTCTCTTGGTGTCAGTCCTATAGCAGTTGTTGTCTGCAAGGCACAATGGAACATCTGGAAGCAAGCGCCCTTCTATTCAGGTGGCTGAAATTGCATTAGCTGCTCTCGCATAAAGAACAGGATTAGAATGACAGACCTCCCCACTGAAATATTTGCTTTTGAATAAACTTGTCAAATGCAACGAGGAGTGCCATGGCAAAACTTTGCAGGTTTCACTGTAAGGCTTCTGTTTATATTGTGACAAGAGGACTCTGTTCAATTGAGTTGCATTTTGGTGCCGTCTGCTATAGGTAGATACAATGAAGGGGTACAAAGGGCAAGTTCCATTCATTGCTATCAAGCTTCCTTTCTTCTAGTAGCAGTTAACAGCAAAATAATTACTGCATGTATAAAACAGGTGTGTGGTGGAAAGAATTCATGAGGGAAGCAAGAAACTGTTGCAATACCTTCAGATTAATTTATGCTCAAGATAGATTCACCGTTCTTTATGGCACAACAGGGGACTTTAAATATAATTGGGAATACAAACTAAGGAGGATAATAGAGAAGGAAGGCATCCTGCAATACCTTTGGAGTTCGTGCATTATTCCTGCTTGCCAGAGTCCGCTTTGGTGAGCATTCACTTAAGCATAATGAAAGTGAAGCTCACAATATAGCTTTGTAGAAACTAGGTCAGGTAATTTGAAGCTGCTGCTGTAGCTTCCTTGACTCTTCATCTGTAGAGCTAAAGTCCAAATCAAAAACTTTCAAAAGGATAGTTTTCATTAATAGCCAATGCAAAACTATCATGTGATTCAGTACTTTGAAACTAGGCACAGGTGACAAGTCTGGTTTTCGATACTCTAGGAAGTGACGTAGATATTGAACTGCATCAAAACAAGGTTCTGATTTGCCTGATGCCTGTCTTTACTCTTTAATGTTACCGTTGCTTCTCCCAACATTGATTGTTTTGTTTGTTTTAGATGTTACCGGGTATTACCAGTTTCCCAGCCTTGGCTGGGGGTTGGAAAAGTGCCTCCACTTTGCCTTACTCAGAAAGGTGTATTAATAGTTTTGCCACTAGAAACAAATCCGTTACATTCCTCTAGTTTTCCTTGTGGGCTGAAGTTTCATCCCCCTTCCCAACAGTTGTTCAGCCTGTGTTGGGATCCCTCGCTAACATATTCTATTGTTGCTTGTGTCAGCTTGGTTTGTCTATACAATACTATGCTGAATTAATGAAGATGTTAATTGTGCTATAATGGTATGCTGAAATGATTTTAAACAATGACAAAAATAAGAACTAGTCATTTGGTGAGTCAGTGAAGTTGAGCCATACAGGCAACACAAAATATTTTATCTGAAGCTTCTTTATGATATCTTCTAAAGAAAGATATCATTTTTTTCCCTTCTCTATTTGGATATTGTAAATGGGAATATATTTTTAGATTATGTCAACTCTGGTTGACATCCTTCAATTTTGAAAGATTATTAAACTGGCACAAAAGATCCTGTATCCTAGAGATTCGTGTTTCCTTGGTGAGGTATGTGGCCACTAAGGCTATAGTGTGTGGGCTGCGTTTGTGGACCCAGTTCTCCTGAATGGCAGAAACGTGTCCGGAGTTGTCATTCAGATGGAGACCCTGTCACACATGCAGGACAACAGAGGCAAAATTACTGGTTTCCAGACCATACAGCAGCAGCTGGAGTAAAATGTTGAGCTAATGTGAATGAAATAATAAAATTTGGCTCTTAGACCAGAAATGAAGCACTGATTCGGTAGTATATTAACTGCTCATTTTGTTTAAAAATGGCAAAACAAAATGATTCAGTGCTTCCAGAACATTTTTTCCCATGTACTTCTAAATTAAAAAAAGTTTGTTTGTTGTTGTTACTGTTCCAGTGTACCCCCATAAAACAGTAATATTGCCCAAGGGAGGGGAAAACAAAAAAAAAAATCACATTTCAAGTATTTTTATAGAATAATTTATCCAACTTATGCATAACAGATGAAAACAAATGTCATTAATATTAACATAATTTGATAGTTTTATTTAATTTCTGCTTTGTGAAGTCTTATTCATCTCTATGCTTGGCTCTGGGGGGAAAAACCAGTTTAACATAATTTTTGGTCCTAATTTAATCTTTGCTAGTCTCAGATGGTCTTCTGCTCTCCTACTGAAGTGCTTTATTAGTGTACTACTTTCAAGATATTGACATTGTTTGTTCCCTAGGCTTTTCATGGGCAAAAAGATGGATATCAATTTTTCAGTAGTAACTTTCTCCCTGAGAATTTTTTTCTTTGATATCTTACCTGAAGACGGACCTTTTAACATACTGATTTCTTGCTTCATTTATCCTTCATCTTAATTAGAATTGGGTATCTAGTTATGAGTTAACTAAGCTTATAATTTCTAGCTCTTCAAGTCTGTGTTATTGCGCTAAGCTTTAGAATTAGTTGGTATTGTTGTGGAGGTAAAGGTTATAAAGTACATTAGTCTTGTCATAAGCTGTATTGTGATTTCCAGTGGAAACACGAGTTAAATATGGTATTGGTATGAAATCCTCTCTGAAGCTACTTACTATAAGGCACCCAGACCACCTGCGTTTTTATATCTGGCAGCTGAATACTACTTAGAGTGAAATGGATGCTCTTGTCTCTGTTGTAGCTGCGAAGGGAATTGATGCACATATGCCCCTTTCCACTGGCCAATAATCCTGGCAGCCTCTGGGATGCAGGATAAGGCAGCAGAAATAAAAGCCAAAAAAGAGAAACCAAATCTAGGTCAGAGAAGTAAGCTCATGACAAGAAGTAAATTGCCAAGCAAAAAGGCATAGAGTTTAAATAAAAACAAGTGGGGTGGGATTCTGGCTTTGTTACAGATGTGCTTTTCATGAGGAGTCAGGATTTTGCCCTTGTGGGTTGGCAGGAGGATTCTCCCTCCTCTAAGCTGACTAGAGCAAGCCATGGAAATCCAGCAGTTATTCTTTCTTCCTTATTCCGTTTTAGCAGTTTTTGGTGAGGGTGCTAACAGTATGAACTATGTTAGTGAAACAATTACATGCTAAGGAACACTGTTTATATTCGATACAAAACCTGTAGTCCAACACGTTGTCTCTGAGCTGTTTGGCGGTGCTAAGTATAGAACCAGCTGTTGTGTAACATCTGTGAGCCTGCAGAGCAGTCCTGAGATTTCTGTCCTTCCCTACTCCTGACCTCAACTCTCATTTCTCCTCCAAGTCTTTTCAGTGTGGTGTGCCTCTCCCTTGGGCTAATCGATTTTTCTATGAGTTCTTCCTCTATTTCTTTACCAGTTGATTAAAACAAACGAAACAAACCAACCCTGCAAGTGCTGCATTATCTTGCTACCTGGGAATAAATTATAGCAGCAACCTCTTACTTTTCAGGACCTCCTCTAGTAGTAGACACCTATTGCCAAATCTACTGTGCCCATTTTTCTGGATTTTTCTCTCTCTTAAATAAAAGTAATAATAGAAGTGGTTTCCCTGACATCTGATCAAACACTTTGTCATTCTCCATCTGCTCCATATAATCTTTCTTCCTGTTGCTACTTGGCTTTTATTTCTGTGGCCAATGGATACAAAAAGGGATTGTAATTGTTGGCAGAAGCTAACACAACTATCCCATTTGCATTATGGCTTTGGTTTTCAAATTTCTTTTGTCTCTTACGATATAGATCACTACTGGAAATTAGATTTTGTACATTATGTCCTGTGTGGATTTTAAAGGCTAGTATCATATTGAGCATAAAGCTCTTGCAATAGTTTTGTTCTTTAATTTTGAATATTGGTAATGATTTTGTTAGTTACTAATAAAACCTTTACTGTTGTCAAGGCATTAACAAGTGCAAAAGGGAAAAGGTAACACTGTAGTATACATGGACTTACTGGAATGAGGCTTCTAACAGATGAGTTGCATTTCATCATACATAAAAGGCAGATCTTCCAAAAACTGTGGATGGGATGCTTGATTTGCTTGTTGATTCTTCAGCAATAAATAACAAATGTTCTACCAGTACTGAAATTTACAGAACTAAAAGTTGGCCTTGATTATAATTTTAAACAGTGCTGAAAAATATTGTAATGTCTGGATGTTTGCCTTGAATATCTCTATAGAAATATACCTATTTAGCCCAGTTAGAAAACAAAATACAATTCAGAGTTTCAAATTTTTAAATCTTGCATTTTGTACGTATTGAAGGATCTGTTACACGATATGTAAGGAAGTTACCGGTGTATTATAGATATAGCAAATAGGTTGTAAAATTGAGCATTCACCTCAGGCATATCTATTTTGTGATTTAAAATGCTGTTTAGAAAAACAATTCTGGACAGCAGTGGAAAACTCTACTACTAACACAGTTTATTGCTTCATAAGAATCTATGTAAAATACCTCAGAAGTGGAAAGAACAGATATTTGATTAATACTTAGAGATTCCTTCTTTATGATTTTCATGGTATTGTTGTGTATCTGTATTTGATAGGGTACCTTAGAAATATTTTTTTTACTAATAAATAGCAGTATTTTGCATTAAAACCCTAACACTTCTTGTTAGATTCTAGTATGTTGAGTCTCAGTATTTCCCCCCCGCAGAAAAATAGACTTAAAGGAGGAAAACTCTAAAACTGATCTCAGAAAAGGAGACTTCTTATGAGGCTGCTATCATCAATTTTTAACTGATGTGCAGGGAGAGGGTGTAATAAGAAAATAAACTAGAACAGGCTTAGCATTTTTAGAAACTTTATTATTGACAAAATCCCATTTCTTGTGCACTCAAAGTGGTTACTGATGGTGCCTCAAACAGGCAATATTTGTCAGCATTTATACAGTACTTCTTACTCAAGATTCCAAATCTCTTCAAAACACTTAAGTAAATCATAGAGCCTCCCTGCTATGTGTGTTAATTGTATTATTTTCATTTACAGATGGGGGAACATGGGGGGGGTTAAGTGGTTTGCCTGTGGAGTGTGGTCTGAGTTTCTTTTGTCTTGGATTAGAATGAAGGAAGGGAAATCCCTATCACAGTGTTTAGGGACATTAACCGACAGCTCTAGAACTGGAGCCTGCGTACACCTTCTCCACTAAAATGACAATCCAGAATAATTAAAATACAGGTGAAAGCATTAATAAATTAAAATGAGCCACCAAATAAGCCAATTTGCTGTGCCTTCTGGTTTGCTTTTGGCTTGGTTCCTAATCTTGTTTCTCGCAAGGGAAACTCCTACTGTGAAGAGCTGCTTCTTAATAATAGAATATTACTTTGCTGATTAATATTTGTTGGACATTTAGTCTAATTATGGTTTCTCACAGCTTCTTTAATTACTATAATATGAGGTTTGACTTAAGCAAAACATTTCAGATGAGTTTAGCAATGCTTTGCAACTTAATTCTGTACATGGAGCACAGCAGCTGACTGTTGGGAGAGAAAAACACAGTCCTTCCTAAACCTGGGACACATGTTCCTGAATGATAAGATATGTTAGTATTTTTGTTTCTGAATCAAAAGATGTAATAGCGAGGATTTACAGAGGCTAGGAACTCTGAAAGCTCAGCCTAGGGAATAGCTGCAGTGAGCATGATTAACTGGATAAAGGGGAGCTCTGTGTTGGGCAATTGAGGATGTCAGTGTTTACTCACTAATTGAAATTGGAGAGACAGAATTAAAAGGCTGTGATTAGTAAGGCATGCCAATATCTTTAAGGGCTAGCTGCTACCTTTTCTAATGAATGTGCAGAGGAACACTGGGTTGTTTTTCTTGGTGAGAAATTGTCCTATTCTACACTGTCTGTGTTTAAAAGCAAGAGGTAAAATGTGAAGACAAGCCTTTTGAAGACATTAGTCACTAATTTTTTTCTTTCCAGGATGTCACATTGTAAAGCAGATGTTAAATCACATATATATTTGTTGAGTATCTCTATGAAAAGCACAAAACTACCTGTATTGGACTTTTGGTAGTAAATATAAGCATGTTGGCAGAGCATGAATGAAGGTTCCCAGGTAAGAACGAAGTGGAGGATTCACTAATAACGTGACCTGTCAGCTGTATTTTCAGTTCTCCATTTGTACACTTCCAGTGCTAATTTCAAACGCCACACTTTAATTTCCTCTACTTTCACAGGGAAATGCTTAAGAGCAGATCATGTTCTTGACTATGGGAATGATAACTCCACTAATATTTAAAAACAAACAAACCAACCAAACCCATTTCTGTATATCAATCCTGTTAAATCAAGGAATTATATCCCTGAAGTCCAACCTGAATTTCCTACTTGATCTGCTTAATATTTACAATGAACTTGAACCTGAAGCTGTTGAGTGCAGTGTGTCCATGTTACAGAGGACTTGCATGTTTGCTTGATGTGAAGTTTGAGATGCCAAATGCTGATGGAATAAACACTTCCCATTTTTCATGGACTTGGAAAACTTACTTCAGACTTTGTTCTCCTCCTTTGAAATGATTTATATCAATGTACTGAAGTAGAGAAGTATGTAACTTCCAAAATGCTCATGCTTCACAGAATGTAGTAAGACATGGGAATTTGATTATGGAAAAAAGATCTCTTACAATATTTAAAAAAGAAAAATTAGGCTTCTGGTTTTGCATAATGCTTATTTATCTTGAAGTGTAAGGCTTTTATGCATTCACCCCTGCAAACCAATTCTTATTTAGGAGATGAAAGATTGTGTAAAATATGAAATTCTTGTATAATTTAAAGTGCCTGAAAATCTACTGTAGCTTCCCAATTCAGTCCCAAACATAAAGAATTGATTAAAAAAAGGCATTTAAATAATAAAAATTGTTCAATGCTGAGCATGATCAGAACTCAAATAATTTTCAAATAAAAGTACCTATAAAAAATGGAAGCAGTCAAATAATTTTAAATTGCTTTATACCACAAAAACGCAGAACCCCAATCACTTCCAGGCTGAAGCTTTTACCAAAAAAAAGTGCTCCAGGAAATTTAAATTGTGATGTACAAGGAAAAGGGCCTTTAAATTATTTGATGCTTGATTTTTTTTTTTCCTTTAAGATTTTATGTTTATGTGCAACTCAAACATCTTAATTTTGTTGAAATGAACCAAGACATTTGATTGTATAAATTTGCAAAAAATTAAATTAACCCCTGCTACAACTGTTACTGGTAGGACATTTCATAATCAAATGCATATATCCTGGTGCAGGAATTCTCAGTACTTTGATTATTTTGTGTAGTTCAGACAAAAACCAAATACAATATAACCCAATAAAGAAAATAACTTAAACACTAGAGTTATTCTTTAACCTGTCTCTCTGATAAAAGTGGACCTCTTCAGATCCCCCAAATCTAATTTATGTTGGACTTTTTTACCTGGTCAGTCTAGAGAGATGCAAAAGCATGTTCTTATGTGCTTTGTGTCTGGGAATTAAAAAAAAAATATGACCCTGACTTCTCTCAGCTGCTTTAGTGATCACATTTGGATGTGGATATAAGTTGCAAAAGCAAGATCGAAGGCGGACTCACCTTTTTTGCAACCTTTCATGTGTTTTATGTTTATTGCTTGTGTCTACCTGTTGAATCTCATGTGGAACAGATTATAGACTCAGTAAATACAGATAACTAGAATTGATAAATGTAATGAAATACTGTCTACAGTGGGGAGGCTACAATAACACATTGTTTCCCAGTCACTGCAGAAACCCAACTTGATTTAAACTGCAGATTTCAAAAGCAATGGTTAGTTTATCCTGGAGGTTTCATGATGAAGTCTGAGGGATACAACCATCCCTGTGTTCTCATACCTCAGCACTGACAGCTGCCCCTGCACATAAGAGAAAAAAAGATCATGTTCTCATAGGTACAGATAATTTATCAAACATTTTCTGTGATGATTGTTTCTACAACCAACCAAAAAAAGGCCTTGAAATAGATAACAATTAACTTGCAGTATGTCCCAGCAGCATCATTCCTTGATGGGTGAGAGACAGGTCTAGTGTAAAGAAATAGGAAATAGGTGTTCAATAGGATGTTAGTGGGGCATTCTCCAGTACTCATCTCATTCTCAATGTGTCAGGATATTCTTTGGTTTCCTAATACATGTGAGGTCAATAGCTGTATCTTTTACATAAAAGATTTCATTCAGTCTTTAAATGGCAAGCAATTATAAGAGAAAGGGTTATAGACCAAGGACTTGGTTTCATATTTTTTATGTTACAATTAATTTACCAGGCTGAATTTCCACCCCCTCCCTTGCTTTGGCTACTAAATGTTGATCTTTAATAGTTATCATGTTCCTAGCATTAAGGGGTTTTATTTCTTTGGAAAGGTCATTCTTGTTGTAATGTCACAGTTAACACAAAGGGGCCTGGAAGCTTGAGAGATTTTACTTTATTGTGATGTGCTCAAAAATGTTCAACTACTTGCTGTCTTTCCCCCAGGACATGCTTTCTCTAAACTCAGAAGAGTTAGTACAAGTTCTTTTAAATTTTTGACTGTGTTCTTGCAATTCATTAAAAATATTCCTCAAGTATCATCTTGCACTGCCAAAAAGCCCTGGGTCTTTTTTTATCCTTTTCTAGGATAGTGGTGCTTTATTTTGACAGGCATACAGGGGGAGGGGGGCACGAAAGGACTTAATTGAATTTACTGCAGTGTAATTATATAGCTCAGCTTAATAGGTTGATCTTCTAAAATCTATAGAAGTGTGTCCCTTAAGAAGGTCAAGCAGGCAGGTAACAGCTAATCTACTTTCATTTTCCTTCCTGGAATTTCTGTTCTATGGGTTATGTATACCTATATGTATACCTATATGTATACCTATATGTATATTTCTGTTCTATGGGTTATGTATACCTATATGTATACCTATGCAATAGGTATTATGTCTAAGTGTGGGGTAACATACTGCAAATCCAGTGACCTCAGTCCTTACATCTAATAAAGGCTTAAATTACCTCTGTGTGTGTGTGGTTGGTGTTTGGGTTTTTTTTGCTTGTCTGTGGTTTTGTTTGTTTGGGTTTTCTGTGTGGTTTTTGTTTTGGGTTTTGGTGTTTTTTTTGTTTAAACAAACAAACAAAAGCGATCTATTCACTACACTAGCTTTTAAGGCTTTCCTCTATCTGCAGGCAAAAGTTAGCATATAGGTGAGCAGTTTCTGGTTTGTATTTTTTCTCAATTTGTTGATTCCGAAGCTCAGTTCCATCTCCTATAGGCGTATATTATGTGCATAATGTAACCATAGCATGTCCTTTTAATTTGCTAAAAAGAGACCTCTTGGACTTGAACTTCCCCAACTGGAATGAAAACTGGCACACCCTTGATTTCCTGGAGCTGGTAAACAGGCCAACCAGAAGAGGTGCGTGCTATATTCCACCATGTATCGCGTGGTTTTTGGTCTGGCTTCTGAGATTGTATAAGCCTTGTTCTCTTATTGCTTAAACATGTTTTTCGTGGTTCCCTCGTGTAACACTTGAAACCACTGGGCAGTTTCAGTTCTAGGTGGTAGGCTGAGCTCTAAGTGTCAAGTTCATATGAGTTTCATAAAAATCAGAAGCTGCTGAGAAGATGGAGAACGTGTTGACATCCCCACTGAAAGAAAGACGCAGGTGATTAACAGGCCCTATCCTTACTAAAAGAGAAGACACTTATGAGCTGCTTTTTTTTAAAGATAAATCAATAGGAAGCCAGTCTTCAGAACGATTTATTTTAATACTATTGTACTACTGTTGTTCAGTATGATTTATGGTAAAGAAAAAATAACCCTGCGATGTGCAGATAACTTTGGGCAAAAAAATTGTCTGCAGTTGTTCTACAGAATATGTTGTCCTCTTCCTATAAAAAATCAAAAAAAAGAGTGTCAAAATTGTTAGACAGGTTTGCTTTGGGCTTTTTGCCTTGTAGCAATTTTTCAATTTTTATTATGAGTCTTTGAATGTTAGGCTTCACCCCCACCAGTGCTTTTGCTTGAATCAAGGGAATTAATGTATTCACTTTTAAGCATCTCGCATTCATGACTGTGTAAGACAAGCTCAGAAAATGTTCCACAAACGTTTTCTTGAAACTGAAAAACTTTTTCTTCGCTTCTCTTTGTACTCTTATGAGTTCAGGGGGTAGGAGGTTGGTTCCTGTTGTTGTAATGTTGCCAAATGATAGCACTGTGCATGTGTTCAGTAGTCAAAATCATGCTATTCTTAGCAAGCTAATTTTTGGTTTTAGCTTACCAGTGCAAAAGATAAATGTTGGATGTTACCCTACGTTCAGTTTTGTGGTGCTGTAATAATTGCTTTATAGTATTACTTTGTGGAGTATAAAGGAGACGATGGATGGAAGGTTGCACCTTTTTTGATAATCATCACACTGTTGGGAAATTAAACATATATCATATTCCTTATAGTTTCCAACTATCCTATCCAAAACTCGCTATCTACTCAAAGAAATATGATTTTAATTTTTTCTCTAATAGCTTTTGCCACATCAATGTTTTCATGTATGGAATAATGACTTTGCCCCATGCAACTGTGTGTGAAGGGTTATAAATATGTTTAAACAAGTCTTAATTTATTTCCTTGATTTACAAAGAGAGACTCATATTTTCATTCACTTAAGTGCTTCATGAAGTCATTACTGCTGGAAAATAGGATCAACCTGTTTAGTTCATTAAGTGATAAATAACTAAAATGTTTGGTATAAGCACATCTTTGGGCAGGTTATTGTTGTAATGCGGTTTAGGTTTTGGTAATTTCATATCTTGCGGTATAACCAGATCAGAACTCTGACTTTCAATGTTTCTTCTTTATGCTTCTTTCACTGGTACAGCAGTGCTATTGAATGGCTCATTTGCATTATTCTGTGCCCTGTAAAATGAATTTATTATACAGTTTCTCTAAATAGGCTAATTAGTTGTAATCTCAATCCAGTAGTGCATGGGTTTCAGCAAAATACGATTACTTTTTTTTTTTTGTAACATCTAAAATAAACAAAAAAATAATGGTGGGGCCCAACATGTCCTACCATGATTTGTAGATATTTACTTGTTAAAGAGTTGAGTACTTTAAAATATTACAAGTAACACACTTTGGCCTCTTATCACTAAAATTCTTAATGAGCCTGTGTGATAGTTATTGCCTGGATTACAAAATATTCACAATATATACAATATTCAGATACATCTACACAGATGAGCCAATAAGTCGATCCTGTGCTGTGAGCCATCTTAAGTCTGGAAGCCACCATCTACCAGCAAATCCTGAGTCTCTGCTAATAAGCTCTGTTGAGAGGGAGGTTAAGCCTTGGCTCTGTGCTGGAAGATGCCTGCACTTGTGAGCAGAGTTGGTTCTCATCTGCTCAGAAAGGGCATAGATAGATTTAGCAATGCACAATGGTTTGCATTTGCGTTTGTGTTTCATAAAGATTAATCATGACCCTGTTTGTAAAAGCTGCTTAACACTGTTGTAGCTACATGGAGGCAGTATGTCTGTTGATGTCAAATTTTTCAGCTCTCTGTTAATTTTAGAGTGATTCTGATCCATCAGTATGCCAAGATTTTTAAAAGTAGGAGTGGAATTTTAGGAAGCATTAGACAACATATTTTGGGCTTAAGGAAATATTAATATCACTTAACAGACCACAGAGAATGCTTATCTAGAATTCTTGGTGTATTTTGCACATGTGCAAACTTAAGCAGGCACAATGAAAGGTTACTGAGATGAACAAAGGAATATGTTTGTATATAAGGAGATTGAAAGAGCTTGGTTTGTATAGCCTAACAAATTGAAGAGTTAAAAGAGGAGAAAGGTTAATCAAGTTATGAGACAAGACTTATACAAGAATACATAGCTGTAAATTGCCCACAGATGGGTTCTCGAAGCTGCAAAATGACCATCAGAATAAGGGTCCAGAATTGTGGGATGCAGGAAGAATTACTTGTGATCAGGGTCAAATGTTCTGGCCAGGAAACTGTATGTTGGACTTGCTTCTGTGACAGCTGAGATGGTTCCTTCCAGGCTTTGTACATGGCTTTTCTGGCATCCCAAGTCAAGGGAACTGCAAGATTCCTAAACTTCTGATGTGTGGAAGATGCATTAGTAAGACTTGAGTAAAAACTTAATTTTAAGGTGCAGTTTCATGGCAGCTTAACCAGCCTAAGTGTAGACTGTGATGGTCTCACACCTGACCATGTTTTTCTAGCTTGCACTATTCTGCAGGCACTGGCTGTCCCTGAGCTTCCTGGTGACTCAGTTCAAGGAGCAGATGGGACTGGAAGAGCAGAAGCAGCGATTGGCATCTGGGGAGAGAGGAATGGTCGCAGCTGTGGATTCAGGCAGGGATGCCATGGATGTGCTCGCACACTTTCTAGTGCACTGGTCCTTCTTGACCTCAACCAGCGTGAACTTGAGTTGGTTTGGGCTTTGAAGAGACCTTGGGGTCTTATCTTAAAAAACGGATGATGCCACTTCTAGACATCATGAATTTCAGAAGGAAAGTAGCTGGTTATTCAGATACTAGTGCTGGTAAATTTCTTTTTGAATAACTTAAGCTGATATTCAGTGTCATGGAAAACGCACACTTTTTACTGAATATGTGATAAAATTATTATAATAAACATACATTCACAAGGAAAGTGCTCATAAAAAGAAAGTTCCTGTGTTAGATAGTCTCACAAAAGAGTTTGTAATATTTTTTTTTTCCGGTTAATGGATGCCGACCGCAGTCACAGTGACAGGAGAACTGAATTCATTTGAGCCAATAAAGTGATGCTGATTTGCATTTTCATAGCCCACCCTTCACTACCCCAAGTGTGACTTTCACTTTTAGGACAGAACCATGCAGTAAATGGATATGTAGGCCTTTTAAAAGAATATTTATCATCCTTGAAGAATCTTAGTGCCAAATCTTAATAGCATTTCTTACAAAAATGACTTGAATTCACTATCAGATTTAGAGGTAGAGCTGCAGAGGTTCTGAATAATCTTTTTTTTTCTGAACGTCTTTCCGATAAAAAGGAGAGATTAAAGCCTAAAACAGGGAATACTTCCCCCCTGATGAAAATACTGAACAAAAAGTTCCCAAATCATAGTCCTGTAGACAACAAATTCTTGCAAAATAATTGTGTGTTTAATTTGGTCACTTTGAGGGATAAACAATTCACCATACCTTTATGCGGTGTTAAAATACCTTTGTTAATTATGCCAATCAATGGATAAGTTATTCAGGCTTTTGAGGTTCTTTTCTTTTCCAATTGGTATTTTAAAATACAGAAGACAAGGAGAGCTTCATGTCCAGTCTGCATGTGATTTGATGAAACAATTGCCTTAGGACCTGCTTGACACTCTAATTGGAGTCTGCATAATTCAGAATCAGAACCTTATTTAAAGCAGCGCTCTCCTTATTCTGTTTAAGTATCCCTCTGTTAATTTCATTTAAATAACTCCCTCATTTACATCTTGAGTAAAAAACCTAAAATCAATGGATAGTTCTTACTGACTTGAGTGAAGGCAGGATTTCACCTTCTCTCTGCAAATTATTGTGACTCTGTAATAAACTTGTTTTTCCTCTCTGGCTGCTGCTTTATCCGTTTTTGTGGGTCTAGTGTTGAAGGACCTGAAGACAGAAAGGGCTTTAAACTTCAAAGATCTTGATCTGCATGATAAAAATATTTTGTTAGGTGCAATTTAATTCAGTGTTGGCAGTTCTCATTATTCTGACTACTTTTTTCTTTGGTTCTCAGCTTTTAAGATCACCATATTTTTAATGAAAATCTGAAGTTTTCATATGCAAAAAGGAAATTTCTAGTTCTCATGCTTCCAGGAGAAAAGCTCAGAAGCATAGATTTTCAATACTCTCTTCTAAGTAAATGAGTCAAATGAATAAAAAAGAAACCCTGAAACCATAGTAAAAAAAAACCAACCCAAACCAAAAACCCCACAAAAAACCAACACCTCCAAATAAACAAAAAAACCACCCAACCAACAAAAAACTTCTTTTCTCAGGAAGTGACTCATTGTTTTTGAACTTTCGAGATTCTTGCTGTTATTAAAATGAGTGTGATTTCTATTTTAGCTTTGTTTTTTGGCAGCTGGGGTGGCTTATGTTGGTTTGCTTACACCTCAGTTTTCTCTCCTGAAATCAAAGGTGGAATGTGGTCTATAGAATATTGCTCCATGAAATGAGATTTGTTTGTATTTATTGTGTGAAATTCATGTCTGGGCAGATGGTTTTCACAGGTGCCATTTACATCACTATTTAGGTAAAGCCTTGCACAGGGATGAATTTCACAATATAAGGATGTGTGCAAAATGCCATTAAGATTCTGAAGCTTATGTTTTTGCGGTAGTTGACCTCACACAGGCAGGGCTAATGAAGATATGAGTGTTTACAGTGGAAGGTGAGAAAATTCCTGTCTGGAGTGAGGATGTGGCCAATGAAACCTGAGTGGAGTTGCTTCATGTGCTGAAAGTGGGCGAGTAAAAAAGGATATAAAGACTTGGGAATTCTTTAGAAGGTAATTTTGAAGATTAACTTTCAGTCACCAGCAGAGGAGGCAGAGGAACCCTGGTTTTTGAGTTGTGGTAATACCCAAAGGTGCTTTAACATCAGGGGTTTCATTAATTTCCTCTGCAATATGGTATAAAATTGCCATCTTCTTTTGTTTCCTAATCCATGTTCTATGTGAGCAGCTTTCAGTGCAAATGTTGAGGTCAGTCAAGGTTACCAGCATGTGTGAGCTGCTTTATTAATGGGGAAGAAAAAAAATGATGTTTCATAGGCTGGCTACCTCATCAGAAGTACAGTTCTAGCTCAGTGACCAGACTTGCCCAGGAGTTCTCTGAACTAGTGGCATTTTCGTGTAGTGACTGGTAATAAATTCTGAAAGACAAACTCTCAGGGTATTAAAAATGAATCTTCACTCTGTACATTTGTGAAAAGCAGTAGCTTATGAAACGCTTTGATTCTGCTTGTCAGAGAACATGGGATCTGTAGGTCTGAGTAGTCACAACTCCCTCGTTTGCTTTTCAGACTTCTGCCCCTTCAGATTTTCATGAGCAAATGATATTTGCTGCATAATTGTAATGCTCTTTCAAGAATGTGGCTTTTTTCTTAGTTATGGATGAAGGATCCTTTTGTATTAATTGCCCAGTACTTACTTGAATAGATGTGTGAACAATATTTATATATTCTGAATTCTGCATACATGATAGTTAAAGATTATTTTCAGTGTATTTAGCTGAGGTCTTTAGACAGCTATCCGTCCTTAAACCCTTTTATTATGTCCAAAAATATGAAATCTACATGGTGCTTAAATTCAGAATATATTCTGCTTTGAACAATATTCTCTTTGCCTTCAACACAAATCTGCTTGGCTTATTTTTTTAAGGTATTTTAAAAGACTTTTTTTCCCAAAGCGAAGAACCTTAACAGAAATTATTTTAATGAGGCAGACATATAGTTCAACAGAAGAAATGTCTTCATGAGGAAAAATAAATTAAAAGAATAATTATGCTTTTAAAAGATAATTGATTAAAAACTCTTGCTGTGGTGACAAATTTAACATCTTCTCTGACATGTTGAGAAGAAGAAAGTGCCTGGAATTGCACAAGTAGAATAAAATGTTCCATTTCACAGCAAGGCCAAGCCTGAGTCTTGTAATTATTTCAAAGGGAGTAAAGGTCATTTTCTATTTGTTACTTCTGTATCATGTGAGGCTTCTGTACCAGCCTTAGAGAAGTTAACTTATGACCTATTTAGAGTGCCCAGATTTCAAAGTCAACTTATTCTGTCACAAATCTGATAAAGTCGACATGTTCTGTTCTTTAAGAACTGACACAGATGATGTCCAAAGCTGTTTTTTTATTTATAGCTCTGTAAGACAAGAGTTTCAACTTTAAGATGCCAGTAGCTGGGAGATCAGAATGTGACTTTTCTCTTGCCGTGTTAATCCTGTAGGAGAAGGGTTGTTTGCAGTTAAATTTTAGCATATATTGCTGGGGCTATTTTTCTGGTGTGGACATATATAAATTTGTTTGTTGGTGCTTGCATCTTGATCAGAAGAATTTCCTTTCTGCTGTGATTGCGTTTTTCTGCATATTCATTCAGTAGCACTGTGAGTCAGAAATACAGGTATTTCAAAAATGCACCTGTGCACATCAAAAATCTGTGCAGAAAATGCATGCGTCCGCCTCTCTGCGTGCTTGTGACCATTTAAATGCATATCAGGCTATTTTTTAAAAATAATCAGTAATCAAGTTTTATGCACGATTTTGAGAGCAGGCTTTGAATATGTCAGTTCACGTTTGCACTTGTCTCATACTGGAAGGTGGAAGGGAACACATCCAATTCTTAACTCCTGTGTAGTCTAGAATCTTCAATAAAATCAATATATCAACGTCAATAATAGAATGAGGGATTAGGCACTGTGCTTTTAAGCCTTGGTAAGAAAGGCAGCAGTTATGTGGATATATAGATGTTAATAATAGTCAAATGTATCGCACCTTGCTTGGTGTGTTACTTTAAGTTTTCCTCCTATTTCTTGGTTAATCCTTCAAAGGGACAAACATAGAGCACGTCAGGATGGAAGGCAGGGGCGTCCATCTGCTGTGCTTGGCTGCTACCCGCTTAATTGTCATGAAATATTCTGGCTGTTTGTCGCAGTCTGTTAGCACTTCTAGCCAAGCTTTTACAGCAAGTGTCAGTGACATGAAACAAATGATCCAGCAGTTGGTTTCAATAAGAAGAACTAATGCAGACCAGGTGCGGCATTGCTGCCTTTGGTTTTTATAAATGGGATCACATAAAACTTATAGTGAGTGTGAAGTGCCCAAAGGGAGAGAGCGGATAATGTATTGCTCTGATTTAGCAAGTGGACTGGGAGTGGTGGTTAAGAGGGAAAGATGCAGATTTTTAAACTTTGCAGGACATCTCTCTAGGATCAGGACCAGCTTACCTAGATGAAAATGTGGTGGAGGTGGAACTGAAGAAACGTGTGAGATGCTGCTATTGGGTTGGGAGAAGCGAGAGTACAGTTTGTCACCTGAGCTGAAGCAGAAAGCAGCTTTCTGCAGTCATGTCTGGGTTTAGGGGGGAAATGGTCCTTGCTGTGCAGCTGAAGAGCTGTATTTGCAAAGATGTAATCATATATTGAAGGTGTCTTGAGTAAATAGACCCATTTGTGCAGGGCCACTTGAATTTAGAAACGTACGTCATTCAGAACCACTGTATTTGACTGTTTACTTCTTGGTCACTATATGTGCTCTCTCAATTTGATTTTTCTTCGGCTGTCCAACAAGCAGCAGATTTGCTGTAATAAATTTTAGAGTTCTCTGCACACTAGCCGAAAGTCAGATTTTGAAAAACACCTTTGGAGGATCTGAAGTAGAAAATACTTTTGAAAATGCGATTACACACACGTAGCTTGAAAAATACACACATATAGGTTGGCTTTTCCTACTCTTGAAATTTACTTCTTTCGCCTCTCTCTTTAACCTTGTAAACGTCTTAGTAATTTTTCTCCTCATTGCCTCTTTCTTGGACATTCTTACCCCCATGCTCTCGTTTAAAAGCTGCTAAGAAAAATAGATTTTCAGGTTGTTGTCTTTATTCAGAGACAGAAGACAAACCTTCAGACACTGAGGTTAGCATTGTACCTCTTTTCAGCCAGTTTTATTTTGCTTTTAAGCTTCCTCTTTTGCTCAGGTGTTCTTGTGGTAACAGGAAACGCTGACCACATATTAACAGTGACACAACCTCTATTCAACTTTAACCTTTAGATCCACCTCCACTATGACACACGCATTTCATTTTCGGCCTTCACTTGGTGTAAGCAAGCTTTTGATTTCAAGGAAAATGGACAAATTGTGGTTCAGATGAGGGAAATAAAGGGCAACAGTTTACATTTGTTAGCAAATAAGTTCTTTTTATAAAGGAAACTTCCGTGATGTGAAACGTCACCCTTGAATACAGAATTCCTTCTGCAATTTGGTGATCTGCTTTCTGAAACCAAGTTTGCAGACCCTGATTTATGAATTATTTAAATCGACTGAAAAGTGTTTAGAGCGTGTATTTAAGCCCGGCTGTATTCACTTGTGACTTCTAGGAGCAACATTACATCCTATATTTTCGTGAAGACTGATAATATCCTCTATCGATAATCTGAACTTAACCTTGACAGCTACAGTTCTGTAATTTCCATGCTAGCCCACATATATAAAAGCAAAAACCTGACATAAAAAGTTGTTCAGTAAGATTTGAAGGGGAAGTGTGATGTGATGGATGTTTTGTTTTATGAGCATGGAGCCCAATGTTTCGTTTTATTAGCACTGAGCCTAAACCCAGTATCGTTCCCAGAAGTCAACATGATGGATGAATGAGTGGATGTTAAAAGTATATTTCCTTTTTTTTCCTCAGGTTCTGCTGCTTGCGTGTGCAGAAGATTTAGAATGTGTCCCTGGATTCCAGCAGAAGGTTTTTTATATTGAACAGCCATTTGAATTCACAGAGGACCAGGCAGTTCTGAACCGTATGTTATTTTCATATATTACTATTGTGCAAAAATTGGAATTGCTTATGTATTCATATCACTCCTGCCATTTATCAGAAAGCTTTTTTTTTTGTACACAAGGTTTTGAATATCGCCATGATTCTGTCTGGGTTCCCCTGCATTGATCCTATATCTCTACAGACTTTAATCTGTTTCATGTATTGAAGATGGCAAAATACTATCAGTAATCATTTAGGGCATTATGAATATTGTGAAAAGTTGGAATCATCCACCCTTTTAAAAAGTAAATTTAGTCTGATTTTTTTTTTAATAGTCTTTCCTATAATCTTGCAGGTCAGGGCTTGCTTATCAACATTTTGCTGTTAATTTTTCTCTGCAACTCAGATTTAGAAACTTATATATTAGAAGTTGCATTCAAAGCTGGTTCAAGCCCAAGTTTTTCCACAGAATTTGGAGGAGGCTGGGTGAAGCCTGTGATCATCAGTGACAGCAAATTGTTAGGACATGTGTCCTACAACTGGGGTATTCAGTAATATTTCCAATGACCAAGTGCCACTTTATAAAATCCAGTGTGGCACTGTATACTCAAAGCATTAAACTGAAAGAGACTTAACTATCTTTCAGGCCTGGTGTTAGTTCATCCACATACTCTAGTGAGCAAGTGATACAACTTGTTCATTCAGTTCTGTGGCTTTTGAACTTCAAGACGATCCAACTAAGGTAGTACCTTATCCAATGGTCAATGATTTTGAGCACTTAAAGATACTAAATGCTACTCTTTTAATAAGTTCCAAACATACCAGCATTTTTACATGTGTTACGTATTATTAATAGTTTCTTTGTCTTGCTTGGTTACTTGCTGTTGAACCAGAAATCATTCTAGGTATGCAGCTTGGCATCTACAGACAATCCCTGGGTTGTATGATGTGATACATAGCGATGGTTTGGTGAAACCAAGAAACAAAAAGCAATATCACTCATTAAATGCACACATTTCCCATCTCTGTTCCCTCCAGATGTCACTGATACACCTTCACTGTTATGCGTGCTTGAATGAAGGCGTAATCTGTGCGCACTCATTTTAAAATAGCACTAATTTTTCAAATTGAAATGTACAAATTAGTTGTCAGAGTCTATTGAAATTACTTGCTTAAACATAAGTAATTCAACCTTTAACCGGTTTTAAAGTAAACCTTTTGGATAACGTTTTTAGTCTAAGTATTTTGATAAGTTGCTTAGTCTGACTTAGATTTTCAGAGGAAATTTAGATCATAAGTAGTAATGCTATTCACAAAGATGGGAGATTGTTCAGTTTAGAGAGGTTTCTAATTACTTTAGGCAATTTTGTTTTCTTTGAAATTCTTATTCTAAAGAGTTGATGAACACATTTCTACATGGTTAAAAGTAGACATTCATTGAATATAGGAAATATAATAGAGTTAATAAGCTTGCAATGTTGAAGACACATGTAATGAAAAGTGAAACCAACTTAATCTAAATTGGATAAAAATAACCTTTGTTGTATTCTTTGACTGCTTCTGGACTTTGAGGCTGTTTTGTGCTTGTCCTCCCAACTATCTGAAGGACGAGTTGGTTAATCCAAAGTTGACTGGGCTGCTCTGTGGTGACCCAGCAGATTGCACTGGTGTGAAAACAGTGCAGTAGCTAAGATGCCATCATTAACATGAGGAGGAGAGAAGAGCGGGACAAGACTTAGAAATGCCTGGAAACAATCTTCAGAATTAAATTATTTTAATAAGCAGACACTAAATTGGCCTAATGTGTAATGTTCGACAAAGACAGACTGTCGATGCGTGATTCTGGTTAATTCAATCACTCGTAAGCAGTGTGTCCTTCATGCAGCAGCATTAAACCTCTGCACAGTTTCTTCATTTTAGCTGTCAACAGAATTGATATTTTTAATTGTCTGTTTGAATACACTTTGCATGCTCTTGCGTCTCTTTATACCTATTACCCAAGAGCGGTGTAATGTAGCAGTTGCATTGCAATGTGAGGCTTACCAGGGCTATGTAAATTAATAGAGCAAATATGCAAAGCGGGCCTATAGCAGTGATTGCTTTTGTAGTCCTTGATAAGCCAAGGAGCTCCTTAATTCTTTTCTGAAGTGCAATAAAAGTCTTTTTCTTTTTTCATTTTTCAATTTAAACAAGGACCTACTGTACATTTCATTGGTAGCATTTCCCTTGTAATTAAACATAGGTTATGGCTGGTTCTTATGTATTTATTACTTCAACATATGGTAATGTTAATTATATTTTATATTTATTAATAGAAAGAAGGAAGAGAAGCCCCAAATGAGAGTACAGAATTTTGTCTTATTCTGATTTGTAACAACTCTTATCAAAGCCTGCTTATAAGCTGGCCATATTTTTACATTTTACTTTCCTAATTTTGTTGTTTGCTTTTCCTAATTGTGACATCTGTGGTATATGGGTGTGTGTTTTCTTTATCTCCCCCCTCTCTCTTTTGTCTGACCACAAACAGAACTGGGCATTGCTCTCCTACTTTTGATCTGCTCAGTTCTTCTCCCTGAGTGCCGTTTTCTTGAACCAGATGTTTGCTTGATATAGCGGGCGAGGATTTGTAAAACCACTTTCTGGAAATGCTGGAGGGGTCTGTTGACATAATTATTATTTTAATAAGCAATTGTTTTAATGGTGTGTGGTTAGTTGTGTGTTTGGTTTTGGTTCTTTGTGTATATGGGCTTTTTTGGTCTTTTTTTTGGGGGGGTGTGTTTTGTTTTGTTTTTTCTTGTAGCTGTTTGTAGTTTAGTTCTAGGACCTTCTGCAGTCAAATAGAGGAGATCATGAAGATTGCTACATACCTGATAAAGGGATAATTGAAAGCATTTAATTACAGGTTCTACACCTTTCTGAAACATTTGTGGCCATGAAATGCTTCCCCATCAGAAAGCTTTGGCAGGGCTGACAGGTCACTGGTAGTGATGATGCTCCGTCATGCCAAGCTGATAGAAAGTTCCTAATCAGACTCATCAAATGTGGAAATGTAATTGTGTTACATTAATCATGTTTATACTTAACGGACATGAGTCTAGGCTTTTGGGGGTGTTTTTAATTGACAATGAATCAAATAGTGCACTTGAAAAATTGAGGCAATTAACATAAAGACGTTAGGTGATGCACTGTGCATACTAAACTGGGGAATATATTGTCAGTGATTTAAATGTCAAAACAAAGGAAGTTTTGACCCTTACTTGAAAAGCTTTAATTTGGATGTTAATTAATTGCTGACCTCTTCTGTTTCTTACGTGATAGACTACATGTTTCAGAGCTTGGGCTGCTTGAAGATCAGGGCTTTGTCTCTCTGCATTTTGGTACTTCTTTATTCTGTGGATTTTAACAAAGACTTTTCTGTTCAACCATATTGAAAATCTTTGTTTACTCATATGATGGGAAATATATTAGCATGCTTATCATTAATGCTTAAAGGGAGTTCTTCTATTGTCTAGCAACAGAGATTTCCATGATTCAAACTGAATAATGGTCGTGGAAAGATAAGAGAAAATCATTCTTACTATTACAATATTATGTGTGTACATGGATCATGGTGCCGATCACGGTCACATCAAAACATTTCCTACTGACTGTCAGATGATGCCACGTGGGATTTGTGATTTATTGCATCCACTCTTCCCACTGATTGCTGTGCCATTTGACTGTACAGGTGGCCTCTTTCTGGGACTGTTTCATGCTGTCAATATTACTGCTGTAACGCTCGTTTATTCTGATCCATACAGTGTGTGTTATCACATACACTTGATTCATCTCCACCATAATAGCTATGTAACTATGAATTTTTCACATGTTTAGCTATACATGTCTATTGTGCATCCTTGCTGAAACCTAGTTGTGGCTTTTCAAAATAAATAAGTCTTTAATGCATTTTTGAATTCTATGAATGTCTTAAAATTACTTTCATTTCACATAAATCACTCGCCATGTTAAGAAAGGACGAGGTTCCTGTGTTGGACATGTGGTAGCAGGTTCTACGGAAATGTGTCTGTCAGCTTCTCTGCACAGATAGCAGAATGCTTTTTGTATTCTAAAATATATCTTAATGTGCACGTGCCTGTGTATAGAACTTGAAAATGAGAGCTGCAGTTCTGACACTTGGATACGTGATTAAGACCAGGCATCTGGAACTCTCTTATGCCATGTGGACAGAAACAGTGGTTGGAATTTGAAGGCAGACATTAGGGATGTCTCTTAATCACACTGGTCCCACTGAAATGGCTGTAGGAAGCCAAACTCATGTTACCAAAATTCCAGGAAATATCTGGTGCTATGCAGAATGGTTTCGAAATCGCGGAAGTGATTTTGAAAGTGGGAGACTGGGAATTTTACGACATGTGCATGGAGGCAGAGTGAGGAGTATCTTCAAAGGGAAGATCCTTTTGCACTTAAATACCTAGAACATTGCTTTTTAATTAAAGTTTGATGCTGAGCTCTCACACAGAGGGAGAAAACTGTGTATGTATTCCAAATATATATTGTGACTAAGTAATGTGTCTCTGAATAGATGTATGCAGATTGATGTAGCAACATAACAGAATATCATATCATATCATCTGTTAAACTGCTTTTACACATGATTAATGCAAAACAAAACAGGAAAAAATATTTGAGTGCCAGGTGGTCAGACAGTTGCCTTCCAAACAGGGCATGTCAGGTTATTAATGGGCCCTGAGGGGAAACTAGTTTAAAATAAACTGGTTTTTATGCATATACATTCAATTAAACTAATTTTTTAAAGGGAGGACATCAGAGTAAACAATGTGAAAGAATTATTTAGTCTCTGAAAAACATCTTCAGGGCTAAGTCCAAATCTCTCAGGGAGGCAGTCAGCTCTTCTAGAGTAATGGAAGGGGAGTCATGTGTTGGTGAAACCTCCTCTTGACATTATAATTCCAAGGTGGAGGAAATGAAGATCTAAACTCATAGAGTACCTTATCTATTTAGTTGAGAAAAACCAAGCAAGTCCGGTCTTTAAAAAAAAAAAAAAAAAAAGGGTGGCTAAGGATCTTTGCAGTGACAGAGAATGCTCTGTTAATGGCTTGGTCTGGATTTAGGAAGATAAAAGTAGCAGATGACTTGGTTGGAGATTTGATTTCTTTCTGGAGACTTGTTAAAATATGTGTAGTCTTTGGCTGATGTATGCCAGGTGTTCTTCTAGTAGTCTAAATCGATGACCAACTGTTCTGTACTAGCAGGATATGTCTCTTGCTCAGTGCAGTGCAAACCTGGTATTAATAATGTCTCCAGGTGCTTCAAAGGAAGGCTTCTCTGTTTGTTTTCAGTTGGCAATTCCAAAATAAAAAATCAGATTGACTAAGCTGTACTGAAAAACAACACAGGGCAAGAGGCAGCCTCGTCCTATACAGGTTATATAAACATGTTGGAAGGCTAAAATATTTAGTAAAATGTAGGCTGCTTAGCTTTGGACGCACTTAGCAAACAAATAATCTGATGCTAATTGATTATGGCTGACAAAATCTAGAGGGCTGTCTTCCCGAGGAAAGGAGGGGTATGGGCGTATGAGTTGTGGTAATGGAGTCGAGCTGGGGTTGTGCTGAAGAGGCTGCAGCATCAGCCCAGCTTTGTCAGGAGGAACCTGTTGTTCATTTCTGAAAAACACGCAACACAAATTACTACATGCTGAGATGTTAATGCATTTCTGTAGTACATAACTTTGTATCTTTACAGGCCGTATTTCTGACATAACTTTTAATTTGAGGATCTTAGGAAAGCACCATCCAAAAGAATCATGGCTTAGCTAACCTTTTCTATTATGTTTCAAAGTGCAGTGTGGACATTTAGCAAGAATTAATGGGAGTATGTGAGGTTAAATCTTCCTTTAAACAGAGAATCTTGTTTAAATTAATGATATCTTAAAGCACGTGAGTATTCTTGAAAGTAATTGTAGATGTAGTTCACAATTAATTCTTAGCTTTTAGGATTTCTCTCTGCTAATCCAAATCAAATTATAACTTTTCTAATGTAATTATGCTCATGCTTCAACTTGCAGTTTTTCTTTCCCTTTGCTTATTTAAAGCAGTCTTTCCTGGGCAGAGTGATCTGTCTGTATGCATCAGTTATTGTCTGTTTTAATGGACACATCTTGTTTTTACACAGCTTTCTTGTGGCATGTGATCTCTCTCGTGATCTCTCTTTGCTTTGAGAATAAGTAGCACTGGCAGTAAACTCATGAAGTCTTTCAGAAATGTATTAGATTGAGGCTTTTATTTTCTTCTAGCTTGAGGGCAGTGTTCCTGGTTTTGTCTTGTGTCTCTCTTCAGTTTACCCACCTGAACTCCTTCCTTTAGAGAAGGGAAAGAAAAAGTAACTTTTTATAGATTGATTCTGAACACCCTGGTCATTTTGGAATGACTTGGTACAAAGCACACAAACATGCACGTACTGCTTCTTGGGCAGACAAGTGGAGCTGCAGATAGCAGAGTAACTGCATGTCATGTTCTGTGATGTGAATATTAACTAAAAAGTTTGTGTTGTGTGTGTTTTCTAATCCCTGGAAAAAATATCAACCCTGGTGTGTGGTAGGGTTTGCTGAAATAAGAATCTGTGTAAAGAAAACCTGTCTGTGAGGGATTAACAAAAATCAGAAATTCCTTCATCAAAGAAACAAGGTAAAAATAAAATTGGGAGCCCTGGGAAGACCAGAAAGACAATTTCTGTAGCGATCTGGGATGTTGCTTTTCAGACAGGAGCTCCACTTTCAATACCAGCTTTGATTTGAATGTTTTTTTAAATCAGTGCAACCTTCTCAGCTGTGGAGAGAAGTGAAGCAGAACTGAGGGGCCTTTAAAGAAGGCAGCAAAAGGGAGGCAATAGTGGAGCAGCTTACAGGTAGCCGATAGCAAAAGAGAAATCCAATACTGAAGTTGTAGCCAGCATTGCTATGTCTTTGACACTTTGGAAAGACTTGCTAGCAAGTACTAGAACTTAAATTCAGGTTAAACTGAAATAAATGATTATCCAATTGATGCATGGGACCATTCTGCAGCCAGGGATTCAGGTTTATTCTACTGAAGGGCAAACTGCAGTTCTATTATATTCCTTATCAATGGTTGTGTGGTTGCCTTGGCTAGATCTACATTTATATATAAACTGAGTTGTCCTGTCTTGAAATTCCAGCCGAAATACTGAAAAGCAGGTTGTAGAAAATGTGTGCATTTTAAAATTTTATTTATTATAGTCTATAACTTGAATATATTTATATTTCCTACTAACCATACTGGTAAGACACATAGCATAAATGCATGCAGGCACGTGGGGTTTGTTTACCTTCTTTTTTGTGGCCTTGAACTAGCTGCAACAGAAAATGTGCTCTGGTTTGCTAGAAAACCCAATTGCCTGGTTACAAGGAGAACTCCTGCAGGCTTTATTTAGTTTGAATTTTAATTACAGTGCCAAGTCTCAACTCCTACAATAAAACAGTAGGGAGACCACTATAATTTAACCTTTATGAAACATTTAACACCAACCTATACAAAAAATATAACTTCAACTTTAATAAATATAGCGGGAGGCAGAATTCAAGGAATTAAGAAAACAAGGTGTGCATATAATATTTTTTACTTTTGGGAAAAAAACCCCGAACAACAAAAAACAAAACAAAATAAAAAAACCCACTAGTGTGGGCACCAAAGTGACATTGGTGCGTTTGGTTCCCTGTATCCATCTTGCACAGCTGGCAGAAAAATCTTTTTATGGTTTTATCATACCTTGGGGGGAAAGCAGTCCTGCTGTGAGGTATAGAATAAATGACACTATACAACCCCTATGGGAAACGACAGTGTATAAAAGACAGCGTTTGTTTATTTCCCCAGAAGTGTAAATTCAGGAAGCTTGAGGTGCCTGCTCATTCCTTCTGAATCTCTTCGTGTCACTCTTGTCTCCTCTCCCTGACTGTGTTCCCAGGATGGGGGATATTCCTGACAGTCACCTGTTGGGACTTGCACCCTTTGCCTGGTGCTCAGTTCTCCTGCTGAGAGTCACAGAAGAACGAGGTGGAGCTGAAGAGGAGGAACGGAGCAGGACAGTCCATGGGGATGTCAATGCAACAGCACTGTTGGAACATGAAGTGGATAACAGTGCTGGCTCCCAGCTGAATACAGCACCATAAATGGTCACAAATACAAGCACGTTTTGGGTTAATTCTGGCTAAAATACTCCCCGAGATGTTGCATGGCGCACCTCACAGTATTTTGTAGTTCTGTCATTGTGGAAAGGTGATTGAGAGTGTGCCCCAGGTCTTCCATTGTCTTTAATACCATTCAAAGCATAGTTTAATATTTTTTTTTTTCTGAAACTGAATTGAAGCTGTAAGCATGAGGATACTTCAAATGAATTGTTTTTTATGCCTCATAATAAAAAGCAAATTTGAAGATGTTTGCCAATGTTATAAGTTGCTTTCCTGTGACCTAAACCATTTTTGTGTTCATTACCTGTCACCTTTATTTTGCTGTTTGTTTGACAGATATGGCATTAACTGCCCAAACCTATCACCCTTTAATTGTACTCCTGATGCTATGTTTCACACCACAGTGTATTGTGGGTAGCTGCTGTTAGTAAGATGCACCTGTTTCTGTGGTGCCTAATGCTATATGCCAGATATACTGGGGAAGAGAAAGAAAGAGCACAAGTGTGTTTAAGCTTCTGGGAATGGAACTTTTCAGGACTCAAACTTTCACCAAGGTGGTGGTTCCCAGAACTATTCAAGGTTAAAAGTTGTCTTAAAGAGCTGTCACATAAAGAGTGGTATGTCTGTGTTGCTGTGGGGAAGAATGTGATTCCTCTGTTTGCATTCAAGGACAGGTTTCCTCTGCTGGTTTGATGCCTGAGGAAGGAGAGCATGAAGTATTTGCAGCAGAAATGCTCCTCTCTTTAGGTGGGCAATGTGCAGCTGCATCCCTGTTGACCAAAATGTTTCCCTAGACCCAGATGCCAGGCAGAAGCATAAGAGAGTTTTAGTTTTTCTGTATGACTTTATGTTCAAACAAGATGCTGGATGCAAAGAAATGCTCTGGAGGGTGGGAAGGCAGCTGTTGAGTGTTGTGGTCAAGGAGCTTCCCAGGGATTCATTGTGGGTGAAAGAAAGGCCGTCAACTCAGTTGCCTAAGAATGTGTGTTTGCTTGAATTCCTATTCCTTTGGGGATTTTTTTTTTTGGATGGTATTTTTCTTTGTTTTTACTCTAGGCTCCTCTAGGCAAAAGTGGTATTCAGCCTAGCTTGTATTTGTGGAGAAACAACTCGTGTGTGACATAGACGTGAAAATAGGAAATAGTGATATTACAATATTTTTCTAGATAAATGAAAGCAGTATTGTGGGAGTTATAGAGTATAATTTGCAATCAAAGAGCTCGCTTCATTTAAATTCTTAAAATTTATGTTTGTGACACAGGAAATAGTCTAAAATTATCTTTAATAACAGAGCCGATCAGTTCACTCTTCTGATAAATAAGAAAATGCGATGCTCCAAATGTTCTGTAAGATTTGGTGTTTCTTCTGAGAAATGTCAGATCTTACGCAGGTATGCAGAAGCTTTTTGGCATAATAGAGTAGCAGCTTCTGTCGACTCTAAATCAAAATAAGAAAGCTTATTAAAAATGATATTATTACTTCTGGCACTTTACTTTTATTCTTTGAGACGCTGTCTTTAATAGCTTCTCCAATAAAGTTAGAAGAAATTGAACCGTAGAAGTTTTAACACTTACCTAATAAATCTATTAATCTTAATGCTTCTGGAAGTAGTAGGCATTGACTACTTACTACTGTTTTTATAAGTCAGCATCATTTCCCAGAATTGTATGATACTAACTACAGTTATAATTGAAATGAAATTACTCGTACAATGAACTAGTGTTGGATGCATTTGACTTAACTCTTTCTGGTACCATAGCTATGTTTTAGATCCTGATTTAACGAAGTACTTAAGCAGCAACTTAAGTTTCCTCCATGCTCTATATAGAAATTTGACTTCAGTGTCCCATGTGCCTGAATTCTAGTACCTTCAGTGCAAGTTTTTGCTTGTGTAAAATATTTGCCCTTTGGGAAAGGCTTGGCGGTGGCAGAACTGTAAGGATTTCTGTTACCTGTGCAGCCATGGAAAAGCAAAGGCATACAAGTTTCCTACACGTGTGTCTTCTGTGCTGAAATGTGATTTGAGGTGATTACACTGAGAGTCATAAATACAGCAAGAAGTTTATCTTCCATGGCTGAGTGGATTTTCTGCTGAAATTTGTTTTCCTGCATAAGTCTGTGCCAACACGTGCATTCTTTCTAGCTACAAGTGGTACTGGATTTTAGGTAACTGAGCAAACAAATCTAGATTGGTCTTTTTATTGTCTCTCTTGATAACCTCTTAAATATAATGAAGCTCAGGATAGAGATGAATACTGAAAACAGGTGGAGAAGGTGCCGCACACCCACTGCCAGAGGGACGTGGGCGAAAGGCTCAACGTCGGGCTGCTGGCAGGGGAAACAGCTCCTGCTACAACAGCTGAAACTACCCCCTCGAGAACTGACAGATTTAAAAGTTTAATAAAGATTTAGACATTTGTTAAGCAAGATCAAAGGCCAGGCTTAACGTGACCAGATTGAAAATGGTAGGTTACAGGTAAAGGTCATAAAATTGTTCTCTGTCCGGCTTTAGTATTTATGCTGGTCTCTAATACCAGGTTTATAAAACAGTCTTTCTGCTAGAACTGGGGGTTTAGAAAACCCAGTAGCAGCCTCTGCTTTCAGTTCGTCCTCTGTGAAAATATCTGCAGGACTTTAACAAGTATTGCCAGTTTAGTGATGGTGGGAGAGAACCGGTTTCACTGAAGGTGAAATCTGCTTATTTCCATCAAGACACCAGAAATAGCCAGTGCCCACAAAGATCAATCAAAGAGCCTGTTTAGAACCCAAGAACATCAGAAGGTACCTCAGCGTAGCGTGTTTTGCCTGCTGGGGGGAGGGTGTGGGGGTGGGATGTGGGATACGACTGTGATGGCACTGGCTGCAGGTGGGACTCCATGGGGAGTTGGGTGGTGCTGGGCACCTCCTGCCTTTCTAAGTTGTTTAAAAACAAACCCCAAACAAACCCCCAACATTTCCTGAAATCAAACAAAACCCTACCAAAGCAAAACATGCTGCCCCCTGCCTCCCCCCCCCCCCCCCCCCAATAACAACAGCAACCACACACACAAAAACCCAAACAAAAAACCCCACACAAAACACAATACCAAAACCCACAAACTAACTCAACAAAACAAGGTAGAGCCCACACAGCAATATTTGAGCAAATGTGGCATATTAGCCAGCAAACCTCTGCTTCTCTTCCCCCTTCCTCTCATCTTTGACAGTTGTTGAGGTCTTATGTGCCACAGAGTATTTTCTCATCTTGGCTTTCCTGAGGAGCAGAGCTTTAACTTGGATCTACAGGTGCCCAGGAGAGTGAAATCTTAACTAAGCACCTAAGCCCTTGCTTTACCCTTCTGTTGTCTTTTCCTTCTATTGAAACTGTTATGCTTTTAAAGGGGTTAATTATGCATGGGTGAAATGAGTGACTCCATAGTCTGCTAACTTGCCTATTTCCACATGAGCAAAGGTCTTTGTTTCAGTCCTTGTTCACCTGAGCGCTTATATTTTTTTAATACTTTAAAAAAAATATAGCAAACAAGAGAAGCATTGGTGATTTTAAAATAAGTATTTTTATAGGTATCTTCGTAAGTATTCAGGGAGCTGGAAGCGGAACCTTCTTGTGATGTGTACAGGAAAATATTTGAATATGATGATTTCAAAGTATGCGGAAACGTTTAAACATCAGTTTCAGCAGGAAGCAGAGGAAAAAGCGCCTTGTTCTCTGGATTTTCAAGCCACATGTGATTAGAGTATTATTCCTTTTCTTCTTTTTCTTTTTTTCTTTTTTTTTTTTTTTTTCCTGCAATGATCAATTGCATACAACTGCAGTGACTCCAACAGAAGAGGATGACACAGCTTGCTGGTTAGGAGAGCTTTTCTAAGTAGAGGGGATAGCACAGGCTCCAGGAGCTTTGAGCAAGCGGAGCAGCTAACTTGGAGCCTTCCAGATCCTGGAGGACTGGTACACTGGAGCTACTGGTACATGAAGAGCATCAAGGCTCTTCTTCCTTAACCTTGTAGCTTTGTAATTCTGGAACCTACATTCATTAGAAAACCAGCCTTTGTTTGTCAAGAGGAATGCTCTCTGTTGTATTGAATTTTTTTTCTTTTTAAATGATTCCTTCACCACCTTCCGCTTGGCAGCTGAGCTAAAAATAAATTATTTGCACAGCTCTGATGGTAAATACATTTCCATAGAACACAAGACTGCGTTTCCTATTTGGAATGCCCTAAAGTCATCATTATTAATGACAAATGGCAACAGAAATTTGGCAGATAAATTAGAAACTTAGATGTTGGTATGAAGTGAGAAAAGCGACGTGGATGGCCTTGAAGGATCCTGAACATCTTACATTGTGCATTATCTGTTCCTTGTTCATTAAGAGGTTATAGGAAAGCCATACTCAGATTTATTTGCCATCTGGCTCACTCTATTAAGAGCAGTGTTATCAAAAGCAAAGGAGATTATGTAGCTGTGTTACCTGGGCCTGCCGTCCCACTTGCCAGCAGGAGACATGAATGGCTGGTATTTCACTTCCTTTTTGGGAATAGAGCTTAAGACTTCAACTTGAAGTGATAATGGTTGATTTCCATGAGATCAGTGGATTTAACAAGCACATAATTCCTCAGCTGTATCTACTTCAGGGACTTCAGATGGGAAAAGAATGGAGAAATCTTCCCTTGAAAGAAATTAATGAAACAAGGATGAACCAATTATCTTTAAAGCAGAATTTTTGAATAGCAATATCTCATTTGTTTCTAATAAATTAACCTGATCATGAAGGTCCTTTTGTGCCATGATGAAACCAGCAATGGCATTTGGCAGTTCTTCTACTGTCAAAACCAAATTCTGCAAAGTCTGATGTTCAGTAATGAATGCAAATATCGTTCTCTGTACCTTCCTCTCAATTTTGTGCTTAAAGAAATCTAATTAGAAGGATTGCAGGAACTGAAAGAAAATAGGGGAAAATATTTATTCCTTTTTCCCCTGAAGAAAGATAGAAATTTAATTGACTGTTTTTATCTAAAGCTTCTAAGGGTTTGGTGGAAAACTCCTCAAGTATACACACAATATCTTATACGAATTACAAAAAGTGCTGAACACTGATCTGTGAATGCTGTTTGTAGCTGACTTCATGAAGTTATGGTTTACTTTTGGAAAGTAAAATAAATTTCAGATTAACTTTGACAGGGAGGAGTTAAGGTGTGTGAGTCAGCACTTACTGAGACATTCCTGCCAGCCTGTTGGGGTGACAAAGAATTGCGATGGATATTAGCAATAACCGGGCTGACCTGAAAGTAAAGTTGGCAAAATAAGTTAAGAAACACTTTCCTGCCTTGTCTTGGCACACTTCACAAAAAAGTAAATTTTAAGTTAGTATCAGTGTATAGAACCAAATAGGTTTAGATTTAGCCTTTTTCCTTCCCTGTTGTCCTTTTGCAAAATAATGCTTTTAACTGTGTTAGAGGTTCTATTTTGAAATCTAGAACAGGTTTTTGTGTAAGTCAAGTACAGCATGAGAAAAGCAATAAGGGATTTCATTCTTTTTATCCACAATCTTTGAGCTATACTTAATAACCTTTTATAATAATCTTTCCACTATACTGGATTATGTATTGATTCTTTTTTTTTTTTTACAGTAGCTCACTACAGAATTCCAGGAGGAAAATAGGCTTTTAGATGTCAACCTGAAACTCTTTACAATTCTGAATATACTATTACATATAATTCTGTGAGGACCTAATCATACGTTGTTAGATTTCAGTGAAACAACTCATTGACTTTACTGGCTGAGACATGAATTGAACTATTGCCATGTTATTGAAAAGATAATAAGCATTTTGATTCAATTTTCAATCTCTTTCATGGACTTGTATTTTAGCTCTGCTACATCTAGCAATAGGTAGAGTTCTGCAGTCTCTGACTGCAGCTGTCAGGGAGACACTTGTGGAGTTGGCCATAAAAGTAAAAATTAGTTACTTTCTTTAATTGTAAATTTTGTTGATGGAGCTATTGCTGATGCCATGTGTTACAGGGGAGGAACATGGAAGATGGTTGCCCGGGCTCCTCTGGTCAAAGTTCCAGAGGTTAACAGCTCTGTTGCACGCAGAGGTCTCTGATCATTGGTTTTTAGTGGCTGCTGTTACAGAAAGCAAGAGTGGCATTTGAGAGAGACAAAGCACCTTATTAAAGTTAATGCCTTTGATTTGCCTCAAATCATCTGTAATCCATGTGGACCTGTCATAATTTATACCTTGCTTGGTCACAGCAATAAGTCTGAAAGTGTCACGGAGTCTGTGTTAATGCTCGTGCACAAGAGAAATTACCTGTACTGCTTGCTGAAGTTGTGGTATTTATCTCTTATTGCTTAGAAGGTTATTCTCATCTTAAATGGTATGTCTCGTTACTTATATTGCTCAGAAAAAAAGGATTAAATACCAAGAGAGGAATATAATAGAGGTTTTGCTTCATAAGATAAATAAAAATCAATTTCTGTTTGTTTCTAAACATGATAAATGTGGCTGGGTTTTTCAGTCTTGAGCCTCCTGAGGATAATCTTAATAGGATAAAGTGGCCTTTGAAAGGCAATTAGCAAGATTCCTATGAAGTGGTCCATGCATGTGCAATCCTCAAACCCCTTCTAATTAATGCTCATCTTAATTCCATTTCTTGGGTTTTATTTACTCATTTCACGTATAATGTATTTAGTTCCTTTAACCTCGCTCTGTGATTTGAAAACACGTTACTGTGTTTCAACCTCACTTTACATTCTAACTTATATTGTACCTGTTGCTCTTGCGAGCAGACGGCAGCCTGGACACAGCCTGGTTGCTCCAGCGGGACTTGGGTCCCAACACTCCAGAACTATTTCTCATTAATGTGGACTGACTAGTGAGCTTGATTGCTTCAGTTTTGAGATAGTTTGGGGTAAGTTTCTTAGGTAGATACAAAATTTTCTTTGGCATAGAGGGGAGAGAGTTATATAGCACTTAATACTATGTGTATATGAAGATTGATCTGAATCAATATAATGTCTGATCAATACCAATAATTAGTATTATAATGATGCTTATGAAAAATGAGATTAGTGAGGAAGACACTGGGCTTTTTAGGTTGGAATTCAATACCTTGTGTTGGCTCTCTTGGTTTTATTCTAGAGGAATCACGTTTTCTGGGTGGCCTACAACTCCCCCTGTAATAAAGCTCAGTGGAAAGCTTTTCCTTCTAAACATATGCCTTACATGTTCTACCCATTAGATTGATTATTTTTTTCAGTCTGTCTTATGAAAGAAATTCCAGTATTTGTTACTCCTTATCAAGTCTCCATCCATGGCTCCATTTTAGGAATTCCAGGAAAAGCCCAGGATCCTGTTGAGTGTCTTCCAGCAGGTACCATTAAGACTTATTTAATTAATATTGTCCCTTTAGTACTGTAGCTCCTCTTTTCAGAAAGACTCTACCCCCAGGAGGCTTTTGAATGTGCTTGAACACCTTTTGTGAGCTGTACTTCTTTCTTTTATGTTTATTTCAGTCTTCGGAAATTATTACAGCAGGGAAACGAGGTCCCTGCCACCCACCTGCTTCCTTGAGCTCCAAGTACCAGCCTACCTACCGACCAAAAATAAGCAAACAGCTCTGACCATAAGGTTTCAGCAAACAGCATGTCCCTTTTGTTCTAAAATTAAATGAGATGCAGAACATAAAACAGCCTGTTTGGGGGGAATAGAGATGGGAGATCCATTGTTGAAATTGCACCCTATCTACACCAAGTACAGAAGCATCCTGTAGCTGATAAATAACTGCTAGAGTAATATGACCTCTGAGGCAGGGAATATCTTCCTACATCTGTTTTCAGTTACTGAGAATCTTAGTAGATCACTGCTGGAAATAAATGGAGATTAGTATAGTCTCAGGGCTTTACGGTACTTTATAAAACATTGAAAATATTAAAATAATTCAACATGTTCTTGAAAGATAAACACATAAAGGGCATTTGAGGCTTGGGAGCTTTGAATTGGGATGTTGCTCAAGGTTGCTTGGGGCACTTTGTCCTGTTGCTGCCAAGCTGGGAACCTGATGCTGAAGGGACCTTTACACCCAGGTGGGCACTTTGAGCCTGTCGTATTAAATAGTTACAGGTCAAATCCAAACTGGATGTAGTCACTGCCAGCACCTTTATGTCTTTAGTCACTGTCTTATTTCTTTATGGGCTTCCTTAAGATCTTTGCAGTGTTTTCTATCTGGGCGTGCTCTTATTTAGCTGGTTTCTCTGTGTATTGATCTTCAGCCATCAGATAATTTATGGGCAATGTTCATGCAGCAGAGTTTGTATGTTGTGAGGACAGGAGAAGTCTTGTCTGTGTTGCTCATTAATGAGCTCCAGCTACATCTATAGTGGTAAATTGAACATGCCTGGGACTGCTCAGTGGCACTAGGGCTGCTTGGCACTGAACTGCCTGCATCCATTCCATTGAATTCTCTTACTCTCCAAACCAGGGTGGCTGCATGCAAACTGTCTGCTGTGCGTGATCCTTGACCTGTGCAGACTGTCAAACTAGGTCTGAGAATTCAGGCAATTAAGCTGCAGCAGGGAGGCACCAACGGAAAATAGGAGTTGTAGTAAATGGTGTTGTACCAGAGGTAGTGGTTTTCTGTTGAGGATTCAATATGCAGGGAAAATGTAAAAGCAGCAAGAGATGGGAAAAAATGTATAGGACTGCTGAAAATGCATATGATTATGAAGTTAAGACTCTAGAAAAATCACTGTTTATTGCACTGCATACATAAGTACTTCCAGTTAAGTCACTGAGGCTGCTGGCAAACTTATGTAAGTGCTTATAAGGAAAACATATGCGTATATGGAATGCTGACTGGAAGTTTAGCTAATGATCTATTCAACTCTGGGTGCCATACACAGATCCTGAAACTTTTCCTTCCAATAATTAACTGCTTTGTAGTTTGGATTTTTTCCTTCTTCTTTTTGTTCTTAATCCTACTCAGGCATATTGACAAACGTGGCTTTCTGCTCTACTCCTAGAGAAAGTTGCAGCTGCAAAGATTCCTTGAGTTACACCAATCATTTGCAGATGTTTTTCTAAAAGCAAAAATTAAATCGACATTTTGATGTCAATAAATTATAGGAAAAATGTTAGATACACTCTTATCTCTAAAAAACGTGTACAGTGGTCATAATGCATCAAATGCTGCTAATATAGTAGTGACCTTTTAAAAGAAAACACATTATGCTGTAGTTCTTTTCATATTATAACTGTGGAGTGCTGGTATACAAAAGCCAAGCTATTAAACAGTGTGAGAAATGGAGTGAAAATAATGTGTTTTGCTTTTGTCTGATATTGCTGTTCTGATAGGTACATTCTTCTTCTCCCTCCCTTCCTATGGAGTCATGCTTTTCTTGACATCATAAAACATAGAGATAGATCAAATGAAAGTAACATTTTGGGAAGTCAAATCCTGTTGACTTGTGACTTGTATCAAAATCCCAATAACCAAAAGCTTTTGTTCAATGGCAAAAATGAGCAGAACTGCAGAGGAAGATAAGCAGAGGGGTCCTTATGCAAACTCCTCATAGTCACACCATTAGGAAATGAGGAGCAAATATCACTCTAGAGACCAGGGGCTTGCTGAGAACTAGGGAGACTTTTGCTTATTCCCCAGCAGCCACAGATTTAACATGAGTAGGTCATTTGAACCAGGATACTCACAAGGTGCCAAAGTGCTTTTGTTCATCTGTGCCTGAGTATTCATCTCTCTGTCCATATGTGAAATCAAACCTCTCATTTTTTGCAGGTATGTTATATGATTGATTAAACTCACATTTGCAAGTTATTTGGGTGCAGCTATGGGAAAGCTAAGGAAGAATATTAAATGCCTGCAGGTGCTAAGCGAATTTCAGTCTTGTTCCAGGTACTTACTGGAGAAGTAGGATTTAAATCCCAGGGCCATCCTTCTGATGCCTTTTTACCAGTTTGTTCACTCAGAAAATATTTTTTTTTTTCCCCCATTTTTCTTATCTCTGTAGGATAAAAGAAGAATCTTCCTTTTGTTTTGCTGTCTGTCTCCTATCATATTGGGTGCAGAGAAACAGAGCTGGTCCAAATAATTTGTGAGCTTTAAGAAGCTGTAGCTAAGAGAAGGTGGCTGTGCTGCCTGGCACGGTGATGGCATAACTGTGAACTGTTTTAATGTATTTTGTGTGGGGAGAAGGCATTAGTTATTGGCTATGACTGCTTCTCCAAACATTAATTCTGAGGTTTGATCCCAGTGAATCCCAGTGCCAGGTTGGACTCTGTGTGATGATTACAACGAGCAGATGTGTAGAATTTTGACAGTAATTTCCCATGCCTTGGGGTGCATCTTTTGGAATTCTCTGCACAGAACCAGCACGAAGAAGGTGTGACTTGCGGTGAGCAGCACAGCTTTCATTGCTACACCTTTTGCAAGATGGCTCTGAGGTAATGTGAGGCTGTGTTGTGTTTGTGTAGGGAGTTAACGAAACATATCTCATGCTGTTATATTTTTCCTGGTTTTCCCACCGTATAAACAGCTTGCTGGTTGCTTGTCAATCAGCTTCCACTTTGGTGCTACTAATTATGTTTAGAATCATTAAAAACCGAACTAAAAACAGTTTCAAGGCTGGTATCAGATTAGTCAAAAAGTTCTAGAACATTGTGTTTATCTGCTCACAAGATAAAGGTTTTTTCAGAAGACCTTTCAGCCTGGAGGATCAAAGGGAGCATTTTGTTAGTAACATCTGCATTGCTGCATACTTCGTTTTACTTTAATTGCCATTCTTGTTGGCTGTCTATTAACAAAACCCACCAGGCTCTGCAGAGCATAACATTAATTTACGACTAATGGACAATGTTGTATGAATCTGTTGCTGAATATAACTCATTCAGTGTTTGAAAACTTAGACCAAAGTCACGCTTGGTATATTATTGGTTCCTCCCTCCCAACACACCCTAATTAACAGCGGTACTTTGTCGCTGTAGTCAGTAGGAGATGTTGAATTGGCTCCTTTTTGGGCTGTTCCCTTACAAAGGCACCAGAACTCTCTCCCAGCTCCATCTGTGGGAGGAGACCTCGTGAAATGATTCTGGTCTCCAAATGAAGCATCTTAGTATCTTATAGATCTCATTGGCCTAGTAGGACTATGGACTCTGTGGTAGCTGGTAGGGAGACCAAATTTACCAGTTCTATTAGCAATATTTCACATCAAAGCTGTTGTTTGCATGCCTGGCATTTGATGTGAGACATATCTGGCAGGTCCCTGATGTGAGGATCAAGAATACTCCTGACATTCTATGATTCTATGAATATTTATGCTCTCAACAGTCAGAGCTACTGCAGGTGTGCGAGGCAAGAACATTTTGCATGTGAGTAACCTTATGGAAGCACTCGACTTGCCCGGGCCCCAGTGTGTGCACAGCAGGTCCTCACCTGCCCAGCGAATCACTTTAAATGCTTGTAGCAATTCTTCATTTTTTAACCAGTCTGTATTTGTAAGGTTAAGGCTACTCAGATTAGCTACAGTATAGAACCAATGTAATGAACACAGTTAAACACTGTGTAATTCTTGGTCTGTCAATAAGCTGAATATGCTGACAAAACCTACCTATGTAATAATTAGAAATGAACAGAGTTTAAGTGTCCTTTCCCCTTTCATGGGTCTGTTCTGCAGTTCTCAAAAGTCAGTCTTTTCCTAGAGTAGCCTATATCATTGTGTTTTGTATAAATTCATCAGGTTCAGTCTCTAAGCTAGTGTTTAAATTTGAAAACCTTATAAATGAAAGTCATCTTGTGTGGATGACTGCATCATTTGTATCTGTGCATTCTTTGTTAATTCAGAGTGTACAACTGTCTTCTGATAGCTTTTAGAAATTTCAAGACTAGATAAACTGCTATTTCTGTTTTGACCTTTTTTATCAAAAAGCCTATTTAGTACGTTTGCAAATTGACTAGTGAAATGTTCTGTATGTTTTTTTTTAATTTCCATTTGAAGCTTAGAAGAACTAAATCAAGTTTCAAAATGTCCATTTGTTTTATGGCTTCTGCTATAGATGTTTGCCATCTGTGGTAGTGCTGGGCATCTGCAAGTGTGATGATACAAACTTGAGGTCAGCAAAACTGAAGGCGAAGATTTTCTAAGACTTGTCTGTCTAAATTGGAACTTTATTTCATAATGTGTATGGAGGAACTACTGATATTGTCGGAAGTCATGGAACGCATTAATAAAATTTCAAGGTCTCCAAAGATGTTTTTATCCATTTTTCTTTTACTTTGAAGAAAGAGTCATCATTATTTGTCATGCTAAAGCTGAGTTCTGTTCTGAAGCCTAATGTTGAGTGTGCTGGCCATTTTGAGGGAGAAAAATTAGACTAAGCAGAAGCTTATAGATGTGATTTCAGTCCAGAGGGTTGTGTGGGTGGTGGTTTTTGTTTGGTGGTTTTTGTGGTTTTTTTTCTTTTTCTTTTTTAATGTATACTGTAAACGTTTCAAGAATGACTTCCCTCTCTAGAAGAGCAAATTACTTTCCTGTCTTCCTCACACACTGGGATCTTGATGACACTTATGAGAATACTGAATTGTACATTTCTGAATTTCAGATCACAATACTCGTTCCTCCCCTTCCCCAAGTTTGTGAATAGTATTGTGTTTTGTTTTGTTCTTTTAAAAATAATTACCCTCCAAAAAACCCCAAACAAAACATCAGCATTTAAACTTTTGCTGGCAAACATTTCTATCAAGTATTCCTGAACTATTTATGATTACAGCCTATAATTATTAGTTTACCTTAATGGACTTAGTGTAGGTAGAAAAATAAGTGTAGGTACAGTTAAGGTTGCCATAGCATTTGTGTTCAACTTATTAGTTTTCTTAACTTCTCACATCGAAGATGTTTTTCCCCAGTTGTGTATATTTTTATTGAGTCTGCATTTTATTTTATCTTAAAAAACAAACACCAAACTAGAAAGGGCAAAACACTCTTTGACTCAGAAAGGAAAGCAGGTTTTCTTTACATATGCTGCAGAAATAAAAATGCCCATTTGATTTCAGTAAAAAACAATCTTCAGGTACAGTTTAACTAGTGTAGGAGGACAGCTGAAATTCAGTAACACAACATTACTCACTGGTAAGAAATGTTTTTATTTGGGTGAAAGCTGGCTTTGATTTGGCAGGGGTACAGGACTTTAAATGAATAAAATAGCATATAGTCTGTGTTTGTCACTTCCTTTATTGGGCAGTATGGAAATAACCTTCTAGAGGCTTAGATGTTTTTGAAGATCCAGGCTCAGGTAAAGGCAGCTTATTTTCTTTCTATGTGGCATCGTGTCATGTCTGCCCCAAAAGTGTGGGTTGTTACATTCTTCTCTTTCAATAAAGTATGATTGCAAACTGCTAGAAAATTCTGTATATTAAATGAAGAGTAAATTATTCCAATAAAGGCACAAAATGCCAAAGGTAAATTTAGATGAAAAGTCAGCTTTTTTCCCCTCACTGTAAAAATATTCTGTAATTGCATAGTTGCATCCTATTTGTCAGTGAAACTTTCTTAGTTATGTTTTCTTTTGAGAGCTCAGCGAAATTAGTGTCCATGAAATTAATTTATATCTTAGATGCCTTTTAGAAGGTTGTAGAAAAAGTGTTGCCTTCATATTGCTGTGAAATCATTCTAAATAATTGTGCTAAATTGTATTAAAAAGCTTGAGGATAGAGAAGACTGAGCATAAGGATAAAGGTCACGTATAATTTCTTCTCTGCAATTCAAGTGAGGCAATTTGACATTGCACAGTCAACTCAAAGGCATCTTTTGCAATGAAATAGTTGGAGGGGGAGTAACATGGTTTTAACTGCTTGTTCCAAGTCGTACTTCGAATGGTGGTTTGTCTAGAGAGACTGTCAGTCCCTACTTCTACTGATTTACCCAGAGAGTGGAAGATAACACAATGAAACACTGCAAGATGTACTAGTTGAGAGATGTAAGGTATCTATGAAATTGCTTTTGAAACAGATGCTAAAGGATTTACTCCTGACTGGACCAGTAAGACATGTCTACTGCTCTCATACAGCTGTCTTGCTTGGCACATCGTTTGTCTATTTGTAGTTTTTCTGGCACAGGTTTGAATTTGTTGTGATGAGTGCTCCTGGAATTACTAAGAAAGTTGTAGACATACCAGTGGAGTGACCTGCATGGGACTTTGGGTGAACAGACAATGCAAGACTGTGGAAGCACCGAGAAATCAGGCTGACATGCTGTATCTCTGGTTTTCTTGATAAATCATTCTGTGGAACCTTTGCCCATGAAGCATGTCAGGCTTAGTGGCAGAAATCAGTCCAGCACAACACACTGCCAAGAAGGGATGGGTTGAACGTGCAAATAAAACAACAAGTAGAAGCAAACCAAAGAAGCTGTCTGCTGACATATGGATCTTTGAGGTTAGTGGATTGCAAGGCAAGGGATAAACTGCAAAAGGAGTGTAACTACTGTTGGATCATGCACTCATCTAGACCTGGAAAGGAAGGTGATGCAAATAGCATCTGAAGGGAAAGGAGGAGTCAAAGAAACAACATTGCATGAAGTATCTCAAATAATTTGAATAGCTAAGAGATTCTGGGATATTGTCTCAGCAATTTAGGGAACAGATAAAAACCTTGAGGGCTAATTATTATAGGAGAAGTTTATAGAACCAAACTAAAGAGGGAGAAGTGTGGCAGACATGGGAGCACAAGAGAAACTCAAATGCCCAGTTCTGGGTGAACTTGTCAAGGGTCAGAATCCTATTTTGCCATAGAAGGAAGAAAAGCAGCTCTAACATGCAGTAATTTGAAGGGATTTCTGGAGGAGGAGATTGATAAATATTTTGTCATGTCCCAAACATTTAGATGACCCTGTATCACAGAAGGATGCCAAATTTCCAGCTGTCGCATCTGCAGCCAGGCCAGAGGTTCATGGCAGAGGAGCCCAGCAGCACTTGTGTGTGCACAATTATTGGGCTTGAGAAATGCGATCTCTTCGGAATGCGTGGCAAAATCTTTCCAAGGCCAGCACATAGATAAAGCACAGTTATTAAAAAAAGCCCAAGTGATTCTCCAGGGTGAGCAAAGTTGGAGATTTCTGAGATTTATAGAGGAAATACTCTATATTTCTGAGTAACAGGGGGGAATAGCCAGTTTTCTGGAGGAAAGAGTTCAGCCCGCAATGATACGTAAATAATATGAAGGTTCATGAAACAGTTTGTGATGCATACAGGCCTTTGCAAGATAGGTGTTTATAAAATATTTAAGGGAGGGGGCAGCAGAGCTGATCTGGAGAAACTTAAAACTGAGAGCCAAGCTCATAAGTTTCAGATTGGTGTATCTTTGTTTGAACAACAATTCCTACCTTGTTTTCTTTAATCTTAAATTGTTGTTTCCAGTGTATACTTAAGTCAATTATATTCACAGATTTACTTTTTTATTTGCAAAAAGGATTTGAATATAGACTGTGCATACTAAACAGTCGCTACAGCATGTTTTTGTCAAAACAGATGATTATGAACACAGTGCAACATGTTTTTCAGCTCACTTGTGTTGGATTAGGAGCTTAATATCTTTTCTTTTCATGTTTATTTTAAGATTCATTCTTTAATCCCATTTTCATGGAGTTAAAGATTTTCTTCTTTGCAGCTTTTTCTGGTTTCTGTGCCTGTCACCTTTACTGGATATCTGAAACACACTTTTAATATTTCTACTTAGACTGACTCTTATTAGTTCAAAGCAGAGCTACACATTTTAAATTGATCAAGGTTTCTGAAGCAATTATAACAGCTGCTTTTAGAAGAAACAGTTGCAGTTTTCATTTTGATTCTATATGAAAGTGTAAGTTTCTTCAAAGCTGCAAATATGAGCCAGCCAAAGGCAGCTGGTAATTATTCTCTAATAAACAGAGTAGGAAGTACATGAAAAACCTTAGGGGACATACATATTGCCTGCAGAGTGATTAGTAAAAATCTCGGGACACTTAAAAGAAAATTCAGCCTGAAAATAAATGTGTATTTATCTATGCATTTGAGTCCATTCCAAATTAACAGGTCTGTTGTGATGAAATTTGCCATTTGTTTAGTAATTCTCCTTTGTTTGTTATCTTTCAACAGACTATTGCACTTTAGGGGAAAAATGTTATTCTTTATCAGCCCTTAATTTAATTTAAATTTAAGCTTCAGATAGGTGCTTTTTCTCAATCCCAAATAATTAGAGTTTTGATGTCTTAATTCTCTCTCTGTTTCAATTTGTTGTGCTTGTAAACAGCTGAGCATAGGTAAAACTTAATCCTCATGCAATAACCAAACCGCTCACAAACAACTGGCCAAAATTCTGTCTCTGTGAACTATTTGTAGAGCATTATGCCTCCTAGTTTTTCTAATATATTATTATATTTTCTGAATGCATTTTGCTAAATCGAAGGGGTTGAAAGATGTAAGGAGAAGAGACAAAAGCACAGCAGCTGGAATCCTTAGGAAGAGGTCAGAGAAGCTATTTATTGTAGAAGAGCCATGTTCATGGTTGCACTCAGGTCTGTTTTCTGTAAGGCTAAGGCCTGGTTCAAAAGAGAAAATGAAGCCAAAACTGGACCCTGCGGGGAGAACGAGAGAGGGAATTTGTGTGAGTTAAGTACTTTTGTTCAGGGAGAGTAAAAAACCCACTTGATAAGCATGCAAGGTTCCAGTGTCAGAGCAGAATTGTGTGCTGTGGTAGCAGCCTTGTAAGCCAGAGATGGAGGTAATTGGATTAGGAGAAATGCATTCCACATGCAGCAAAAGATCTCGTGAAAGGAGGAAAAATGCAGACTCAAACTTCTGTAAATTTTAGCTTTCTATATGAGTAACAAGTTTGCTTTGAAGAACTTGTTTCTGTGACATCCACAAATAGACTCTGTCGTGACTTTCTGAATGGAGAATTGTTACGAATCCTCAAATCAGTCTGTCTTCTTGTGCCTGCCCAAGTACCAAACTCTGGACTATCTGCTTAAAAGGAGTGAAAGATGTTTAAAATGCATTTTATATTCAGCCACAGATAAAACTGGAAGTTGTGTTTTTGTTAAAAATGTGTCATGGTTTTGTCCTTTAAATCCAACTCCTTCATGTTACAGCTTGCCATAGTTTCATATTAATTGTCTTCTGTGATAATCCCACTGTTTGTGGTAGGCTACAGTACCCCGTTGTATCCTTCTGTAAGATATTACATCACGGTTCCTAAGACTATGATGAATCAGGAGAGGTGCTATTTTTTGAATGCTGCTGACTGCTGTCTTAGTTAATATGTAAGCTTCCCAGGTGCTGCTGTTCTTCTCTCTGCTGAATTTCTGCACCGGAAAGCACGGCTGGGCTTTAGCAATTGACACTGGGGAAGTAATGAGCAAATAAAATAAGTGTGCAGAGGCACGGATTCATCCCACCTTTCTCTAGCACTTAGTTGAGATACCAACGTGAGAGGTCCCAAGACTCTAGTGAGTGATTTTGTTATCAATGCAGGGAAGCAGGTACCATCCAAAAGTGACTTTTAACTTTCCTAAAACCCACATAGTCATAATTTCTGGAGGTGACCTCTCTATCCACTGACTGTGGAGAGACCTCAAGCTGACTCAGCCCCTGTTGGGGGTGTTTTATAAGCCTGAATTAAGTGGAAGAAGTCTACACTTAAATGCCTTTGGTAGCTCACTTGTTTCATTAGGAGGCTGAATTTCCCCAGTGCTTCAAGCCGGATTGCTTCGTTTCTCAGAGGTGTGAACGCACTAATTCACCACTGGCTGTACCGCTTGCTGGTGGGTGCTGCTGCTTGGTGAAAGGGACAGTTCAGGTTATTAAACACAGCTGGTAGAGCTAGATATAAACCAGTGTCTGCTAGCGTACTGTAAATCACGCTGTCTCCAAGACAGTAAAAATTGCATGCCATGGCCTACACCCAGCACGCCTCCGTTGATTTTCCTTTTTAATGCAAACCATCCCATTATGAAATACATTGTAGTTTATCATGTACTAGTGCTCTTGTACCATGCCAAGTACACTGGCATGAAAATCAATACAACAAGCACACCACAACCTTTAATGCTCTGGTTTCTGTAGTTGCTCTGTGAGCTAGATAACCAGTTGACAACTGCTGCACACTCGTTTTAGTTTTTGTGATTTTATTTTTACCAATAACTAGCATTTTAAAATAAACCGATAAAAAGCCTGCTCCCTGCTGATACGCTAGTCACATTTGTTACTGCATTGTGTGTTGGGTGGGGGAGAGTGTTCTGTTGCTAATGGTTTAAGTCATGACTAATGCCATGTGCCAACAACAAAGATACAGATTCAAATTTAAATAAACTACCCAGGCAGTGTTTTACAGGATGTGTTTCTTGTTGGCAATTTGTTGTTCCTGACAGCCCAGGATCCTCAGGCTGTTGTTACGCCAGCCACTGGGATTAGAACACACACACAGGCTGAGCTTATAAATGTTTCAAAAGTGCTACAATAGAACAGCAGAAATTTAAAATGTAGGATTTTTTTTTTCTTAAACGTAATCGGATATTCTCTCGGAAGTGGTTAATGCAAAAGAAACAGATTTGGTGAGGTTCGTTTTTTTTGTTGCAGCATCAGCGTTAATACTTCAGTATCTGCTATTCTAATAATAAATGCTGGGCCAAAGCGAACTTTGGTGTAATGAGGCACAACGTTATGATATCAAGCCACATTTCTGTGTTAAACTTGAAACATTAATCCATGTTGAACATACCTGGTTTGTGCAACTTTCTCCATTAGTGAGTAGTACTCTCAAAGCACTAAATACTCTTGACCACTTTCTGGTCACCAAAGCTGTGACTCTTGTCAGTCCAAATCAGTTTTGAAAGAACTATGCATCTTGCAGAAAGAGTTGATTTTACATGCAAATATTGTAATTTAATCCAAGTTTTGCTTCAGTTAAGTCATATTGCCTGTATATCTTTCAGAGGTTTTATGCCGAATATTATTTAATAACCATGGTGCTCTTAGAATATTAGTAGAATGAAATTTTCAGGTGGAAGCATATTATAATAATTGATATAATCAGAAGAAACAGATAAGCTTCTGGCTTCACAAGCTAGTCTTCAGCTTTTAAGCAGAGGGAGCAAGAGTCCTGCTCAAGCAGATCTAGGAACAGTTGTGTTTGGTTCAGTTAGGTTCAGTTTAGCTTCGTTACCTTTGTGAAGAGCTGACTAATCAAAAAGTTCCTCCATCTCTCGTACCATCTGTATTTATGACACTCCAGTGACCTAGATTATGATTTGCGTGGTATATGGTAATACACAGAAATAGGATAAAGCTTCTGCACGCTGGATGCAATGTGAAGTAAAATATAAAGGCACCTCCTGATCCAACTGTTTACAGCCACTAGATAATGGCTTGTTTTTCTCATGCTGCTCCCTACAATCCATCAACTTCTCCTGTCCACTAGGAATGCGAAAGCCAAGTGAAACCTGGAAAGCTACAGGAAGAAAAGCTTTTGGTGCCAGAAGACTCTTTTACTTTGCATCCATAAAGCAGTAGATTTTATGGGATTGATCTCTTTGAGATAGACATACTTAGCAATGCTTCTTCACAAGCATTGTTTAATTATCCAGGGCTTTCTTCTTGAGTATCTTACAGAAGAATTCAATATTTCTTATTGGACTTTAATGACAGGAAGCATGTTTCGAGCCTTGGAGTGCTGGGTTTTCTCAGTCTGGCTTTTTTAATTAGAGCAAATCTTTTTAAATGAGATTAACATGTGGAACGTGGTTTTTGAGGTGTATTCCACTGGGACCTTCACCTTTATCGCACCAGCGCTTCGGAAATTCCCCCGACAGCTTCTCACAAACTCTTTTGTAAAGGAGACGGCATTTCCTTATCTTTCCCTGCTAACACCTCACAAGTGTCTGTCCACAGACATTCAATTCCAGATCTCCAAATTAAAAACTCTTCTAAAGAAATACATGATAGACTGGGGCTTTTTTGTCTCCTGTATCAGTTCCTAAAGTGAGATAAGGTAAAAGGTGTTTTTAGAGAAAATGGTGTCTCCATTTGTTTAATCTCTGAGTTTATCTATGATGTCAAAGTTATATTTGTCAGATACGGATGTTTTGTGGTAGCATGACAAACAGTTTATCAAATCTGGCTATGATTTAATGAAATCCTTTAATGCTTCTGATACTGCCGCTTAGTTTGATACCTAATTGATAGAAGATTTTATTTTATTTAGGAATCAAATGAGTGTTAGTCTTGGTGTTTTGGAATAATAAGATGGCATGTATTTTTTAAATGGTTGTAGCTTTTGTTTAGCCATGTGTTTTAAACCATGTAATTATAGAATTGAGTTAATAATCCAATGCGTCATGGTACTAATACATTGTTAATGTATCTATTGTAAAGTATCACAAACTTGAGATCAATATTTACTACCCTATTCTAGTCCTTTTTTGATAGAGAAATCGTGCACTCCAATTGGTAGAAAAAAAACCTTGATCTTGTTCAGATGGTGTAAGAAACATGTTGCTCAGGAGTGCAAACTATACAAGTATTTGTAAAGTTACAGCCTTACATTAATTTTCCTTAGCAAATTATTCAGAAACATGACTTTATTGAGAATTATTGAGAAACCTTTTTTGTCATTGTGGCAGAAATACTGGGGTTTGGGGTTTTATTCAATAATTTTATTTCTGCCATTACAAAGGTTCAGGACAGAATTAGTCACTGCTTTAGTTACTGTTTCATTTTCATAGTAATAAACTCATTTCATTGCACACACTTGCCCCCCAAATCCCTACCAATACATGTGCTCGGTAAAGCACATCCCCATCTGTTATAAACTGGCAAAATACTACTGAAAATGCTGGCATTGCACTGACTTATAACAATTGTGATGCTTGTCCTCTCGTTTTAGAGGTCTTGAATAATTCTTAGGCTTTCGTTAGTGATTGTGTTTCTAAGACTCTAATCCTGTTCCCTTGCAAGCAATGGCATAAGTCCAGTTAAATTCTGTAAAGTCAAGAATAAGGTGACAGCCCAAAATTGGGTAATGAGAATCTGCTGGTTCTTTGTGTCACAGTTCCCTTAACGTGATGTCTTGAATACAGTAATCTCAGAAAAAGATGCACCATAAAAGGGCAAAATACTGTTTTCATAGTATTTACTTCAAATTTGATCCCTCCCAAAACTTTTTTGGAAGGTTATGAAATGAAAAGGGGTTTTGTGTGCCTGTCAGTGTTAGATTTTGGTAAAAGTTTCTCGCTGTAATTTGGCAGCAAGTCAAACCTCGCTGACCATGGGCCACATCCCACACGACCTCGGGTCTGAGCAGCCCCCGGGAAGCCAGAGGGAACATCTGGCCTTTTGGAGAGAGCATCAGTATGTGCCGAGCTCAGAATTAGCTTCCAATAAAACCAGCTTGTGAGGGATCTATTCTTAGCTTGGGTTGAGTGTGAAAGGTTTAGCTCTTCCTAAGCCAGAACTATCCACTAAAATCCCTGTTATGAGATGGAGTAGGTGTTTTAAAATGAAAAAGCAAGTTCTGCACCATGAAACAGGTACACCAAGCAGCTTGCAATTCTACAGCATTCAGTCTTCTGACCCTGGAAACTTGGATGTAAATATGGAGCTGGAATCCTTGTGATGAAGTGTGATTTATCCTTTAGACCTAGAAGGGAGCAATTCATTACCTAACCATGATTTAATTCATTACTGTCATTAGAACAGAGGATAATATGCTTATTAGATCTCACAGACATCCTTCACCTTGTTCCCCAGCCTGTTAAAGTCTCCCTCTTTATCTGAGCTCACAGTATCTGACTCCTGCTGCTGCATGGGATATTTTCCTGTGTAGCTCTCAGTGATGAATGGACAATTTCTGCACAACACGCAGACCTGTGCTCTTTTTCACACAAGTTATTGAAAGCCTCATGCTCTCATGAATTTTGTTTTCTCTGGAAAGAAAGTGTTGGTCATTCAATTATATGGTCTAATGATAATAATATAAAGCCAAAGTTAACTTAGCTTCCTCACGGAGCTACCTGTAATACTTATTTTCTTTGCGTCTCAGTGCAGAGTTATGTCTTTATGCATGCTGAGCCCTAGCTTGGAATAGTCACATTAATTAATTGCTCATAACAGAGAAGTATATTAGTCAATAAACATCTTTTGTGGGTAATTAAACTGAAAAATGAAGTTGAGGGACTTAATAATCCCTAGATATAGAAATATTTGTGAATATATTGCAAATAGTTTTGTTTCTTTCATGCTGCATGACAAAAAAAAGGGGGACAGTCTGTATACCATGAGATAAAAATAATGGCGGGAAAAAAGCTCATTTTCTGTCACTCTGAAACACTTGCTACTTACTCAGTTGTTCCATTGCCAAGAGTTAGGTTGGTGTCCAATGGTCTTTATACTTAATAAACCCACCCTCACCCTGTCCCCTGAAAAAACACCCCAACCAACCCAGAAAGCACCATTAACAACAAAACAAAAAAAAACCACAAAACAAAGAAACTTCTTCTCACATCTAGAAAGGGAAATAGGAGAGGTTTTTTGGAATTTCTTTAATGCATTTTCGTAGTGCTCTGCTGTTATTCCTGGCAGATACAGCTTAACCCTCAAGACCATACCACAAAAGTAATGCTATCTCTTTGTAGACTTCAGAGTTAAACAGATATGAATTTATTTGAAGCATTTAAATCTAACAGACAGGAGGCTGAGAAAAATCTCTTCCACCAAAGCTGTTTTCCATGCGCTTCAGACTGCTTGTTTTAAAAGCTTTGCTATAATACCTACATTTAATGCAATATTCAGGAAGGATGGGGTAATCTGTAACAGATTACACACAAAAAAATCAACCAACCAAAAAAACCCCACAACCACCACAAAAAACTCTTCCATAACATAACAGCTTTATGGTAATTTATTTTCCTACAGGTAGTATCTTACTGTTTAGATGTGATTCTGAGAATATTTATGAATTCATGTAAGGAAAAAAAAAAAGGTTGTCTTGTCCCCCCTCATTAGGCTCTCCTCTACAAATGCCTTATTAGAACTTTGGCAGCACAGCAGGATTTATAATATTGAATACTTTGTGTCAGCTCTCTTGTTTGCAGGAGGATAAAGTTCCATTATTCAGAGCTTTGCTTCAAATCCCTCCATTGTCATACAATTAAACATAGTCCTTTTTTAGGACTAAACCCCATACTTCAAGAAAATAAGCTTTCAAGATGAGGTATGTAGGGTTTACATATTACAGGTAAAATCCTGAGCTCACACTATGAACCACACCAAGCCCCCGAGAACAGCACGTGGTGGAGAAATTGAGGTTGGACACAATTTCTATTCATTTGGGTCCTTTATTCTTTGCCTTGGCTGACGACCGTGTTCAGGTTGCAGAAAGCACCTTGCCTGTCTGGATTGGAAGGACATTTATTTTTTTTACCTCTTTCTATATTTAATTATCACACTAAAAACATAATGGGAGATGGATTTTATGATGTGAATAGTTAGTGAGGTGAATTATGCCAGTGTACTCAGGCTATTTAGTTGGGCCTTGTGGAAATGTAACACTAATTTTGAAGGGGATACAGAGGACTTACAGGTCTTAGGGGTTTATATTTTTCTTTTTTCCTTTTTGAGGGTACAGATAAACATGGTGTATACCTGTGGGGCTTTTGAGTACAGACGTGTCCCAGGAGGCCTGAAAGGATTTGGGTAGTGTGGGAAGGAGATTTGGGATTATTATTTGTATTGTTTTAAATCAGGATTAGTCACCTCAAAAGCAAAATCTGTACATTCACTTAAGTTTCTTCTTTCGTCTGTGTGTGTTTGTTTTGGTGTTTTTTATTATTATCATTATCAGAGTGAGCAAGAGGATGTATCTCAAACAGGAATGGTCCATGTCTCAGCTGGAGATGGCACATCTGGTTTTCCTTGTTCTTATTCACTCCAACTCAATTCAAACTGAAAACTCCCAGTTCCATTTTTGATCTATTTGAAAGCTCTTCTCTTTGAGCAATGGGCAGTCTACATGGATGATGTTTTCTTGTCCATGTGGAATTTGCAATCTTAATAGCTTTTTAAAGTAGATCTATGACGTGGGTCCTGTGACATCCAGAGCACCAAGTTTCTTTAAAATGCCAGAAATTAGAATTTTTGCAAATGTTTTATAAATACTCTCCCCCCTCTCCACTCTGACCTCTAGAAGCTCTTGGATCATACTTTATTTCTTCTTACTCTTTGAAAATAAACAAGTTCTGAAATATTTCGTAAACTAGAAGTATAAATGCTACATCTGACAACTATTTCAGCTAGTCTAAGTCTCAGAACCTCAGGCCTAAAGCCCATCTGTGACCATCTATAGCTAAGAACAAGCTTGGAAATAAGTGGATATTCACAGTGCGATAATGAAGTTTGAGTGCAGAGGGAAAACAGCAGTTTTTGGTCGTGTGATTCTAGTGATAGTTATTGCATTAGCATTGATCGTGTTCAGTTCACATAACCTTTTTCCTTTGTAGCAACTTAAACTGTATACCTTAGAGAATGTATGAAGAGATATGAATGAACACTGGGAAATATACTTCATACTATTTAGTGTCGCTGTGATTTCCTAACTTAAATTCCACCTCTAGTTTAGAAACATGAAGAAATATGTTGGTTTTCTTGAGGAAAGTTCATTCTTTGATGAACTCTTTTTGCTGTTGCTTGTCTTCCACTGACATTCTTGCTGCAAGGGAATTTGCACAATTGGAGGGTTTACAAATTGCTAGTACAGTAATAAACCAGATGTTCATATAGATTTCAAAAAGTCTCCAAATAAGACTTTCTCCATGCTAGAGCTGTTAATATTACAGCTCTGTTCTGGTGGAGCTTTTGCTTATATGCAGCCAAAACTCCGCTGCCAGCCTGAAGCTTCCCAGCAAGTTGGCTGTTGTTAACTGGCTTAGTGCATTATTTATAACCAGACCATCAGTTAAGATAAAGACTCCACTACACTCTGCCCTTCCTACAACAGTTTTTAGCCTAATTACAAAGTCAAGTGGTTTTTGCAAACAGCGAAGCCGCCACAGGGCAGCTCTGTGCATGGCCCAGGCGCTCCCAGTCAGTTATTTGTCTGTGCACAAACTTCTGCTAATTTGTTTTCAAAAGGAATGAGATGAGGATGCCACCCCCTGTATTTTTTCCTCATTACTGCTGCTGATTCTTCTGTGGAAAACCCTAAATAATTCCTTTCTCTTTCTGAAAGCTGCCCGTTTCATGTGTTTGTACAGAGTTATCAGCTCCCACCTTTTGTTTTCTCTTAGCCAAGCCTGATGCGTTTGGCTCTCTCGATCATTACCTGAGATCAATATTTCTAGCCACTTGATTATTTGTATTTCTCTTCAGTGGCTTGTCAATAGTTCTGTGCAGGAGAGTGCAATATTCCAGATGCCATTGCATCACAGCTGTAGAAACAATATTACTGGCTTCCTACATCAGGAGTGCGATACTACTGGAAATATTGCCTAAATACATAAAATCTCACCCTTTGCCGTGTTGTGAGTTTTGCACCAGGTTGGCTGAGTTCAGGACACTATTCAGTGTGCCCCCAAACACACTGAGCTGCTGTATTGTGAGAGTATTTTATTTGTAATTATTGTTTATAATTACGAGTGATACCTAAAGAGGGTTCTTTGGAAAACAAAGCAAAAAGCCCAAATTCTACTTGGAATAATGGAAGAAATTCCCTTTGACTTCAGAGGTTTTTCAGTTAGACGCTTACCGTAACATTTCAGATACTATTGTCAAGTAATTGTTTTGTAAATTGTCCTTCTTGTGGTAGCAATTGCTTTTTCATCTTGGATTAAGATGCCTATTTTTGAGTCTTACATGTTAAACTTTCAAAAACTACGTGTACAGAAGTTACTTTTTTAAAAACTTTTATTTGTGTAATTGAACATAATATAGTCAGAAAAACAAATTTAAACTTTATCCTTGGAGAAGAAGTATTTCTAGACAAACCAAATCATCATTTCAGGGCTCTTCAAAGATCAAAGGCATGGGAAACTTTGAAGAAAAGTACATATATAGTATTTTTTAATTGAAATGTAGATTTTATTTTGAAAGGACCAGAAAGAGGGAAAAAAGAAATCTAAAAGGTGATCTTAGGATATATAAGTAAGAGAAACTTGGTTAGTGACCTCCACATGTAATATTGGTATTATTTTGACTTGTGTCAAGTGTTCATTTGATATAGCACAGAGCCATTTTTGCCAAAGTCTTTCTTGAAATAATATGGTTGCCATGTGTCCTAAAGAATGCATGATTTTAATTAAAGCAGTATATAACAATGACCCAATTAATGTTATTTATTATTGTTCAATAGATGGTGAAAACAAATAGAAAATTGGAAAGCAGGGTTTGTAACTGAGCAAAACTAAAATCTCTAACATGGAATCCTCATGCGCTATTAAATAAGAGAAAACATGATGTTGTTTGGAAAGTCAACTAACAGTCATAGTATGTGCAACAAGCCAAACTAAGGACGAATTTATCTCTGTTTTCATAAATTAGTGTCTATAAAATATTAGGACAATAAAATTGGAAGGCCGGATGTTGGCTTGTAATAAGGGCTTAATCCGTCATTCAGTTACCCTAACAGCCGAGCTAACGAGTAGTCCTTTTCAGATTTGATGAGGACCCACGCTAATGTTATATTATACGTACTTGAGTGCCTTACTCGATGTTAATTATTCAATGCTTGGGTAGATTCTTTGACTCCAGAAGGATTATTGGTATACTTATATAAAACATGAATTTGAGCATTCTATTAAATTGGACAAATAATGCTTGGTAGCCTGCTAGAGGATCAGGTCCAAGTCTAGCACTTCACTTGTCAAATGTCACTTTCTGCAGGTAATTCAGTGAGCCTAAGACACATCCCTCATTGCTTTCTGGACACGTTTGCATTCTGACCAGTTTTCACTTGCACCAGGGGAGCTGGTTCAGTTTATGCTGTAGCACAATTTGGATAAAACGCTTTTTTGTCATTTTTCCTGAGGAATTTCCTAATGAAAAAGAAGGCTTGGTTTTTTTAATAATTTGTTTAAATGAATATTTTTCAATTACATTTGTTACATATACATGAATGAAGTGCAATAGTTAAGTTTTTATTTGCAGGATACTCAGACGGGAAAAAAAGTACTGATTGAATCTGCTGTTACAAGATGACCATGCTCTGAGGGGGCTTCTACCGATCAGTGTCATTTGCACATCATTCTAGTGGAAAGAACACTTATTGGATATAGTTCGTTTTGGTGCTATCATTGTTATTCTCAATAAATAAAGTAATTTTTACAGTGCCTAAGGAGTCATGTTGTACATCAAATACACCATGAATGCACAAGGAATAATTATGTGTTATATTTTATTTAGCTAGATGAATATATTTGGTGGATGGATTCAAGAACAACAGTATCATTTTCTCTTAACTGTGTGTGCATTTGTGTTTCTGGGGCCTCTGTTCAGACAATCAAAAAATATTTTTTACATGACAACAATGTGGAGATACCCCCAAAATAATAACACTCCATTTATGTTCCAAGTAAAAGTTGAAGCAGATTTAATCCCTTCCCAGATTAATTTAAATCCAAGTCCCCACTCACCAATTGCTGGAACTTTTTGTCAATATCTTTTAAATTATGCATGTGAGTAAATATCCTGTTAAAGTAGTTTAGATGCTGGATACAGCAAAGTCATTGCAGCAGACTGATAAAATAAAATAGAAAAAACATGCATCTAATTAATTGCTTTTTTTTGCTTTTGATTTTTAGCTCTTATTCAGAAACTCAGAAAATCTGTTATCTCAATAGAGATCTGAATAATCTTTTTGAATAAGAGTATAAAAGAAGCAGGGATATCTGCTGTTGAATAATGTTAATATATCATTATATTGACTAGTTATTTTTATTTAAAATCGTTGTATCTGAGGTAAGAGATTATGTAATGTTGACAACCTTGTTCAAGGGTGAAATTTAACATTAAAATAAGAAACACAGATGTGAAATCTCCCAATGATGAATCAATAATCAATCAGTAACACTCCTTAATTAAGTGTCAATCAGTTCTAATCATTTTATTATGTACTGTAATACCATCTAGACTAGAAAAGACTTTGCTATCTCTTTCAAACTGTGACTTGTAGTATCACAGAATGCATTTAAAAATGTCTTTAAAAGCTGCTGTGACAGTTGTGAGGTTTTCCTGGAGAAGCTGAAAATTAATCCAAATATTTTCTAATAGACTTAGTGTTTTATTTCCATTTTCTTTGTATTTTAGCTTTAATATACAAAATTGTGTGATTTAAAGTGAATTATGATATAAGCCTTTACTAAGAGTGTTGGTATGATTTTGCAAATATCATCATGATTTGTTTCCCTGATTGAAATTAGTTGTTTCTCCCACTGCCGTCACTCCAAAGAAAATGTGAGAAGCTTACCCTGTACCCTCTCCTACAACCAACTTGAAAATTCCATTAAAACATGAAATCAGAACGCTCATGGGTACTTTAGGAGCAGGTATTTGATTCCAGTGAGATTCGTGTGTTCACTATATCAGTAAACCTAAAACTGGGCTTGTGCTTCTGTGAGTTGCTGAATATGAGTGTCTATTGCACTCCCTCTGCAATGGAAAAACAGCACCTATTGCTGAAGGTCATAAAAACAGGTGAGCTTGACTACTAGAATCATGCAAGGAATTAGATTCTTGATTAGAGATTAAAGGTTTTGTCTTAATCAATCTGCCAAAGTATTTTTCACTCGAAAGCAGAAACAACTCAGTTCCTAAGACCATGGTGTGCGTGTGTTCAGTTTATCAAACCCTGGTAAGAAATAAGGTGCATTCTTGTGGTGAAGTGGTAGGGATTCGTGATGAATTTAAATGTTGATCAGAGAACAAGTATCTGGCTCTTACAACTGAGATTTTGGTGAAGACTCAGTAAAATATTGTTGGAGTGGTCGGGGAGAGGATTGCAATGAACTCTGGGACGTGACGCTAGGAAATTTTTGTGCAAGTTCTTCTTAAAGTGCCTTTTCACAAGAGACGTTTTCTACCAAAGTTCTGTCAAATTGACCAACATGACTGTTGCAGTTCTTGATGAATCATTTAATTCCTGTTTTACATTTTCTCTGAGGAGGTCACGTTCTCTTGTTACATTGATGTACTCTTTGGAAAATAGGCTAAAGTTAAGCTAAAGTGGAAATGTCATATTGGAGTTAATCTTAAGCCTCATGCTTTCTTCTCTGTTGTGTTTAAAAATAAGATGTACATGTACTGATAATATCACTTTTGCCTTTGTTTTAAATAAGTGTTAAGTTGGAGGAAAGAGATCTGCTTATTGAATTCTGCTTACTGCTCTTTCATGTTTTAATGAGATTTGTATTTCTGATTTATAATTAGAAATTAACATCTTTCATTACATTGTGAGGTCAACAAATATTTCTGTATTTACTAATTAACATCTTAATCTGGAGGAAAGTCAAAATACATGCATTCGTAGATAAAAATTCCTAATATTGGAGAACTGAGAAGCAATTAATTTTCAGTCTTTGCACATAGTATCTTACTCCATTTTGTCTTCTAAATCAAAGTTGGTTGTCCATCGTACTCTATATGTTGCTTGCTTACAGGTTATGATCAAGTGAACCTGAAAACATTTCTTTGGCAAACTCGATAAGCTGAACTGATAGCTCATCTCGAGTCTGTCACTCTAAGGCAGGCTGTGCTGCAATCCTTTAGTCGTTCTTTTGCTCCTCACCGACTACTTCATTTTATCAGTATCCTCCTGGAAGTTAAAATGCTCATACAAGCATAAAACTAAAGTGGAGTCTGTGTGGGACAGGACCTCTTGAGAAAGAACTGAACGTGATAGGAAAATATCCATTGCAGGATTTAACTACAATATGTGACACAGGGTGTAGTCACGTCCTTGGTTGTTTGTCATTGCCATTATTTTCCTTCAATGCACATAGTCTGTTGCGTTGAGACCAAACAAAGCATTTAAGTAACATGCATATATTCTGATAATACATATTCTTTGTACTAAAGGAAATATAAATTAAGCTAAGTTTATTCTGCTTTGGTTAAATTCTGTTAAACGTTAGCAGCGGATGAAGTTGAAAATTAGGAAAGCGAACACATGTTCCTCTCCTGTTCTGATCAGAATCAGACATGTAAAATCACATCAGACAAAAGCAACATGTAAGCGAAGAACTTTCATTTGCTGTTAATTTATTTTAGAAGCAAATTTTCTTCCAGAGCAATGGCGTACCTGCTGACATTTGAATAATGCAATCTCAGATTTTTTTTTCCTGTTCTACATCATACTTCTGTAGCACGTACAAATTATTTCCGTCAGCATTTAAAAGCTGAATTTTCAGCTGAAGTAAATCACAATATCTATTATAATCAGTGTTGTTCGGATCTGCATCAGTTGGCCCTAAATATAGCAGGCATGCTGTAGCCTTTTATTTTGAAGCAGAACTCCCCAGTTGAATTAAATGGAGACTTCTGCTAAAAGAAATTCAATGGCACAGCAGACCTCACTGATGTTATTTTAAAACACAAATGATTTTTAGTTCTAAATCCATATACCAAAATAGGTTTCCTTTGCATTTTTTCCCACTTACATAGCATTAATGGTGCTGTATTTATGTAAATGTATCAGAGTGCATCTCCAGCTCCATTTGCAAGAGTTCAACTTTGAAGTTTTGAAGCATGTTTTTGTTGCTTCATGGTTGCCTAGTAGAAGGACATGGTAAAAGAACAATTATGATAGAATCTCATTAAGGTTTTTCTGATGGGTCTTGATATATAACACATATTCAAATACAAGTTAAGGCTGGGTTCTTTTCGTTATACTTAGCAAACAGTAGAATAGTTACATATCTACATACACTGCATTTATTTTGAAAGTTCAAAATTCATGTAGATGTGATGTATAGGACTGAAGATGATTTATCCTTTGCAATTTTTTCTTTTTCTTTTTTTTTGACACACCATAGGATCTAATTAAATTATTTTATGTCAAATAAAACTCTGTAGTAAGAAACAAATTGTTTTGTCAGTTGGTCTTAATTATGACATTCAATGGACCACTGATAAAATGCTAGCCCTTTGCAGGTAATCAATGTGTCCCTCTTAAAAATGTTCTTAAAAATGGCCGTTCACATAGTTCTTTGCATTTGGAACTGCTTTGAGTCTATTGAATTTAGAGCTGAGAACTTGGTCCAGGCATTGAATTTATGACCCAGATGAAATAAGACAGCTAGTAGTGGTTTTCTTTCACATGATTGGTTTGATTAGGTTATTCTAAAATAAACAGGATCAACTACTATTATATGCCACATATTAGGAAAAAACAGGTAGGATTTAACATTTCAAGGACAGTTCTGAAATCCTGTGTACACTTCTTCATATGCCAGTAAGGTGAATTAAATTAAATTTGCACTGATTTATTTGAGCTGTATATTCTAAAGAATCTCCAGACTTCTCATAGGGAGTTTCTTGTGCTTAATACTATGGAGAATTAAATAGGAAGAAGACCTTGATCCTCGGGGTTGGATGTTTAGCTGAGGACTCAGTTTCTTCCTGCTCAAATGCAGTTTCCACTTGAATGTACTTGATTCTTGCATCGAACTTCTCAAGAAATACTTGGGTATATGGGAATAATGTAAACACCATTTCTTGTTGAAAACGTGTATTTGTGTAGAAAAACTGATCATCTGTTTGTTTCATCTTCTGTGAGTCAGAGATGATTTTGACTTTGATTCTTCGAGCTCCTCCTGCCATGCAGATTTTGACAAATGAAAACAGTAAATAAAGACTGCAGAGCAGAGTTGCACACAAAACCTGCCAATTTTTCATTTTCTATCAGGTTACACTTACGTGAAATTACACTACAACTTGATCTCATCAATTCTCTTCCATTCTGATAATTAATTTCTTTTTAATTGAGAAGAAATTATATTTAAGAGCATGTAAACAGCCAGGGCTTTTTGTAAATTGTAGGCCAATTAGGAAACTTCTAAACAGATATTTCTGTCTATGAACCTGTATTTTCTCAATTTAAGGAAGAACCCTGCAGTAGTTTACAGCACAAAACAGGCATTTTTAAAAATACCAGCATTCATTTTTGCTAGGATTATACAATCAAAGCTAGAGAGATAAAACACTTAAAATAGGAACAACTTGTACATGACATTAAAGCTAATTTAATTTCCACTGCCTGTGAAATGGTGTATTTCCAGTATCATAACAAAATCGGGAAAAGATGTCATGTTTTGTAAACTTATTCTAGTTTCTAAAATACCTAAGATAACTTTTCTACAGTGATAATATTTCATTGGCTTATGTATATTAAAAAGATGTTAATGTACTTATCTTCTTGCTACTGTTGAAGGCAATACTGCAATATCCATTAACTGTATCTCACGTATACATTTAACTGTAAACACAAAATTCCAAACTACATACTTTCCATTTGCTGTTCCCAGTTCCACTTACCGAATGCATTGTCTGTATCCCAGAACACATTCTGGAGTTAAGTGGTACAAGGGAAATGCAACACAATAGAAATTGCAGGTTATTGTTATTGAAAGTTATTCAGTGGTGAATGAATTTTCAAAGGCTGTCATTTGACTGGTACCAGCTGGAGAGAAAACTTTAAAAGAGGCTGAGAAAGGAAATTTTTAAAAAGATTTGGAGTGGGGGGAAAGAGCAAGTGCCTAATGCAAGAGAGAGGAAAATGGTACAGGATGAGAGTCACCCCGGCTGTGGGGAAACAAGGCTTTGAGCAAACATTTTTGGAAGAGGTCAGAGAGATATAACAGCAGACTGTCGGGAGGAAGCTAGAAAAGAGCAACAGCTGTGTCCAGGGGATAAGATTTATATCCATCACAATATGTGAAGCCACAAGAAAAATCTGCGTGAATCCTGAATTTGAGGGACAGATATTGACGCATTATGTCCAAAGGTACTTTGTGGGTTTTCCCCTCCTTCTGACTGTTCTATTTTCTGGACAGTCTTTACCGGATCGCAGGAACCAATTAAGAAAATGGAATCAACCAGAAGAGACAATAAACTAGGGTGTGATTTTTTTTTTTTTTTTTTTTTTTATTTCCCCTACTTCAAAATAAACCAGAACAATACATTTCGCTAAATAGTACCGAAGTAATAGCCTCCCACTATACGGAATGTTAGGCTATTAGGCTTATGTTACTAATTACAGAAGCTAGAGCAAAAAACTACTAACAGAAAATTAGAGCTACACAAACCAACAGTTTTGTAAGGTTTTCAGTAACTGAGATGTGTTTTAACATCTGCCAAGTTGGAGACAGTGATTGAAAGCACCTTGTAAGCTGATGTTTGCTTTGCTACTTATGAATTCTCAGAATCACAAATCAGCAGTTCCTAGATGAGGGAGCTCTCTTGGGCAATTCAGCTGGGACAAATGGATGAAAAAGGAACAAGTGCTGGTTGAAGCTTCATTTACTAGAGTTGAACACCAGAAGCTGTTGCTTTCCCTTCAGAAAATAGTATTAACTACAGTCTCAGAACAGGGCTGTGCTTAGGTGTATTGGCAGGAACTCTGAATACGGCCTCGCTGACAACACATAAAAGTCTGTACAGTCTTCTTTAAGCCTCATCTGAAATACTTTGGGGACTTACTTTTGTATCACACAACTGTCCAGTGTTAAAAAGCAGCTCAATAACTGGCTGTTATGACTGCTACAAAATATAGTCCAGACAGTGCTGACACCTCTGTGTCCAGTATCCTCTCGTGTGTCTTTGGCTGTATATGTGTTTTCATTCTGCTTTAATCATGGAGCCTTAGAGAGGAATAGTTGGTCTAATCAGCTCTCTGTACTTTTGTAGTCTAATTAATGCCTACAAGGGCAGGTTGGTTGTGTTATAGTGAAGATCTTCAAGCTCTGGTCACAGTTGTGATATTTTTTACTGTTCCCTGGCTGGTGATAAAAGGGCCAACTGTTGAACAGCTGCATTAACTATGAATCTATATGGAATCTATGATTCTATAACCATTGCTCCCCATTAATGCTGCTCCAGCGTGCTGTGATGGAGTTGCAGCGAGCTGCTGAGGTGTCTGGGTCTTCCTTCAGGATTGCAGGAAGGTCTGGAAGTTGTGATGGGCTCTCAGCTATGGAGAGGCTACAATACTTCAGTTGCAGCTTGTGGGTTTTCCTGTTACCTTTGCCAAGGAAGTTTCTGACTTTGGATAACAAAAGTCCCCAAAGAACATCAGTGAGAGTAAAGTAAGAGCTTGTCCGTGAGGAATGCTCCTCAAAGAAAGGTTAGCAAGGATATTCCACAGTTACCTTGGAAGCTCTACCTGATATCTAGCTGCTAGTCTTTCATCACTGAGTAGATCAGATGTTAGCCAGGCTTGAAGTGAGGACTAAGAATGTTTCCTGAAGCAGAATGTATCTTTTGACATTTTATGACAAAAAGATGACATTTATGACGAAAGATGACTTAACCGGATGTAAAATCACTAATTCACAGAAAAAAACTGTTAATCTAGCCTGGTTTATGCTATGTTATTTAGGACTTTGTAGGGTGTGCAGGACAAGAAACATGGTTAATGGACTTTTGCGAATCGTTCTGTCATCTTCTTGGAGGGTGGGTCTGTGCAGAACTTCTTGTACCTGTATTTTGCCTTCAGCTTTAAAAGGCCCTCAAGTATTTTGCAAATATATTTGCAGTTACCAGTATTTCAAATATTGTCAACTGTCTCAATACGTGGTCTTGTAGAAGAAATATCTTTGCCTCAACAAATGTTGTAGTTCATGCATATCATGGTTTAAACTTAAATAACTCTAAAACATTGAGCTAGCTGTATTTTGTCTAATACAAATGTAGGAAGCTTTAAAGACTGGCTGCTGGAGCAATCTCATTTTAATAGAATACCTTTAATTCTCTTTCTGCTCAGCGCTGTCTGGTTGAGGATTGCAGTCCTGGGAACTGCACTTGGCAAAATACTGACCAGAGTAATGGCTGCATTCAAGTACTATCACATCAACTTCCTTTTTGAGCGATTGGCTAGGGTTTGCTTGGGGTTCTCAAGCATTTGAAGTCATTTATATATTACCTTTTCTCCTTATTTTCTTTCTCCTGATTTTCTCCTGATTCGTGGAATAGGTTCCAGAGTTGATACAGCATCTCAGTGTAGCTGTGCTCCATGTGTAATAATTCTTAGCAATCTAATCCTGGACTTCTAAATCCTGGTTCTTTGAGATGTTTCTTCAGAAGATGACAGATACTACAGTCATGCCTGATGTCAGCTGAAGCTGTTGGACTTCTATATGAAAGAGAGAGAGCTAAACCAGTGTTTTTCTTTTAAATTACTTGCATTGTTTTCTTTCAGTTATGTTCTGCTACACAGATTTAATTGACCTGAACGTCATGTGCTTATACTTTCTGTGACACAATCTCTAAGGGGATTTAATGGTTGTGTTTGGAATAGTTGTTCTGGAATCCAAAATGAAAGATGGTTCAAGTCTGGGAAGCACCTCAAAACTTTGTCCTTGGCATCATGTAGTAGTCAAGAGTAGGAGACCATCACAATACTACATGCAGCTCCTTAAAACATTAATTGTTCTGCTCCTTAACACAAAGTTTTACTGTAAATGGTGCTTTTCTCCTTCTGGTTGCTCATATGTTTATAAATTTGATTTCTAATTTATTTATATTAAAGTTATTCTTGAAGAAGAAAACCAATGAAAACCAAACAAAACTATTTTGGAAGGAAATCTACTTTGGAATTATATTGAATTGCTTGCATTAACTTTAGGGTTTCTTAAATAAGAAGTAACAGTTAAGAAGATAGGCCTTCGTGAACAGATATACCCATGTATCAGTTCTTTACATTGAGCTAGAGAAATAAGATTTTTACGTTACTGTAAGCCTTGTGGTTGATCAACAAGCAGTCCAGCCTTTTTATTGTTAGAGTTTCTTGTACTGAAAAAGTGACCTATTTTTTATATTGAGATGTAAAATAAATCTTAAGCTTAAAAACAAGGAAAAGTCTGGGTGGATAAGGTCAATTTTGCCTGATAAAATGAAACATTCACAGAGAGAAGCAGTGATGGAACTCATAGGGGCTTCTCTGTTTAGTGTTTGTTTATGTTTTGTCTTGGTTTTAATCTCACATAGTTATAAAGACCTTAAGTTAATGGAAAATGCTAGATAGGAAGTTGGGGGGATTACAGCTCCTCCAGCGGTTCTCTTGCATCTCTGTTCCCAGGCTGAATCAACAGCCACAACAACATATCTTTGCTTTCAGTCCTTTTGTTAAGATCGTTCAACTATGTTATTCCATAGACTTGAAAGAAACTAAACTTCACTCTCCTGTTTCAAGTCGCTCTCTATATTTGCTGTGAATGATGAAAGCTTTGGTAGAAGGCAATAGAATTTTGAGCTAAGTGATGCGGGGGTGGGAGGAATCTCTTAATGTGTGTCTTTTTGCCTGTCTCACAAAAGAAGTATGTCTTAAATTGTGTGTGATAGTGACTAATTTGGTCAAAGCTGAGAATTAAATTTTCAGAGAAAATACCATGCTTTTAGTCTCATGTTTCGGTACCTTCAAGATGCACAGTTAGAGGCTCTTTCACCTTTTCTAGTTCAGGTCTAGGGAAATAATTGACTCCTGCCAAAATTTTAGAAGACTCACCCAAGTACAATATAGCCTTACACGAATGTGTCCACAGACAGTTAAAAAGCTACTGAGCAAAGATTGAAGTGTTCAGGTGTATCTAGTGGAGGAAAGGATGAGATGGTGAAAACTCTTTGGTCTGCACATGCAGGTGTAACTGGGCAGATGTGTGCAGAGGTGAATAGACAAGGAACTGGGACATGAAATTAGTTGAATTTTGTAATACTACAGTTGATGAAAATTTGAGTCTCTTCCTGCACACGTGTGCCGATTAGTGTGCTAAAGGGATATGTTTTTTGTTAGTTAATCCAATGTGAAACATGATAATAAAGCCAATGGGAAGGGTCCAGCTGATGAAATGGCACGGAAACAGACCATGATATGTTTATACTTCTTTTCAAAGGTGAGTTAGTCACCAAGGCGACTGTTTCTTCAAACTAATAAGCAGCTTTTCCCTACTAAAAACTGCACAAAACAGTACATTTGTGATCTTCCTCACTCCCTCCTCCATTCGACATCATCTTCTAGTCAGTACACTTTAAACTTAACACCTCTACAGCAAAAAATAATAACGCTAATAAAGGGACCTGTTAATAAGTTACGTGCTTATTTAGAGACATTTTGTACTATTTTTGTATAAGAACGCTGACATTTTATGCTCTTCTGTAGAAATATCTTTTATGGAATAATTGCTTGGGGCAGAATGAAATTACCTGTTCAAGTATTTGACTTTGTTTTCTTACTCTACATTATAATGCATGGCCTTGCATTCTTTCCCATCATGAATTCCTAAAAGACAGAATTACTCTTCCTCCAAGATTAAAAAAGCTTGATGGATTTATTTTCCTAGTTGTATCAGTTTGAAGGTTAGAGGAAGAGAGGAGCTGAGTATCCAAACCTTCATGTCCTTGATGTTGAGAGCAGGATTTGGTTTACAAAGGACAAGAAGATTTGTCTGTAAAGTTACTTCTCAAAGGATAAAAGTTTATTTCCTATTTTTTCTCCTAATAGCTACTATTACTTCAAAACTATCCTGCTATTTTTCTAGTCTATAAAAAAGGGCTGAAAAGGCCCCTTTTATGCAAATTGAGTAAATTGAAGCTTCCAGGGAAACAGAAGTTCTCAAAATCCTCTGTTCCCACAGTATGGTAATAATTCACCTAAATACATGCAAATAAGGACCAGAGGCAGCCCCTTGATAGGTGAGAAGAGCCTTGAATCCATTGCCACACTTTGTAGAGCAGGGATTTTAAAAATTTATTTTCACTGTGTTTGCAAAGTGTCTGAGTTAATAAAACAATGGGATGATGTAAAATGTCTCATCCTGTTCTCGTCTCTGGCCACCTCTTCTCTTCGTGGACATGGTGTAGTGCTGTGCATGTATTTGCAGAGATTTGTGTCCCTTGCTGGAGTTGTCCAAGCCTGAGGGAGAAGCTGACAGTCCCACCAGGTGAACTGTTTGCAGTTGGAGTTGAAAGTGGAGAAAGAGGAGTGTGAAGTCTGAATATGCATTGAGAATTAAAGGAATTAAACCTTGAAAGACCATGCCAAAAACTGTTCAGGGCTTGTAGCTGGCTCTTGGTACTGAGGAGGGTTTGTGAGTGCTTCTGGTCTTATTCCTTTGACTTAGTTTCTGTTTTTGTAATTCTGAAGTTTCTCTCTTCTGCCTCTGTTTTGCCAAGAGTGACCCCCAAAGTTCTGTATCTTTAAACAATTATGCGCAGTGTATAACGAACAGAAGGAAAGCTATGATGTATTTTCAGACATTTTTAAAACTGCATTGAATAATTTATTGTTCAGTTGCGATAATACCTTAGGGAAAAAGCGGCCTTGATGTTACTCAGGAATTTAACATATGCGTGACCTTGACAGCAGCAGAATCAGTTAAATGAAGCTATAACATATATAATGTGTTCTTAACACATAAAATGTCTTGTTTCTGCATTTGTACTTTTTTCTTTTTTTCTTAGTTTGTGGTTAGCTCGGGATATGGCATACGGTCCTGTGTAAAACTTTGTGTGCCCTGTGCCTCACAGGAAAAGATTTATACCTCAAAAGTCTCCTTTGTTTCCCACACATTGGTATGTTCCCAGACATCCCAAAATTTCCCATCAGAAGCAAACCAAACCTGGCAGACAGCACTTACTGAGGCACCTTCAGTAGCTCTCCTTTGAAGTCTTAGGGGCATGAGGAGCGGAAAAGCCCATGAATTCACTTTCAACCATTCCTTGAAGGATGGTCGGTGGAAAAGCTCGCTAAGCTGTGATCCATTCCGTACGTATTGAAGTGCTGCTCTCAGTCCCATCGGAGGTGTATTCTGATGAGAACCTTCCTTTTCTCTCCTTCTTTGCAAGGATTGCCTCTTTCTGGAAGAACGATGCTGTGGATGGGTGACTTGCTGAGTATATGGAGCATTAGGAGTGTTTTGTTGAATGCTCCACGACAAATAAATCTCTGACACTTTCCAGCACAGTCATTGAGATACTGAGCTCTATTCCATGTGTGGCCAGCTGGTTTTGAATTCCACTGTAATAAATGCCCACTTCTGTCACTGAAATAAAAATCACGTTGCTTTTGGGGAGTATTTTTTACAGCCTAGCTCTTTGGTCAGCTTACTGGGTATTAGGAACGCTTAACAAAGCTAGTATTGGCTAATAAAGCCTAAACTACCAGTGAAGAACAGTCAGCAAGGAAAAAAATGCATTAAAAAAAGATGGACTATAATGTGCTGCTCACAATAATATAGAAAGGAGACTTTATGAAATGCAAGTTCAAGTTAAGAGCACTGTGTTGAAAGCATCTGTCAAGTTTATAGAAAACATAGTCATGAAGCTATCATTTACACTTAATGCATAAATTACAGAAAAGCTCACAATGGAAGAGCACAATAACTATTGATGGCTCAGAGGTTGGGATTTTCTGTTTTGTTTCAACTCTGCAGAATCTGTAATAAAAGTTCATAAGTGTTTGCTTTTTCTTTTGTGATCTGAGATAGAAATTAACACAAGATATTTGTTTCTTTAGTTATCGTTAATTAGGTGGATTTGTATGAATTTCCTTACCTGGTCTTTAACGTGTGAATTGAGCCTGTTTCCTTGGTTTTAATGACACCTGATCAGTTGTTGAAAGTGTTACATAAATGGGGTGAGCTGGTGTGTTTTTAACTCCTCAAATTAACACTTACAGCAGAATTCTTGGAAGGTAAATAAAATTCTTCCAGCCTTATCTGAAGTCCTAGTTGCTTGCCTGCAACACTACCATTAAACTAGGGAAGAGAAAAGATCTCTTTCTGTTTAAAACAAAAAGTCTCTGGTTTTCAGGACTTGACATGCTCCTAAGTGCATACAATTCTCAAAAGTACACAGGTAGTTATGGTAAGTAAATACACAAATGATGTATTAGGTACACAAACATACATCTGTACCTGTGACTGAGTGCACACGTAACTGCTTCAGGGTTACTTCAGTATAGTGGACTTTACACAAGATCGTATCAGTTGGCTCAAGTTTTCCCAGTGAGTGCCAGAGGAACCATGGAGGGTATATATGTCTTTTGTAAAAGTGTTCAGGCTGGGGAAAGGTAGCTCTCATTGTTTTTCGATTGGTAATAGGAGCACATAAGGTGACTCATAAATGTAGATTCAGGCACTGGTCACTGGGTTAGAGTCATGGAGATACGCGACAAGGTAGGATATTTGCAGAAACACTCCACATTTGGCTTTGTCCCGACTGAAGAATTTGTTCTGCAAAATTATATGCGATTACATAACTATTTAGTGGCAGCACATAGAATAACTAGTCTAAGGTAGCTTTAAAAATTTTACATCTGAATGCTTATGCAGGACAAGTTTCAAAGTGATCCAAATGCAGGAAAATGGAAAAATGTTTTGGAAACTTATTGTGCTTGTTGATGTTAATAATTCCAAGTATTCAAAGTAGACATAACATGGATCTGTAAAACATTTGTAGTTTGATATTGGAAGAAAATAAAGTTATTGGATTTTATTTTAGTTTTTTTATTAAATTCAATTATATTACAGAGGTTTAGGTAAGGCAGGTAACGAAGCATTGCCTGATTAATTTTACAGAAACATTAATATTTCCTTTACTTCTTTGAGTCCAAATGTAAGATCTAAACGTGTTGATGCATGAAAATAATTTGGTGAAAAAAGTATTATTTTCTATTACCTTGCTGGATTCTTTATTTCTGATGGAAATGATTTGTTTTACCCAATAAGTGTCAGGAGTCATCAGTATATTTGGAATGGAGCGTATTCTAGGACTACAATGAGCAGAGCTCTGAAACGAGACATAGTCGAGAGATGTGAGAAAAACAAATCGTTTTAATGCCATTCAGAACAGGGCCTGACTAATCAGGGTGTTGTTCATGGCTCCTTGCTGTTTGGAGGACAGAATAGTATAATTTAGTGAAATATTTGCACTACAATGCTTGCAATTTCAGGGAAATGGAATTTGGATTAAGCCAGGATTATTTTTGATCTTATCCTCTCTGCATTTTTTTATTTTTTTGGTCAATGTGAGCGGTGCATAAAGAAAATGGCTTATTTTCTTTGAAGTGTCAATAACATTGTCAGGCATTTATCTGAGTAAACACACAGCAGAATGATTAAGTTGGGGTGAAGCTGAATGCACGAGATACAAATTAATTTTCGCATTGTTTGTAATCTGTACACTACACGAAATACGGAATGCTTAGCACAGGGGAAAAGTACCGAGCTATGTAAAAACATTTCAAAATGAGATATGGGAAATTAGTTATGTAATGAGTTTTGGAAAGAAGCCCTGGTTTGAATCAGTAGAAGTCATTAGCAAAGACGTTTCTTTATGCAGAGATGATGTAGTCTCAGTTTGAAGAAATGGCATTTCTACTGCTTCATGGAGCTCTGAATAATCCAAATGACATCGTGGCCAAGGGGGAAATGTCATCTAGTGCGGTCCGTGTGTGTCTTACACCTGACACTGAAAAGTTCTGTTTCCTCCATCATCGCTGGGTGCTACCAATATATAATTGTGAAAATAAATAAAGGTGAGAAGGAAAAATACTTTTGTGAATACTGGTATGTTGGTACAGTTACACATCAATCCAGCAGAATATTTTCTAATTGCAACCTAATCAAAACTTTCCAAGGCCAATGCAAAAAATCCTCTTCGACATTAGGGATCTGAGCTGAAGACTATTGATCAGTTCTGTCAGTGGGTACAAAATAACTTAAAGCAGGCAAGAATTAATATCATCCTCATGTGAGTGAGAAAAAATAGAAATATTCAGATTAAGAGATAAATCCAGAGAAACATATGTCCTGAATCTCCCCTCTAAAGCAAACAAATAAATAACAAAGTCAGGCTGTGTTTATGACGGCAAAGAATAGGTTTCCTAGAAAGGCGAGGGACAAGCTAAACTTCAGATTCTACTTAAGATCTCTTAATGTCATTTTATTAAATGACACAATAATTTCTTGTTTTATTGAATAACTAGTTAATGTTGTATTAAACTTCTGCATGTTGTGTGGTTAATATCTGAATCATGCTTGTACATAGGATGGTTACAGCTATTTTGATACTGCTCATTATTAAAAAGACTACATATAAAATTTCATGTAGGGATCTATTTTTTGTTTTATAGTTACTCCATTTCTTTAAAAACGCACAGCAGAAACAATTTACAAAAATAGAGGAGAAAAGTTAAATTACTTCTTCAAGAAGGCGTCATCCTGTATTTATAGTTTGGTAAACATAACATTAATCAGGTGGAAAATGTTCAGCAAAATATTAAGCTGTTATGGGCTCTAGTTCAGAGAAATATATGTGGCAAAATATATCTAGCTTCTGTACTTCAAAAGACAGAGCAAAGCTGCAGAACCTGTGGGAAAATCAATTTTCTGCGGCATCAGTGGCTTGCACAAAATTTTGCAGTGCACCATCTAGAGATATATATATATATTTTTATTTTTTTTTAATTTAACTGATTTACTTCTGCTCCTGTATGTAGTAGCCTGGCTGAAATAAACATCCAGGTTGATCCTTCAAGTACTGTTGAAATACTTGTTTGAAAATAAAAAGGAAAAGCTTGGTGTTGCTGAAGGAAGTCTCTTCCTCTGTTTTGCCTTCATACCTTAGGGTTCAAGCCTGCCTTCCAGTACAAATCAGCACAAATCTCCACCTGCTCCAGCTGGTCCCAGTAAGACTGCTCCGTGGGTAATTCTCTGAGCCACATACTGTGTTTCTTAGTGTGGTTTTGAAGAGAAATCACTAATTCCCAGCTTGGTAGCATGTATGCTATTCTTTGTACTAAAAGGTAATGATGAGACAGCTGTGATTTGATCGGATCTTCATTGAAGGCAATACCTGCCTACATGCATTTGTTCTGTTGAGAGGAGAGACAAAATGTATCCCCAAGACAGTCTTTATGGGTCCCTGTTCTGTGGCAGGATGATTTTTTTAAGAATCATCCCTAGAGAATAAGCATGTTATATTCCCTTCTTTGATGTGCTGCCCAGGGACTTCAAAGTAAAACTTACACAAAATACATCCTCTTAAAAAATGCTTTGTTTATTAATCCCAGTTACAATTACATAATTTGAGGTTGACGTATTTAGATTACATTAGATTTAATTTTAGATTATATCACCATTTCTTTGACTGTTTTTTGTCTATACCCTTATAAAGGTGCATTTCTTATGTAAACTTCACTCCTGAAATAAGTGGTCTGAGTATAGTACAAAATCTATCTGTATTTCACATGACAATACTTTATTATTTGGATCTTCTCAATAGAGTGCCTACTCCATAACTGCTGGAGCTCACCTGTTTTGGGGAAAGATGAATATATTACGGTGAGCGATGTGGCTTAACTGGCTTGCAAACATTGTTCAACCTTGCGAAGCAAGATCAGACTGTCTAATGTAAAATGCATTACTGTTAATGCTGGGAAATACAATCTTCCAAGGTGTATCTTCTGAAAAGTAGAGTATTGAAAGTTAGAAAGAATGGTGAGCTACCATTTCTCAACTTGCAGTGTTTTCTGTAGCCTTGCATGGTTTGTATTTGTTTGTGTGTCTTTTTTGTGTGTGTTTTGTTTGTTTTTTGTTTTATTTTTTCTTCCTGTCCCTCTTGATCTGTGTTTAACCACAAGGTAGTCAGGTCATTTGATTGTGCATGAGACACACTGGCTATAAAACTATGTTTCAATAAGAAAGGTGCAAATGTAGATTAACACATAGCTTTAGAGATTTTGATGTGAAAATATCATGGTCTTCAGTAACACTAATATTGAGGTGAAAAACTTTTTACATTCACCCTTCCACTTGAGTTTTGAAGTGGGTGCAGTGAAACATTAGGGAGAAAACCCAGGAACTAAACAAAATAAGAGAACTCAGGAACAAAAGGCCCATGGACTCACCATGTCTTCTTTTTACAGGGAAGATTTGTAGGGCAGTAGTGAGGGTGTCCTGCTGTGCACACACATAGAAGGTCCAGGTGCTGAAGAAGAACAGGGACTTCTGGTACAATGGGATGCCAGGATCATAGAATCATAGAATGTCCTGAGTTGGAAGGACCCACAAGTATCATTGAGTCCAACTCCTGTCCCTGTATATGACAACCCCACAGATCACACCGTATGTCTGAGGGTGTTGTCCAGTCTCTTCTTGAACACTGTCAGGCTTGGGCTGTGACACCTCCCTGGGGAGCCTGTTCTAGTGCTCCAGCACCCTTTGGGTGAAGAACCTTTTCCTGATGTCCAACCGAAACCTCCCCTGGGTTATCTGACGTGATTAACAGCTCAGTATGGCAGAGTGCTCCCTCCTTCCGTGGTGGGAATCAACTGGTGAGCCAAGGTCTGAACCTGCTGTTCAGAAGGATTACTTGCCAGTCTCTTACTCTTCTTTTGGACTTCTGGGATGTGACCTGTTGTGTTACCTCTGTAAGTGCAGGATAATCAGCTTAAGGAAGGCTTGAGCAGCAACCACCTGGGGTTGTCAGCAAAAGCCCCACTGACACAGGTAGCACCTTTATATTAATGAATAGTTGAAAACACAAACACAGTTAATGTAAAAGAACTCTTCTGTCTGTCTTATTTTGGTAATGGCTTTGGCACTGGAAATAACTGAAATAATGCTGCTGAAGCATCAGTTGAAGCAGGGTATAGCTGCGTCTACGCTAGAGCTTTTGTCAGTATGGAAATGTCAGAAAACATTATATTCAGAGCACAAATTGCAAGTATAGACCTGACAAAGTAAATTTTGAACTGTGTACTCAAGTGTAATGCTCAAAACATATTCCAAATTGGCAAGTTGCAGCCAATCACCGAACAGAATCAGTGCTCCAAAAAACTGACAGAGCCAATGTTGAAATCTGAATAATTGCAACTACATTTTCATAGCAATTTAAATGGAAGAAGCGTTGGCAGAAATTCATGAATAATTTACATATAAGAATTTAGCAATCTGTGTTGAATAGAAAAATAAATGGCCAATTCAATAAATAAATGATTATTTTGAATTATTTGCTCTGATGTTTGCTAAGAAGTGTCTCTTTTTGGACTTCCTTAAAATCTTGCTTTTGAACTTCTGCTTTGCAGGTAAATGCTGTATTAAAGGAAGAGCAGAAATGTACATATCTACCAGGGGAAAAAACCCAACAAACCACAGACAGAACAATATGAATGTGTAACAGGTTGTGTTATGAGGGCTGCATATAAAAAAGACCTTATTTGCCATTCAGCAGCTGCAAGTGCAAAATCTGTAACCTTAATAAGAAATGTTTGCTGATATATATAATGATGAGCTATACTCTGCATCAGTTTTTAGTTAATTATGTATAGAGTTTTAAGATTTATGGAGGAAGTAACATCTGAAAAGAGACATCCCTAATACCCTTCTGTGCCTTTGGGAATGTGATATTATTTTAATAAGCAAGAAATTAAGAAATTAATTTACACAGCACCAGTATTTATTTCCACATAGAATGGATACTGAGTCTGCGTAAAAAAAGTAATAGAAAAATTGTTTATCTGATTTAACTCACATGGTACTTTAAACAAGGTAAAGAACACTAAATAAAGAACACTAAATAGTTTTACTGGTTGAAAGGTGGCTCTTTTTTTTTTTAATAGGGTACTGATTTTTTTTTTTTAATTTTATTTTTTTTTGTAAATCTGTCTCATTGTTTCTCATTTTGGATGAGGTTTTTCTGTCATATAGAATCAAACACTCTCACTATTAATAAAATCTCTGTCTGTCCTATGGCTTAGGAATGAAAGAATTCCCTCAAATGACCAGTAATACTTTCCTTTTGAATATGTTAATTCCTTTTCCATTTGTCTCTTAACCGTAATGTATCCCATTATGGAATCTAATATTGAATTTCCTACTGATGTTATTCCATGTTCTGTCATTTGTATTAACTGGAGAACAACTGGTGTCTGCCTGTTAAAAGGCTGGTCTGTGTTATATAAATAATGCCTGGCTGAGGATGGGGATATGGTATTTGATGCTGCTTTGGTGCATTTTATTCCATTCATAGTAACAATTAAATGCACTAGGTCAAGTTTACAAATACTAGTGTCCAGTTATTGACCATATTCGACATTTGGATGCTCATGTTGGTACTACTTGAAATTTAAATAACCTGAATACACAAACAGTATAAAGGGTTGGTCTGCAAAGTTGTGGGTGAGCAGAAAGAGTCTATATTTTATTTCTTGATTGCTTGTCTTTATTATCCAAGTGACAAAATTTCACTAAGCCAGGGCTGCTGAGCTCTGATTTCTGCCAGGAAAGTTCTCGTATGTTGGGATAGGGATACATCTAAGATAACTGTTCTGTGTGTAGGAAATGTATAGTGGGGCAGTTTTGTTTATGCCAATTCAGGATCCAGCTCTCTGTCTATAATTTAGTCTTCTGGAAAAGCTTCCATGGTGAAGAACATACCATTCTAACTTGTCTTTGGCAGAACTTCAAAACATTAATGGACATCCATCAGGGTTGTAATGACATCTGATTTTTTTTGCAAAGAAATTTTAATAAAGAGGTTTGCAAAACAAAGGTCTCAGAAGTGGTGATTAAGAATTTGTATTCCCAAAATAATACGAGATGAACAACTTCAAAGTATGATGGTAATACTACACCTATATCACTCTACATTGAAATACAATAGCAGGCATTGCCTGTACAATAATATGTCTCATCAGGTTCAAGACAGCAGGAATTTATAATAATAGAGTATTTATGCAAAAGGGTGAAGGGAGAGAGAAGAGGAGGGAGGGAATGCAAGTTGTCTAGCAGACTGAATACACAAAGCCTTTGGTACTTGAAAACTAATTTTATTTTTAGTTAATATTCATTGATGCAAGTTCTAGTCTATTGTTAAATGATTCTAGTGAATAATTTCATCCATCACTTTGAAATGTTTAAGACAAGTGTGGAGTTGTAAAACCTGTCTTTTGTATTGGAATCATCACCAAATTTGCATTGTGGAAACCATGTTGACATCACAGTTTGATTATTTTCTCGGAGTCTTTGGGGCTCTCAGCGTGTTCTCAGAATTGCTTCTGTGCATTGTATTTACATGCATTATGTAACTATTCTCGTTTTCTTGGGAACCGTAAGAAATTCTGTGGCATTTCTGTATTCTCATTTCCTTGGAATCTGTCAGGTTTTGAATGTGACCCATCTGTTGATGACTGAATGGCAACTGTTTATTCCAGAATAAAGCATGTGCTAAGATGCAAACAGACAACCTACAGAAGCACTGAACTAAGTTTAATTAGCTGTGGAGTTCATTTAAACTTCAAACTACAAAGTTAACTCACTCGTCTGTGGAGTTTATAAGATATTTCTTACTAGACAGGGGAGCTGATGATATTATATTTGTTGCTAGGTGATGAATTCTGATAACCTTTCTGTTCTTCAATCTCAAAATGTCTCTCGTGTGCCCTCTGATATAGCATAATTCTTTATCATACCTCGATTCCTGGACAGAGCTGCTACAAAGTTGCTAAGCAGCTATGTGTATAAATATATAACAGTGTTCCTTGAAAACATTTGGCAAATCACATTTATCCATTGAATTTTCAGTTTATCATGATTGTAGCTATTGGCAAAGTGCAACACAAATGAAGTATATCAGCGTACAGAAGGATGATGCTTTATTTGTCACAAAAGACTAACACTTCGGAAGGGGACATGAGCTGGAAAAATGCGCAGATTTAGTGGTGGTTTTTTAATGGGTTTATAACCAGGAGCAGAGTAAAGATTGACTGATGATTATCTTACCTCTTTAAACTTCATAAGCATTGTAATCATTATGGCTATTCTAATGTGAAAGAAAAGAGACAGTTATTCAAACAGATCTGCTAGGGTTTCTGCATTCTAATACTGTAAAGTCAGGTGATAGCGTAGGAAATCTGTATCACTAATCCTCTGCAGTCACCAGAGCATTTGCAATTAATGGTACCAATGGCAAGTCTAAGGAAAGAGAAGGGAAGCTGATAAATCATGCTTTCTTTCATCCATTTTACTCGTAAAATGAAAGTAAATGTTAGATTTCAAAAAAATAAATGAAACGTGTGGATACAGATCTGCCACTGAATGACCGGCAATTTTTGTCATGCTGGCAACTATACATGGAATTCATGTAGTTTTAGGAATAACTGCAATTTATTAAAACTAAGACAGTACTTAGTAATACCATTTTAGTTATGTATCTGTTACAAAGTCAGTATTGTAATTACTGGGTGGTAGGCCAGCATTTTGCCTAATCTGTCTCCAGTGTGATCACCATATGAAAACAAATGACACTAATAAGGAATATAAGGAATGATATAGAACTGTATTACTTCAAAGAAATATTATTCATTAGGAGTATTCTGGTGTCCTTAATATCCACACTAGAGATGTTCTGTTTTCATTTTTTGTGTAATGTTGGTTGTTTTTTATACAAACAGTCCCTGTTTTGGATGTTTGTATCTGGGATCACAGAATCACAGAAGGATGTTGGCTCAGGTAGTTTTCGTTGCACCCCTTTGTTGACTATGGAGTTTAAAATAAAGAAAAAAATCTGTTAATTGGTCACAGTTTTCCACAGATAACTGTTGGTTGCTGGCCTGAACCATATTCCTGAAGCTGAGGAAAAGGCTTGGAATCTAACACTGCATTGATCCACCTTTGGAAACCAGCAGGCAGCCAAATGGCGCTACCAGCCCCAGTGTAGATGTGAAATGTAGATTGTGTGAAGTAACTGACACTTTTCAATTGTCATTTGCTTCAGATGTAATGCTATTATTTTGAATGTGAGCATGGGTAGCAATGCCACCTGTTTAAGTAGCAGATGTGAATAGCAGTGTCCCCTGGCTTGTCAAATAATTGCTATTGGGCTGTATATGTTACCTGTTGTGTGTGATGTTGTGGGTTTATATATATGTGTGTGTATATATATATATATACACACACACTTTTTTTTTTTAATATATATATGCCATATATATAAATTTGTTTCTTAGTTATTAAAAAGAGGCAGAAACTTCAGTAACCTGATGTTCTTTCCTTTATTTATCTATGTAAACAAATGTCAGGTTGCTTATAAACGATCTTAACTGACAGAATATACTTTCCCTCAGGTCAGTTCTTTTGTGGGAGATGCCAAAACCTGTCTGTCTTTAAAGTATAAAAGCCAATGTTTGATGTGAATAGAAACTGTTCTGGGAATGACTGTGCAGAGCAAGATTACATGGTGCAATTTTAATTACGTTGTTCTCAGCAGTGCTACTTGTCTGATCTTAGTGTGAGAGTCAAAATTCAAACCAAGGTTATTTGGTGCTGTAACTGTTAGTCAAGTGCTGATATTGTTTGAAAGAGATGATGATAAGTTCAGCAAGTTTAAAATCTAGCGGAGTTTTGAGAGGTGGCTTTCCTCATTAATCTCAGAAGTTTTGTACTTTAGCAGGCTGCAATTAAGCAGTTGATTTTTTTTCCATGGTTTATGGAATGGGCTTTGTGTTGGAATTGGCTTGAGACTTGGGTGAAACAAAAGCTTAACTACCAACTAGATTTTCAGAGTTAAATCCAATTTAAATTTTTGAAGGCATTCTGAAAAGCTATTCATAAAACGTGTCCAAAGGTTATATTTTAATAATGCAGTTTTTAAGGCTGAGGACCAAAAAGGACTGTAGGTCTGTTATTTGTGTATTTTTGGATATGTCTGGAAAAATCAGCTTTCTACTGGTGCCTCATAAAAATGGCTGAGGGAACTCATTTGAAGAACTTCATAAAAAGCACGAAGAGAAATTGTTGTTTCTCTGTCAGGCTTGTTGATGGAAAAGATGAGAAGGCAAAAGATTTTCCCCTGGAAACAGGGGAACTTTGTTTCATTTTTTCACTGGGAAAGTTGAACAATCCACTGAATAAATGGTTTGAGCAGATTTTCATGCATGGCATTACTCATTCAGCAGCTGGGAATATAGGCCAGCAACCTACAGTATCCATTCTGAAAGGAAAATATTGCACAGTGAATTTATTACTCACTCTCATTTCCTTTTATGTATTGTAAATGATGCGTCATTCTCTATTTCTGAAACAAACTCCTACCACTGAACGCTATTTGGAAATGAGGTGCACATTGCATAAGCCTTATTCCTGGGAATGCCTTTTGAGAAAACAATTATTATACATCAGGAAAGACTTTTATAATGATTATGATTGCAGAAGAAGGACAGCTGTGCATAGGTGTCCATCTGTTTTTTTTTTTAACGTTTCCTAACGTGCTGACCAATAGTTTTTGCAGTCTATGCAACTCTCTGTTGAATTACAGATTAGTTGTAATTTCACACAGAAGATGAAACCAAGACCCAAGATTGAGAAGATAGAGGCAATATTGCCTCCGCACAATATCTGTGGGTAATGTGTAAAAAGCACTTGGTACGAATAGCCTATTTAATGAAAAGATCCTGCACTTTGGCTTCTTGTCTGAATGTACTGCCAGAGCAAGAGACATATGTCAAGCAATATTTTTATCCCATCTCTTAAAAAAGCAAGTGTATAAAGGTGTGAGTGGCTGCCATGGATTTGGTATAGGACAAAAGATATATTTTTAGGATAGTAATTTCTTCTTCCATTCTCAAATCATTTTTATTTGTAGTTCCCACTTGAAAGAGTGGTCAAAGCTTTCATTCCTCCAGTGAGACATGATATTTAATTTCTGTCTTTCAGTAAGCTTTCTTATTACTGGCTCAAACTTCAGGCAAATGTAAATGTGTGTGTAATTTAGTGAATCTTCAGTTCATCTAGTAGTATATCAAAATTTCAAGTAAATTAACTTGAGACTTGTAGAAAACTGGTCTCAGTTGAATGTAGACAGAAGCTTGTGCCATTAAAAAAAAAAAAGGCAGAGAGAAAGTGGAACTTATGACAGATCACATTAAGAAATGACAGATCACTGTAATTATAAAAAACCAACCTTGAAGACAAACAGTTTTAATTGTGAACTTGAGGGAAAAAGTCCCCATGACCTGCGGCTAATTGTCTAGTTAATGGAAAACCCTTATTAAATAAATTTGTGGCTTTGGACACATTTAAAAACATCCTGGTGTAAATAAGGTACTTTCTGTGCTGGTTGCACTGTAGTTATTTCCTCTGAGTGATTACCTGTTGTTACTTTTTGGCATCTGCTGGCAGCAAATTATTTACATAGTTAAATCTCCTGGGACACTTTTTCTTCTACTGAATACAACCTCAACTGATTAGTTTTCAACAAATTACATATATCAAGAAATCTAGTTTGGATAGCACGCAGGGTGACTTCTCAAAGATCGGGTGTGTGCTTGTGCAGAAATCAAGAAAACTCATGGTCAGTGCTATACTGCCTCTTGATGCTTTATTTGGCCAGCACTCAGAGGAAACTATCTGTTATATCCCACTGGGAATTCTTGTACAAACTCCGACTTCTGTCCCATCTTCCTCCACTGTAGGATACAATTAATTTCATATTGACAAACCTCTCACAGCAATTTGCAGAGGCACAACATATTGAATACCTTTGAATGTCTTTGATTCTGTCTGCTTGTGTCTTGGACTCAGCCAGTGAAGTTTTTGTAAGAATCTAAAGTTAATTTCATCTTGTGTTCTCCTAGGGTTCTTAGGAAAATATTATGTAAATCTGCTAACATGGAACAATATAGATAATTTGCATTGAAATGGGGAACCCTTTCACTGAAGCTAACCAAGTTAAAAAGTCTTTTCTTCTGGGTTTGAGGCCATTTGGAATATTCAGAATCAACACAGTGTTAATAGTGAAATGTCATGTTCCTCCACAGCTGTGACAGTTCCTTTGAGACTGTAGCTCCACAAATATAGTATCAGTTTAAGTGTCCTCTGCATTTACGAAGAGACAACAGCTCCGTTTTAACTGAACTGTGTGTTTTGCTCAGAAGATCAATGACTGTGATAAAACATCTGAAGTTTTGATTTTTATGTTTTTCTTCAGACACACTCACTGACATAATATTTTTGTCGAAATAGTAATTTTTCTCTAGGGCTTAGAGCACAAGCTCTAGTATTACTGTGCCTTATAATGCAGCCACTGACCTAGGAGATCAGTCAATAACATGTCTACATTGTAATGAATCAGCCAAGATAACTTCCAGTTGAGAACAACTCATTACAACTCCTTCCACTTGATTAGGTTTTTGCCCTCAATGAGACAACAGACAACAAAAGGATGTGTGAAGGTATCATGTAATGTGAACTGGTGAAGTCTGCTGTGGGGAGGAGGGAAAGCCTTCAGTTTAGATTGTATTGTTTGTATTTTCCCATCATTTCAAGCAGACAGAGACTGCTAATGGAACCCAGTTGGTAGAATAAATTTGTTGAAGATGATGAGATGCCATTAAGGGATCTTTCTTTCTAGGAGAAAGGAAAGAGGGAGCATGGTGGAAAAAGCAAGAGGAAGCAGCAACATACCTGTCCTGAAAAAGGCAGGAATCCTTATCTGGTGCTAATGGAGCTATTTTTTCACATAGTGCTCTGTGAAACTTCTCACTGGAATCCCAAACAGCAAACCCAGTGATGCAGGGCTAATACATTTTATTTGAGTGCTGGGCTGATAAAAGCTGTGATGCTTTTGGTTTTAGGGCAGGGGCAGGGTTGTTCAGCTCCAGCTCAGGGTACCTGATGCCGTTCTCATATCTAGCCAAAGAGAGGAGAGGCAGACTTGGTGAGATGTAAAAATATGCCAGAATAGAGTGTTACAGAATCACAGAATGTCATGGATTGGAAGGGACCTCAATAGATCATCTAGTCCAGTCCCCCTGCTGGAGCAGGAACACCCAGATGAGGCTACACAGGAAGGTGTGCAGGCAGGTTTTGAATGTCTCCAGAGTCGGAGACTCCACAACCTCCCTGGGCAGCCTGTTCCAGTGTTCTGTCACCCTTACTGAAAAGAAGTTTCTTCTCAAATTTAAGTGGAATCTCTTGTGTTCCAGTTACCCCTTGTCCTACCATTGGTTGTCACCAAGAAGAGCCTGGCTTCATCCTCGTGACACTCTCCCTTTATATATATAATATATTTGTAACATTAATAAGGTCACCCCTTAGTCTCCTCCAAGCTAAAGAGACCCAGCTCCCTCAGCCTTTCCTCACACGGGAGATGCTTCACTCCCTTAATCATATTTGTTGCCCTGCGCTGGACTCTCTCCAGCAGTTCCCTGTCCTTCTGGAACTGAGGGGCCTGGAACTGGACACAATATTCCAGGTGTGGTCTCACCAGGGCAGAGCAGAGGGGCAGGAGAACCTCTCTGGACCTCTAACCACCCCCCTTCTAATCCACTCCAGGATGCCATTGGCCTTCCTGGCCACAAGGGCCCAGTGCTGGCTCATGGTCATCCTGCTGTTACCAGGACCCCCAGGTCCCTTACCCTGTGCTGTTTTCTAACAAGTCATTCCCCAATTTATACTGGAACCTGGGGTTGTTCCTGCCCAGATGCAAGACTCTACACTTGCCCTTATTATATTTCATTAAATTTTTCCCTGCCCAACTCTCCAGCCTGTCCAGGTCTCTGAATGGCAGCACAGCCTCTGGCGTGTCAGCCTCTCCTCCCAGCTTGGTGTCATCAGCAAACTTGCTGATAGTGCACTCTATTCCCTCGTCCAAATCATTGATGAATATATTGAATAATACCGGCCCCAGTACTGGCCCCTGAGGCACTGCACTAGATACTGGCCTCCAACGGGACTATTGACCACAACTCTCTGGCTTCTTCCCTTCAGCCAGTTTGCAGTCCACCTTACTACCCAATCGTCCAGACCACACTCCCTCAGTTTAGCTGTGAGGATGCTGTGGGAGACTGTGTCAAATGCCTTACTGAAGTCAAGGTAGATCACATCCACCACTCTGCCATCATCTATACACCTCATTATGTCCTCATAAAAGGCTATGAGGTTGGTCAAGCACAACTTCCCCTTGGTGAAGCCATGTTGACTGCCCCTAATGACCCTCTTATCCTTGATACGCCTTGAGATGGCACCAAGGATAAGTTGCTAGGTAGAGCAGAAGGCGAGGAGAAGAGAGCAAATATTGCTAATGTGGATCTCCAGTGGGAAGGGATTCACTTGTGGAATCCCACATCATACCTGTCACACAAGGGTGGAGGGAGCCTTCAGTCTAGTCTTGCTTATGGCTCAGAGTTCCAAATTGTTATAACAGTGATTCTTTGAGCTCCGCTAGGACTATTGGTGGTAGCCAGGTAATGCAGGAGAGGGACCTATGTGATTCTTCCAGTGAAAATGTCTTACATTTATTGGCTGCAGCAGGTTTCTGGGTGAAATCCCTTCTCTTTCGTCATCTATGGGAAGCTTATCTCCTATTGATGATGTGTTCTTGCTATGCATTTTGACAGCACAGGAAAAAACTGACTATTAATAGGTACCATTTATACGGTGGGAAGGGTTGTTCTCTGAAGGGCAAATACATACACCCTCGTGCCCACTAGATGAACTGTTGGCCTAATTTTTGCATTTTTAACGGGGCTATCCACAAATCTGGAATTCACACACAAATTGCTTGAGGATGTTTGCCGGTTTAGGTAATCAGTTTGGTTTTGTAGACACTATTAAATGTGTGCAAGGAGAAAGTCTGTTGTTTTGTACTTTTTCTTCTAAATAAGTTGATTACAAACGTGTATTTGTATTAAGTAATTCTCATTATATTTGAATGAACATTGTACTGTTGCTTGTTTTTCCTCAGTCTTTGACTAACTGGATGCTAAATAAGTTGTCATCATAACTTACTTCAGGGGCATGTAAAGAAATTATATAGATACAAGAGAGTAATAAACATACAGTGGGAGATAATAACCTACTATTGCTTGTTGGCTATTTAAAAAGAAAAAAATCATTCTGTAGCAATTGTGCTGCAGAGCTGGAATTTATCATTAAACTGTTTAAAAAAAAATCTTCCAGAAAGATTTTAATAAAACTCATTTTATTCATTTTCTTAGATATTCGATAAGATTTTTTTTGTGTAAAGAAATATTTTAGTCACACTTGCAGCTTTTCAGAATCCCTAATCCATTCTTTCTAGAGCAGTTTTAGATATGAAATAATGAGAACTTCATATCTTAAGGAACAACCTGTATGACTTAACTGTTGATGGTGTCTTGTCTGGACTTCAGTCTGCCCCCAAAAGTGTCATGGGGCAGCATTGTTCTCTTTCTATTCTTTTCCTTTCTGGTGTTCAGGTATTCTTGCAGAAAAACAGCAGAAATAAACAAGCTGTGGGCTCCTTGCCAAGAACCCATCTTCCAGAGATGTATTTGAAGGTATCTTAAAGGAAAGGAGAGAAGCTGCTTCTCCTAATTGATGATACTGGTGGCTTGAAAAGTAGGATTTCTTTTGTTGCTCAGCTGCCTTTGTCATTAGCTGTTGTGACAGTTTCTTCTTTTGTTCTTGGATGGATTTACGTTGTCCAGATGTGTTGGTTCCTGGTGGATTTCATCCTCTCCACATCAATAAGATAATTTATCTCTTGAACTCTCGTAACACTTTGCACTTCTATTAGTTTGTGCTGGGCTACTGTGACACCAGAGTCAGGCATTAAACAGTGTGACCGACACTGTCATGTGGTGACCTGTTACCATCTCCTTTGACACTCACCTGCAGTTTTCATTCAGCATCAGTGTTTATTGCTAAAAAGAGCTTCACTAGATCATGGTACTTTATGGATTTTTATATACAACAACAGCACTAGGAAGCATTTCCATTTACTTCAACCACCACTTTTTGTAGTTAATGAAGCTCAGCTTTGCCAGGTTCTGTTTAACTTCTGTGTTTGCTAATGTTGTTGAGCAGGGAGGACTTTTAGCAGAGTTGGGGATCCCTTCTGGGCTGGAAAGTTGTCTTTGTGCAGATGTAATATACTTATCTTGCATCTGTAGACCTCTCACAGGTACAGCTTCTGTTTCACGGTACTAACATGATCTGATGTTACTTCTTAACAAGGATAAGAAAAAATACATGGGATAATATTAGCTTGATGCTGTAATTCCCACTCATTTGAACAAGGGTTGGTTGTATGTACAAAAAGGATCCTAACCTTCACTGATGGAGTAATTAAGTCTGTGTGTGTGTTTGGTTTGAATTTTCAGTGTGAAATTTCATCTCAGAGGCCATTTTGTTGCTGGCTGTCATTACCTAACATAAAAATACCTGTATATGAGACAAAAAGAGTAATTTTCTGTGTGTTTATAAATATGTATATTTAATTATTCAGAATACCTCTGTAGAGATTTTTGTCAGAACATTATGGATTCTGTATTTCTGTTCAAAACAAATTAAACTTCAAAGAATTAAACTTGGAAAAAAATTGTTTGGAAGAGGAATATATCAGCCTAATGTTCTTTTCAATACAAGAAATCTATTTTGGCTTCTTTTCTCTTTATATAGTCTGCAAGAAATCCAACTGCTAACCTTTCAATGTTTTGAAATGGTATTCTTTAAAACATCTGTGGTTCATTATCATAAATATCACAGTTGTGTAGAAACCTTGCATATGTGGCATATCAAAACAGTCAGAATGGGATGCATTGAAATGTTCAATTCCAGAAACTTGAGATTTCTTGCTGAGATCTGTAAAGGGTAATATTTCCAATCACAACTTCAGTTTCCCATCATTACAGTAAGGGACTTGGGATCCTGCACAAGAATCCCTTTTCAAACAGGTCCTTTGATGATAAGCTCAAAGTTAGTGATTAAAGCCTTGAGATGCATGCAGGTATTACTAATAATGAATATTTGTTGGTGGACACAAAAATTCTGTACAAGTCATATGTGAATGAGCTTTCTTACAGAAAGGAGTAAATGTCTAATATAGAAGGCAGAGAAATGAACAGAGAGCGATGAGTGACATGCATGTTGTTTTTCATTGGGAGATGCTTGGCAGCATCTTCATTTTGGCTTGCATGGAGTTTTGGAGCCTGTCTCATACCATATGGCATATTAAGCACAATAAAGATGTTCATTTGGCAGCTGGAGCATGACTAGGAACATCAAAAGAGTCATATATGCATCAATAAATAAAGAACTCCGCCTTCATGTAAATAAATATTAGATCATTGTTTTAATTGCCCATTGAGTTCTTCACAATGAGACAAAAGCACTAGTCATGTCTGGTATAGCATTACCAAAATTTTAATTTAGGGCTATAGCTGAACAGTCACTATTGTTAATTTTTGCATTTTTGTAGCACCTTGAGTACCAAACATGAATCATTTTGCTGCAAGTGCTGTACAGACACAGAGCAAACAAGTGATCTTTACTCGAAATGCTTACAATCTAGTTAAACTCCTTAAGACCTAACACAAAGTGAGTGTGCAGGAGGACATGGGAGATTTTAGTGTGTGTAATCACTCTCATCAGGCTGCCATTTGTTCCATCTTTTAGAGCATACTTGGGCAGTATGAAAATGTCAGTCTCATGGCTTTCCTCACTCCTCAGCTCTGCGACAAGTGCATGAACATCATAAACATCATCATACATCACAAGGATCATATGTCATCATGGTTGCCAGGCAATGAAGTGTTAGGTGTTGGGAGACCACCTTTTCATGTTAGGCAGACTGCCAGATGGTTTGGTCTCCTCTCTCCATGAACCTTGGCAGTCTCCTTAGAGCATGGGCTATCCATCCGACTGGCATATATTTGGGTAACTACTTTTAGATATTTTTTTGGTATCTGGGGATTGTTTAAATATTAATCTGAAAATATCTTATTGGAAGAACTCTCTATAATGGGATGTTTTATTTCTGAAAAGAGACATCGGTATCTTCTTCTTGAAACTTGACACGTGAATTTGAGGAAGCAAATGTTCCAAGTGAGGGCCATCATGAGAATGACTGAGAAGACAGTGCAATCTCGTGTGATGTTCCCTGGTCATCCCAGCCCAGGAGGCAACATCATTCTGATAAAGTTGGCGTTTGCTCCTAACTTCAGACTAGGAATTTTATCTAAGGCTATGGTTCTCTTCAACTCTTTTAATAACTGGCTTCAGCTTCATCTCTGCTGGCCCTTGGTCCAAGTAATGTTTAGTGTTTCCTATCCTTATGATCTCTTCATCTTCTTCCACTCACTTCTAATTTCTCTCCTACATATCAGTACTTCCCAGAGCCTTTTCATTTTCTTTCCCTGTCTTTGCTATTAACCTCTTCAAATACTCTTGTTTCTGTGGCAGAACTGGGAATTGAAAACATCACTGCTTTTGGATGAGATATGGTAAGAAACAGTTTCCCACTTTCAAACAACTCTGCTTCTGCCCTTGTTGGAAAAGTTGCAGGGTTTCATAAAGCAAGGTCAAGGGATTGAGCAAAATATAAAAGGTCTAAAAGTGTCAAATTCATAACTGCAAAGGAATACAGAATATAGATCTCCTGATTCCGTGTGTTGAATCTGCAGGTGGTCTTGAATTTCTGCAGTGCCCGCAGGTGGGTGAATGTTTGTGAATGCTGAGCAGCAAGGTGGGAGAGGTAAAACCAGCCAGCCTCTCCCTTCTTTTTGAAGCACAACACATTGTGGCCCATCTTGACTGTGACGTGTAGTGTTTGGATGATGCTATAGGTCTGAACCATTAACTCGTGTTTTTAAGTGATAGTCATAGTTAGGGTTTTAATTTTTTTTTTTCCACTCCTGAAATTAATTTCTCAGAGAGTGATGCCAAATTTTGTAAGCTATTAACAGTCAGTAGATCACCAGCAGATTTTGTCTGTCAGAAGGACATATGTATTCAATATAGCAAGGTCCTAAGACCCTGTGTTTTGTTTGTGTGTTGTTGTGGGTTTTGTTTTGCCTTTTTTTTTTTTTTTTTTTTTAATAAGTAAGGAAAATAATAAGTTAAAAGAGAAACCACTCATAATTCATCAAGGCTGCAATTTATGTGGTGTTTAGTAGAGAGAATTTCAACTTCCCACATTTGTGGTGACAGGGAAATTTTGTCTTTTTTGTGGGTTGATAGCTTTAGGAGATTGCAGTGAATCTGTTAAAATGCCTGCCATATTATTACCAGCATAAATTGCAACAGTGGTTTTATACCGGGGAAACCTTGCTAACTGAGAACCTTCCATCAAAATCCTACCGTGAGTGCAAGACCATTTCTGGGAGCAGTTCCTGCCCTCAGCGTGGACACCAGCAGAGTCTGACCACTGCCAAAGTGTTTTAAGCTGCTACTGCTCCCAAATTCTGTCTTTCATCCCCTCCTTCTAGTGCAATGTAAGACTTTGTGACGTGACAGACCGAGATAGGTTTGTCTGGAGGGGCTGGAGTGTCTAAGGGGAAAGAGTTTTTGGTTTCTTTTTTATTTATAATCGCTCTTGCTTTCAGCAAAATTCATTGAGATGGCAAATGGGCTGAAGAAATTCTGGATTGTTATCCCATTGAGAGTCCAAGGATCGTCCGCTTGCCCTCAAGTAAAGCAGAGGAAACGGGAACAGCTTTTAGTTAAAAATATGTGAGCAAACCTAAAACTTGTGCAGAAGCAGATCCTTTAGGTGCCCAGTGTATTTTATGCAAGAGACTGTGGTGACGATTGAATTTGGACTTTTCTCAGTAAGAGAATTCACGGGATCCCAAGTTTGTTCTTTTAAAATCCCACCTCAGGTTCCTGATGCCTTTGCTACTGTGTGGGCCCTGCAGGGGGCGCTGCAGGTTCCCGTGAGGAGGGGCGGGGCTGCCCTGCTGGACAGAGCCGGTTCCAACCGGTTCTAGGTGGTTCTAGGCGGTTCCACAGCTGAGCCCATCAGCGAGGCTGGTGGAGTCTCTGTGGACGCGTGTTTGAAAAAAGGGGCAAAATGCTGCCCAGGAGTGAGGGGCAAAGGTGTGAGAGAGCGGGGTGAACCCCATGGTGGTTCTCCTCCTTCTCCTTCATGGTGGAAGAGAAGGAAAGAGGCAGGAAAGAATGAAGAAGAGCGAGAGCTGCAGTTGCTGTGACAGGGGTTCCCTGCAGCCCCTGAAGGACTCCATGCAAGAGGTAGAATCATAGAATAATTTAAGTTGGAAAAGACCCTCTAACCATAGCCTAACTCTGGCGCTAAACCATGTGCCTAAGAACCTTTTAAACCCCTCCAGGGATGGTGGCTCCACCACTGCCCTGAGCAGCCTGTTCCAATGCCCGACAGCCCTTTCCGGGAAGGCTGAGCCTGAGGAAAAGTAGGCGCAGGATTGTTAAGGTGTGGCTTTAAATCTATCATTTTCTCACCATCCAAATCTATTTTAATTGGCAGTTGATTAAATTAATTTTCCCCAAGTCGGTTCTGTTTGGCCTATGATGGTCATCAGCTTGTGCAGAAGCAGATCCTTTAGGTGCCAGTGTATTTTATGCAAGAGACTGTGGTGACGATTGAATTTGAACTCTTCTCAATAAGAGAATTCACGGGATCCCAAGTCTGTTCTTTAAAAATCCCACCTCAGGTTCCTGATGCCTTTGCTACCGTGCGGGCCCTGCAGGGGCCCTGTCTTTATCTTGACCCAGGAGCTTTTTCTTCTTATTTTCTCCTTCTGTCCTCTTGCAGCAGAGCAGAGAGAGCAGCTGGGTGGGTGTCTGGACACAGCCCAGGGTCAACCTCCCACTGTCCATTTGACATGAAGTGTCTTGTATTCTATGTCTTATTCTGAAGTTTGGGCATTTGAGATTTTTGCTATGGGTTAATTTTTAATTTAACCTCTCTCATCCGTATTCGTCATAAAATGAAGCTGTATTCAAATTCTGGAACCACCAACAGTTCTTCCCTGCAATGGTTCTACTCTGGCATTCAGTCCTGGTGCATGTCCAGAGAGGAGGGACCTCCACAAGGTCCTCTGGCAGTCCTGGCTTCAAGTTGGTACGGCTGGAAATAGATGAGGATTGCTGTGTAACTTCCTGGAAGTGTTGTTTGGCCATCAACTATGAGATTCTGTCTGTGTTTTAAGACCAGTTATAGGTATTACATAGTCAGGAAAAGCTTAGGTATGGGTCAGGCTGTGAGAGAATCTGAGATATTTTTTTTTTTCCTTTAAAAACAATGACCAAATACAACAAGTCGATTATGCAAAGTGCTCTATTTTCAGTAAAACTTGATTGTCTTTGATCTTCTGCAGCATGTGTCCCTGTCTGTATCCATTTCTGAAAGTTTAATGCATTTTTTAAAGATCCAGTAGAAATGAAATGTAAAATCAAAATAGTGAGAACATGAAGATAAGTGAAAAGCCTACAGCAGCAGTAACTCAAGGAGCAGGTAGAGAATATAGCACAGATTGTTGGCAAAAAAAAACCCACATGAAAATATATTGTTCAGAGATGTCAAAACCTGAAAAATTTACTTAGCAATTACAAGTTTGTGGTGAAGGCCTCTTAATCATATAGCTGGTAGTTACATCACTAATTTTTTTTTCCAGTATTTTGTGCAAAGTGAATCTGTTGGACTCAGAGAAGGAACTTGAGGCAAAGTCTCAAACCTTTGTACTTCACAGACATTTTTGTCTTTGTCCCATCCTTCCTAAATATTTTAAATCTCCCATGTAAAGTGAAACAGGGTAATTGACAGCTACTATTTAGTTAACATTTCTCATAATCCTTAGCTATACAGGTAGCGCAGCTCATGGACTATAGCGCAATCCTGCTAGTTACTAAGAAACATTATAGTCTGGGCTTTCTATTATGTAGCACTTTTGCAATAGACTATGAGGTTGAATATTCTGTAAACAACCGGTTCCAAGCATAAAGGTTTACTGGATATCTGAAACCACTTTGCCAGCAGAAAAGTCTTTAGAGATCAGGCTTATGACAGGGAAGATAATAAGGTCTCTATTGCTACTGCACAATTTGTAGAACTACATGTTAATTTTGTGCATTTGACTTGAGTGATCACAAAATGTTTATGTTCAAAGTATTTAATTTATTACCTACATCCCCAGTTAGCATGGTCAGAATCTCTTCATCCTTCTGAAAGCACATGTTCATAAGATTTGTCTGTGAATTATAGTCACACAAATATAAAACTACTTGTAAACTTTTTCCCTTTAGATTATAAGATAGTTCTTCCTGAGATATGTAGATAAGCCAATAACATAGAGATGTTTGAAGTCTATGTTCCAAAGCGCATATTTATAATTGTGTTTTTTCTTTCTTCTTTTTCCCCCACAGTGGAATTTGATGACTGCAAGGGGAATAACAAATTGAACTTTGAAGTTTCTAACCCAGACTTCAAGGTGGAACACGACGGGTCTTTAGTTGCACTAAAGAATGTGTCAGAAGTTGGCAGAGCCTTGTTTGTCCATGCGCGGTCCGAGCATGCTGAGGATATGGCAGAAATTTTGATTATTGGAGCAAATGAAAAACGTGGTGCATTAAAGGTAAGATAAATACAAAGGATTAGAAGACAGTGCCAAGGAGATGCTGCTTGATACCTACTTGTGCCACCTATGACCATAAGAAATTTTAATCTGTTAGCAGAGAGATCAAAATCAATATTTATTCCAGATATTGCTGAAATGTTTTAGCACTTAGTTTGATTTAAAATACAAATTTTCTGGGTTTCAAAAGATGTAATACATCTTCATGTGTGAATGTTAAACGTTCATAAATATTTAATTCAAATGAAAGAGCCCAAGTATCAAAATTGGCTGGTTCTTCTGGTGTACATTATGCTGCACACATACACAGTTTGGTCATTTCTGAAAATGGAAAAATCATAGTCTAAATGTGTAATTTGGAATTCACAGAACCTTCACATTTGCTCCACTTCTAAGAATGTGGGAATGAATGCTATCCTTTGGAATTTTAATTTTCAGATAGGTTTGCTTATCTGATATTGTTATGTGTTAAGTTATGTAAACATCTACACACAAATAGCAACATATATTTGCACTCTGTTTCTATGCACTACTGCTTTTTATTCTGCTCTATCCACTGAATGCTGTGTCCTTTCTTTTCTACTTGTGAATTTCAGTGTAAAACTAACCTCATGCTATGGGGGAAAAAGTGCTTCACAGATGGGTTGAATTGGTTACTTTACACCCATGAAAGTAACAAAAGGAAATGTGAGATTGACTTCAGTTCTGTGTCATGGCGTGTAGGACAGAGGCAGGCAGGACAGTGTCTTGCTAGAGAATTGAGCCTGCTGTATTTAGAGAGCTTTAATTTCAAGGAATTATAAAGAAACCATTATAAAAGTGTCTGATCTATTGTCTTATTTTTGTATTCAGCTGCCAGCATTTTCATTATGTTTCCAACAGTAGCTTAGTATAACTTCAGTCTTCCATATAAAATAAAAAATAGGTTTAGGGGAAAGGTTGAACAAACTTCTGTAAGTCCATGGCTGAGGGAAGGTTTTGATCTGCACTTTAAGCAGCATGCAATGTGAATATAGATTGCCAGCAGGAGAGAAAGTACCAGAATGTGTAACTGCAGAGAGCTTATCAGAACACTTGAATGGAATTTAATTTTATTTAAATACTCTGTTTCTTCACAAAGTAAAGTTTTAACAAGGTCATACTTGAGAGAGTCTCTTACATGGTGAATCTGTGGGTTTAAGTCCACACATGGAAAAATTCAGAGGAGGAAAACTACACTTGAAAGATCTGGGCACTTGGTTGTCCTACGTCTGGAACTAGGAAGGCATGCTCATTCTGGTGCAGTCACAAGAACGAACGGTTTTGTGTTCACTCCAGGTTTTGAAACCTTAGGAGCAGTTTCAAAATGGGGATTCTCATTTTCCAGTTAGACATTGCTGAAACCACAGAGGAGTCTGAGACATCTCTGACAGGAGGTCTGGAGTTAAACTTCAGAGCATTGGTTTATGTGTGAAGATCTGACTCTGAGAATCATATTCTGAGGTTTTACTCTGGTGTTCTTAGAGAAGCAGCCCTTCAATGTCTTTGAGGGGCTTCTATTCTATAGAAGTAATGACGTAGGGGAAATCTTTCCTCATGAGTAGAAATTAAGATGTGTATTTGCACTGACTAGCTTTGTCAATGACCTTTTCTCTTCATGTCCTATTTGGTTCTGGATAGCCTTCCCTCAAAATGTTCTTGCAATATTACTTTCAGACTAGTGTTGAAATCTATCACCAGACTACATTCAACAGCCAAGTCTAAGTTGGCCCCACTCCTGGATTCTGTTCCAACCAGTTTGTGTTGCTTCATAGAGAAATCCAGTCTAAGTCTGGCATACGCTGCCACTTGCCAGTCTTGCCTCATAGGTGACTCCTCAAAGCAGTCACCATCATCTCTACCTGCCTTCATCACTTCTTCATGGATTTTAATATTCAGCTCATAACTAAAAGATTGCCCTTTTGATGTGGTGATCCTTGGTGTCTGCAATGCCATCGGGAGTTACATTTGATATGTCCTGGGAATTCCATCTAGTGAAGATCATCCCATTCATCGAGGAAGCATAAGATCTTTGGGTCTGCCTGTCCTACTCTGGCCTCAGCCAGCACTCTGTAGCTGTTAAATCAGTGATTTTTAACCAACCATTTCGGCTATTGTTTGCCTATTTTAAACATAACACAGACAGTCCTGTCTTTCTGTTTGTCATACTTGAGAAGGATATAAAGATTACAACATCCTATCTAAAGTGATTTTATGATAAATTTGAACTTAATCCTGTACTTTTACAGTCTGAATGTGTCTGCATGGAAACAGCAGAACTGCTCCATCTGTTTATGCAAGGAGTCTTGGCTAAGAAATGCTCAGATGGAGCCTCAGTAATTCAGTATAATTCTGTAGGGTTAAGATGAGCACATGCTAGAACGCTGCGTAGCATTCAGTACTTAGAGTACAGTACCTTGTTTAATTAGGGGATAAGTAGTTCTTAAGTATTTCCCCATTGCCAGCAACTGCCGTTTCTTTTCTGAAAGCATGTAACCTACATCTGTGAAATCCCATTGTTAATGTTCCTAATTGCAGATTCCCAACATGTTTGGAAATGACTGACAACAGTGATCTCTAAGGTATTGACTGGCAGCCTGAGCCTGGGAAGAGATAGCATTATTCCTGAAACTGTGATTGCTACCAACCATATTTAAAGGTGCAATCTGGAGCATGCAGAAGCACTTTTGGTGTTCTAGTGATGGAGGGATGCAGTTGTTTCCTTCTGAATGTGTGGGAAGATTCCAGCTGGCCTCACTGATCAGTCCTATATGATTAACTTCATCGCCATAGTCTAGTGAGTGGCTGTTAGAATACCACTTACTATTTAACTCTGTTTTTGGAGTCTGAAGGGCTGGTTTTGCTACTCTTCTGCCAGAGCCTGCAGCTTTCTACCAATGTGTGGCCATGGTGGCAATATGAGAATATAGATGGTTCCTCAACATCATCAGGCAACTTCGCTGTTGTGCTCCGATCACAGATTTTTTTGCAGTGTCTAATGGCAGAAAAGCAGATATATAGCACTGCTCCTTTTCCAGATGTCTGAATGTTTCAGCAAAATACCCATGAGTGTCTATACCTACTGATATGTATACATGCTATTGAGAGCAAAAATCTGTACATCAGATTAGTTAGATTTCTTTCTACAACCTGCTGTTAGTGCTCCTTTCCTCCTATGGCTTTGGCTAGGCGCATTGATTTCTGTCTGTCTCGACAGAGGGAAGTATTCACAAGAAAGCTACTGTCATTCTGTCCTTTTTCGAGAGACATATGGCATATAAGTGCACAGAAGAGTTGCCATAGGCCTATGGAAGGTTTTAACATTACAGTGCGTCCTGTTTTTAATAGTTATGTGTGTGTGCACACTTGTACCCTCAGGCAATCGGGGTGATGAAATGAAAGAAATGAACTTCATGTGCATTCACCATGGGGTAGTGCTGGTGGGTACCACATCTGTGCTCATGGTCAGCGTTGCCCAATGTTTGCTTAATGCTCCTTCACACGGTCAGGACTTGAGTGCTTGAGGATGTTAAAAAAAGGCAGGGAAATGTTTTGATTCATCCAGGTTTCCCAAAATGAACTTTGAGTTCGTGCTGGATTATTCACAGAGTTGCTAAGGTTCAGATCCCTAATGGAAAAACAAATCACTTGCAAGTTGTATTTGGAAACAGACTGACTGAGCCAGTAAGTGGTGTAATAATTATTTTTTAAACTTGTGTCTTATCCAGAGCTTGGTCTCTGCTTTATTTTATGGAAATAGTAGGACAACTAAAAGCTGAAAATTTCATCACATCTGAGCATTTGACCAGACATTAGCAGATTAATTAATTAATGTAAAGAGTCTGGTTTGTGGAAGATAGAAAGTATAGCAACTCTTCTGTAGAGTCTTATAACAGATTATGAGTTGCAAAATGCAGCAAGCTGGGAATTGAACCGTGTCCTCCAAGGGTAATAAAACAGTTGTCTGCTAGTCCTTCTACCCTTTGGTAATCTAATGCTGGTTTTAATGAATATACCCTTAGTACACTGGGAGCTAAAAGAAAACCTTTGGAAACAGTATTTCTCTGCCTTTTTTTGTGTGTGTGCTGGCAAAATGCAGCCTTTTTTTCTTTTCCCACACCAAAGGGAGTTATTTAGAATTTTTGTTGCAGCATCACAGACACAGGGTGAAGGGGGAGGGGGAGTGAGGTATCAAGAGTCTGGCACCAAAGCAGATAAGAGGGCAGGCAGATATTCAGAAATTCCAGGCTGGTAGTAACTTCACTGTATGGTGCTCAGCAGTCTTCCATAGAGAAGGATGAAGTGATTAGATAGAAACTGTCAAACCCTCAGGACACTTTTCAGGCACTAGATGGAAAATGAAAAGGAGAATGAAAGAAGAGATAAGAGGGAGGAGCACACCCTGAGACAGCGTGTTGTAGACAAAGTTTAAAATCATCTCCAGCAGTAGATCAGGTTGAAAGAAATGAAGTTGCTCTAGTCCTGCTACTCTGTCCAGTCCACTTTGTAACAGCTGGGGCTACTCAGATGTGATGCTTCTACTTTCCCCTTTGTCAAACCGTTGCTTTCCCCAACATCCGTACCCTGCTATATGTATTATAGCAGGGACAGGAGAGGCAGCCTGGCTGAAAGCTTCCCCAGCCGTCTTGCAGATCTAAATTGTTTCCTACTAAGTCACTGCCTGGATGTATATGTTTGTGCCAGTTGCTTTAGGTCTGTGCCTTTCTCTCCTAAAGTATCAAACAGAAATAAGGTCCTCCGATTTAAACGTTAGCATTTCTTGTTTGTATCTTATTCTCTGTTTTATCCCTGCGGTACAGAGATTTCAAATTTTATTGATAAGAGATAAAAAAGTGCCCAGAGCCTTAAATCCCACGTGTATGGCTTTCTGTCTTAGAACAGATAATAAAGGATCGATAATCTTATTATGAATCGGGATTCTCTCACAGAAACAACATTCACACAAGGAAATGAATAGTTGAGTTTCGTGGCAGTTCAATAATTTATTTGGAAAAATAAGATCAAGAATCAGCCTCTCTGCTATAGCAAGCAGTCATTCCCATTAATGTATATTAGCATTTTTTCAGTTTAAAATAAAGTTCTCAAAAAGCTGAAAATGACTGTGCTAAAGTAGGAAGATGCCCTCTTATATGAGATATTTACAAACAGGCTAGAAGTTTTTCACATTATTACGTTATGCATATAGCAGTTGCTGCAAAAAGTAATGTACTGCATTAATAACATATCATGTTTTGTATTTAAGGCACAAAACAGTAAGTCACAGGGGGTCATCAATATCTATGATACACTTAGTTATTATCCTGATCAAAACAGTATATAGAATACCATTTATTTCAGAAAAGCTGTGGATATATTTTGCCTTTGGATATGAAAGTGTCTTTCAGGCATATGAAGATGGGTTTTTCTTAAAGAGCAAACAAAAGAGAACTCATCTTCTCATGTTTGCATTCAGTTTGGCAGAAAGCCGAACATAATAACATTCTTCCACTAGCCGTTAAATGATTAACTTGTTATTACTACTTTTATTTTTGCTCGTTATCACACTGCAGACACGTACTGACTTGGAATTCATGCATAAAAAGCCGAGTTGTAAGTGATTTTAGAATTTAATACCTGTGTGTTTATGGTATTTTGGTAAATGACTTTTCCCTGCTTTAACCACCAGAGATAGGGTGCATTTTTTTTGTTTTTAAGCTCTGCAGTGCAAATTGCAGCTTTCACAGAATACATCTTAATTAATGTCAATGAAAGCAAGAGCTTGTTCTCTTCAATGGGTCACTCTGTGGTATCATTTGGTTGCCTTTTTGGCTATATTCTTATAAAAATCCTCTGTGCAGACCACTTGATGTTGGGGAAACAACAAAGATCTCCTTTTATATAAGAAAACTCCTTAACCACTGAAATAAGCTATTTTCCACAGAAATTCCAGTCACCTACTTTTTATCCTTTTTATCCTCCAGCCTGATCCAGAACCTGCTGAAATAATCAGATTCCAGCAGACTTTAGATCAAACCCCCAAAGCAGGAGTTTTGTCTGACAGTGCCGTATGGACGTGACTCCTGTACCTCTTTGCTGAACCATTTCCGAATGACCCCGCAAGTCCCACGGCGATGCACAGCGGTTATGATTTCTCATATATAGTCATGCTCCCCCTTTTACCGGGCTCTGCGGCAGAGCCTCACCTCTCTTGATAGGCTTGTGCTTTCCCTCAGGCCTAGGCTGAATTTATACTCCTGACTTAACTCTGCAGATTCCCAACACCAAAGCAATACAGATTTCATATACCCTGGCTTTGGATTTTGCTCTGACAAAGATCCATTTATCTGAGAATTATTATGGTGCCAAGAGATGTGGTGGTTGCCATAGCAACAATTACATATTGTGTTGAATACTAGAGTAAATACTATAAAGAACACGAGCCACTGGTGGCTTTCATTAATTTAATGTTCCTTTTTTGGGGCAAAGTGTCTTGTAAGTTTATTCACTCTATGTATAAATGCTTAGATCAAATGTGTGGGTTAACTTTCCTTCTATTTCCCTCAGTGCGAAACTTTGGCATGTAAATGAGAAGCACTTGATTATTTAAGGAAAGAAAAATGGTCTTAGAGACTGGAAATATGAATAATTGACTGTGAAACAAGAAGGTGTTAGCTTCTGTGAATGTTCAGTGTTTTTCTCTATGAGTAATCTACATTCAGATTTTATGTGAGCTAGGGATGAATTTATCCAGGAAAAGGGACTTTGTGCTTTTTAGTAACAAACAGAACTGAGTATAGAATATGTTTAACATTTATTCAAAGGTGAAATTAGATGATTTTTTCAAACAAATTTGAACCTTGTTAATTATTCCAACTTATAACAGGGTAATGAAAAATGACAGGCAAATATATTCTAATTGAACATATTTTATTAAAAACATCTAAAACTGTAATACCTTTCAGCGCTGAACTGCATTTAAACTTCTCAGTTACTTCTCCTTGCAGTCCAGCGCAGGACAACAAAGATGATCCAAGGGAGTGGAGCATCTCCCTTATGAGGAAAGGCTGAGGGAGCTGGGGCTCTTGAGCTTGGAGAAGAGGAGACTGAGGGGTGACCTTATTAATGTTTACAAATATATAAAGGGTGAGTGTCAGGAGGATGCAGCCAGGCTCTTCTTGATGACAACCAATGGTAGGACAAGGGGTAATGGATTCAAACTGGAACAGAAGAGATTCCACTTAAATTTGAGAAGAAACTTCTTCCCAGTGAGGGTAACAGACACTGGAACAGGCTGCCCAGCGGGGTTGTGGAGTCTCCTTCTCTGGAGACATTCAAACCCGCCTGGACACCTTCCTGTGTAACCTCATCTGGGTGTTCCTGCTCCGGTGGGGGGATTGGACTGGATGGGCTTTCGAGGTCCCTTCCAATCCATGACATTCTGTGATTCTGTAACAGGCATCAACCATGGGACATTTTCACTATTTCTTGGTGTGCTTCTAGTGTAAAGTTAAAGTTTTTCTGGAAGCTCAGGAACAAATGCAGTGCTGGAATGCAACCAATTTTATTCTGTTTTGTTTTAAAACACACTTAGGTCTTATACTTCATCCAAATGACTTAGTGGCAAAACTCCCATAAAACTCAGTGAGAGAAATTATTCAAAGATTGTTGAAGTCTTTTATCTGAACTAAAATTCACCTTGGCATAGAGTGCCAAAAAAATACGTATTTACCTCTTGGCCCTAAAACATTTTTTATGAGAGTTTGAATGTTAGATGAGTTGTGTGAAGACGTTTTGAATTTAATTATCTTATTTTTATGATCTAGGATGCTGTCCTTTACCCATTAAAAGAGAAAAAAAACCACTAAATTTTGTGGAAGAGTGATAAGTCATCATGCATTGATGACTTTTTTTTTTTCCAAGTTATTATTGTTCTGAGTCCAGTCTGAAAGTATTCAGATGAGACAGAAAACTATGCCAATCCTATGTGTTAGTCTCCAGAGACTGATGGAATTGTGTGGAAATTTGTGCCAGAGGTGTGTGGAACATTTAAAGGAACCATTTGGAAAAGGTTTAATTTTAAAATTCATTGTAGTAAATGAGGATATAAGTGGAAAAGCAACAGGCTACGAATGATTTAGTAGAATATTAGGCCAGATCATAAAGGATAAGTAGAAGTCTCATAGGATATGTAATATCTTTCATTTATAAAGTGGCTTTCATCCTGTGAGATCCTTAAAGTGTGACTATTAAGCACACAGGGAAAGAATATTTGTGCGTGCATGTCTGTGCACATCTATAAAAAGAGGTATTTGCATATATATATTGTTGATACTTACAATACTTTCTCACATCAGGATAAGAACAGAGTCATTTTTCTGTAACGGGTTTAGGAAAACGACACGGTGATTTTATATGATATTAAAAATGCCATGATATCCTTAATCTCCTCAAATCTGTAATGAATAAGAGATGTTACAGAAACTAGAAGAACCTGTGAGACTCCTGGTACAGAGGAAAAGTTGTCCATTTCTTCCATGGTTATTCTTTCATCTGACATGCAGGAATGTCAATGTGGAACAACTGCCCCAGTTTCACCAGTGTTAACTCAGATTTATTAAGGAACGGACACAATTCCAAGAGATGAAATTACATTCTGTTCAAAACGAAAGTCAAGGTTCTTTTTTTTTGTGTCAGAGACACAAAATATTGCTGATGTTTTCACATGATAAGTTTTTCTATGAGCTTCCAGAAACAGGGTGGATTTAGAGAGAGTGCCGTAAATAGGAGAAATTGTTCACGTGAAAAGGTGATTGCCTGAGTAAGAGTTTAGTCATTTCTCTCCATCAGAGGCATCAATAATCATCCCTAATGATTGCCCCAATAGTTCCATGCTGGTTTTCACAAACCTGAAAGAACATTTATTATGGTTATTATAGTAACACCTATCTCAGCACACATCTTAAGCATTTAATGGAGCATCACAGGATAAAAATCTACATTTGTCCTCCCTCAAGAATTGATTCTGCAACTGCAAGGACAGATGGCTCCTTCTGAACTTAAAATTCCTTATTTGCTGATTATTCCTTTGCTCGTAGGTACAGTGATTACACAGGAAAAGAGTGGAGAGGCAGCAGATCTATCTGAAGTGACCAATAGTCCTGCTATGTACAGTCATTGGTTTCTGCAAATACTAAAATTTCTCAGTGTCCTTCATTACTCTGGAAGAGTAAAATTCTTGTTTAGGATAACTTGAAAACATGTTCTATAGTAGGAAAGGAGAGACTGAATTTTGCATCTTGTTTCTTCACAACCTCACTATGGCTACAATTTGGTGCATAGCAGGAAACAAGAAGTTCCCTGGTGAGTAGGAATAGATTTGTTAAAATATTTTCAGCAATTGTTGTCATAACTGGTTTGACTGAAGTTCTAGCAACATCAAGTAATTTATTCAGCAACTGTCCAAACTACTGTGAACAGATATGCGTTAACTTACCTGCAAGTCAGCAAACACCCTTGTGGTTGATGGTGTTCAATAATTGTTGAACCATTTGGCATGTGTTTGAACTCAGCAGGAAATTATCTTGAAATAATTTTCTTCCATTTCTATCTCTAGAATTACCTTGTGATTTTGAGATAAAGGAATCATGGATCTAGTATATGCAGCTTTTTAAGATAAGGATTAGACTGTAATCCTTTTAAAATGAGAGCCGGTTCTAGCGCTTGGCGTATCAGCCTTCTTGTGGACTAAATCGTATGATCTTAGTACCATACTGTAGCTTCTGCTGCTTCAGAGAGTCCTTTTTTGCATCATCAATCAGAAATGGGTTAAATGCTTCACTCAAAGTAAAGTACGTTTGTCTCTGTGATGGTACTAATCACACTGGAGAGCTACTGAATATTTGATGTGGCCAAGGACCCTGTTCCACAGTTAATGTCAAGGCAGTATCGATGATACTGTTGTGCTGTATAAAGGCTTATCCTCTAATCATCTGGAAGAAAGGTGACAGTACAAGTTTTTTAAAATCTGGAAGCCTGTACCAAACTTTCATTCTCAGATATTGACATAGAAATTTTTTTTGGTATAAGGATTCCAAGGCTATGATCCTGTGAAGTGCTGGACTATCCTAGGAGATACTGAGGACTTTATACATGCGCTGACATTAGTACATGTTAGTATCACCTGATTTTTGACCTCCTCAAAAAAGAAATGCTAGTAAGAAATCTGTTTGTGTTTGCACTATTAATAGTTTAAAAGCCTGTATCAAAATGCCGAGGGTTGCCTTCAAGCACAGCAGTGTAGTGTATAAAATAGCATATCAGCCCCTATGAAATAGGGCACTTGAGTGCTCTCATGAGGCATATAATTTTGATTTGGATATTGTTGAACTCACTAACAAAAATTCCAGTAAATTCAAAATTCCTGATTGGCTGACAAATATTACACTTTGCAGCTTCTTTTAAGTGTGGGAAGAATATTCTCATACCTGTGACTTTTTCTTTTCCCTGAAGATGAAATAAAAAGTCAACTGCTTCTGTTTGATAGGGAATTTATGACTGCTGAAAGACTGTGTTGGTAGACAGAGCCCCCAGAGGGATCAAGTGTGTTCAGTCATTGTGGGCCAGCGTGGCAGTGTGTGGCAACAAGAACATTCAGACTAGTTCTTACATTTTTATTGCTGTTCTTGCTGCAAACTATAAACTTATGCCTTAGATTAAGATGTTTATTACACTAGTATTCTGTATGTGACTTGGTGTGCATTAATCCTACCAGTCCTTTGCACCAGAATTGCTTGCTGGAAATAAAAACACTTAAAATGACTTCCTGGGCTAGGAAATGGGGTTTTCATTATTTGTTTTGGTATTGGCTCAGTCAACAGACATCAGTTATAGAATCATTCATTTGCTGTCACTAATTATATTAAAAACTGAACCTCCACAACTGAGAGGTTTATTGGAACTGTTCACATGTTTTTTTCCAGCTGTCTCTGTAGAAACGTTACTAATATATTAGTGTGGGATGTCTTGCAAGAGAGACTTTAAAACTTGTTCTTTTCAAAGCATACATTGTAGCTTTGTGTTGAGAAACATAATATGGGAAAATGGGTAGGCTGGGTTTTTCTAATAAAAAAGAGGAACAATATGTGATAAGTTTTCATCAAAGTAATATTCCTACCACTTAACTAAGATCAGAATCTTAACAACTGTTTGTTCTATCCACTCTGCTTCAATAATGCCTGCAATTTGATACTGAGCAATTTTTGTTTACTCCTCTCTTGGTTTTCAACAGAGGTGAATTGTTCCAGTAGCAGGTCAGGGGAAAAATTGTCAGATCTTCTGTGTGGTCATCTTATTATGATGCAAAGTTCTACCTGTTTCCTGTCTTTTCTTTCTTTTTTTTTTTTTTTTTTCTTGTTCTGTTGCCTTCTATGTCAAAAGAATTATAGATAGTTCAAACTATGTGTCCTTAAATGCTTATGTAGCTATGCAGGGCAAGTTAAGTAACTTTCTATCTTCAGATAGCTTTATTTTCTCTGTGCCACTGTATTGTGTTTCCCTTATGTGCTTTGCTCTCTTCTCCCTGCTCCCCAAAAACATTCTTTTAAAGCTGATACGGTCATAAAAATCAGCCAAGTCTGTTATGCTTCATATTGACCCTCAGATCAGGAATTAAGATGGAGGTAAGGGGAAGGGGTGTTAAATCTTCAGTTTAAGGATTAAAAGTCAAAGTTGGGGAAGATTTTACTCCGAATTTGGCTCACATCAGTAACACTCCATTGCTGAGCAGCCTTACATGTATACGTGATGTAAGGCTTGAAGCTTTAAGTTACAGGGTTGATTTTAGGCATGAATATTCACAAAACCGTGTAATTAATCTGACATAGGAAAACACAGAAAGCAGTACGCCAAATGCAATCTCCATTAAGTCAACAGGAGTCATTCCACTGACTTTAATGAGCTTTGAATCTACTCATAAATCTGTTATGAGGAGTGTCCAAATCAAAATTTATTTGAGGGTGACCTTGATGTTAATTGTTAGTGCTTCCATGTTGTTTAATTGCCAGGAAAACTGAATGTATTAGTGGGACTTTGATATGGCATAGTCCTTTCTACTGGATAGTATTATCATCAAGTTGATATATATAATATTAGTTGTGCATAATGTTAGTGGGCAGTCACAGTGTGCCAGTTACATTTTCTGTCTATGAAACAGAAAAAAACCCCACTTATTTTAAATGTCCTTTGTGCTTTCAGCTGAATTTCTTCAAAATTAATACTTTTTTGATCAAGTAGCTCTTTAGAGGATCTCAGACATTTCACATTTATTCAGGGCCTTTTAACCCCAGATTTTGTGTGTTGACTGTAATTACTGTAAAATATATCTCAAATTTGTAAATACCATAAGGCAGATTCTGTTCAGTCTTATGATGTTTAATATATTTAACATCTGCCAGAGAAGTTCAGTCAACTGTATTTCAAATGGAAATGTTTCCTGCTTTAACATGTCGTATTTAATTCAGTTACAGGAAAAAAAATGGGAAATATATTAGAAATATAAAAGAAAACAGTTCCTTTAAAATTTCTCTATTAAACAGGAAAGTAGCTGGTTTACTTGAGGGACAAAATTACTGTACCTTCTAGTGGTATGAAAATATGGGACTGTTAGAGGGTTGAGGGGGCAGAAATTATTTTTGGTTTGTTTAATGGCTTTCCCAGTTCCCTGTCACTGCTGGTAATTATTGTCTCTTTTCTTTTAGCTGATGCTCAGTGCATTAGGCTGTATTAGGATCATTTTATTAACTGAAAATGTGTTTCAGAACAATTGTGAATTAGATAAGTGACTTGATTAAGACTCAGTCTTTAAAGCTATAAAATGAGAAAATAAGGTGAGGGAAATTAATCTTGACTCCAGACAATAGGAAGATAAGACTCTGGCTTCCAGTGTAAGGGTGTGTGTTGCGGAGAATCAAGAGGGAGAGCAAACATATTTTGCATTTACATTGTTTCTCCTTCATTTTATTCTAGTAGTATAGAAGCACTGACAAAGACTGTGGCTTTTGAGACCTTGTTCATACATGTGGTAAAAGATAGCATCAGCCCAAAGAGCTTCCAGACAAAACAGAGTTCAGACAAAAGGAAAAAAGTGCTGTAACACTGGCAATCTTCACTTTTATACCTCTCTACCTCAGATTTTTCTATATGAAATGGAGATACTCCATAAATATATTGAAGGTATTCGGATACAGGGTAATAGGGACCTTTTACCTTTTGCTGGCAGAGATCTGGCAATTTTGAAATCAAGGCTGTTACACTTGGTTGTTTTGATTTAACTCTTTTCCAAGCCATCCAGGTGGTGGGTTACATCTGAGCTTAACTTCACGGGACACATGCAGTGGCTTCTTGGAGGTCTTTATGTGGCCTCCAGTTTACCAGGCAGAGCTTGCTGACTGCTTCTCTCTAGAAACGTAATAAACAGTTCAGTATAATCAGGATATACAAACAGATCTTTGCCTTTAGCTTCTGCTCCAAGAAATTTCTTCTGGCCTTTGATAACCCCATTGTTACTACTTTGCATGTCCATGAAGACTAATTTGTAGAGCCTTCTGATAGTAGTGTGATTTACATGTGTGAAATGTATTTTCCAAAAGTATGTCTGTGGGCTTATAATGCTGAGTTATGTGAAAGTCCTTTTAGCAAATGTCTCTCTCTCTAGATATATATGGATTTGCTACACAGCTTTTGTGCCAACTAATGGCAATGAATTATATATTTAAAATGCCTCTCCCATTTATTAAGCTTAATGTCATTAAAAAAAAATTCTGAAAATAAAAATAAAGTTATAGAAGATCTTCTTTAACTTTTAACATGCTGTATCTTTTATCATGGGATGACAACTAGCTTAATTCACCGTAGTAATTCTCTTATTAAAAAAAGGCATGCTAAGCATGTTTTTCCACCAGAAAGTTTCTCTTAAATTCTCAGTATTTCATATCTGACACTGTGCTAAATGAGAACATGACTTAACAGTTGATATTGATTTGCATATCATTTTTTCATTTCATTTTCCTATTCAAAAGGAATCAGTGCTGACAAGTTAATGAACTCCAGCTACAAATACATAGATAAGCCGAGGGATAGGTCTAGTACCTGCCTTGTTCTAATTATGAAAGATTTTCCGTAGGTGACTCTTTCGTGTTCACTACAGGGAAACGGGAATGCTCTGTTCTTATAGTAACTGTCAACACAACAGACTACCCAGAGAAGTGATGTAGTAAGGGATGATTTACAGAAACCTTTTAGCAAGTCTAAATTCACTTATCCCAGCATATCGAAGTCTTTATTATTTACACGTGAAATACAATTACTTAAAATGAAAGTACACTAAGCCCTAGGGCTCTACATTTAGTAAGCACTTGTAAGACTATGCTGCATTATGTCTTCTGTTTTTTAAATTAACTTCTTGTATAAATTAATAGCTTTGGACAGTAGTAGTGGAGATTATTACTGTAGATCTACTTCTCTGTAGATTTTTCACTGAACTTGTTTGTAAATCTTTTGCCCTGATATACTGACAACAAACTTAACTGGTATCTAAGAAGATTTTCTTTTGTGTTTTGGATGTTATTTTAAATATATATTTTTGCAGTTACTTGTTTGTTGTTGTTTAACACAGATAAATTTGTGAGTCTGATGGAATTGATCTTTTGGCTGGTATCTCTGCTGTTTTGTGTTATAATCTGATCAAATCTGGTTCAGCATCAGAAAAAGCTGGAAATCCTTGGGTCTGTTTCTTAGTTTTATGGTAGGTTTTTTGTCCATACGACTTGAAGCTCCTTCCAGAAAGGAAGAACTGTAAAACAGGGTAAAATTGACCTCTACATTAATTGGTGCCAATCTATAACATGTGCAACCCTCATGTATTTGCTGTGCTGGTAGAGGATGAAGAGACCGTGGTCCTCTTCTGGGGTGTAGATTTACTAGAAGGTAATTCTCCACCATCTGGGAAGTTTCTGCCAGGCACTTTCTGCATTACCAGCTGTGATGCAGATAGTTAATCTGATCAGGGAATTTAGTCACCAAAGTCACTTGTGGACTTTTGGAATTAAAGACTTTCCGAATGTTTGTACGGGTTACAAGTCCATGAAGAAGTGGAGCGATGGAAGAAAGCGAAGCTGTGTATACTAGCTAGCTTGTGAAGTAAATGTCTGTGGTGACCTTAAAAGGCAGGGAACAGTATGTTTCATACTTCCCATCATAATTTCTCTTTTCAGAAGAACAGGGTGGAGATGGTTGTGGCATGCTGCCCTGAATTCCATATGCACGCTTTGCCAGGCGTTGCTCTGGCAATGGGAATAAACTGTTGCCTCTAAGGAGTACGCTGATGGTATTTTGCCAACCAGACAAGTGGCATAAACTGTGTTTTTGAAGTTATGCCTGCACAGTATTAGAAACTTGTTCTCCCTCCTACCCCAAAACAAACAAAACTCAAAACGCAGCTAAGGAGCACCAGCAACAATAATAAAAGTCATTTTTTTTTTTTCAAAACGTTTTTTCCCCAAATTATTATCACAGTCTTGCAACTGGATATGCATGGGTATAAGTCTAATGCAGGATTCAGTTCTTTGTCATTTAGTACTGTTCATATTTTCCTAACATGATAAAAAAGTAAAAAAAAAAAAAAAAATAAAATTTGATCTTTATTTCAAGATTAAAGCTTCAAAAGCTTAAGGTTTGAACTTTACTTAAATCTTTTGCAGAGGTTTGAAAAGGTATTATGTAATCATATCTTTCATTTCAGCTGTAGTCAGAAACAATACTATTGACACAGCATAAAAATATTGTTTTTATCATGTTTCTGTTTGTATCACAAGAGTAAATATCTCTCAGGACTTCTAACTGAAATTTGAAGGCTCAGGACATTTGTGATCATTTAAGATAAGCTTCAGACAAGCCTATAAAACCCCTGCTATTTGTTTTGTACACATGCAGACCTCCTCATGTTGGTGAAGTGTAGCCATAGCTGACATGAGCTGTGCACTCACTTGAAGTCTTTGTTGTTTTTAAAGGTAATGCTAGTTTCAGTGTTTTTCTTATATTTTCTTGGAAGGTTTAAATGTATTTGTCATGTAAATACACAGATTTAGTAACACAGAACTGATCAGTGTTCGTGATTTAATACAAAAATTGTGATGCTGGTGAATTAGAGAAAAAGAAAGTGTATGTGTGTGGAAACCCTGTCTGAGAGTGATCTGGTTGTAATCCCTGTACCTGTGCAGTAAACAAACTAATCTGAACCTGCAAACTTCAGATTGGTGCCTGAAGAAATACATGGATCCCTGAGATACCTGCTGGTTTTGCTTCATTATCCATTACCCACAGCTTTAATCTGAGCTTGTCCCTGTACTTAACTGCTTTAAAGATTCTTAACAGCATTGATAAACTGTGTTTTCATGCTGTCCTCTGGACATCTGGCTTTGGAAGAACGTGCCAAAGTTTTGAGTTCTACCTTAGTGGCTCTTTGCTCTGGTTTTGCAGAGTCAGCTACAGCAGGTGGCTTTGAATAATTTCCCAGCCAGGGAATGCCTGTCACCTCAAGGAGGTGGAAATAAATAGAAACAATATTGCCAGAATTACAAAAGTACAATGGGAAGGAATCCTGTTTGTACAAATTTTCTAGGAGAGAAACTGAGAAGACAGGTAAGGGATAGAAAAGATAAGAGTGGAGAATAATAATGAGGAAAAAGATGTCGCAGACAGAAGGGGTCATGAAAAACAGCGAAACTTTAAAAAAGCAGGTGGGGGGCGTGGTAAATAGATGGGAAATTTGAATTCAAAAAACAATAAAGGAATGTAAAAATAAAGCTATATCTGTTCCTACAGGTTTCCTCAAATTGTTCATGCCCCCTCCCTCTGTTTTAGTCTCTCTTTGCAGCCTGTAGCACGAGTCTCATAAAACTTTGCTAGGATTATAATGCAATACCGTGGCACCAATCTCTCTTGTTTATGTGTCCATTAGTTCAAAGCCACAGACAGGCAATTTATTGGGTATGAAAAATGTCACCTGTGGCACCCTCATTTGCATTTGAAAATTGATTTTTGTCACACTGGGGTTTTAGGACAACCTTTTTTGGCAGCCAACATTGCCACAAAGCATAATAAAAATAATTATGTGACCACAAAAGCAGGCAAGGTTCACTGTAAATTTTAAGTCTCTACAGAACTGTAGCTGGCAAGGCATTATTGATGAGATTGTGAGAGTTACCTGTGGTAATCATTCTTGATGATTTAATATTGACACCTAAACTTAAAACATAACTTGTGATTGCTGGCTAAGTGTATGACAACATAATGGTACTTGATTATGTTTAGTCAAACATTCCAGCACGATAGCAGAATATTAGAAATGTCAGTTGAAGAATTGATGAACTATTAATTAAGATTTTAAAAGTGATAATTACTGAGCTAAGGAATGTTTTTTAAGAAAGTGCTATAAAACACCTTTTGATGATCAGTTAAAACATGTCACCTACTTAGCGTTTTTTTTTTTTCAAGTGCTAAGTTAATTCATTTTCTGCTTCCTGATGCATTTGGGTCTTGAAGTCTGCAGGCTTTTGTGTCTTCACTGGTGACATGGTTAATGTACATGAGAAGATGTCACTGTCCATTGTGATACTGAAAAACCCTATTAATTATCAGTGTTAAGTTGCTCGAACACTTTCATTAGTTATTTTGGCAAAACAATTCCCCAGGGTGAGAGATATTTATATAACAAATTCCTCTAAAGCTGAATCACCCATAAATGGATTATGCAAACTTGTTTCCTTTCTTGTAGATAAATTGTTTTACAGCGATGTTCATTATGAGAAAGTTCTTTGCCCACTATAGTACTTTATCAGCACAGAATAATCTACAGCTTCAGTTTCAATGGTAAAGAGACACCATTCTTTTATATGAATGCAGCTTTTAATCTTAGCTCAGGATGTTGGTTCTTTTATTTTGTTATTTTCTGCCTTATTTAACAAACAGGCAAAGGATGGCGATTTTTAAGCTCATATTTCTTAAACCAAGTTTCTCTATGCAGCTATGAAGGGACCAATGTACTGTTGAAAATGGATGAGCATGATCTGGCTGAGAGGCATGTTACAGAAAGAAGGAAGAAAAAAAATGATTATTTGGTATTTAAGGAATGTGTAAGTTTTTCTACAAACATTGAAAGTATGCAGTGGAGAAATTTGGGTTCATTGAAGACTTTGTTTTTCTTAAAATAAAAATGTATGCCTTTGTTTTCTAATCAAATTCATATTTAGTGTTTTAGTACTTAATAACGTTGGCATTTGAATAATATTGAGAGAAGTGCTGAGGATGTGACACAACTTTTGGCTGGTGCTGTGAAATGTCTTTACTGGGATTTATGAGATAGGCTGTTAAACAGTACGCAAAGACTGTGCATACATATTTCACATTCATTCAATGCTGTTTCTGCCAGCAGAAGGATTTGATCTTAATCATGGGTTAGTCGTAGTCCACCCAAAACTAAGCCTGGTTTAAATCACGGGTGGCACAAATATTTTGCACTGATGTCAGGCTTCAGCTGCCAGGAACACTTGCTGTCAGTTGGGACCCACTGGCATTAGTTTCTAGCAGAGCTGCTGGCTTGAGAGGGAGTACCAGGAAAGTTAGTCAGAGACTTGACCTCACTAGTAGTGGGATGAGATGTGCTTTTGGCTATCACAAGTGTCACTAAAAACTCAGAGCCAATACCTTTGCATTCTAATTTTGCATTACAATTCAGGCAAAAAACCAGATATATTTTTTCCTTTGCAAATGGTTTTACTGTCCATCAGTCCTTGCAGCTTGGGTTTAAAAATTTACTGGAAAAAAACTACTGTTGTTTTCTAAGTATCTCTCAATTTTTTTACCAGTATTTTCTCCTTCAGGGTTTGTTTGGTTTGGTCTTCATGGCTTTGGTTATATTTTGAATGTAGGCTTTGTAGTTTATAGAAGTATCCTGGATCACAGTCTGAGAGTGTGCTCAGTAACATAGTTTTACCATATTTGGTTCTCTCCTACTGAAAGCAGCAGCCTCTGCTAGTAAAATTCTATATTTAGTTTTGAACCGATCGTTTTGCTGTTATAAATCATTGCATTCACAGAGAAGAAAAACCATTGCTATCAGTGGAGAAACGTTTAGGCAAATACAAGTGGCTCTTTTACAAAGTTAAAAGAAGCAAAAATGTGTGAGTTTCAATGTTTCTCACACTGGTAGTGTCAGCAGAAAAAAAAAAAAAAGATTCTACTGTATTTCCATATGGTCTACAATGAAATACTAGTGAATACTTTCAACCTTATTGAATGAGCTGTTACTGACAATATGAAAGATTACTCCTTTTTCTTTGCTTGCACAGAACTCTAAAAAAGGCAAATAATAATTGAATCTCCATGATTTTTTTTCTGACCTATCTACCTATGCTTTAATCTAGGAAAGTACTAATCCCTGGAAAGCATTAATTAATAGAAAAGGAACCTATTGTTTTGATGTAGATAACTGGTAAAATGAATTATTGCACAGGTACTATTTAATTCCATAGCAAGACTCTTCAAAACTTTCTTCCCATTCTTTATGTTTCTGCGAATGATCTTTTCAGCAAATAAGTTCCGTAGGCCATGCGCTCCACTGATTCCGTGCAATTTCTTTTTTTAAAAAATGTTTTATTTGTTTTTGCAATTCATGCCACTCGTTCTCCGAGTGGCACAGACATTACTTCCCCTGTCAAGTCACTCAGATCAGAGGTAACCTTTTTGTTTTCATCTTGTGCTGTAAATGTAATAAATCCTTGCCAAAAGCAAGTTTTGAATTTTATATCATGAAATTTACATTTCATGCTCTGTTGCTTATTCACAGAAGCCATCCAATCTGAAAAGAAAAATAATACCACATGACTTGTGTAACTAATACAGACAAATGTTTCTAAGCAACTGCTTGAGCAATCTGCAGATCAAAAATTACTCATCTGAGAAACTTGCGTATAATGGTAGATAATGTACTTCTTCACAGATTTCAAGGTCTGTTAATGGACGGTTTGTAAACTGAACCAGGGACAAAAATGTATCAAATTATGAATGCTGCAATATATTAACCTGTGTCTGGGAGATAAGTTCAGCAAAGTAAAGTAAAGAAACTGATACTGCTCTTCACTCTGCTCTGAAATGGTCAGGCAATAACAACTAGAACCTTAAGCACTGAGCTGATAGGTTGATTTTTTTGCAGTGCTACATTCAGATAACAAAGAGTAAGGTGCAAAGAAAGTTGAATAGCAGAGTAGAATTAATTTTCTTCCATTCCTTGGAAATTCTGAACTACTTAGAAGCAACATGCTGTGCATAATCTGATATACACAATGGGGCTTTGGTCACATTTTGAAGCAGAACATTTGCACTTGGCATGTGTGATGAGAACTGAAGAATTCATCTTACAAATTCATAATACCATTTAAATACAGTCCAGTCGAGATTCTGCTGGGGTGAGCTGCATGATTGATAATTATGAGGAGTAGTGAGATTTTGCTGATTTAGCTCAAGCTGTGAGAACTCAGGTTTTTAATTCTAGAATTCTCCTGTGTCAGTAAAGGCAACAGACATCACTTGTCTGACTTTAATGACTTTGGTGACTTTGGGAGCAGGGAAATGCATATAGATAAAAATAAAATTTATCTGACAGAACTGAACAGACATGAAATATGAACAAAAAAGCAAAGTGGAAACTAAGGGATGTGTAATACTCTGTTTTGGTCAGAGCTCAGGTTTTTGAGTGCATTTGAATGCATCACATCTTCTTTAGAAAGACACTGGATTATGAAACAAGAGACCTGAGTTAGAGGTTTTAGATCTATGGGGTGTAAATGCTAAAATAATGTGGTTCACTGGCAAGTCTCTGGAAGCAATTAGGCCAATACTGAATCTCTAACTTCTCTATCCTCTGTGAATGCTTTGACCTCTGGACTATCTGTCCCTATTCAGTCACTTCACTGTAGTCAGTGAGGAGCTATGGAGTGCTCCAACCCTGCTCTGACAGTTTAGAGATAATTATTTCTTTTAGGAGTCATGGATTTTGCTTCCCACTGACCGGAAACCTAGAGCCTTGGTCCATGGCCAATGCTACAAAAATAAGGCAGTAGGAGTGGCAGCGGAGTTGCCGAACAGATGGCACGCAGGATGGGAGGAACATTGGATCTCTCTTCTCTTGGCCAGGAAACTTGAATAAAACTTGATTACTTGGTGTTTGTGTAGGTGGTGACTGTTCGCATCCCATGGAGACACTCACTTAAAAGTCAACAGGTGTGAGGTAGGGAATATAAATATTTCTATGCTACTATAGCTGCAGGTTGTTAGGGCAAAATGCTCAGATGCAAACATATGAATATTAACGATATAGAGTACTGAACTATCAGCGTCACATTTAACATATTGTAAAGCTCTCCTCGACTTTAGTTTCAGCAGTTATAATCCAGAAAAAAACCAACCTTCAAACCATTGTAAACTATAACTTCTGCCATTTTAGGCTCTTTTTTTGTAAAGTATGCAATGATTAATATTGTTAGGAGCTTGATGTTACAGCTCATGAATCATTGATCTCTTCCACTATAGCAATTAATTTGCTTCTGATTCCTGCCAGGTCCACTCTCTGAATTTCCTGAATTAGACTTAATTGCCAACGTGTGATTAAGGAGAAATGTGAGAATCCACTGAGATGTCCAAGCCTATTTCTAGGGTCTCCATCTTGCTTGTTTAACTTTTCTTTCAGAAATGTTCTGCAAAAAAGATGAGTTTTCATTTCCCACACCAAAATAGATACAGCGAAACCAAAACAATGTTGCTATTTTTAACTAGCATATTTTGCAAGTAAAGTTTGAGTGCATGACTAGGTTTTTTAAGTGTCTTATTAGTCATACTTTTAAAAAAGTTGTTTTATTGTATGTGGATTTTTAGGTACCTCTTGTCAAAGTCAGAACTTCACCTGTGTAGTTTCTTTTTCAATAATACTACGTGAGTCTTTGAGACTGTTCAGACTAATGAATGGCTTAGAACTAAGGGGCATTGTCCTGCAAATTTAATTGGGTCGCTATTGGGGGAATAAATAACACAGGGCATGTTCAGGTCTTGTATTTTCATCTTTGACAAATGTAGTCAAAGTCCAGTACCAACTTCAGTACAACTCAGGTAGTAATAAGATGCTGTCCACAAGACACTACAACACTGACTTGTATCAGAGAATAGAATTCAGCCTCTGGTATCAGACAGTTGCTGTCTGATAATTTGTTTGTATTGAAAAGTAAAAATACAGCCCAAGTTGTGAAGTGGATTAATACACTACAATTTCAGCTCTTTGGACTCAGTTAATGCCTGTTAATTAATTAGTTCTGAGTAGCTGGACCAAGCGGTGAAGTGGATTAATGCACTAACATTTCAGCTCTTTCGACCAAATTTCAAATCCAGCTTGGTGACTGAGGAGTTTTGCCGAAGCCTACATTTAAGTGGGTGTTTTGTCTTCATCAGAGACAACCACTTCATTTGTCAGTCTGGCAACTCCTGTGTAGGAAAGCACAAAAATGCCACTTCTGTAGAGCACCATGCATGCATAGTCAAGTATAATAGAGTATATCCAGACTTTTTTTGTTGTGCAGATCTATGATCTCAACATAATGCATTCCTGCTTTGCAGTATTATGTAGCATATTATTTTTGCTCAAAGTCAATACAGCTCTGGTTTAATGGAAAGGGGGAAGGAAGCAGTGCAGGCACATGACTGCAACATCAGACTACATGCAAGGGTGTACCAGTACTAATGGAGAGAAAAGTATTGAAATTCCCTTCCAGTTAAACTGTCCTTGATTACTGCAACACAAAATAGACTTCTCTCTTAATAAAAGTTGTTTAGTTTTTCAGCATGAGGTAACTAGCAATTTTTTTGCAGTACCCACAACCAGGTCTCCTGTATGTAATCTGTGCTGTGCAAAGAGAATGATTGACCTGGGTGTGCCCAGCTGACTGCACATGCACAGTTTAGGTTACCGAAGCATACAGGGCAGGGTTGTAGGACATACAGTCAGTGTCTGCATTGTAATTTTTATGGGGTTTTGTGGAATCTCAGACCTAAGGCTGAATTCCTCATTTCCTGCCCTGCCCTGCCATGAGAATTTTATGAGATGAATGGGATGGGTCAGGATTAGTGATATTGAGAGAGAAGGAAGAGATGTTTAATGTGTGTATCTGTCCAACATGACTTGAATTAATTCACATTTTAAATAAAGACCTGCTTTAATTTAAAGTGAGAAACGATGACCTGGAAGCTTTAGAACCCGTGAGTCTCATGGTAGCTTAACAACAGACTTCTTGCTCTGCTCTCCTGCTTCTTGAACTGCTGCTTACACCATGCACACTGAGTTTAAAATGCCACAGTTGTAATTAGACAGAATTTATACATTATTTGAATTGGCTTGGGTGGCTGTGCATTGGGAAAATGGCAAGGAAGGGAAGAACAGGGTCCTGTTTGTGTTACGGTGGAATTTCACCAGTCATTCCATTGTTCTTGTCTTGAGTGAGTTGAAGGACCTGTAACCAGAAGCATTCCCAAATCTACCAAGGTTTCAGAAATTTTAACACTGACTGTGCTTTTGGTGGTGGAATGGAACTGGTTATCTGATAAAGATGGGTGAAATAGGTAAGTCTTGGAGTTCTAATGCCAAGATAGATGTTGCTTAAAGAAAAAGCCTAAAAATAGGAAAAAAATATAGGCTTTTGGAGTGGGGGGAGGAGAGAGGCAGGAAGGAAATTTGAGATGACTTCAGTTGTAGATAGATAGATAGAGTTGTATCATTGGTGTTCAAGAGAAACAAATTGAAAATGAATGTTAAGGAATTAATGTTTTCCAAAGAAAAATAAGACTTGCAGATTTAGATGTGGAGCGAGACAAAGTGAGGTGTGATTCGGGAATGTAGAAGGGTCACAGGAAGAACAGAAGGATCATGGAGAGTTTAGAAAAGAATAGCAAGGTAAATAGTCAATGTTTGGAATTAGATGAAGGGTTGTTTCAAAGGAACTGAGGGATAACAAGGAATAACAAGGAGTATGTGACAACAGAGCTTTAAAAAACTGTTGGGGAGCAGAACTGAGGTTTTAATTGTAATCACAGCTTGAAGCCTTGTAGGTAGCAGGAAGAAGAGTGTTTTATGCATCCATTCAGACATGGGACTGCAGATCTATTAAACAGTATACATGACTTCAACGTACAGCGTTATTGCTTTAGGGTGTCGTGAAATTGCTTTTGTGCAGCACTGTTATAAGGCAATGAGTTCCATAGCACTTGAGCAATCCAGAACATAGGTATAAAATGTGTTAGTTTTCTTTTGTATACTTGTAGCTGGCTGGCCTGCAGCAAGATGTAGAAAGCTGTTTTTCCAAAGTAGGACAACTTTCGCTTTGAACAAGATTTATTTTACATAAGGAATAAATTTTCTATATTAGAAACTGTCCTTATATCCCAGAAGTGAAACACTGAACAGCTTGTTCATGGCTGCTTGTGTTATTCTCAATTTGGAGTTGTCAATTGTCTGCTCCTGATCCACATATTGTGTGGCTTTATATAGGTTACTGCCCCACCAAAAAGGTTCATCTTTGATTCATTTATCATGTTCCGCGTGTTCTTTCTCCTTCTCACTCTGGAAATCAGAGTGTTTTCAACATGTGTGAAGCTTGCTGGGGGTTAAAGGTAGGCTCTCAAATTTTGAGTTCCTCCAATGTAAGAGAAGAAAGAAGTCCACTCGGTGGACTCAGTAGGAATATTAAGAGTAAAAAGTTCAGGCTTTGTGTCCATGCTGTGCAATGAGTTTTTCCAAGTGGTTGTGGTTAACTCCCCAAAGAATCAGATTTGTAAAAGGTTTTAATTGCTTTGGAACTCCACTATGTATCTAGTACTATTTTCAATAGCAGTTTGGTATTGAAGCCAATGGGATATAATTTCATTAAAAGAAAAAGAAAGCAAAAACCCCCTGTTTTCAAGGTGATTTTTTTATTACAGGACACTTTTCTTAAGGCTTACAGGCTTTGGCAATTGCACAAGCAAGTGCTTTCCTTATTTACACTACATTTATATTTAAGGTGCTGAAGGTTTGGGGACATCTTTAACAATTTTGAATTTTTTCTGGCATGCTGTAGAACTCTGGTTTTATTTGCTTTGCAGCCAGTGTAAGCACAGTAGAAATGGGGATAAGGGTATTTTTAATGGTGATAAGTGATGTGTTGTTAGTGTATCCTGGTGAAGACAGAGGCATAAGGTCAGGCACTGTCTTTTTCCTTAAGCCCATATTTGCAATGGTGTTTGACAGATGCAGTCAGTCAGCGCATGTTTGGTTGTTTGTGTATAAGGGATATCTCATTATATTTAATGAGCAGTGTGGAACCAATATGAGATTTCCTGAAAGAGAACCATTCACATATGGTTCAAAATGAAAATAACACTCACAAAATGATGGCAAGAAAAGTCTGAAATGTTAATTTAAGAAAAGGCACTTGGTTTTCATTTCTGTATTATTCTCAGAACAGGTAACTCCCATGGTTAATGTGTACAAAAGGAAAGTTAACGGCATTTAGTCCATTATAATCTTGGAAAAACTTTTCCCTGTCACAGAGTAAGGCAGGTGTGAAGAGAAATGAAACTTGTACTTGAATAGAAATGGGACTTTTCCATCACAAAAGATACTGCATAGGTTCAGGGCAATAATGGAACGTATCATTTCACAAAGCAAAAGTTCAGATTCATCTCCACGATAGTTGACATTTTGCCACATACGCATTACAAAGATACTTTAGAATAAATTAGCATTAAAATAGTTATGATTTACACATGACTGAATGATTTGAACAAGAATAAAATTTTTCCTAATATGATCTTGACTCCTCTAAAGGTAAAAGGAACCTCCATCATTAAAAATACATCTAGCACAGCTGGCTGAACGGCACAGTAGCAAAGCTCTAGGCTGAGATTACCAAGTGCCTATGACGTTAATGGGTATGTCAGTGAGCTGCCTCTCTGTTGATGTAGCAATTATAATGGTAGAAACACCCAATGTAATTAAATCAGGTTCCACCAGCAATTACCCAAATGGTTGTATCTGACCATGCTTCACTAGCCTGGAGGCTCATGTGCTCTGATGTACCTGATTCTCTTTAGCGTGCCAGACTTTAGCTGGGTTTGTTCTTTGAAGGTGTACAGTGTGATTTTTAGGGTGGCATTAACAGGCATTGAGGACAGACTAGTTTTGAGCAGATGTTTGTGTGTATGCCATTGACCTTCACAATTCTCAGCTTAATTAATTGAGTTAATTATTTGTTTAAACAGTTGTTCTTTAACTTACAAATTCCAGCACATTTCTTAAGTTTTCATATTATTAACAATGTGAGAAAGTATGTTTTTGTTTTGCCACGTTTTAGAAATCATTCATTACTAATGCTGCTGTTAAAAACAATATTTTGATGATAGATATAATGTACATAAAGCAACTAAGTATTACAGCACAACTGTGAAATTTCAGCTGAGAATTATATAAAAATTATTCTTCTGAAGTTGATCTGCATGCAGTTTTAATTTTTCAGTCTCATGTAATGATGTTATTTTGTAGGAAGACTGACATACCACTGAATACCACGTCCCATTTGCTATTTCAGAGGAATTTTGCTTGCAACAAGCATCCAATTAATTTTGTTTGTTTTTTGGTATTTGGGACTGACTCCATTTTGTACCATTGAGCTTAGTGTATAAAAAAAGTGAATGTCAAGAAAGTCAACCACTATTCTGGTCACCATAGTGGATTACAGTTTCCCACTCCAATGATGATTCCAACCCTTATTGTGATAAATCGATATCAGTATTCAGCCACCTTATTCTCATGACGAGTTCTAATGAAATTTTCTTTGCCAAGAGTAATGGTGCCTGCTGCTGGATAGTGACTTGGCCATTCATTCAAATATTCAAGTACTGCAATGCTTCCAAGAACCACTGGTAAAAAGAAAGAAAACCAAAAAAGAGTGGAAAGTTCTCAAGGGATCTAGGGAAACTGCAACTTGTGAAGCATCATAGTTTGGGCACACCGGCATCTTCCGATAAAGAACTAAACTAAACGCTGGAAAAATGAGGAGGCTGTTTGTTGCTTGCTTAATGTGAATAGGGAATCACACTTTGTTGCCACTGAATCAGCATATTGGGTGCTGAGCTATTGCTGTATTGATTCCATATCTTGAAATGGAATTTAATAAATTAAAAAACAGAATGTAAAAGCTGCTTATGGTAGGCAGTGAAATGATAGTTGGATTCAGATCAGATATCTGAAAGATAGTGATTGCAGATATGATATTGTGATAAATAGCAAAAATGAAGAACCTGGTAGGTTTTCTCTCTTACTATTTTGATTTAAAAAATAAAATTGGAAAAACATGTCATTTTAAGCTCTCCAGACTTCTGGCACTCAAATACTTGTCTGGAATCAAGGCTGCTACAAAGACATGGCAGGTACTATAGTCTTTGATCAGCTGGTTCCAGCAAAGATGGCAGAAAACTAATTTGTGGGTTTCACTTGTGTCAAGGGACAAAAGACCCCTGTTATAGTGCTAGCCTGATATTGTAAGAAAATCTGAGGGAAATTTACTAACTCTGTCTAGAGTAGTTTCATATCCCTTGTGAGTTGTTTCTTCAAGAATTAAATAGATGAATTCAGTAAAAATTATTATATACACACTATATTCACCCATGAGTGAGAAACTTTTCAGCGGTTTGACTGTTGAATCAGGTGCTAAGTACACATATAATTTCAGATTCCTTGGCTTCTGTCTTATACTGATTGAGGATCAAACAATAAGTTGCAGCTGCTTGGCATTAAGCAAAATGTTCTTTCTTTTTCTCTGTTCTTTACAAATGGGGAAATCATTATGATAACCACAAACAGAACTGAATTATTAAATGTGTTGGTGAAGTACTCTTGATCTTTTCTTCCTTTCTGTTCACCAGTGATGCTTTGGCTACTCATATAATCTGTTGTGTTCCCGTTAGACACCAGGGGATGATGAGAAAGAGAGAAATCATCATGAAGAAATCACTATTTAAAAACTAGCAGTGAGATTTGATCAACAGACAGTGTGAAACATACTCAGAGAAGGGCTTACATTTCTCTACCCAATCTGCAGAATCTTCTCCATGCAACGGACTAGTTGTGCTTAGAAACAAAAACACCCAAACAATACTATCTTCCCTTTTTTTCCTTTGTTCCAAAGACCTGCTAGGAAATCTGGATTTGAAGGCCTTAAGGTCCTGCCACCCTGCTGCTTGCCTTTAGAGCTTTGCTCCTTTGTATTAATGACTGCAGTGTTCACTCACTGAATATATTTTGGCCTTTTCTTTCATTGTTGGACCTTCTGGGAAAGTGTAAGGGTAACCCGTCAGGAGAAAGTGATGAATTAGTTGGTCATGTATCTATGACTACCCAAATTGGGAGTTCTAGATACTGAATAGTCTGAAAATACCTTTTACTCCTCAAACTGGTATTGAAAGAAATGTAAAACATTCAAGGTCAGGTTGGATGAGGCTCTGAGCAGCCTGATCTAGTTGAAGTTGTCCCTGCTTATTGCAGGGGCAGTGGACTAGATGACACTTAAAGGTCTTTCCCAACCCAAACCACTCTAGGTTAAAAAGAGATGTAAATCTGAATAAATGTCTTGCACATTTCCAAAGCGCATGCATCTCGGAGTTCTGCCTTACATTTTCATAAGGTGAAGGGAAATCACAAAGGCAGGAGTTGACACAGGTGAAAATTGTGATCAGCTGAGCCACTGCTACTGCTGAGTTAAAGAACTGATGTGACTAGTAGTCACTTTTACTGTCCTTAGAAACGTCACAGGCACATGCCAGCCACACTGTCTGCTGTGTTTAGAGTGAGATTTTGAAAGCTCACTGCTCTGCGCATTTGTGTTTGGACACAATTCAGCTCTTTCCTTCTTATTTGATGCTTCAAGTGTTTTTTACCTTGAATTTTCTCATTGATTATTATTAAGGGAAATTCTTTTGGAAGAGGAATTGAAAGACAAAAATAGGGACCCAAGTGGCCTTGTAGACTAAATAGAGAGAAGTGGGAACATCTCACATCAGGGTGAGCCTCGAAAAAGTTATGAAAATTGGCAAAATTGTGAGAGGGAATTCTCTGCATGGTTCCCACTGCTCTTTGCCTGTAATCTCTAAAGCTAACTGTTGTAGACTTGAGTTTCCCTTGCTGCGGTTTGTTGTCAAATTTGAAAAGCGATGCTAAAGTTGGTAGAGGTGGAACAGAGTTTTGGTGATGGCAGACCCATTAGATGGGAGGTACCCATGCAGATGGCAGCAGGGGCAGTATGTGGAGTTCTGGACCAATGGATATCCAGATTGTGCCACTAAAAAAACTCATGCAGCTGTGCAGTTTTATAAAAATATAGCCTAAGGATGTCTCTCCTTATGTAATAAAGCTGCAGCTATTAAAACAACAACACGGATTCCAGAACTGACTTAGAAACTTAGGTGTTTGAGTTTCTGTATTAAGAGAGCAAAGTGTGACCTGTAGGATGTAACTACCTTATTGAAATTAGACATTTAGTTCAATGTACAATTTCTTTTGTAAAACTGTCACGACAACCTGAATGAATAGTAGTGATCTGAATCTTTTTCACTTTCACAGTTCCAAGCACAGTACAAACAGTACCAATTTGTGTCAGTTTTTGTTGTTTATTTTTTTCCAAAAAGGGGCCTGGTCACAAGGATGACTTTGGGAGATGGGGAAAGCTATTTTTGACCTGGGTTGTAACAGTGATGGGAGAAGAGACTTTCAGAGACTGTAGGTGGAAGCAAAAGGGAGAGGATGGTCTCTGGGAACCTGTGGCTCATGCAGAGAGAGCACTGAAAGGACCAGAGAGCAGAAGAACACAGAAGGCAAAGGTGTGATGGACAGAGGTTTCTAGAGGCCAGAAGTCACTGCAAAGAGTTTGCTGCACCTCATAAAATGCTGAATTCCCTGATGCTCAGTGAGAACTAAATACTCCAGAAAATGCAGCAGAAAAAGGAAGGATTGTATATTAACGGCTTCTACTTTTGTTCTTTCTGTTACAGTAACATGAAGTTTCACCCAAGGAAAACACAAAACAAAACCCAAAACAAACACCACACAAAGAAAACCCACAACCAAAAACCAGACACCACATAAAAAACACCCTGCACAACCCTGAAAAATCCTCCTAGCTGATATTCTAACACCTGGGTTTTGGTGTCTATTTTTATTCTTAAGTAACAAACTTCTGGTGTTTGTTGACAGTTCATTAGGTGGGAACAGTCTCAGCAAATTTACCTGTAAGTGAACTAGTCTACAGGAATACAAAAATGAATATGGCTTGTCTACTGTCACTGTAATAAGTGCAATAACCTGACAGATTTAAATAAATAGTTTGATATGTTATCACTAATTGCTGGAAAACATATAATACAAAACTTAGAATCTGGTAGTTCATGTTAATTTTGCCTAAAGATGCAGAGAATGGAAATAACTGAATATTATTTTGAAAGTCTTTGTTCTTTTAATTTTTTTTAGGAAATCTTTAAGATAGAAGGCAACCTTGGAATTCCAAGACAAAAAAGGGCTATTTTGGCAACTCCAATATTAATTCCTGAAAATCAAAGACCACCATTCCCCAGATCTGTTGGCAAGGTAAGTCAAGGAAGAACTGGTTTCGATTTTGATATTAATGGATCTATTTGTTTTAAAATTTTATAATGGCTATCATGTTGGCATTAATATCCCAGAAAAAATTAAGAAACATAAAACTGAACAGAGGCAATTGTCTACAATCTTTTCTGTTTACATTGTGTAGACAGATGAAAATGCATGGCAGACTTAGTTAATTGCTTAGTTAATTTCTAGTGTCCAAAGACAAAATAACCCTCTGCAGATTTTTTCAGTTTTATTTTTTGTTGTTTGCAAAGGTCTGACAAAGAAGTGGAAACTTCTTCTCACATCTGCAGACAACCAGATAGAATTCTAACAGCCCATTTTCTAGAACTTCAAATAGATATACAGCTTGTATATACAAAATCATTAAAACTAAAATATCAATAGTTGTTCAAATGGCCAGTTAAGCATCAGAAATTGTAATTACATGAACATAATTTGCTTTTTGGCAGTTTTCAAACAGGGACCCCCCCTATACATTGCTCTGACTTCAGTAGGTGTTAATGACATGACGGCCTATAGAGCTGTGGAGTCTATTCCTAATTCCCACCGATATCATTGGTGCAGCTAAATGCACAGCTTAAGGGCAGAATTTTACTCTTCGATCGATGTGTAATTTAACCAGCTGGCACCTAGTCAGTTATTTTAATAATTAGGAAAGTTTATTTTCCTATCAGTAAAAAAGAGAGAATAATCTGTGGAGCTTTAATTTTCTTCCCTTTCCCTGTCAATAACTTATACTGTTCTCATAAATTTCTTAAGTTTTTCTGTCTTTCTGAAATATTTTTTAATGTGTCCTAAAGCTTCTAAAGCCATTTCTGAAATTTTCCCTTCACATTTCAGTGTTTGGGAATTAATGAGCAATAACTAAAGTAAATATTGTTGGTTAATGTGTTAGTGGTAAATAGTTAATTTTTAAGACTTATGTTGTGCAACTTTAAAGCAGTGAGAGAATTCCAAAGGCTACTTATATGCAGATTTATAGCCTTTCTTTTTCGTTGATTTATTTCTCCCTTCCCCTTTCCACCCTCACTGCTTGTGAACACTGAACTTTTGGATCTCAGGTAGTCAGAGTTGCTCTCTAGAAGTGCCTTCATCAAATATCTTTATTGGGAGTTCAGGATGCCAGTCCTGGTAACTGAAGTTCCTTAAGCAGAATGAGATGAATCAGGTCCTATTTCTACTTAAATATTTTCCTACCATCTTGTCATCTTGCTTTGTTTTTGTTCCTGACATGCTAGTCAGGGATCACAAGTGCGTTACATGATGTACAAACACAGAAGTGTAAAAGCATCTGGCAGCCTGTTTTTCAAAGGCCCTAAGATATACCTATTCTCAACTAATGTTTAAATTATAGCAACTGCATATGATCAGCACCTTGAAATACTTTGAGCTGTCATCAGGGTTTTTTTTTTTGTTTTCCAATATATTTCTATTTTAGGTACCTAGACATGAGTAATTGAGTTATAGTCTATTGCAACATAGAATGTATATGTATCAAGTGAGACAAAAATTTTAGAGATATTTTAAAAATGTAAACAAAGTATTCTAGGTCAGCTGCAGTAATTTACAATTGAATGCTTAATGAAGCATGAATAAAAAGGTTTGGAGCCTCAGACATACTGATGCTACGGAAGAGAGTCTATTGTTCCCTGAGTAAAAATTTGGTAGAAGTCAATGCTGAAAATAAAAATAATTCTTTTAGGTATTTTTGACATGTACAGATCTTCATCGGATAAACCAGAAGCAGAATAGTCTCTACTAATCTAGGAAGCCTTACATACCCAATTCATGCACTTGTTTCAGATCCTTCGCAAACTATAGAAAAAGTTGATCATCTGCCTCGTTTAACTTTACATGTTTATTGTGAACCGTATGTAGCTTCATTAATTTGAAAAATTCATTTAGTTGCCCAGTTCTAGGAGGCATGAGAAACGAAAGTATTTCCTCTTCCACAGTATTTAGGGGTTTATCTTCAGAAGTCTCAACAGGGCTTTATATGGAGTGATGAATTACGGCTTCTGAGGTGTATGAATTTCTCTTGAACTTGAACTTTGCCATCTCTGGTCTGTTGTAATCACTGTGAAGGGATATTGCATATGTATTTAGTAACTCTGGTTTATATAGTGTTCTGGGGAAGAGAGAAAGCATACAGAAGCATGAATAATCTGCATGCTGTAGAATTTTTAAAATGAGAAGGAAGAAGAAAGCAAATTACCAGTGTAGTTTATTCGTCTGTCCTGCCTCTTGCTTTCTAACCCCTGCTATGCTGCCTGGAAATGCACAAGGTTGTTTGGAAGTGATTGCAGCAGCCACCACCAGCTGAACTGCTTATTAGCACTTAGTTGGGAGCAGGGCAGATGTATAAAAATAGAGCAGGGGGAGAACAATTAATTACATTTTATTTTACAATTAGGAAAGAAAAAACATGGGGATTTTAGAGGACTTTATTCATTAAGGCTTGTTAATATAATTCAGGAAGGAGATATTGCACTGGACAAGTGAAAAAAAGTGTTTTAATTAATTACAAAAATTCAAATTAGTTTTTAGCTTAACAAGGAAGTACATGTGTAGAGGCTGTTCTCTGTGCTGTTACTGGCTTTCCGGCATACCCATTTAGGAATTAGATTATTGACTTGCCATTTTCATACCCTTCATTAGGGTATCTCTTAATTAAATAACTATCATAGATGTACTGTGCTTGTAGGTAGAGGCATCTCACCTTTTAGCAGAACTTAAGCTTTTTCATATTATCTGTCCTTCATTCCTGAGGGAAAACAGTGAGATGAAGATATTTTAATACAATCTTGATAATATGGGCCTTTATGACCAGATGGCCCAGGCTACAACTGTTGACTGTTATTGATGTGGTTTTTTACGTCTTGCTGATACAGCACAGGGATACAATCTTCAATTTTTTGTCTCTCTCCATATGTTACTTTTCCAGTTTATTTGTCCACATCATGTCAAATGAAGTACAAGTCAGTGGGATGCAGAATTATCTTGTAATTATAGTGATAGGTTATTCACCACTACACTATGGAAATGTTTTCTAAGACTAATGTAAGAGTGGTGGCTCCATGCATCTATTTGACAACCTCTAGACACACTTTGACTGTGGTGGTGAATCACATGATGGTACTTTTTGAATTTGGATCCTTACACTAATGCAGAACTCAAAGTGCAGGAAGGTAATTGTGGAGATGGCCAACAAGTTCCAGCTTTTCCAGGCACTAGGAGAGAAGGACATCTGCAAAGTGAGAATGTTTTAATATAGGCTGAAACGATTTCTATTGATTTTATTGATGGATATATGATGAATTTGTTATTCTATTCTTTAATTTAAATGAATTGTCCCTCATAAGAATGAGTATTTTAATTGTTGACACATAAGATCTGGATGCCATGAATGGCTTGGTAAAGATTGGCAGGACATTCTATGCTCAGTGAAGACGAGAAGACAGAATTACATGAGAGACTTTGTAGGAAGCTGCTTAATGACGAAAAAACAAAACCTCATTTTTTGCCAGTAGGAGAATTTTTTCCTTTGTTGCTTGGCTGTTTAGTCCTTTTGGAAGGAGGGAGTGTTTGTTCAGATATTTTGCATCACATACTCTCTGTATACTCTCTGCCTCTGATCTGGGCTGATAGACCTTTAGCTGCCAAATGACAATTAGATGGCAGGACTCACCAAAACAAAAGCTCAAGAGTAGAAGTGGTGCAAGCTAGAAAACAGGATAGAAATATTTAAGATCTCTGCAGAGGTGATTTTTATTTTTCCTCCTCTGAGCTGTGAATTTAAGTCAAAGAGAAAACACAACTTGTCTGTTAATGCAGCAATAGAAAAAAACCTGAAGAGAGGAGGAAACAGAAGATAAATGGCTGGAAAAGCTGCTGGAAGCTTATTATTTTTGAGTGGCTATCTGATTGAGGCTATTTATGTATGATAAATTATATGCTTCACAGAAGTGTTAAGTACTAAAGATGCAGCTTGAAAAAATGCCAAACTTCAGGCAAAAGTTTGAAAAGAAGATGATAGAATTGTCAAGAGATATGATCATGATCCACCGACCTGTGAAGAGAACCTAGAGAGAAGTACTGTAGATTAGAGGAGGATATTTGAAAGACAGCAAAGTAGCAAGAAACAGTGGAATGAAAGCTGAATTAAGAAATGTGTTTGTTCTACTGGAAAATTAGGCAGAAAATGAGGGGAGGAGAGACAGAGTCTAAAGAAGTGGAGGAGGGAATGTACCTAGCTAGGATGGGCATCCAAGTCTGGAAGATAATGGTGTACGCTACCAGAAAACAGAATTATGTGCAGAACAAAGGAGCTATACCTAAAAGAGAGAGATCTGTGTGACTTATCAGCTTCTCATTTGGTAAAAGTCTGACTCTCAGTTGTTGGTTTGAATCTTCATGTTAGTTAGTAAAAGTGGTGCAGAAGCAAAATAATACATTTCTTACTATGGAACTAGAAGCGAGTCTGAGGTCTACAGGAAAAAAATCACTGGATTTTTTTATTTTTAATATTCATTTGATTGTTTTCAAATCGTCGCCACATCAGATGTAATGATCACGTTGTTCCAAAGAGTATGCTCAGAAAAGAGGAGGTGGTCATCAGCAAGAATTCTGGCTTGTCCAGGAGGCAAGAATATTTTGGTGACAGCTGGAAAAGTTGTGCCATCAGGAACATGTTGGAATGTTTGGCTCCTGGGAAGCATTGTAAGGTGAGGACCTTTTTCAGAGAGTGGATGGAATTACTCAGGTACAAGGAATACTGATTGCTAGAGTATGTCTATCATTGTATACAGGAAAAGACATCTACAGATGAAGATATATAAACAAGCAGCAAAAAAAGAGCAGTAGATAGATGCACAGAAAAGGGGAGAAAAAAAGGGTGTTGTTGATGAATAGCACTTGGGCAATAAAGACAGCCTTAATAAATAAAGCTCTTTCTAATCCAGCAAGAAAAAGGGTTGTGATTAGAGAAAAATCAAGTTATGGTACTAACACAGTGAGATTGAGCAGAAAAACATACGAGCTCAATTTGTTCAGCCTAGCACAGTGTTTTCTGTAAATCTAGAGTGTAGTTATTTAAGTGAAAGGAATACCTTGGTGTAATAATTAATACATTTTGGCATAAGATTAGAAGAAAAGTTTCTAGTCCCCAGAGAAAAGGAATTAATTTCCAACAAAAGTGCTGAGAAGGGAATACAAAGTTTGATAAATATACGATCACAGTTGCATAATACAGCTGCTTCAGATCCTGAAAGAACCAACACCGAGAGGTTTCCTGCTATTCTAGTGTTCTTGAAAATGTGTAATACCCTGCTGAGCTGGACCCAAATGGATCATTGGAGATGTCAGAGTTTAACATCTGATCAAATTTGTGGCTTGCGTGAAGGAATGGCACACTGCTGACCTTCATGGAAAAATACCAACCTACCTCAGCAATGAAAGTAATGAAATGAACAGCACTCCATTAAATTAAAGAGCTTTCAATGCAAGTACGTGAATTATTAAACTACAGCATATTAATTTTCATTAAAGAATATGTATTTGATGTCCTAACAAACCATTAAGGGAAAACAGCTCATCAAATTTATCTGTCTTTCTGAAAGGTCTCTCTTCAAACTCCTTTTTTTCTTTCTTTTTTTTTAAAAAAAAAAAAAGTCAGTCACGTAAACAATTCCAACAGACTACATTTGATCTCTTTAAGCTAACAGAATTTTAGTGGAAGGCCTTGTTAAAATACCCCTGTTTACTTAAGATCTTTCAAAAGAATTACCCCTGAGCAGCAGATGCCTTGGAAAACAATAAGAATTTACCATTATTTCTCAATGTTTGGTGTCATTAATAAGAATAAAAGAATTTTTAAACATTTGAGGAATACTTTCTAATCTAGTTACTATGGTTACAAGTTTGTTGGAGATAAAGCAGTTCTATGGCAACAATGGAATTAAATTTTCTACCCAATATTGAAATATCCAGTACCTAATTTCCTGCTTCATAATAAATCATGCTAATGACCTTAAGGAGAGCACCAAACAGAGAGATTTTATGCTCTGAAGGTGCTCAGCAGAGTACATTACATTTTAACTGTCACATTGTTTGTGCTAACTTTGATCTCAAAAGTTCGTATCTTAAACTGTGTTGCAGATGAAGGCAGAGGGAAAAAAGTCAGTCCCTGCCAGTAAATTGCCTGTGTAAAGTAACTAAGATGAAGTAAACCCCTGGCAACTAATTTTTCATTGGCACGCTAATTGAATTTTAGACTCAAGTTGAAGGAAAATGTTTAGATTATTTTTAGATGCAACAGCTATTTCATCTAATGATGCCTAGTGTTAGAAACCTTTCCATAATGTGCCTTTTTTGTTTTGTTTTACTTTTAATGATTAATTATAGTCATCTCTTCAAAGACAAACACAAAGAATCTCCCCCAAACTCCAGGCCTTTTCCAGCTTCCTCAACCCAGATAACCCCCAGGCTGATGTTTCATGTAGGGTATGGTTCTGTACCTGGTCTTACTGAGCACACTATGAATAGGGAGCACCATGGACAGCACCAGCCAGGAAGCCCCTTCTAGGGATAAAGAATAATAGTTATTAAATTGCCATTCCCTAACTTGGTTCTCTGTGGTTTTCATGAAACTATAATGATTTTTTGTTAATTTTCATCTTTACAATCTTCTGAGATGATTCTATATCCTGAGTTGACTAATGGAAAGTTTTTTGTTATCCACCTTGGCTTTTATTTGTCTTGGTTTTCTTATTTAATGTGTGCTTTTGAGAAAACCTTGGTCTCTGCATTCTTAGTAGAGCCAAATTTTAAGCTCAACAAGATGTAGGGCCTAATACTGTAATCTCAGATTAGCAAAACAGGATATTTGAGTCCAGGTTTTCTGTTTGCTTAGTATCTTTAATTTGTAAAATTTCTGCCTACAAATCTACTTCCAGTAACTCTTTTAAGTAGGGTGACAAATGCAACAGACTTATCCAGCATTACTTAGCAGTGTGGGGTGTTAATATATTAGTAGCAAAAGATGAGATCTGCAGAATATAGAAGTCAGTGGAGAGAGCATGACCATAGAGCTTCCTTTAAATCAATTAGGATATTTATTTGATAGCTGTGAATCGATTCATACTGCTTCAGATGCAGTCTGTTTGTCATCTGATACTGTACGTTCTCCATCCAGTCATTTTCCCGTTCCATTCCAAATTATTTCTTTGGTTTCCTATTAAGCAAAGTCAGTTGTTAACAAGTGTATAGTGTAATATAAAGCAATATCCAAATGAATGACATTTTAGGAAGAAAAATAACTTATCCCTGCCAATTTACAAACTAAATACTGTCATACTGTCAACCCTGTTACTTCCATTAATGAAAGCCTTTAATAAAGGCATTTTGTGGGCTGGATTGGCGACAAATTCTATATTACTAGCTGTGGCTTGTTAAAGTGATATTAAGATGCTTGGCAGAGTATTTCCAGAAGGAAAGATGAAGTGTGTTATACATGGTTCATCTGTAAGGTGGAGTAAATAGCTGTCACTCAGGGAACAATAGTCATTTTCTTCCTTCTGACTAACTGCTAGATCTCTTCAATGATTACTAACTCATTTTAAGCTTTTTTTGTTTTCTTTTGCTCTTGGTTTTATTATACTTGGATGATTCTTCTGAATTTTTTGTCTTGCATTTTAGAGTGATGTATAGTAACAGATCAATAGTATAGGTGAAGGAATAAATAGGATGTTAATGTTTATAATGACAGCTGTATTTTAATTCAGTAAACAGTTTTCCTTCTCCTTTCCAAAACATCCATTGCCCTTTTCTAACTGCCCTCTAAAGGCAGCTTTCTTTTTTTTTAACCTCAACCACTTAGTTTGCAACCCTATTTGTGAAATTCAGAAGTGGACTAAGTCGTTTGTAGTCTTTGGGCCAGAATCACAGAATAGTTTGAGGTTGGAATGGATGTTTGGAGGTCATCTTGTCTAAACCCCACTGTTCAAGCAGGACCACCTAGAGCGGGTAGCCCAAGACTGTGTCCATAGGGCTTTTCAATATCTCCAAGGTGGGAAACTCCACGGCCTCTCTGGGCAACTTGCTACAGCGCTCAGTCATCCTCACACTAAAAAAGAATTTCCTGAGGTTCACAAAGAACATTCTACATTTCAGTTTGTGTCCATTGCCTCATGAGATCCATCTTGAGCTTTCTCTTCTCTTCTCTAGGCTAAACAATCTCAGCTCTCTCAGCCTTTCCTCATACAAGAGATGTTCCAGTCTCTTAATCATCTTATAGCCCTTCATTGAACTTCAGAATGTCCATGCTTCTCTTGTACTGAAGAGTCCAGAACTGAACACAGTGTTCCAGGTGTGGTCTCACCAGACCTGAGTAGAGTGGAAGGGTCACCTTCCTCGACCTGCTGGCAGTACTTTGCCTGATGCAGCCCAGTATTAAACTTCTTTGTGGCAAGGGCACATTGCTGGCTCATGTTCAGCTTGGTGTCCACCATGTGAATCCATGCTGACTATTCCTGATAATTTTCTTGTCATTAATGTGCCTGGAACTGGTTTCCCATGGACTCAAGGATATCCTTAGTGGCAAAATTCTGCTCTCTGTAAGCCTAGGGTGATAGTGAGCTTGCTTTTTACTTTTCTCCCTCTCCTTGGGATCCTGAACTCCACCATCCCATGGTCACTGCAGCCAAGGCTGCCTTTGACCTTCACATTCCCAACAAGTCCATTGTGTTGGCAGGTTTGATGTCCATTTCTTCCTCGCTGGCTCCTCTGTCACTTGGAGGAGGAGGATATCATCAATGCATTCCAGGAACCTCCTGGATTGCTTTTTTGTCCTTTCAGCAGGTATTGGGGTGTTTGAAGTCTCTCCTGAGAACCAGGACCTGTGGACCTGAGGCTGTTCCTATCTGTCTGCCAAAGACCTCATCCACTTGACAAAACAACTTTGGCATCTTTGCACTTTGAAGTGTATAATGAGGATATCTTTTTCCCTTACCTTATTTAAAGACGAGCTGATGTCTTTTATCATAGTTAATAATATGTCCTTTGAAGTAAACGTTCTATTCTATTGACCTATTTTTCTTTCAGAGTCAAATATGTAAAAATACAAATTATTTCATTGTAATCAATGATCCATTGTTGAACTAAAATTTACATTTACAAAAATCTCCAATTTCCTTTTGCTTATCTTTTGAAAAGAACATTTTAATTTGACCACTCTACTTTCCTTAGAATTACTCAAAAAGAGAACAATCACTTTCTGACACTGAAACATTGTTTAAGCAAAGACAGATGAAAATTCAGACAACTGTACTTTTTTATTAACCTACTTTCCAATGTTCTGTCATTAAATTAGCAAAGTGTTGATTTTTGGTTTATAGTCTTTAAATTGTCTGAAACCATTTATGAAGTTATGCCAATTATTGGAATGTATATAAGATTTAAGTAAGGAAGATTTAAGTACAGGAATCATGCCTTCCATATTGTATTTATAGACACACAAATACACAGAGATGCGTAAAAATAAATGAGTACAGGCTTGTACACACACATCCAGACTTTCATTTACTTTCTTCTTGGACAATGCTATTGACTTTGCATGTGTCTTTTCTCACATTTGAATCTGTGACATGCTGATGTGAGTAAACTGTAAAGTCTCCCAATTTCATCTGCTCTTATGTCAACAAATATTAGTTGCACTGTTGTTTTTCCATATCTTATTTTCTTGCCCTGTTACTATCTGTTTAATATTTCTGAAGAACAGGTGAGTAACATGGAATGAATATTTATACAAATTCTGTTTAAGAATTGAAATGACTGTTAAAATATTTGCACAATTTTGTTAGCACGTTATTTTAGCAATTTTGTTTAGCTTAAGTTGCGCTTTAAGCCAAGATGTAGCAGCTGTTATAAGCTCGTCCTCATCACTCAGCCCTTCCATGGGGCAGCAGTCTGTTTGTTAAGCACATACTAAAGCATTTTTCTGTCATTGTAGTAGCGCACTGCCACTACTAGAAGTTCTCCCATCCACATGGGAAAGGATTTTTGATCAGGCCAACCACCTTGGGAGATTATAGAGGGGGGAAAAAGGGATACCTGAAGGAAGCATGAACTAAGATGATTGTGTACATATCAGGTTATACTTTATTTCACTATGTTTATAGGAAAAATAATCGAACTAGATTTGAAAAATAGGATTTTCATCAAGGTTCAAATTTATCTTTTTTTTTTTTTTTTCAATATAAATATTTTTTCCCTGCTTTAGAAATTTTTCTCTTCATTTCTACAACACATGGATGAAGCTATTAAGTCTACATTTTCAATTGAGCTTGCTGGAGATGAGAATGGATTTGATAATAGAAATCTGTACCACAATGAAGTTCAGAAATTGAAAGTAGTAGTGATCCCTATAATCCAATAACATGTGTCTTAATACATTTTTTACTTATTAGAATTGCAAAAAAAATGAGGAAGCGTGGATGTAGATGAGTATGGCTAGAATTTGAATTCAGGGGCTATATTAATTTAACAGAAATTCATGTTCAAGCCTGATTTACAATATATGACAAGTATTTTCATGACCTGTAGAAATGATGAAGGCCACTTTCCTACAAATATTGGTTTCCTGCAACAAACCCAAGACCCCCTACCTGTGATAACACCTCAAGCACAATGACCCTCAGTCATCACACAGTGCCCTCAGCATCACTGGTGGTATTTTCTAAGTAGTGGCATTTCTGATGGGGCTAAGAGTTACAACTTGCCCGATTGGGCAATGAATATATATGTGCAAATTGGAAACCCTCCCTTTCTGTTTCTGCAGATGTTAGCAGGTCTTTTCACTTTAAATGGCTATAATTTTTGTGGAACTTTATATCGTGGATATTTTTTTTGGTCAAATTTGGTTGAAACTAGCCAATAGGCTTCAAGTGGATCAGGCAGCATAATCACTTCAGTGCTTTTTTTCTTTTAAGAGACCAGACTAAAGATGCAGGTGTTCAGCATAACAACCTTTATTCAACAGATTCTTCTCTACTTGACAAACAAGCCCCCAAAGGTTACTGAAGAAGCTATTGTTCCTTTTAGGCTTGGAATAATGGTTACCTCAGGCATATTCAAAGAACAATGTTTGCAATGGGGAGCTTGCTAATTATGTAAGGGAAAAACTACAAGGATCTACATTAATTTTGTCACCGATAAAAAATTAATGAAAAATACAGAGCATGCTGAACTTGGATAAATAGGAAAACATAATAAATAAACTTCATCTGTTATTACTGGGCTGTTGGACTTTCTAATCTGAATTTGCTAAGGATCACTGGAACATGAAAATTAATTTAAATTAATAGAATCTATTGTATGTGGATTTTTAAAAAGTTATATACTACCATTACTGAATTTTATTAATTTATTTTCTTGTGAAGATTTTAGAGTAATTTTTAAAAATAAACTATCTCATTAAAAAAAAATAAAAATGAATGCAATCATGTTACAGTCAATAATTCTTTGGAGAAAAATGTGTAATTGTCTGTTACTGAGATATCTTAAAAAACAGGCGTATTGGTTCCTGCAGGGGCTGACTGATGAAGGATACCCTTTTTAAGCAGTAGAAAATTGATTGTATTTTTTTTTCCAAGATCCCACAAAGATGGGTGATTTTAAACTCTTCAGATAAAAAGATACAGATGTAGTTCACAGCCAGCTGCTATAAGCTCTGAAAATGCTGGCTGCTGAATGTATCCTCCAGTTCTTTTTCTCATTTACAAGAAAATAAGCTTTGACCACATTTTGTTATGTAGAACACTTTCTCATCCTGAACAGTCTTTTAATTCTGGGAACAAATGAAGCATATGTTGACTGATCATAACTTATGTGTACACATATATGTATACTGTGATACAATTTATAGCAGATGAAGACAGGTACAATGCATTCTAGTGCAATATTTACAGTAGAGGTAGGAGCATAAAATAATATTTTCATCACATGCTTTTCAAAAGAACAATTTTCTGAAATACTTATTAGACTGTCTGAGTTAATTATACTTTTAGAAGTCGACTGAAATTTTCCCATCAGGTTTTTAATTCGAGGACTAGAGGCAAAATACAACTCGGTTGCCATTTTTTGTCCTTCATTCTCTCAAGGAGGGACTCCCTGCTGGTTGTGTAATGAAGCACGTGGATCCTTATGCAGTAGCTTTGAAAGTGAGAAATTATTCTGTTGGAGAGCTAGGGAAGTGATCTCACTGCAAATAATTTAGTAGCAGGGTCTGCCATTGGTTTCAGTCATGAATTTACGGTCAGGACATTTTAGATCTGTGTGACAAGCAAATAGCTGGCAGTTAACATGTACCATTTTAATTCCATTGGAAGTTCAGAAAGAGTGTAAGAGAGGGTTCTTCAAAATACCAACCTGACTTTAAAAGTGAAAGTCCTGTTGAAATGGAAGAGTAGACTATAAACTACCAGTAAAAGCTTTTCAAGTATTTTGCAAACCAGTGTGTTCCCTGCAAGGGAGTCTGTGTCGTGCTGCAGATGTTCTCTGTGAAGGGACAGGAAATAACAATGATCAAACTTGAAGAGAGCTCAAATAGGGAATTGCTGAACTCCTAACTGTGGTGTGTAGCTACTCACAAGCACTGGCTTCATTTGCAGTGCAAGGTGGGTGTTAAGTACTGCTCATCCTTTTCAAAAAGGACCCTAGAAAACCTCAACATGCATTAGGAAAAACAGCCCGCTGAATCACACTCCCACACTTGCTGAATCAATCAAAACCAAGCTGTGAAAGGCACTGGAATAGGTAAACTTTTGGATGATCATGAAGTGAGTAACCAACAAGGCTCTTTTGAAGGCAAGTCATATCTCATAAATGTATTAAGATCTATAGAGGAGTAAAAGGTGTAGATAAATCTGATCAATCAAACGCACTTGGGTTTCTCTACTAAGAGGGAATACCTTATTTTGGCTAAAAAAATTGAAACATCAGTGTAGAAACAGGTTTTCATAGAGAAGGTTTTAACAATGGATATTTTCAAGGATCTATACAGTGATTTGTGATGTTTAACACAATGTAAAAAATCTGAAAAAGGAGACAGTGACGTGACAGAGTTTTCAGATCATCCAAAACTATTGAAGAGACTGACAAGTAATGAAAAGATTTTAGTGTTGCAGAAGGATTTAACAGTACTGAATGACTGAGTTTGTTGATAACTGCAGATTAACCCTATATAAAATTCGGGAGCAGTTCTGGAACTGTTGTGGATTGGTTTCTGAAAAAGTCAAGACAATCCTTAACAGTTGCCAGATGTCAAATAGAAGGTTGTATTTTGTGTTTTTGTCATGCCATCTGAAAAAGGATGCAGTAGACTTAGAGAAGCTTCAGAAAAGGGCAGTGTAGATAATCAGAGGTAAGAAACTCAGAGTTTAAACAGAACAGGGCTTGTGAAGCTGGAAAAGAAACAACTAAGTATAGATATGATGGTGCTGTGGAAAATTGGTTGCATGGAGGAAACACGGGGAACAATTATCCCACTAAAGAACTAAAGAACTTCCATTGACTACTAGGTGATGGATTTTATCAAGCATTGTGATACTCTACATTTTTACACACAATGTTAAAGCCAACAGTGAAGCGCATAGTTCCTGCTATAGCGCCTGCCAGTTTGGTCTCTGATGCTGGTACAGGACGTTATCAGTCAGCATTATAAGTAGACTATAGGCTGACCCACAACTGTCCTTGTGTAATTTGCTGTTCATGATACATCTTTGAATTGCATATTATTTTTACCGCTCTTTGCAAGGACCACAAATTGAAAAAAGATCTCATAGTGGCTGCACTAATACTGCCTTTGCAGTTCTGTATTCCCACAAAGCAGCTCAAGTTCAAGCTGTTGTTCTTTCAGATACAATTTATATCATGCAAACGTATCTGGAAAGCAGAGAGAGAGGGTGAAGAATGTCTGACTCATTACTTGTATTCAAATATTGCTTTATTATTTATAGAGTCATTCTGCATTTCAAAAGTATGTAGGCAATGTTAGAAAGAAAAAGCTGTTTCTGAAAGCAGTGAGATTTAAGTTACTAAGACACACATTTTCAGGGGAATTTAGGTGCCTGATTTCCTTCAGCATGATGATGTCTAATCCACACTTAGAAAATGGAGTTATTTCTTTTGACATTTATGAACATTTGGGCACTGCCAGCTCTGCTATGATATAAAAGGTAATATTATAATGTCTGATTATTGAAAAATATAGTGGGCAGTAGGAGTCACCTTTTCTTGCACTGAGCGCCATCCTGAGCAGACCCCCCAAAAACCTCTGGAGAAATCTGGGTGCTCTTGAATATTGTACAGTTCCTAGAGTTGCTCAGAAAGAAGCCCCTTAGCCATAGTGTGTTTTCTTTTGGAGAAAAGTACTGCCTTTTCAAAGGGGTCCTGTAATTTAATCTGATTCCTTACTGCTCTTCACCCCTGTGATGCTGGGGTGTCTGAAACGGGAACAAATGATTTGCAATTGAAGGAACTTGACTGTTCTTTCTAAATATCACTTTCAAAACTGCCTCTTTCCTTCATCTTAGCTGGTAATCCTGGGACTGTTTTAAGATCTTTCTGTATTCCAGACACAATAAGTGTAGCCATAGAAACATACATATTAAGGTGATTTTTCATTATTAATAAAATTAGTAGACCTTGTTAAATTATTTTTCTACCTCCATGTGTTGTTGACTAATTTCCAAAAAGTAAATAGTTATTAATGCCATTAAATAATTTTTAATTTTTATTTGAGAATTGTGATGATATGCCTGCAGCCTATATTTTCAGTAAAAATTCAACAACAGAGTCTGATCCTGGGGAAACTAACTTGCTTCATTAATCTAAAAGCTTGTTTTACCTCATTAATTGTCTCTATGGTTTCAGTCCCACATTTCCCTTAAATAGAAGAGAAAACCACATACATTTAAAGTATATTGCTGAATTCTTTGTGAAGATAGGTGCATTCTATTGCCTTTGTCATTTTGTATGCCAGCATATTGTTCAGAAGATCTCCACATATTTCTATTCTATTTTCATATAAGACTCACTAATATTCTAGATAAGTCCAGTCCTTTTTTACCTGAATATACATTATATATGTTATTATATCAATATATAGTAAGATTGAAACAGGTGCTTTTTTATAAGTAACAAGCTTTATATTTGTTATAATTAGATGTTACAGTCATTCTGTAACTGCAGTTTAATAGTCACAGATAGCAATTAAGTAAGAAACGGTGGTTAACCCTTTCTCTAGTTCTAAACCATGTAACTAGAGTAATAATCTGAACCTATATAAGATGATGAAATATGAATATTTATTAGCATTGAGTTGAAGAAATGTCTATGAAAACTGGTTTTGGATTTACACTTATGTAATTGAAGTCAAATATGACCACAGGTGATTATAGATTATCACTTAACAATGTCAGTATCAGTAAGAAATGGTTGGTATGAAATGGAAGCAGCCATGAAATTAAACTGTGTTTTCCTTTTAGGAGTGAGTTCTCTGTATCAGCAGTGAGCCAGTGCCTTGTTGTGGCTGTAAATCCAAGGCGATGTTTTGAACAAGGTGTAAAACCACAGCCCAGAGTAGCTGTAGCTCCTACAGTAATTGCACAATACAGCTGAATCCTCTCTGCACAGTGCAGGTGGAGCAGGTCCTGGCTGGATATTTGTGCTTTGCCAGTTAAAAATGGCAGCGGAGATGTATGTTTCTATTGGATTTCTATTTTAATTCCGTTATTATAGAATGGATTACATAAACCCCTGAATTAAGGGACCACCAAAACCCCAGTTTGCTTGGTGCGGAGCAGCTTCCAGACTCTCACATCAGCTTCAGGTTTCTGAGTGATGGGCAGGACAAAGTCACCCCTGCAGATCAGAGCCGCTCCAAGGCTGCTCTGGCATCTGTAGACCACCTGGTGTGAATTGGTCTCCAAGGCCATGTTGTGCCAGACGTTACCAGGGCACAGCTCCATGTGGCTTTTTCTGTTGGATCCTGATGCATCTCTCTAGAGGAGCAGGGCCAGGCTGTGTCAGATTCATCCCCACTGAACAGATTGGAACAGCTTTTTTAAAGAGAGGTTTAAACTTGCTTTACCTTGTTCTGGTGGATGCAACAGACCTTGCCTGACTCCCAAGCTCAGCTAGAAGCAGGACCTCATTGCTACAAGAGAGTGACTTTCTAATATTTAGAATACCTTATGCAAATATACTTTTTTCTCTTTTTTTGGCTGTGGTTTATTCAGTCTGAAACCTTTTACTTCTTGAATTTCTTTATTCTTTTTCCTTCCATCTCAATTAAAGCGTTAAACTGATTTTTGTTCCTCATGTTAATAGCCACATTTACATTCTGCAAGATCTAGCATGCATAGCCATTATCCACCAAACTTCTGTGACAGTTTAATAATTTAACAGCTTAAACTTTCACAACATCTTACCACTAGCTTTAAATTGTATTTTTTGACATTGAGCAATGTTATGGTAAGCAATTGTATGTGACCGGAAATCAGCTAATTTTTCAGAGTTAGAAAATATAATTCTGCTACAGGTAGGGAAAAAAAAAATCTTGTATTTAGTCACAAGTGGGTTAGAAAGCCTGGAAATCTTTACTTGTTCCTTTTGGCAAAAAGTGATGTTTTAATTATACAATAACTGCAATTAAGATTTACATATTGATAATTGTTAAAGTCACAAGCTGATACTAACTAGCAAGTTTACAAAAGATAACGTTACCTTTAAAAGAAAGTTCAACTTTATTTCAATGGCTAGAAATTTTTTCTTGGCTTCAGTTAACCATTGGCAATATCAAACCTTTTATTATCGGACCTTGTGTGTGTTCACCCTCCAGTTCTTTCCTCTAAAAAGTAAATTTCATTTAACTTCAGGAGCAGAATGTCTGTTCTTTGTATTATACAGATTCTTGAATACTAAAATTTTAATTGTCTTAGTAGCTGTTTCTGGGAACCTGAAAATACAATTGTTACATTAATGGATTATGTTATTGAATATTTTTTTTCCTGCAGGCTTAGATGCCATGAAATATTGGTTTTTTTGAAGATATATTTGCTATGAAAACACATACACTATGTATTGACAGGCTAGGTTTCACAGAAAATTGAAAAGCTCAATTTTTATATGGGATAAAACCAGAGATAAGTGATGAAGAAAAATGTTTTCAAAGCTGATGAAAGAGTTGAATTTTTTTTTTTTATTTATTTCATTTTTACTGGTGATGTACATGATAACTGCAATGCCTCTTATGTAGCTTAGAAAGATATTTTCTAAAAAGAATCTAATATAGATACTGTGTTACAGGGTTCAATCTAGAGCTTCCTATAAAGGTCATATTAAACTTTGGAAATGTTTCATGTTTAGACAGAGCATTTACGGTTTAAACCCATCACTAATAATCATTGGTTAAAACATCCAAAGGTTACCATGTGTAATCTTTAAGGAAAAGAAGATATTACTCAAGTTTTTACTAAATCATGAGTTTATAGATTTGCCTTTTTTCTTGTCAGAGTCCTTTCCAGAAACAGGTAATGCTGATTGTGGGAATTACAGCTTCTTATTATTATACAGTAATTTTATTTGTTACATAATGGCAGCTGAGGGAAAGATCTTTATTTACTAATATGCTTTGAAACTTGGGAAAATATTTTGAAGAATCAGTGTCATCTGACTTACAGGCATTTTTTGCTTTTGATGGTCGATGAGACACTGATTTGGCTGAATTCTTGCATAAGACATAATCAAAGAGATTACATGAAACTTTAAATTCAATGTAATTAATCACTCAACAAAGTTAATGTTCTGTGTTTGCTTCTGTGCATTATTTGTTTTTTATTCTAAAAGATATACAGATAAATCTTTATATAATCATCTGTTAGAGCTAAAACCAAGAAGTTGTGCCATTCTTTCCAGTAACCAATAATTATTTCCGTTATTTCCATAACCTTGAAATCACGTCAATGTTCTAGGTGATTTATGTAGGATATTTTGGTAATAAACCTACTTGAATACTGATTCTACTTTAGCAACTTTTACACCAATGAAGAGTCAGTCTGGTAGATACTTCATTTGTGCTTTTTAAATACATACAGCTCTTTACAATGTTAGTACGAATGGGTTTTTGTACTAATATAATAGCTTAATATAATACTTTAATACTGAAAAAAACCCTATTATTTTTATTTGTAGGTTTTTAAAAAGTCACTTTTCATTTAGTCACAACAGGCTTCTTACTTTCAAATTAAAAGGAGTCAAATTCATCAAGGTGTAGCTGTATCTTTCAAGTATATAACATTGTCACTACCTCCTGCCACATTGTGTTAGATCTCCAAACACAGCCTGAGCAATGAGGGTCTGAATAAACACAAGTTACAGGAGATTTTCTATTGACTCTAATAGACTTGGAGTTGAGGATGGTCAAAGTCTGTCCTGTAATGTCAAATGAAACTGTTTGCTGAAACTAAAATGCACTGCAGTAATACAAAGTAGATAAAGGAGAAGAGAAAGGTGGGAAAATAGAGTGTGTTCATGGGTGCTTGCTTTTTGAATTTTGATATTCCTTTCACCATTTAGGACTTTTTGTTTTCTGGTCCATTAATGCAGCAAAAATAACTCCTGCTATGTCTGATTGTTAAAACATACATATATATATATATATTAACCATTGACAAAATTACTTAAGAGATGTTTGATAAAACTGAACGGTGTGTACTAATGGCTTTGTGTCCTATGATAGCTCAAAATTCTCAGCCAGACAGTAGAAAGTCCAGCACTGAAGAACTGGAAGGGGATATTTGACTCAGCTATACAAGAGTGCAGGATTATAAATAATGCTTATTTTTCACCATTATTTCAGAGTTGTAATTTTTTCAATGTCATTCCATCTTATTAGCGTTTTCATTTCAATCCAAAAAGGTTTGGCAAAGTCATTTCTGCAGACCTGTGGTCGCAGGACAAGTGGGTTTTTCTGGGTATCTGACTCCCAGGCTGGGGTTCCCTTCCTGGCTCCCTGTTAGGCAGCTTTTCATCATGTATAGCAGTTTCCTTTTTTTCCAAGTTAATGCAGAGTCTGATACTTCCTCCTTTATTAAGCTTTAAGAATTCCTCTTAGTCCATGTTTGTCAAATAAAGGTCTTGGAAGGCTGTTTCAGGTAATGCTATTAACTGAAAATGTAAGTGTACAGTTTTGTGGCACAGTGAATGAATATTAAATGTGGATAACTTTTAATTCTGACTCCTTGAAGAGAGTAATAATATAACTGGAAGACAATAAACTGACATGCTGGACAACAGTGGATCGTATGTATTATTGAAGCTTAATTGTTCCATTACTCCAGAAGTCTGCCAGCTTTTAGAAGTTTAAATCCAAGTTTTAAGTTCTGTATTTTGACAATGACTAGTTGGGAAATTGTGTGTTCTTTTCAGCTAATTTCAACTTGATTGATTCCATAATTCCCCAGCATGATACCATGAAGTGATGCTCATATAAGACAGTATTACAATTATGTAGTCATCTGGAAGCTTCTTAAGAGACTAATGTAACTGTCACTAATTGCAGCTCTATCGAGATGTTTCTGCATTGGAACCTGTACTTTGATAAATCACATTTCTAAATCTAGAGAGAGTCATGCATTCAGTAAGGTTTAAAACTGACCTTTTTAAAGTGGGAAAGTGAATCCAAGTTGAGTAGCTTCTTAGCTGTAAGGTTATAATATTTGCGAAATGTACTGTGGACTTTCAACCTTTATCTTTGGGGACAATGAGGGAAAAGAAGGAAGAAAGAAGAGAAACAGAGCAAACTATTGAAAAGATCATACTAGAAGACTGAAGACATGTTTTACCATCCTTTGGTGATGCTATCACAGGCAAAACCAAATTATTTCAGAACCCCAGGTCTGTAAAAACTTGGAATCTGAAGCTTTGTTAAGGGATGCAAAGTCATTTATGGAGTTGCTAACAAAAAAACTTTCAATTAATGCTATTCCTATTAAACATAGGCTAATCAAGGAATGGTGGTTTTAAAATGCATATCAGCTCCATTTGGAAATAAACAACTAAAGAAACTAGTGTGTCCTTTGGAAACAGAAGAGAGCATGAAGAGGTGAAGTTCTCAGAGAAGCAGAGCAGATGTTGCCTGGGGCTGCCTGAGCCTTGGGGAGCGAGGTAACTGCTGCACCCTTGGGAAAACCTCTGCTTTCTGGTTTTTGAGTGAATATTACGTGTGTGGACATCACAGATTTCCAGAAGTGTTCCCTGGCCAGGTAATCATGTCTGTGGCACTCTGTGCAATAAACTAGGTAACACCTCACTCAGTAAAGAGACACAGTTTGAAAGTAGGAGTCATTAAGAGACTTGAAATGCTCTCATGTGGTTGCTATTTCACCAACTGTGTGGATTTTTTTTCAGCTCTAGCTAATGAGAATACAATCAGGGCTACAGAAACTAAGGCAATGTAGCACAATTGGTAGTTATCTATAAAAAAAATGGAAGAAAGATGGAGGGAATTAAAAAAAAAACCAACAAACAAACAAAACCAAAACCCAAACCCAAACAAAAGCACCACCACCAAACAAGCCCACAAAAAAAACCCCAAACCGCATAGGAAAAGAATAGAAGTTTAACTGAACAAAGCAGGGAGCTAAAAAAACTTATGAGAATCAAGTGTTTTTGCATCCATTTATGCACCGATCCAGAGATGTAGGGAGGAAAGCAGTCTGGGTTTGTGGTGTTAGTTGTGGGCCTGAACTGGGATGGTTGTCTTTGCACAGAGACAACTGGAACAAGGCTCAGGGTCAAGACTTGGGGTAGGGCTTGGGGGTCAGTCGTCGAGTTGTTGCACATCACTTGAGATGTTTTGACAATGGGGGCTTCCTTCTTTCTTCCCATAAATTAAAGACACTCTGACTTAGCTTAAATCCTTTATTTGATCTTAAGTCAGGCTGAATGTTATCCTAAGCGTGAGGAGGATTGTTGCCTAATTGCACGCCCTTTAAGCCATCATTGTAGGTGGGTCAGGGTAGATCTGAATAATGGTTTTGTGTTATAAATGAGGAGGACAAATCTGACAAAGCTTTCTTCTGCCACCTTTGAATTCATTCTAATTCACTCCTATTCAAGTTATGTATTCACATGTATCTGAGTTTCCAGTGAATTATATTTTGTCTTTAGCAGTGAATTAGAATGAAATCAGAAGTAGAGTAACAATAATTCTACCTTTTTATATTTTTTTTTTTTGTTGTTGTTTCTTGCAAGACTTGCAGTTACATGCATGGTAGGTAAAATTGTAGATCTGGTTTGTGATGCTATTGTTAACTTTAAGGGCCAATATCAGAAAACAAAAATTAAATTTACCATTCATGTCTTTAAGTTAAATTTCTGCCTTTCCTGTCTAATAAGTTTTAGCTGCTTACAGATTTTTGAATGGACCTCTGATGATTAATCAGTTAAGATGGAAAGTGAGATGGACCCATTGTTAAAAACTGAACTGAGTGTAGGGAATGAAAATTAAAACCCTTGATTTACAGCATAAAGTATCATCAAACATTGTTACTAATAGAAGTATTAAGTGCTTCATCAGATTAAAATGTTTAAAGTTTGAAGTATCCGAGATAACTGTCAAATACAGCTGCCGTCTGTCCTTGACGGAAGTGCCAACATCTGCTGACATGCAGACCTGTGACCTCTAGATAAGTTTCTATACACAGAAAAGTATTTATCTTCCTACTATGACCTTCCATGCACAAGACATGAGCCATGGATTTGTTTCCTAGGGAACTAGTGACTGAGGAAAATCTATAATTAGATCTGTGGGCTGTTTGCTACAACTGGGAATTGGGTGCTAAGCAAGTTCTTAAAGTCTCCAGAAGTATCACATTGACTTCATGTAATGGAACTGAATTTAAAAAAATACCCTTCATCATGCTGTTTCTCTTTTAATATCTTCTATTAATATTTTAAAATACTTTTGATAGAGTACTCATTCCTCTAAGTTCATTTTAAGCTCCATTTTCTCACTTTACTGCTCCTATCCAGTTCCACAGGTTGGCTCTGCAACTTCAATGTTTTATTCCGCACCTCCAATTACTCTACCTGGATGGAAGTTCCCACTTAATCCAGATCCTGATTTCTTTCTTTGCTGCATGCATGGATCTAAAGAGAATGTTTGTAGCTAGGTCCCATGGGCAGTAATTGCTGCTGCAGGGAGAGGAAGAAACCAGGTTTTCTGAGATTCCCCAGACAACCCTGGGAAGCTTCTCTAGATCTTATTGGCAAATTATTTTAGCCTGGGGACAGTGGAACTGAGATGCTGCTGTGTCACTGCCAGTCTGGTGCCTTATGCTTTCTTGGATACTGCAAAAGTGGCCTTGAGTAATAAATTAAGACTTTGATCTTATTTGGAATAGATAGGACTGTGAAATACCTGGAAAAAAGGTACTGTAAATTGGTTCTGTTCTCCTCTTTTCTCCTACTTGTCGGCTTAGCTACCACTGTGATGATTACACATTATGTATTCTGTCCTATGTCCTGAATTTCTGCAGTTAGAAACCATTAAATGTTGTAACGTTGCCTCTGCATTTCTGTCTTTTTAGATTAGTGGTAAGTTTGCAATAAAGCACTTCTATAAATCTAAATAATCCTTTTTTTTTTTTTTTTTTTGAGGGGTGGGGGTATGTCTGGAGGGGTAGGCGCTTATTTTGAGTTCTTTGTTTAATATTGTCAATCACAGGCAGTTTTTTCCTAATGACTAACTGTAGCTTTTGAGCTAGTCTGGCTGGCTGTCACTCAAAAGACTGGTCCTCAAATTCCTTCAACTAACAGGGTTTGTTGCAAGTTAGGAACTTAAGCAGCAATTAAAATGCCCTGATTAAATGGCTACTGAAGGGCTAAATCAGCCAATGAAATATGCAGGCCTTCTGTGACAAGTAATACTTCTAGGTCATTTTCCTTTGAGATTACAAAAGACTCTGTTTATAAATTCTGTGCTGTCAGTAGGAGGAAATTGTTGTATACTGACCCCAGAGTTTGCAGATATATATCTGCAACTGACTGTTACTTACGAAGAGGGGAAGTTAAAATTATTTGTAATGAATCTTCTTGCACTTTGTAAATTAAGAGTAAAAGGAAGCTGAACGATTACCTGCTACAAAAGATTATGTACATCTTGATGTGTTCATTGAATTACTTTACTTCGATCTGTGAGCAAATGTTCTCTGTTTGCTGTTTATATCGGTTAAATCCTCAGCTTTGGTGCAATTGTAGATGATGCCTTCAGAGCCCAGTGCTGTAACTGATTCTTCAAGGGGAATTGTTGCATCTGTGCACAGTGATAATAATGAACCTCAGACTGAAGGATCCACTGGTGCACAGGGCTCCCGCATGCATAAATTCATTTTGTTTCCTTTGGACACCTGTGCATCCTACCACAAAGCTGATCTGAATTTTCTAAAAGTTTGTGCATGATTATGATAAAAACCCATTATGTTGAGAAGATCTTTTTGGTTGAATATCAAATATCCTATTTGTGTTGATTAGTCTAAAAAGACCTTGAAAAATGAGTGCTGGTGGTGAAATAACTTTACCAGTATTTAATAGATTGTATCACTTTCATATGTTATGATATTTTGTTGAAATATTTGTCAACAGAATTCATTAACATTGGCAAATTTCAGATTTGCAGTAGTTTTTATTATAGTTACTAAAACATTGTGTTTGCACTGGTGTAACGAAATAATAGTTGGTATAGTAACTTCTATGGGAAGCAGAGCCTCAGTTCAACAAAATGCTTAAATATCCCATCTGTATTTCAAGCAATACGAGTTCTACTCCACTCATGGATGTGAAGTTCTGAATCTGATACTTGATAAACAACAATATTCATGCATTTTTACTTGGATTGGTTCAGGCAAGGAACACTTACACCATTTGTAGCCTCCAAGTCTTGCAAACATGCATCAAAAATATGCTGAAACTATGTGCTTTAATTCTCACAAAGTTTTTTCTAAATTTGATGCTTTCTGAGATGTTTTCCATGACAAAACTCATCGTTAAGATGCTAAAATAAACCCTTTACAGAATATGTGTGTGATTTTTTTTTTAAATTTTCATAATTAATTTAATTTCACCTCCTGATTCTTTTTTATTCCCAAATTAAATCTCTAGCAGTTAGTATAAAAGTTGCCACATTCAGGGCATTAGGTCAGCTAGTACTTAATACCTCAAAAATTGTATTCAGCTATTAAAAAGGTGTCAGTTTACAGATGCACTATTGTACTAATATGTCTTCCTGTCTGAGAAACTTTTTTCTGTAATTCATAACTCTTAAGAGAACCAATACAGAAGAATGCAAATAAGAACTAATCATTTCTATTATTATTATTATTGCTGTTCCTAATAGTAGTTTTTCCCAGTTACCATTGAGTTTTTAATGTGTATATTAAAGCACAAAATTCAGATGCTTTCCAGCTGTGTGTTTTGCCCAGTTAAAACAGAGTTGTAGGGATCTGACACACAAAATAGGTTTTTGAAATTTAAAATAACTGAGTTATGACTTTCTTTGTCAAATCAAGTCTTTTGTCTCTCTACATTTTTATTTCTCAGGGAAATATATATGTGTATTCTTATAAGAACTGTCAACAGCATCAAGCAAAATATTTGTAGTCGATGACTCAGGAGCAACGTCTACTCTATTAAATGTGTTTTTCCCCAGCTGTGGTTCCCCCAGAAACCAAACACTTCACCTTGACTTTGACTTTGTGCCTTTCCATCAGCTGCCATAGGAGGTTGGGTCTGTGTTGGATGTTCCTGGTCACATTTCCCTTTTCATTATGTGCTTGTGGTTTCTGGAGGGTTGTTCCAGCACAAGTACCATTATTAGAATTTGGGTGATTGATTGACTGGGCGGTTTAAGCTTAGCAGTGAAAACCCGTGATCTAGGAGATTTATACAGCTTTGAAAATCTTGCCTCATACATAGGCTGGAAATTGAAAACTAATCGGGAAATATTTTGAAATGTAGAGGTGTGATATTGCCTGCATTATTGTGTTCTGTAAGCATCTGGAATTGCTAAAGTTTTGTCCCATTGTTTACTTGATTTTGCAAATATTGTTCATACTTGTCTTATGTTTAGACAGCAGAGTTTGGTTCCCATGCTTAACTAGTTTTTCTAGTACTCAATCAATGAAGATAGAAGTATTGAGAACCAATAGATTAAATTATTAAACTCAGCAAGTTATATAAATTGCTTCCTAAACAATAATTTTTTTAATGTTTAGTTTATAGCAGTTTCCGTTGGTTAGAGCTTTTGAATAATGATGGGAATATTTTCCATTTGTTTTGGTTGAAAAATTTGAGTCAGTACAGAGCACATGAAGCCTCTGACTGAGAAGAGTGATTTTCGGTGTGGCAGGACAGGAAGTGTCTGTTTAAATATTTATCTGATATCTACATAATGGCCTAAACCGTTTTTTTTTTGTTCTTGTGGAGCATAGTGATAAAAGGAAAAAATAGTTCACCTCTAAATATTCCATGGATAAATTTGCTTCCTAGGGGAGGGGAGAAACACCTAAAAACCAACATCTTCAAAACAAACCAACCAACCAAAACCAAACAGAAAAAGTGAAAAATAAATAAATAACCCAAAACAAAAAGCCAAACCAAAACAAAAATACAAAACCCCACCTGATAGTGACAGTGTAATGCTCTGAAAAGTACTGCAGTTTGAACCAAATATTCCTGTCTGAGAGTGAGATTTGTTTTCTAATTAAAAAGTGAGGCTAATATGATACATCTCTACTTCAGATGGTGTCAAGAACTAAGAAATGATGGAACTGGCTGAGGCAAACACTTAAAGCATGAACCTGGTAGACTGGGCTGGTGCTGCTAAGGACAGATTTGCTGGGATTGCAGAACTGGAACATCTGTCTCTGGGGGCAGCATGGGTTTTGTACTTCTGTTTCTCTTCTTCTCTTGAGAACACTCTGATTTACTTTTGCGATAAACCAGTAACAACAGGGGGATTGCATTGCTGAAATGAGTTTAGCTGGAAGGGATACATAATGTCAGCTGAAAAACAGCACTTTGTAAGTATGTTTTGGGCATGGTTCAGCAAAAAGCAGATCCTGTCAGCTCAGTAACATTCTGTTTTCTCGAATTTCTTCTTTTAGTGGAGCAGAATCATACGGCGAAACTGTTTTGTCTTGGGTGCTAGATATGTGGTCCTGACAAGGGGAGTCCATGGACACACTTTGGTTTTCAATACATTTATTCTCAGATGTACAACTGACATGGGGAAGTGTTATCCGTGCGGGGAAGTGATGTCTTAGTCTACCTCTAATGCTGTTATTTGGGTCCTGGGTTGAGGAAATAACCTTCAAGAGTCTGTATTAGTGTGGGATGCTCAGCTGGCATCTATTCTGCCTATGCCATCTGCTCACACAAAGTTAGAGCCGTTCTGAATTGTGAGGTAAGAGCAAGGGAAAATGAAATAGGTAGAAATGGGGAGAACAGATAAAGTGTCCTTGACTCATCCGTGTTCTCAGTAGGTGGGTGCTACTTTAACTGGACCATTTCCTGAGAATGAAGAGTCTCTCTTTGCAACACAGAATCACTGTCATATGCCACAGACATTTTCAATATTAGAACCTGCACTGAAGTTCCTAAAGCTGTGAACAAATTAGGGAAATAAGTGTTTCTGTCTGGGCTTTGGGTGGAAGTATCTGTGGGAAAATAATTTTATTATTTTGGAAATGTAAAATGACATCCCAAAGTAAGGATTCCAGCAGAAATAAAATGGCCTTGCTTTTTCTTAGCTAGTAAATTGAGAAAACATCATTGTGTAAGTACGTTGTAAGCTAGGAAATGTTCATATGAACGGTGCTGTATTCATGACAGTATTTGAAATAGTAGTCTTGCCAGAGGAGATGTCAGACAACACTCCTTTCTTCTTGCTCTTGTTGAAGCACCAAACCATATGGCAAATTAAACTTGATTTTTATTAAGCTTTTCATTGTACTGAGCTTAGCGTGAACTGGGAAATGCACCTTCTTTGAACTATGCAGCCATTGTAGAAGCATCTTAATTAGGAGATGTAAATGTTTTTTCCTTGCATTCCTGGGAGTTTGTAGCTCCCTCTTGTGGCTGATCAGGCATTTTAAAGAATCCTACTGCAAACGACTTTTTGTGTGACTGCCATTGCTCTTCAACAAATGGTGCAGTGGTACATGGAGCACCTCTAACCTGGGCTTTTTGTTACTATATCAAGCACAAGTTGCTGTAAAATAACTAGATGCATAGATGGGTAAACAGGAGAGAAGGGTCTGTATATACTTGCACTATGCATGTGGCTGTTTCCTGAAGCTTTAAACTAGCTGAATGGACACATCCAGTTATTTAGGAAAAACCCTCTGCTATCTGGTAACTCTCTTGGCCCTATACATTATAAGCTGAAGAGTGGTTTACAGCTAAAGTGAGGATGAGATACGGGATGTGTTGTAGCTCCAAGGAGTACAAATCTTTCAGATACCACATTGGGATGTCTTGCTATCAAACTCAAGGTTAAGATCTTAGCTGGATTTGGAGAGGATATTTTCCTTCCAGTCAGGTTTGCAGGGACTCTTCTTACTATTATTATTATACTCCTGCTTTTCTATGTAGTGTGGAGAAAGATCTGTGTATGTTTATCTGGATTTTTTTCTGATAAATTCCCTTGCACAGCACATGATTTGTTTTGCTTTCTTTCTGTGGCTTGTTACAGCTGGGGCATTTTGCCTATACTACATCTTAAATTTGTCATAAACAGTTAAGAAATGTTTGACGGCTGAGGTGGAAATGGCTGTTGTGTAGACATCTCTGAATTAGATTTTTGTGCTGGGCTTTGGTTGACTTCAGGCCTTGCAAATCACTGTTCTCATATTGTATGGGAAGGTGCGCTTGTCTTGTAATAAGTCTCAGAAATTGGGGCAGAATATGATCAAATCATCTTTTCTCTACAAAAGTGAGCAATGGTCGTGACATTGCAAACCCGTAGGCATAGCTTTAAAAATATGTGTTTTTCTTAACAGAAATTTGATGTAAAAAATACCAGAGATTGGTCAAAAAATTAATTGAACAGCAGTAAACTTTTTGGAAGGAGCGATTAAGTTTCAGTTCCATCACAAAACCTGAAGCTGCAAAGTTACTTTGCCCTTTTGTCACCTGCAGTGTTGTCTGCCTCTGTGTTTTGGCATGACATACTCAGAAGTACCTGGAAAGAAAACTTCATCCATTAGTGTTTCTAACTTGGAGGAAGGAAAAAGAAAAAAGGTGGAAGAGGTTTTTATTTTGAAATGTCTCCCTTCCCCAAAGGGGCTGAGAATTGAAACTTTATCTCTGAAAATGCTGATTTCCTATTTCATAACTTGTGGCAATTTTTTCTCAATTAAAATAAAGGAATAATGATTAGGGAGTTTAGTCAAAAATCCCACTACCCAGTAATCTGCAAACCAGCATTGCTGAACCCACAGCAATAGGGCAACAAACATTTATTTCCTCAGGGACGTTATTAAACAACCTGCATATTTATTATCACAAAATGGGAGCAGGTCCAGGTTTCTAAGGCCACTTCTTCCCTTCCTCCTCCTGAGCTGTAACTCAGACCAGGATATAAATATTTGAGTTAATGTTTCTGTGGAAATATTAACGATATAAAATTACTAGAAACAAAAGAACATGAAATATCAGAGGGAAGGGATGGCTTGGCAAGGTGATCAGCCTTAAAGGGCAAGATTAATTTATAATCCTTCTAGATTCTGGTGTCTGAATACAAATTTACAAACCATGTAGCTTATAACAAACACTGTATAGCTTTGCAAGTTTACATATGCTACTGTCACTAATGCGAGACAGCCTTGAAATTGGATTTTTAGGAATTTTTTTCTTATGAAGAAATAAGATAGTGATAGTGACAAGGAGTTTCCGTACACATGTGTATATATAAATATAAAGTTGGAAAGTGGAGGAATTCCAGCTATGTGACTAAGCAGAATTCTGGGCAGAATACCCATGTATTTTCATGAGGAATTTTTTCCCTTGTTTTGAAATCCTGGTAAAAGAGGAGTGTAAAAGGGAATGGGGAGTGTATTTTGTAATGCCTTTATGATGACTAGTAAAAAGAACTGACTAATTAGAAAATAATGTGTGATGGCTATCTCGTATTGTAAAGGTTGCTGGGAAATAAGTATGCTTTGGAATATGTCTTTTATTTTTTTTGGAAGTTTGTAACTATTTTATCAATTTCACTGAGAAAAGAAATAGAATTAAATAACATGTCAGATTCTAGACATTGAGTGAATACAGTAGCGGTGGATTAATAGAAACTTTAAGTAGCGAAATAGAAGACAGTAAAGACAAGATAGGAACAGGCCTGGAACATGAGGAGCTTTTAGAGTTTAAAATAAGAACGGCACAGTGATTTCTGAATGATTGAAACCGTATTTTGTAGTTCTGTATTACCATGGATCATATTTTGTAGTTACGTATTAGTGGCAGGGAATACACCTTGACATTAGGTAAAAGATTGAAACACTTTATGTGGTTTTAGAATTATTGTAAAAGTTTTTATAATATGGTCTTTAACTTCTTGCTTCCTGCCACACAGGTCATCAGCAGTGAAGGGACAGAGGGAGCAAAGTTCCGTCTCTCTGGTAAGGGAGTAGATCAAGACCCAAAAGGAATTTTCAGAATCAATGAGATCAGTGGCGACGTCTCCGTGACTCGGACCCTTGATAGAGAAGCAATTGCCAATTATGAGGTGAGTAATCATAGCAATAGGATCTCTACCTCTGTCTTGATAGTGTATATATATATTTTAAATGTGTACTTGCTTTTGAAAGTGCTGCAGTTACTAAATTGCAGCTACTGCCCTATGAAATTTCCAGAAGAACAGATTGTCCTTTGGAAAAGGGTAAATGTCTTTATTTTTATATGCAATCGAAACTCTGCTTTCTACATGTAATTTCTGTCATTTTTCTTTAGTAGAAATACTGTCTGAACATCCTGTAAGCATTTGATTTGTGAATACAAAATTATGTTTGGAAAAAAGGAGGTCTTTGGGGTTGTTGTCACTGAGGTACTACATGGTTATATTTTTTTATTTTCAAGCTGTCAATGGGATATACTATCCAACTCCATTTTTAGTAATGGATACCTTTAATACAGCCAAAGAAGGTTCTATTAATATGAAAACGTTAGCAGATACATCTCTGTCAGATGTGTCTGCTACAAAGATTTTACTGAAGATTCCTTTCATCATCAATAAATTCAATGTTTCTCCCCATTGAAATTCTAACAAGTGATCTCTGAAATCTGTAAAATAACTGCACCACAATGTCCTGAAATGCATAATATAAATAGAGGCTCTGTCAATTCGTGTTTTCTATCTAGCTCTTGAAATGTGCGGTCAGATAAATTGTGTCTGGCCACTTCAATAGAGATGAGCAGCAGAATTCAAAATGCTCAATGATTAGTACGTTTGCACGTTGCCACTTCTGCCACAGCCTGGGAGACCGACCTCCGTGTCCCAGTGCCACAGGGAGTGCGCTGGTCCAGCCCCGGGGGACATGGGCTCTGGTGACAGTTCTGCCATCCCTGACCCCTCTCTGTTCTGTCTTCTGCTGTGTAGTAATCAATATTTGTATTTTAAGTGCCGTTTCCCTCCTCCTCTGGAAGAGTTTGCCAGTTAGCTGACTAGTCACGCTTGCTCGAACAGCACTGCTAAAATTTACCATATGTTGGTTTTCAACACTTAAACATCTATTTCTCATCAGGGTTTACAGTGAAATGTATGTTAACCACTCGCATAGGATTTATGGTAGTTACTGATGTCCTTCTTAAAAGAAAACATTGCAGTTTCTCTTTTTAACACTGTTCCTTGTCTTCATTTACCAGCTGTTTCTTATTTTATCAGTGGCTTTCCACCTTAATCTGTTCAGTATAAACCTTGAATATTTTTTTTTTTTAACTGGAAAATCATAGTAGTCTTTTCAGCCTAATGTATCAAACCGCAAATGGCCCTCCTATCTGATCTGGCAAAGTATACACTTAAATTAAGACAAAAACATTTCCCTTGAGAAGCCTTTTAGAAGCAATGCAAATTATATATAAACAGTGCAGTGTAGTAGATTATCCAGCGCAATGGGAATGTATATCCTAACAGGCTGTAGTGCTTTCTAACCTGTTATATGGCACTCTGCTCAGCATGCTCACTGGCATCCTGTTGTGCAAAGTGTAGTTGGAAAGTTCTGTAGGAGAACCCTCAACTCAATTAGTCTGTCTTTGAATTGAGCCCATTGTTTTCCAATAAAGATGTATCATGGTGGCAGGAAGGCAGCAGGATTTTCTCCCTGATTTCCTTGGTACATCAAAAGATGAATTACCTGGAAGACCTTTAAATTTCTCTCACAAATGTTTTTGTGTGCTGTTTTCGTTTGAGCTTCCCCCTGCCCAGTATTGATGTCCTGAAAGAAAAAGTTCAAAGCAAAGGGCAAGCAAGGAAAGAATAGATTTACATGAAAAAATGCAAGTTCTTTGCAAGCCATCATACTATCAAGTATATAATCAGTGGTGGGGCAAAGATAAAAAGGTGAAATCTGTTTGTATCCTTCCAGCTGCATAGGGAGCTGCTGTGCATGAGCACTGGTTTATTTCCTGTGCTTAGTGCCTATATAATCAAGAGATGAGAATTAAAAAAATGCTAATAGGGCAAAAATAGAGGTTTTGGTGATCACAGTATTTCATAGAACTTCACAGATTTTACCATCTGTGTACCTCAAAATGTTTTAAACTAGCTAAGAATATTTAAACTATTACAAAAATTTGTTGTTGCTTCTTGTATTGAATGTTTGAAATTCTGCTTTCTGCTGCCTGCTTTCTCCTGGAGGAATATTGAAAGACCTGTAGGAGCTTTTCTCTGTATTCATTACAAGAGAATCATGATTAAATTAGAGGACTGAATGCGACTCAGACAACTGTTGATGGTCTGAGTTAATCCCCTCTTTCTACTCATTATTTTAAAATATTGTATTTTTCATAAATAACAGAAAATATTTTAAAATAGAGTAAATATATATATATATATATATATATATATATAAATCTGTCTGAGGGTCGGGGTGATTAATTGCCATGGTAATTCTGACCTAATCACCTGCACATTTGGAAATGTTATGATTTCTACTGAGAAAACGAAACTGCACCAGAGGAGGCTGGTGAGACAGCAAAAGTCCAAAAGCCACTACGTTGAAATTACCCACTAGTCATTCTAATATATATATATATATATATATATTTTTTTTTTTTAATGTGTACGGAATCATGCTCATGAAATGGTGTTTGCCAATGGGAAAAGGTAGATTCTTCTGGTGTTTGTCCTTGTAACTTTGTGGGGTGGCTCCTTAAAGGTCAGAGAATGTTAGTCAGCTTCAGTTTTAAGTGAAAGCTGTTTCTGAAGAAGAGGATGTGAGGATGTTATGTCCAGCAAAGACAACAGACTATTTTAGAAAAGTATGTAGTAATTATTTTTTTCTTCTAAAGATGTTTGATTCCTGATAGGAATTCTCTGGGTCAGAGTAAACCAGTGGATTTACATAGAACGGTTTTATTTTGGGGCTTTTTACAGCCTGTTGATGAAACTACTAAATGATGTTCTACAGAAGGGGCTTAAGCAGATTATGGGCATATTATTGAATTGTTTCTGGGTTGGCGAGATAAGCAGGTAGCCTGGAGCCCCTATTTAGTGTGAGCAAGAGGTGTTCAGTTGTACAAACATGTTCTCAAAAATAATGTCTTTGGTTTTCTCTCAAGATTGGAATAAATAAGATTAGTTGGAATTTTCAGACAATGGCAAATAATTTATTTGTTATTGACAAATGCAGATGTGTAAAAACAGATGGAGGAACTTCGTGGGGAGACTTAAGATGGATTTTCTAGTTCAAATCAGTGAGGTACATACCATCGAAAAATTGCTGATGAACCATGCAATTCTGAGTTAGCTTCAGATTCATAGCTATTCTGATTCCAACAGAGCAGAAATATTAGTGAGTTTTCAGTTGCATCTTTTAGCAAAAAAAATTAAAATATACTACGACTTCTAAAAAGAGCCACAACAACAGAACTGAAGGATTCCAACGAAGGGGAAAGTCTGGTTGTGCTAAGTGGTGATAAGTGACTAGTGCATTGGGAAACAAAGGTTCAAATAGAGGGCCAGTGAACACTGGCTGAAAAACAGTGTTTAGGGGGTGTAATCTGTTAATTAAAAATGGAGTTCATTTTCAAAACCTCACATTTACATAGATAATGTATTCATAGGCAGGATGCTCTCATGCAAGTAAATGCAGGAAGAGTTGCATATATCGGTTACCATGAGCAAGATGACAAATATCGCTAAGTTAAAGAACTGCATTTTGTTCTTTACTCAAAGCTAGGTAGGCTCAGAAGAAATGTGAACAATATTCCATTTAATTTTTATGGTTCATGCACAAGATTTTGGTTAGGCATTCCTTGGGTACAGGACAAAGCCTAGAGCTGTATATACTTGTTTTCTATCACTTATCCCTGCTTGTAACCCCTGCAGCAGCAAAATCCAGTTCTGGAACCTCTAAAGCATCAGTGGCAAAGTGCCAACCAGTCAATGGGGGGCTTTCAGTTGGGTCTCAAGATTTATAGGGTGTTGCCATCGTTGATGGGTTTTTTCATAATCGCTTCCCAAGTGTAAATATGTGTGGAAGAGAACTAATCAGAAAGTGATCCTCTGCAAGCATGAAATGAAGAAGCTTGAGAAAACCATTCAGTGACAGTGTGCAAATTAGAGCTGTGACCAAATTTACCTAGGCAATTTGAACTGTTAATGAAGAGTTAGTTTTAATTATTTTTTAAGTAAAGATCTTTATTTGCTTTAGAAAATACTTAACAAGCAGAGGTGTGAAATCAGTTTCAGCTTTTTTCTGATGACAGATCACACTTCTGTGAAAGGGTGCCTTGCAAATGGTAGTGACAGACTGAGACATTGAGAAAACTTATGTTAACAGGACTGAAAGCAAACTGAGAGTATTACCTCTATGTAGTAGTGTTTCTGTATGTTGGATTATAAGCAGACTGATAACAGGCTAAAGAATTCAGACCAATAACAGCAACAAATCTCTATTGTGAACTACTTGAGTTACATGAGACTTGTTTTTGCAACTGAGCCAAACATTTAGGGTGTTGCTGCAGTCCTGGTGGACTCTACTTCTGTGTTTAATACGGAACAAATAATGGAAATGCCTTCACAGTCATGAGGAAAATTAACTTGGTTGGATGCCAAGGAGTATTTTGTGAGATTTTTTTTTCTAAGTACTTGGATGCATTTTTGCAGATACTGAAAGTATTACTGTAGCAAAAAACTAGAAGTGAACAGCTGTAATTTATCCTGTATGGAAGAACGAATTTGTCTTCTGTGTAAGTCCATTTTAGTGCAGCTACATCCTTTTCAGAATGATTTATCATACCCTGATACTGAGTCTCTGCAATATGTAGTGTGGAGATATATAGACAGCACACAGAAGCATGCCTCTCTTTGAGAAGGAAAATCATGAACTTGCTTCTAACTTCAAGACTGTTTGAAACTGTTTTAATCTTGCTAATCTGCACTAGCGGAGTTGTCTGAAGTGTAAGTGATCTGCTGTGTCTTGAGCTGAAACCGGTTGATGGGGAATGTCACTTCTGAGTCATCTCCCACTAATATCCTGAAGGAAGGCACCCAGCCTTCCGTGGGAGGAGGGGTTTGGTCTTGTAGAGATAGAAATGTCACTAAAATGTGCTTGGTTTAATTAAAACATCAGTAATACACAGAGAAAACCTGTTAAAATACTGATGTTCCCAAACTACATCTGTTACATCAAAAAAAAAGCTTGGAATTATGGCAGAGTACAAACTTTCAGGAGGAAACCTGATTATTTAGAAAGGAGAAAAGAAAATTTCACTGAAAAAAATTCTTGTGCAGCTATTGGATATGATTATTAATAAGCTAGAAAGTTATTTATATAAATGAACTGTAGTTACATCAAGCGACATGCAGCTTAAAGTTCCGGCAGTGAAAAAGATCACGTTACACAGATGTATGTAGAGAGTGTGTGAGATATTTTATGTGTTTTTTTTTTCTTTATATTGATATGCTTACTTGTGTACTCAGTAACGTGTTCATATGTTGGGGCACCAGGTAAATTCAGAGAACTGTTTTGAATTAATGTCATATTTTGACACAGAGAGAAATGAACACTGCCTGAGAAAATGCCATTAGGTTGTTGCCCATCTCTAAATGGACTTTTCAGTAAGCAAGATGCTGATAATGCCTATGCAAACAAGGAAAACGTGGATACTGAAAATAATGAATTGCTATAGGTTGCATCTCAAAACACTTGGGCAGTCTCTTGAAAAAACATTGAATTCCCCCTGTCATGGCTGCACATGAAGGACCCGCAGGCTGCTCCACGTCCTGAGGTTGGCACAATTATCTAAATGTAGCAGAGTCAAGTCTCAGCAGTTGCACTGCTGTTCATATAGCAGTCACAGGCTATAATTTCTGTAAACCTATGTTAGCACAGCATCCAAAATTGGTCAATTCGCAGTTGAAAATCTGTTATACTGGTATTATTCCAATATAGGCATTTTCATAAGAAATCAGCTCTAGTTTTATATCGGAATCCCTTCTACTTCAACAAGTCTTGAAGATGCAAAATGCAAGAAGTTCAGACAGTCTACTCTGTGGGTAACGTCACTGTTGCTACACTCCTTTCAGAAACTTTCACTGCAGCCAAAAGTTTCGGAGCAGCAAAGTTTAACGAGCTGATGGTGTGTTATGATGTGACCATGCAGGTTCTGTAACTGATAGCGAGCTTCATCAATGATGCAAATCTCATCCCTCTGCAACACCTTTATTCCAGGGCAACTTCTCAGTGTAGCATCGCTGAGATGCCTTGGATGGATTTAAGGTGCCTGAAATGAGGCTTTGCATGGCTCTTTGTCTCTTGTTAACCAGCGACTCTTTGTGTCTGGAATCTCCTGCCCACAAAATGGCATTATGCTCCAGAGGACTCTCTGAATCGTATGGAAATTTGTTCTTGGTTCTGACAATGCCGGCACTGAACTTTGTTTCTGACATAGCTGTTCATGACTTAGCGCTTCTTCTACTTGTATACGGAAAGGGTGAAGTAAATGAATCTGTCAAGCTAAAACCTCCTTTTTTTAATCTAAAAACTAAGAGTGATAGATGAGTAAAAAAAAAAATGTTGCTTCCTATTCTTCTGTAACAAATTGATTTAGACATAGAAGGCATTTTTTTAGGATGCTGTATATTGGAGAAAAACAAGTATTGTTTGTTAAAAGATAATTAGTTTTTTTTTCTTCTCCTGTTGAGATTATGAAATGGCAAATCTGAGTATTAAGAGATATTTCATGAAACCTAGAAGCAGAAATGCAGTAACAGGAACAAACCCTGCAGAGGCAAAACTCTGGGTCCTTTGACAAGCTCTGTATGGGTAGACCCTGAATTCATGGGGAATGTTTTGGGATTGGTTGTTTACCAAGGTCATAAACAAGGTGGTCACCATAACTGTTTGCATAAATCAGATATTTGAACATATAAATTTTACATAGAGTCCCATTTCTTAAAATAAGATTTAAATAACTGCTTGCACAGCTGGGACGTAAATGGGATTTCCAGGCACTGGAAATATCTCTCTTTCTCCCAAGGTTAGTTTACGGGATAAAAAGAAAACCTGTCAGGAAACGAAGTTAAAGTTCATGGATTTTTTATGTGTATTCTCCCATTTTGTCTTGGGGGAGCAAGTATCTATTTTATATAAACTCCCTAATTTACCGTATCTTGTTCATTTTTACTGTAAATAGTCCATTCAATATGTACAGTGGATCTTAATGTTATGAGATATCAGCAGTGTACTGTCACTTATTTCAGAAGCCACGAGCATCCTCATATCATTTGTGTGGAACGCTCACAGAAGTCAACAGTTAGTTTTGTTGAAGGGCGTATGCTTTATTCTTAGATCTAACTGCTTGCATGGCTTTGACATTCCTGTGGTTCAACAGCACTGTCATGTCATTTGTGGGAGGAACTGAGTGAAGTTTCATTAAAGAGAAAAATCAGCAGAGGTTTGCTTATAGCCTACAACTGTCAAGACATGGTAGTGGGCTTGGAATTCCATGCTAAAAATAAGCCAAACTCCAAACACCAGGCAAAATTAGTATTTTCTCATTGAAGAGTGGGAGGTGGAAATGCATAGCAGTTAGGAAATAAAGAAAAACTGGATTTTACTGAGACAGTAACAAATGACACAAAATTTGGTTTAGTGGTTGTTTTGTTTGTTTGATTGTTTATTGTTGTTATTATTATTTTCTAACAGAACATCACTCCTGGAAAGAATAATGATGTGTTCACTAAAACAAGAGGAGACTAATTACATTTTTGTCACATTATGTTAATAGTCTGTGAAACTACTTTTGCTATTACATATTAATTGCATTTTAAAGCATTTAAAAGTCGTCATGATACTTCTTCATGCTTTACCATGACCAGTTTGTTTGTTTCTTGTCTATTTGTATTACACCAACCCTCAAAATACCTTGCTGACAGCTCACTGTTCTAGGTGCTGCATAAATACCTGGGAAGACACTTTGCCCTTTCCCCAGACCTCATGTTTTCCTGCAGTGAAAGGACAAAGTCTTGCTTTGCAAACACTCGGAATTGTTCCCAGCGTGTGTGGTGATGGACCCGACAGCAGCTCCACAGGGACCGCTGGTGGTTTATGCCTCTCTAGCAAGGGCACGTCAGAGCTGAACGGAGGGGAGGGAATGACTGGGGAGCTCCTACACCTGAGCTCTGTTCTACCCACTGCCTTTGTGAATCCCAGTTCTGTACATTTTGTCACATTTTTTTGTCTGCTGTGCACTCAGATGTGCCTGATTAAGCTCATGTACGCAAAGGCACAGCTTAGAAATTTAAAGGAAAAATGGGAACATCTTATTTTTTGATTGGTGTGGGTCAAACAACTTGCTTAGGAAATCTTTTTCTGCTCAAAAACTTTTCTGGAACCCATTTTGATATATCGGCATTCTGCCAACTAGCCACAGGTTAAGTAGAAACTTAAACCTTGTCTTAATGAATGCTGAGGAGTGTCGTGTTTAATCTCTTATTAGGCATATATATATATATTTTTTTTTTTTAAATTTTTTTTTTTTTTTTACTTTTTTTCTGGAAGACGTGCACCAGTTCTGAGCTTCTTGATCCTTTGCTAGGTGTGCAAAAACATTGCAATGTGCATTTTGAAACAGAGTACCTTTCCTGTTTCTTAAGTCAAAGTCTTGAAGGCATGACCTTATTCGTTACTTTGCAACACTAGTCCATTAGTAAATGCAGCATTAATACAGAAGCTTTAGAATTTTGGTTGTGCAAATCTTTGTATCTCTTGTTCCTCTCAATAAAGAAAGAAATCTGTGTTATTTAGATATTTGGTCAAAATTCAGAATCTTAATGTTCTAATTGCGGGAACTATCTTGATTTAAATGACTATTTCCTCATCTTGGAAATGTGGGTCCATAACAATCTGTAGCTTCTGTTCTTAAATGAAAACTGAGATATTGTCTGTAATAACTATTCCTTTATATATATTTTTTTTGAGAAGTAAGGCAATGAATTCATTACATTTTTTGTCTATAATTTCCTGTCTGCAGCTAGAGGACCTGCTGTCTCTCTTCTGACCTCTTGTTCTTTTTGTACCTGACAAAAATCATATTACCTGTCTTATCCTCTTCTGCAATCTTCTTTCCATTTTCTGCCTTCTCACATTGTTTTTATCCCTTGCACTTTTAACTTCATTCCATAACCTTTCTACTCCCCCGTCTTTATTGATGTTCTGTGTCATTCACTTACATTTTCCTACACTCTCTGCATTTTATTATTCAAACATACTGACCTGTTTTATGCTCTTTATAAATAGTGTTGCTAGGGGTATGCATAACCGTCATCTAAACGTAAATTTGTTTTATCATTGTATAGAACCTTTCCACTGTCTTTGCGAAAGCTGTGCTGCTTTCTCCGTTCTAACCTGGTGTTTTCATACGTAAATCCCTTTACGAACTTGTGTTCTGGAAACCCTTGACTTTAAAGTACTTACTCCATGAGCCTTCCTTTTCTTCAGTTATCAAGAAACAGCCTAGTTAGTTAATATGTGATGCTAAGAAATTTTGGTAGAAAATTGAGTTTTGTTTCCATTTTAATGCTTTTTAGACTGCATATCTCTTCTGTCAAATTATGGATATCAATTTAAGTAGTATATGATTGTCTGGAAGTTCCTAGCATTTAGTTTATTAAAAATAATTGTAATACTTAATTTGGTCAACACTGGAATTATGGTCCTTTTGAAAGTGGTCAGCCTCAAAAACTGAGCGGTATCATAGAACACCTGATATAATAAATACTTCTATGACTTCAGAACTGTGGTTTTAATACTTGATCTGTGTAAAATTATTGAGAGTAATGGGCCATAATTTTTAAGCTGTATATGCATATGTTTGTGGCAAATACTATAAACAGGTTTTTATTTTATACACAGAGGTAAGTTTTAATTAATGTGGAGTGGCATGATATTTTTGCAGAATGTGTGAACAGAACTTGTATAAAATTAAGAAATAAGCATGCCTCAGTGACTCAGTTTGTGGATTGTGTGTTCCATTTTGTGTGTTTCCCTAATGTCATTAGAAGGAACTAGGCTACAATAGATAGCATCATTTAGATATCATGGTTCCAGTTGAATGCACAGTTATCTTCAAAATCCAGTCTTTCTGCTCCTGCTCACTCTTGCACCGAGGTTTAGGAGCCTGAATATGATGGAGTTGTTTCATTGGGTCCCTACTATGGCTTGTTTGTTATGTATTTCTTCCATGTCTGTAAGAGACTTTGAAGAAGTCAGTCTCCAGTACTGAAATAATACAAAAATTACTGTGAGCTGGGGAAAAAAAAAGTACTTCAGAATCCACTTTCTTGGGTCATTTCAGAGCTTTTTATTTTTGACTGCTAGATTTTCAGCACACTACAGGACTCCTCTCATGAGGTGGGTGATAGTAAAATTTTGTATTATGATCTGTGGGAATGAAATTAGAACCCTTTGCGGGTCACGTCCTCCCCACCCCCAAATTTTTCAGTTGTCTCTCTGTTATCATATTGGTGGCAAGGAACTGTTCTTGAGTTGTGTGCCATGGAGGATGGATGCTGCATGAGCATAAATAGAAATCCTTTTTCATCACAGGTGAACCCTGTAGTGTTTACAAGAAATAAAATAAATGAAACTACATGTTTTGTGAAGATAGTTCTGACTGATTACGTTTACCAATCAAACAATAAAAGACTAATTTATGTAGCAATCCACTTAAAAAAAATACAGCTGCACTTCAGTATGTTGCATGTATGTTTGCATACAGGTTGCTTTTCTGCTATACTTCAATTAAATACCTACAAATATATCCAAAAGTATATGCCGGTGTATAAACATAAATGTATGATATCAGAAACATTAGCATATCCTAACAGATTTATATACAACTACTTTGTCTATTCCCCTCAAATCTTGCTTCTTTTGCAGTCAAATGGAAATCTTGTTTCCGTGCTTGACAGCGTGAAATCACTAGTACGCTATCATTATTTCTTAATTACTGTATTTCGAAGTTATTTGTAGAGACTTCAGTTATGCTGAACCTCAGGCATCCTACTGTCACCATCTGAAATGTTACCTGTCCCAAGAATCTAAAATATGTCAGAGCTCCAGTGATTGCATGAGAGTTTGAGTGATGCAATGAGTTCCTTTTAATCTGGCTTTTGGGCTTCTTTTTTGATCCACATCGTCTGAACTTTGGAGTTCTTTTGGCAGTTACATATTCATCTCTTTAAAATGAAAGCATGATAGGACTTGATAGGTGGGACTTCAAGAAGAGCACTAACTGTAATGAAACTCATAAAACACGTTGCAAGCAGAGCAGCAAGAATCTCTATTTTTCACTTTATTAGTCTTAGGTGGTGAAGACATTGAAGGGAACAGGTGATTCTTCTGTGTTCATGTTTTTCCTTCTTTAGGTCTTTTCCAATGCATGATAGCAAATGAGTGAGAGAGGTGGAGGGAACTACAGTTATAAAGATTTTGAGACCATTGTGAGAAGAGACTGCTAATAGTATGGAAATTTTACTTGACATCATTTTGTTAACATGTAAATGATAAAAGTCTTGCATCTTGCTGTATTTGTCCTGGTTTACTCAGGTCATTAGTAATTATTTCTCAGTTAGACATATTCCTTAAAATGAAGCTGTATTTATGCAAATATCTTTTTTTTTTCCTACTAGAGATGTGACTTTTGTTTAAGATTTTTCAACAGATTATTTGTTTCTATCAGTTCACTTTAAACACCATATGTTTAGACTCACATGATAGATGTTTATGTTTTGAGGGACTTTGCTTGTAATTTTTCTTTAGAGGAGGGAACAGGTCTCAGTAGCTACTGGCAAAACTCATTGCGCAGGTGTGTGACTAAAAGTATTTGAGGGCAGATACATTAACTGTAATCCTGAGCCTTTGGAAGTTACCCCATGAGGACATTTTTTCTCTGTGAGCATTTCTATCATACTCAATACAGCAGATGCTGGTAAATGTTCTGCTCCAATCTCTCCTGAAGTCTAGCACTAAAATGTAGAGGATCATAAAACAGGCCAGGTGGGACTGGAGGCTTTGGAATGGGAAAGCACATGAGTAAAATATTGGAGAAGGTGATATGGAGCTAGCAAACCTCTGTATGAAATGGTTATATGCATGAGAGGATTGGATAAATATTAATTATAATTTATTTGGGTTTTTCTCATTAGCACGTTATATGGTGTACCCTGCTATGCAGTTGCATTTGCAGTTGAAATTTGAAAATTAAGGATACATCATCTTTGCAGAGTTCTTCCCAGCCTCTGCTCTGACATTATTCTTAGTATTTATTCTACATAATGGTAATTCAGATAGCTGAATGCAAGGTACTGAAAATACCTATTATCTATTTAAGGCTCTGTTATTATATTTATTTCTTAAATGTATTGTATATACATAATACACAGGTGATATGAATACAGAGTACAGATTTTATTTGCAGATGGGAACAAATAAAGCAATATACTGTTGTTATATTTCTGTTAGTTTTAGAAGATTTAATAGAGTTAAATAACTGAATTATGATTTACTACTTAGAAATTACTAAGACGGAGAAAAATCATGACAGTTTTAACCTACTGATTTTTCTTATTTTCTGAAACAATTTGTAAAATACTTTCATTTTCCCCTTGCTGGTAGGGAAACCTAGTGCAGAGGACAATAAATCAGTAAAGAAAATGTTCTAAAAATAACGTATATATTCCCTAAATGCTATGCAACCTTACTGTATTTTACATTTTCGCCCGTAAAGAGGGAAAAAAAAAACATTTGGTGTGGGAGAATACCCTACTGGCAAGTCATTTTACCTGAGCTTCTAGTTTCCCTGTGGTCAGTGTGACAAGTGTCCCCCGCTGCTCACAGAGAGAACTGAGTTTCGTTCAACAGCCTTGAAATTCCCAGCTCTGAGAACTTTATTCTCAGCAACTGGAGAGTTTCTTTGGAGAGAGCTGCAATTTCCACCTCTGTCAGAAATCTAGAGTTTCCAATAGAGACTTGGAGAAAAACCAGCAATTTTGGTACTTGTCAGGTCTAAAGGGTTTCTGAGTTCAAATCTTGGGGTACGAAATTGGTGCTGTTGGCTGTGCCCTGCAGCATGGATCTGATGGCACTGACCTTATTGAATCCTGGATCCGCTGTATGCGAAACCACCAAATTAACGCACAATCTGCTGGTTATGGGCTCTAAGAGGCAGCAAACAGATTCTCCAAACATGTAATTTACTTGTCATTCAGCTTTGCGGAACACAGATGTGCCAGTACAGAAGCAGGAGGCTGTAACTGCATTTGTAACCTTTAATATATTAACAACACATCAATTTGAAAAGCACACTGCATTTTGTCAGGTTTTAAATTGCAAAATTAACATTTTTACCATTATTAACATAATTTTAAGCTACTAAGTCATCTAATGATACTGATATTCACTTCCTGTTAAACCTATTTGCAATTTATATTTGCAATGTATGTATTAAAGAAAATGCTTTAAAGGAGTTGAGGTGTTTGAGGATATACATTTAATTTCATTCCATTTCTTTATTGGTAGCTTTGATCAATGCTGTGCTTACTGCTTCTACCACACACTTTGAACTTGTAGATGCCAACATATAAGTAATTTCCCCTGTCAATTCTTGACTGACCTTCCCAGGCTGAAATCTAAAAAGCGAGTTGTTTCCTAAATTCTAGTGAGTGGGATTAGTGAATTGATTAGTAGTATTCTGAATTAAAATTGCAATTAAAGGCAAAATTGTACCTCTTAGAAAAGCTTCAAGTCATTTCCCCAAAGTATAGCAGTCAGAATACAGGCTTTTGACAAAGATTTGTATTGCGAATAAAAACTGTCTTCAAGAGCCGTTCTTTTTCCTGCTTGTAAATCAAACTCCTAGAGTAGTAGCAATTAGTATGAAAAAAAAAAAAAAGTGATTTTTTTTTTTTTCAGTTTTTAAGCTTACAGAGGAAATTCCATTAATTTTTGGAAATATTGAAGATGTGATTCAATGAAAATAATTACAAATATATGCCATCAGTAGCATATATGATTTTTTTCCCAATAGATTCTGCTTAAAGTATTTAAAGTGACAGTGTGGGTATTGTATATTCAATTGCAGTTAGTGTTTTTGGTGTATTGATACATGCTTTGCTGCAGGAGTCTCCAGGCATTCTTCAGACACATGAATTTGTATTTGAGACTTAACCAGAACCTTCCCTGATGACAGATAAAATGCCAAGAATTTTATGAGCACATTTATTCCTAATTTTCTATTCCTATTTTTCTACCTTGTTATGTGAGATTCCTCCATTTTTCTTCCTCATGTTTTGTTCTGGACTTTCTTAGAATATTCATTAATGTCTTGCTGAACACATTTTCCTCACTTATTCTGTCTCCATCGTCATTATTTATCCTTTTCAGTCTGTATATGTGATTGTTCAATGTTATTGGAAATGACCACAGAACATGACCTTTTGTTCTCAGCAGTTCTTGCAAAATATGCACATTTTAATCACCTTACCCTGCAGACATCGAGAGCACATGCTAATCCCCAAAGAAGAAGTTTTAGTGATTTAGTAGATGCTGCCCCTTGTGTAGCATCAGCAGAGACTCAAAGTTGTGCCTGTGTTGGGAGGATTCTTTGCTCCTGCTGAGATCCTCATTCTGATTATGTGAGAAGCTAATGTGCTGATATTAGCTTCTCAATTTTAATTTTTGCTATTCAGCATCATAAATTATAGTATTTTATGACAAATGTAAAAGGTATGATTTAAACTAATTATGCATTCTACTCTGAATACCAAAACTTTTGAGAAGCATATAATTATGGTAAGTATCCAGCAGGTCAGTTTTCTTTTATCTTTTCACAAAGAACACTAGGACATATGCATGAAGCTTATAAGCACCATTGTAAGCTTGACTTATTAAAGCTGCTTATTAATGAGAATGTTTTCCTTTTCATAACACAAAACTTGTCCTATGTGAGTAGCATTTACCAGCTTCTATGCAGGCTATTCGCTTTATCCTAAACAGGAATGAAGTGGGTGACTTAGGGTGGTAGGAAAGGAAGCCAGAAGTTCTTTACAAACTGAAATGTATAATTTTCAAAATACAAGAACCACAAAGCACTTAGTATTTAAGTAACTCTGCTACACATTGATTTCACTTAGTGTTAGCTTTTTAGATATTAAGCATACCTTAAAACAAAATTTAGCTCTTTAAATGATGTGGTATATTTATCTTCTTCCAATTTTCTGTATTTTATACAACATTGTGCAATTTTCTTTTCTACAGCTTTCTTAAGGTGAAATAAGCAGGGAAGTAAATGCTCTTTTTTTTTCCCCCTTGTGAAGCCAGTATTTCAGTTTCACTTGTCTGTTGCGTTAGATTTGGTTGTAACTTATTTTAACAGTTGTTAGGCAATTCAGAGGATTTACATATTAATTTTCTTTAAGGTGCTAGGATCAGTTTTCTTTCTCTACTTATGCTGCCACCTTAATATCACAGATTTGCTGCATAAAGTTAGGTACTAGTGCACTTGCTGGTAGTAAATGCTGATTTATTCTATGACTAATGCCAAGTGGTTTAAGTCATGCACGCATTGCTCAGCAGTGCTGAGGCTGGCAATGAAGTGAGAGGTGTTGTCATCCTACTGTCTGTCTTTGGCAGAGCATAATTGCATCAACAGTCTAATCCTGATCCAAGACTAATTGTTGTTCAAATACTTCCCAATGGGACTGTAATATATTAAGCTAAAACCCAATAATTTCAGTAGGATTGTTAATGAGATAGCATTGAACTTCTAATATGAAAAAGGGCAGAAGAAACAGATCGTTCAGAGTAAACTCTGCTAACAAGCAGTGATCTATTGCATTGAATTTAATGCTTACCGATAGACATGGTTTCTTATTCTACATATGTCATGATATTTTGTGTTGTGTAGTAATTTTCATTTTTGAAAGTGAGTAGAAAAGTGAGTGTAAAATTTGGAATGCAAAAAATGTTATACTCAAACTTTTAAGAGCTTTTCTGTATAGGAATCATTACAAAATGTACAGTGCAGTAAAGAATTTGGCAAGTTGCATGTGAAATCTGTATAGCCTTGACAAGCACAGTTGTTCGGGAAACTAAGTTCTGGTGTTATATCTCAGATATATACAACACATGAGGTGCCAGGTCCAATTAACAGTCTGATGATGGTAAATCCATTATCCTTGGAAAGAGAGTCCACCATCAGGAGACATTAATTCAATGTGACACCAACTGGGGTGTTTATATACAGCTAATTGCAATGTCAGACATTCTGCTCTAATTGAGTTTAATTGTGGCAAAATTGGAGTTAATTAAAAGTTAATGGTATAGAGCACATCATGTTGTTATAAACTATGGGTACATGTTTCATATCCATATTATTGTTATTTAAATGGTGCTTTCAATTACTGTGCCTCATATTGGCACTTTGGAAGTGCACTGTAATTGTTTTCACATCACTGAAAGTTTTTGGTGTATAGAAATAGTTATGTTTAAAAAGCTTGACCAAGTTTAGAGTGGTTCATTATATCACAATGTAAATGTCACATGTGGTGTTTCCAAGCACCTTGCTAAGGACAGGGTTGACTTTACAAGAGCACTAATCAAATAGGAGAAGAAAATCCTAGTTCACCTTCAGAGAAGGATAAAATTTTTGACATTGTTCATCATACTTTGATAAGGAAATCTCCATTTCCTCACCTTTCCTGAATCCATCTTTTTCTAATTGTGTCTTGCCTCTGGCTGTTCAGTCAGCGTCTCTTCTGATGAATCTCCTTTCCCTGGGATTTTCCCTGGGCTGTCTTCACCTTCTTCCGTCTCTGCACCCCGTGTCTGTTCTTGTAGCTTCCAATTATATATCTACTGACAGCTCCTTCTCCATCCTGACCTCTGTCTTGATGAAGTTTAATGTATCAGAACCTTTCTGTTTGACATGTCCTCCTGATGTCTTGCTGCAAATTCAGAAATAATCATTGCACCTTCTCCCTTTTCAGTAAATAGAGGCAACCCAACCGTCCTCTTGCCAATCAGCCCAATAAACTGTCTCCTTTCTACTTGTTCCGCATACCCTTGCCGTGTCCGAGCCCTTCAGATCTTTGTCCGTTACAACAACAACCTGATTCGCTCCATGCATATTGTATCCCTCGTACGAGTCCTTGTCTTCTCAATCTTAACATCTCTACCAGCATTTGTGCAGCACAAACACTTTGTACCTCCTGCTCATTGCAAACGAAGCTGCTATTAACTCCACTATGAGGTACTTGGACCATGTGACCACAGTGTTCTAGCCACTGTATGTCCTCCCATGGGATTAAATTTAAGTAGCTAGCAAAAAGGTGGCACAATGGACCACCAAAAAATATAACAGGTCATGAATATACAATTCTGCTTTTATTAATGAAAAAGTGGAAATATTGATAAGGCCTGAAGTGGAAGTCTTCTCAAGTAGCTGTATCAACAGGTATTTGTTTTTCCCTCTTCCTTTCTTCACCCTTAGAACTACTAGATCAAGTATTTTTCATTGTATATGGTTATAAAACAATTCTATAATATTTTTGTAGAAAATTTTTATGAGTATAACTCTGTTGGGTTTTGCAGTGAAATAGATCTGTCCATGCTCCTTATTTCTATATTTTCCAGAATATTCATTTATTGCCTTTCCCAGCTTCAACTTCTGCCCAAATGTGATTGTTACCTGAATAGTTTCTTGGGAGGAGGGAACAAGAATGAAAGCAGATGGGGTGCGAAATATGCTTAGCTGCTATGGCCTCAGAAAAAACTTTTAAAAGTTCCGAGCTCTTTGATATTAAGATTAAACCAGGTGGATTACAAGCTTAAAGTAATATCTAAGCTGCAAATAAATCCCGTATGGGAAGATCTTGACAGAACTTCAGGTGAATGAGCCAGTTTCTGGTCTCACATGTGTGCTGTAAGCAGCAGTTGCTATGAAGTTCCCATGTTTTGCCATCTGCTTCCACCAAGCAGAAAAAGTTTCCCTTTCACCACAGTCCTGATGCTTTTCAGCTCCTCCAGCTCTACCTTCCTTTCAGAGAAACTTGAACAAAAAAAGTTCAATGTTTAATTTGGACTTCGGTTTGGTTTTGTTTTTCTGTTGTAGTAACTTGGTTTCTTAATTGCGTAGAAACGCAATGAATTCTCTTATGGATCATTTATGTCTCAGACTGTGAGAGAAACTAATAGTCTCAGTAACGCAGGGTGGCTCCTGCTGTGATAGCCAACCAGCAGGATCCTGTGGCGTGGGAAATAGTCTTTTTGCACTTATTTCTCTGCTTTTTGCATTCTCATTTACTTGTAGTCTCAGCCACAGAAAACCTCTCCTTGCAATCTTAGGTATTATTATTCACGCAGAAGAAATATACAGAAGCATGAAAACAAAATTGTCTTTTTGAAATTGATTTGGATTGTTCTTTTTTGTTTTGTCCAACCCACTCCGAGTCCTTTATAAGCATATTGAGTAATACAAATATTAATACTTGAGCTGAACTTAGATGCTTTATTTGTCCATGGTTTCAAAGGAGAAACAATAAAGGAGACATGAAAAAGAATTTTGAAATATATTTTTTGTTGGTTTTGCGTAGTCAAATTTACACCAAATTAATACCATAGCATTGATAGAATGGCAGGGAAACTGCATGGGAGACCGAACAGGGACACTTGTCCCACACACCCTGCAGAACTGATTTGTTGCTGACAATTGCTGTCACTTTAGCAGAATTGTTTGAATTATTTATCTTTTTGAGTGTTTTTTACTTAATTTTCTTTTGAATGGATATTTTGTTGATGATCACCTTTACATCCTTGAGTTAAAAAACATTAATATGCATACATATGTATATATTTGTATGAACACATACATATTTTAGAATGGAAGTATGTGAAGTTTTTGTTAAATACGAATTTGCAGAATATTTTTTGTGACCTTGTAACATATCAAGAATGAATTGGATATAAACCATAACTGAAAACAAACCCACCTCACATGACAGGGTAGTGTTAAGTATTCCTAAATTAAGTCTAAATTATTTTCTTGACCACTTTCATTTGAAAACTGCTCTAAAGGGTCATTGATGCAAGACAGAATCAGAACCAGTTTCCTGAAAGTAAGGAAGCTCGAATTACTCTTTGCATCAATCAGAAATGTTTTTATTTCTGTTAAAATTCACTTACATCAGCAAATCCTAACTCAGTTTTGTGCTACCATTATTGTTCTTCAGAATATTAATTTGTTTAAACTTTCATTATTTGAAGTAAGAGAATCACAGAAGATATGTTATTCAGTGCCAATGAATGTTTCTGATTGAAATATATGCTAAATACATGCAACTCTTTGACAGCCCTTATTGCACTGTTCCTGTATAATAAGCAGCAGCCTTCCCATGAACTGAGAATTGAATTGTGCCTGTTGGGTGTACAACTACTGCAGTAACACTGAGCATAAGCCGGGTCTTGTAGTTATTGCATCTTCTGAACTACAAAGTCATCACTAGCTCATGAGGGTTGGCCGTTCAGCCCTAATTGATCAAAGAGGTAAGGTGCTGAATAACTTTCCACTGGAAAATGCTTCTTATAAATGCTAGTACCTTAGGAGCAACCATGATATGGTAAATTATGATTATTGAACTCATATGTTTTGTTACAACTAAGGGGCAAGAGATTTGATAATCTATAAGAAGATAAATACTCTTGCAAAAAATAATTTTAGAGGGACTCAATGGAACCAGAAATGTGGTAGTCTTATTTTTCAGTTGTATTTCAATGAGTGGTAATTTAATGCATTGTTAAAAAGAGATTAATCTTACGTGTCTTTTTAAGATTAATTAACCTTTCTTAATGTGTGTATTTTATGACTTCTATTAATATGCTGGGGAAAAAAGTAATCTTATTAAAGCAGGAAATGCAAAATAGTCTTAATATCTTAGGGTCAAGAGAAGCACTTTAGATATTATGTATTTATGTATTCATTTACTTGCTTATTTATACTTAGGAGAAAATAATGTCTCTCAACAAACCATGCATTTACTTTTTCTCTAATAGTCCTCTGGTGTTATGCGTACTTTATTTACTGATAAAAGGTTAGAGGAGTGGAAAGGAAAGTGTGAACATAGCATTTAAATTCCTCATTTTTAAGAGCAAGAGCATGGTCCTATTGAAATAATTTTCTTCATGAGGCCAGCCACATGAACAGCAGTAACACAAATATGTATATACACATACGGGCAAGATGAGATATACTAATATATATACATTAATATAACATCGTGCATATCAATTCCATGTTTTCTCATGTAATGAGGATTCTGAGTTTCAGTTTCTAGCTTTATGTGAATAAATATGTTCTATAATAAAGGCTGAATCTTAATTGGTGCAAAACACTTTTTAGCTGTCTTAGCATACTGACAACAGCTAAGCCGGCATTTCACATTTTAAAAAGCATTTATCAGGTAGCATGGTTGGCTAATTTGTCAAACACTGAAAGAAACAATACATACCACTCAGCCTGTTTCCATGGCTGTCAATCTGGCAACATATTCATTTCACAGAGAAAAACAGCACCTTTTCATAATATATATTTCAAATATAAGCGAGTACAGTTTCTTAGCAACAAGAGCTCGGTCGCTGGTGATCCTGAGAGGAGCCACTGAATAGGGGTGAAACGTGCGCATGTGCTGGTGAACCGCAGGGCTTCAATTAGCAGGTAGCTCACAGGGAAAACAAAGGTGTTCTGATACCACATTTCTCTCAGTAATTTTTGTTATTTTTACTAGGAGTGTAAAGGAGCATGCATCTGACCCCAATAAAATGCTGGCCTTTACTAGGAAAAAAAAAAAATGCTCTTTTCCCTCTTAGTGACTAGAATAAATAAACTCGAATTGCACACAAAAACGTGTGTGGAATAAGTGTGACCTGACTGTGAAACAGATGTTTTTTATGAATAGAACCTCAAGAAGTAATTACTCACAGCTTGTTTTAGAGAGACCTACTTTCTTTCACTCTGAAAGGAAAATGTGTGCATGTGTCATATTGTCACAATAGCTTTGAGTGCTACGGATATTAAAGAACTTTAAAGATAGTTGAGCACTTTCTGACAAGTGGAATTTTCATGGACTCCTATTTTTATATACTTCGTGGCTAGTGAAGGCAGTGTGGGGAAAAAACAAAAACACTGAAAAAGATAAATTAGTCCAGTCTTATACCTCTGCCCAAGTAGAAGTTTCCATCCTGGATCCAGATTTTACTACTTTTGCTCTCTCTGGTGTGTTCCTTACTGCTTGTATACACGCTTTTGAAATCGGTGGCATTCATCACAGATCAGAATATACCAAGACTGTGTAAAGAGCTTTAGGAAATTAAACATAAGTCAAATAAAGTGTCCTTCCGAATAGATTTTCTATAGAACAGAAGAATATAGAAAAGATATGAAATGGCTGTTTAGGTTAATTGAATTTTGCAAGTCCAAATGGTAATGACAGAGATGATAAAAAGCTCCAAGTCTTACCTTGAGAACTGTTGCTGGTTCCTCTGGCAGGACTATAAAACCAGTTCAGCATATTGCGGGACATATTTTGGTGTTTTCATTGGGATTTAGATTAGCAAATAGTGTAGCAAAATACAAAAGGAAAAGGGAGATTTGCCTTGCCTTTTTTGTGGTCTTTGGACTATATTCTGAACAAGTAATTCATAGCTGAGAGATATGAACCCACAGATAATTAATGCTAAGAGGTATGAATGTGGTTCATCTTGAGTTTATTTTCCTCAGTTCATGTCAAAGTACAGAAAACCAGATTTTGATTAGAAAATTGTTTAATTTCTTTCAAGACAGTTGAATGAGAGAATTTATCAGAATCAGTAACAGTTTTACTATTTTCCAGTCCAATTACTTCCAACTATTTGGATAGACCTTCAGTTTTACTTAAGCTTAGTTTCCTGAACATACATATATGCCTTAAACATTTATCTTTTTAATTGTAAACACTATCTAATATATTTTTGTAAATAATTGCTCTTCACTAATCGGATAATAATACTTGATATTGTCTTAATATTAGATAACAGAATCCATTTGTAATTAAATAACCCTAGTGAAGTGAGAGCACTAAAAACTCAAAGGGGTCAACTAGGAAGTGTTAACAAGTAGTGCATTAGACATTATAGTTATTACACTGGTAATTATCATTCAGTGATATATTTATAATGCTAAAAGCATATTCGCCAAGACTTTCCTTATTGAAAAGTCACAGAATTTATGCAGGCAGTACACTTCTGTTGTATACTCTTTTAAAACAAACAAACAAACAAATCCTTATTTTCTGCTCTTCTGTTCTACCCACTAAAGTTGTATTGAATGTTTGCACTGATGTATTTTATTGCAAGATGAAAAGTGCTGTGTAATGTGTGTTTTGTTTATTTGTGCAAAACCTGTAATTATGAGGGGCAGTGCCATGAAATATTAAGAGGCTTACCATCTGTTAGTGCAAAGATGTTAGGTGTGGCTGCAGTTAAGGCTGATTGCTCTGGAGTGGGACTGAAGTTTTTATATTTACATTCCATATGGCACAGACAAAATATGGCAAACAGTATTTTCAGATTGCATACACGAGGTGAAATCCTGGCTTTACTGCAGTCCAAGCCAGATTCATTACTGCTTTCAGTGATTACAATTGTCAATTTGTTGCCTTAGGTGTTAGCTTTCCTTAATTTTCAAAAGAATTATGATATTTACATTTTAGGTACCGTTATAACTTTTAACAAGTTCTCTGCATTTGCAAAATCTGTCAGTTCACAATAGTAGAGCAGAAATTCACAAAGATTGAAGGCGGAAAAAAGAGTAGTGGTGTCTAGAGCAAAGACTGCAGAGTCATAGTCATTTGCCACATTGGCCAGAATGTGTTGAAAAACAGCATGTGGCTTCATTCTTCATGTGTAACATCAATAAAAACATCACATTTTTTATTAATGAAAAGGAAGAAGATTGAGTTTTGGATTTTCTCATCTTTTAACACCTCTCTGCTAAAGGGAAGGTAAAGTACAGAAAGAGTGGGGACATCACCAGAGTGATCGTGTCTTAGAAAAGGAACTGAAAGTGGTCTCATACATGATGATCTGTGTCATTATAATGATTTCCATAAAGTAATCCAGGTGTATCTTTAATCTGATTATTGTTCACTCAGAATCCTATTGAAAAACTAATCTAGACTCTCATTGCTCTGACTGGAAATTTCCCTGTAGGTCCATCCTAAATGTACCTGTGTTTAACGACTTGCTCTTGTGCTGCTGTCCTGCACCTTTGATGACTGTTTTGCTATCCTGATGTCTAGCCATGGGTGGATTTACAGCTAGTGTCCCAGAAATTTTTTCTAGGTGAAGTAATCATTAGATTTTATATGCTAGCTTTGACTTTCTGGAGCCATGGTAGAGTGATGCTACTTCCAAGTTCTCTTCAGCTCTTTCAGTAATTGATTACCTGTAAGAGTGTCTCTCTTATTATGTGGATGGTTCATTTTTGGCTAACTTACCTTTAGAGCTTCCTGCATGGATGATGAAATACCTAAGTAAGAATCCATGAAGATCTAGAAAAAAACAATCCCTGAGTTTTACAAAAGACATAGTTGATAGTATTAAGACTTCAACATCCAGTCTTCTCAGCTTAGATCGTTGCACAGTGGCCAGGCAGTACAATGTACGTGGTTTCTGAGATTACTTAAAAATAAGGCACAGAGATTGTATTGTAATTTGAAATAATAGCACTGTGAATGTTTTCCTTGCAGTCACAAGGGTATCTTTAAATTTAGATTTTGAGCATATCGGAGCAGGGCCTGTCTTTAAGCACATAGTTTAGTTTATATGCTGCTCATCCCAGTAAGGATCCTGATTTATTTCCACTGTTACCATAATAGAACTAATAAACAGAAATAAGGTGAAATAATGTGAAAATAGAGAGCATAGATTTTAGTTAGCAGTCTTTAGATATGTGGTCTTTCACATTTTAAAATTCTGTGCTAACAGTTTACTGAATGAATGAGGGCAATTTACATTTTAAAGCTTAGTTTACAAAATTGGCTTGGCTCATTAGAAAGTCATGGTTGGGTTTTTACGAATATGTCCCTTCTCCCTGATTACTCCTGTCCATGTTTAACCTCTACATATATACATAGCATTCCCATCTTCCAATAAAAGAGAAAACTGCTCTTAAACTATTACATAGCTAACTTGAAACAGCTTTATCTTGCAACCCGTGGAAGAGATTTCACTGAATTTTAGATTTATTTGTCAATGTGCATTACCAAGCAACCTACAGGATTGCAACTGCAGACGTATCAAATTTATACCCACTTCATTCTCAGACAGCATAATTGAGAATTCCATTTAATCTGCGTATATTCCATTCTGACTTTTACATCTTCTTGAAGATTCCATTCTCATCAGAGATTTACACGGTTGTGTTACCTGCTTTCTCTCTCTCTCTCTCTCTCTCTCTTTTTTTTTTGGGGGGGGGGGGGGGGGCATCATCTAATAGCTAGTCAGAATGCACATGATATATGAAACAGTGTTCAATTACTATTTTTTTTCTTCTGGGCAATTTGAAAAAACAGGAAAACAAAATGAACAGTAAAAACTTGAATTCTAACTTGTACTGCAGGTAAGGCTCAATATTCAGATTCTTCTGGCTTATATAGGGACGCATAAGCTAAGCCCTCTCTACATAACGGCCTATTTTTGATTGGAGTTTCATCTCCATGAAGGACAAACATCTTTATGTATGAGGTTCCCTGCATACCTGCTGTTTAGACAGGATGCAAACATTTGATACCACAAGCTTGTCTTTTAACATGAGTAAGAGAGGTCAGTAATCCATCTAAAACTGAATCTGAGTATAAAAGTACATTTGGTGACAAGTTGCATGAGACTTTGAAGCACAGAGGTTGCACAGTGGCCAAGTAGAGGAGACCATGAGGTTGATCTGAGGGTGCCTCTTTGTTAGTTTTTAATTTAGATTGTGAGGAAGCTTTTGAAATGAACCCACCAGTTGTCTCCTCTTACTCCTTTTTGCTTCAGGTTGTTGCAGTAGGCTTGGAGATCATGATCTCAACTCCTTCTGAAGGAAAGCAAACTGAAAGTAATGCTTGGGAGCACACCTTTCCTACTTGAGCTCCTTATCAGGGGGGAGAACTGCAAGAGGTGTGTGTGGAGTGCGGGTGTCAGGTCCTCAGAACTGGCTCCTGGCTCCATGAATCTCCTGTTGGCCCATCCTCATCTCTGTTCTTCTGTTGCTTGGATACTAACAGCGTGTATGATGCCACTGTGAATAATTATTTGGTCTCTTATGAAAGATACATACTAGTTTGCAAATATGAATTCCTTTCATGTTGTTGAAAGGTTCCATAAAATGCAATACATTCCCCTTAGGTCTGCAAGATGGTGTATATATATATATATATACACACTTTGTATACACAAAACTGTATATATATACAATCATGCAAGAACTGCTAAGATGATGACCACCCATGTAATAAATCAGGGTTTTTTTAAGGTATTAAGTAGGGCATTCATCTCCTCTTGAGTTTCAGAAGCAGCCTGTTTTCAAGAGAGAGACTTTGCCTCTGGTATTAAAAGGTTCATACTTAATCCAAACCAGAAATTAATCTCTTAATGCATTGCTGTTTACTTTCTTTTTATGTGTGTGTGAATAATTTTGTTGTTCTCTCCAATAAGAATTGAAGAAAGTTGTCTGGGCATATGGGTTTCCTGTCAAATATACAAGACAAGTGATCATCAGAAAATAGGCTACAACAGAGTATAAAAATGAACAAACAGAAAATACATTTTTTTTTAATTACTCATAGAAACCTTGCAATGTATGAAAGCAATTTCACTGAAAGTCCGAGAGTCCTCTTTTCCTTCCACTTGTCCATTTTTCATTTCTTTGTTACAGACATTGATCTAGAATAGCTTGGGTGAAGGTACTGGATAGAAGTTAGGGACTGAGAAGTTAAAAAGTAAAGCTTTATTTGGTTTGACAGTTCAGTTAGTTTCTCCACTTGCTGTTGAAAACAGTGAATAACAGTCGGGATCCTCCAGCTATCAGTAACTCTTTCAGCACCAGAAGTGTGGCTGATTACAAAGTAGTTTGCCCATCTTGTAATGATGGTGGCAAAGTGTAATACGTGGTCCAGATCATCTCTGATCTTTGCTGCTGTATTACGTCCTAGGAGCACACACTGCAACCGAAGGGAAAGCTTGTCTGTGAACAGAGTTCTTTGATGCTTGCAAGTCTTCAGAATCATTTCAGATTCAGATCCTCAAATAAAATGCAAATGTTCAGCTGACAAAAATCAATGCACAATGTCATTGAATTCTAGGACTCACAAGCAGTAAGACAAGGTAATTTTATTACCAATTTCACAATCTGGTGTGATTTCCCTGACTTATAACATCTGCATACAGGGTCCAGATCCTTTCTTGAAGGATCATTCCTTGTGTACGCTAACATCTGTGATCTTCATAAAAAATCATAGCTTTTCAAAAGTTAGATGGTTAAAAGCTAAGAAACTGAGTTACTTCTATTAATTGTGAGTGAAGAAGTAGGCTTTTTAAAAGTAAGTTCTTACTGTATTGTTAAAAATAAAGATGACGTTGTAGTAGCTGAGTTGCTAATAGTGGGTATGTTCATGGGCTGTATTAAGCTTGAAGTGGTTCCATATGATGATAAATTGTTTAAGTAGCAGGTATTTCAACAGCACTTAAAACTCGTACTCACATGATTGACACTAATGATTCTGAAGGAGACACTATAGTCTGTCAATTGGGTAATTTTTTCTTTTTTAAATTGCTGGAGTACCTGTTTATGTAGTAGACTATAACAGCAGGAGAGACATTGTGACGATATAGCCAATAAATAAGATAGTTATCATTTTTTTAAGTATCTGAAATATGTGTCAACAAAATCTGGCGTGATGACTGTGAGGAAATGAGTATTTTTATAAAATTCTGTAAAGATAAAGCTACATTTTTGCTCTACCTGCCTCTATTATTTAATCATCAAAACTATTAGTAGCTTGAATATTCCAGTGGGATAAGCTTCAATGAACAGGGGATCATAGTATCATTGCTTATATAATCTATAATTCATTTATATAAGATATTGATTTTGTTTCCTGAACAGTTACTTCGTAACGAATTTTTGTCCTGATTTGAATGCATATGCAACTTGTGGGAGTTTAACCAGGATGGCAATTCTCAATATGGTTGGTGACAGTTTGGTCTTATATCTGTTACGCTACTTTGGAGCTTGATTAATGGAAATAACAGCTAGTTGTCATTAGCGGGGAACAAGCCACACGTGGAGTGATATGAGAAATTAGTATAGTGTCCTCTGCATTTACTTCTCATTCCTAAGCCACACAGTAGCTTTCCATGGTAGGAAGCACAAGTGCTGTGAGATGGTTTCCCACAGCATCTGTTCCCTCAGCCTCATCCAGAGACCAAGCGCGGTCACCCAGGGTAGTTACTCACCCATGGCAGTCTCCAGACTTTCCTTTTTCCTAAAGGTTCTCTGTGAATATGTTGTGGACCCACTGACTGTTGTCATTGCACGGCGGTCTGTTCTGCATGGTTAATTTTGCAAGGTGTCTACGTAGTAAAGTTAGTAAAGGGCTGTAGAGCTGGTAGGATTTTGCATTGCTGCTGTATGTTATTAGTAAAAGTCTGCTGTCAGCATGAAGTAAAAAACAGCTGTAAGAGGTTGTAGGGTGATGCAGAAATCTTGTCCTGACCTGCTTTCTTAGTACAGGCTCTCCGGGTTTACAGCATAAGAGTCTGCTCTTTGGAAAGGTACCTCTCAGAAGCTCTCTTTGGTTCTTTCGACACAAAAGGAGAAGCAGAAGGAGGGGGATGAAGAAGGACCTCAGCTTTTAACTTGTGCTTTCTTAACTTCTCTGTTTTTAAGTACAGTCCATAGGATTTCTGTTGCACTTCAAACCCGTGGTAACGTTAATGAGAACTGTGCACATTCATCAGTAAATGCTTATCGCCTTGGAGTCTTTATGCGGGAACCTTTGTTTCACCCATGTGTTGTGAAGTGCAGGTGATCACACACTAAGGGCACAACCGGTTCTTTACACAGTTCTCTGTCTTCCCCTTGCTGTTAACTGGTCCCATTATTTAGTTAATGAATGAAATAAAGGAGAAGTTACACATGGCCCTTACTAGTACTTTATATACCTCTATCTGAGACATAAACTGCAGACTCTGCCCAACCTGTGATGCATTAGAAAACCAGATTTAAAAAGATAAAACTTCAAGTCTCTGATGCTGGTTAAAGTTTTTCAATTTCTAAGCAGTAATCTTTTGTTTAGCCTTCTTAGTGAATTAAATCTCCTTGAAGTTCAGAATCCTTTAATCTGTATATGTAATAATAAGTAACACTGCTGTTGTAGTGCTGAATGCTTTGTTCACACATTTTTGAGTGTCAGGGATCTATGTTGAGAATACCGGAATGTCCTTTGTAGATGATTATTTAGATCATAGGCTTTATTGACTGGTGAAATAGTGTTTATCTTCGTAATAACAAAATTCAGGAGCTTTAAAGCAGAATAAAGAAAACAGCTGAAAAGAAGTCTCCTTCACTCCAATCTCATTTGTTGAAAGAAAATGCATATTAATTAAAAATTTAGACACTTCATTTCTGTTGCAAGGCTCCTTGCAAAAGATAAATTATTTTATACATCTAGTATGTGTTAGAACTGACAGATGAGATTAATATGCTTCTTAAATTACCATTACCAAGGGTCAATTAATAAGTGAACTAACCTTGTGAAAGTCATTCTGAAAGACTAGTTATGGATCTGTAATGGTCCCTGTCAAATTACGTAGAATTGAGAAAATGAGAAAGCTGTCAAATAAATAGGATACCTACTAATTACATTCTGCATAAGGTAAATGAGCTTTTGTGGTTGTTGGTGGAAGGAACAAGAAATAAGTCTAAGAAATGTCACTGATAATTATACACAGATTTAGAGTAAAATTTACTTGAGGGAACAGGTATGTACAGAAACCTGTTTTGTTAAAAGAAAAACGAAATTATCTTGGGAGCACAGAACAGGTGACGTGAATGTTGAATGACAAATAGAGAAATATTTCTTAGTTTATCGTATCAGTCATCACCTTAGTAAATCACAAATTGCCCTATTTTTTTTTAATTCATTGATTGTGATACAATTTTTAGTTGGCCTTTTGATCATTAGATGTTAACTTACTTACACAAATAAAGGCTTCATTATGACAAGAAAGAAAACAGCCACATATGCTGTGTGACTTGACAAAACCAAACACTGGTACCAGGTTTCTGTCTGAGGGAAGGACGTCAGAATTCCTTATTTCCACACCTGCAGGCTGACCAAGTGTCATTTGGTACTAGTTTATTCCAGAACATGTCAGGATTTGATGAGCTATGAATATTGTGTTTAGTAGTATGCATTTTTATAAGATTTTCCCCAACTTTCTACTAAATAGGCAGTGCATCCTTCTCTGAATGTCCTTTTTTTTCTGCAGGAAAATGTTGCTGTTGTACAATTTTGGTTCCTTGCTGAAGAAGCAATCACAGACATGCTTATTTTTTGACCTTTTAGTGAGAAAGATGAAGGTCAGATTACTTAAAATGCATTTCTGTCAGGCATGTTTTCTGTGGTTAAAACTTCCACTATCTTTAAATTGCTTAGTATGAAGCTCATTTATGTTCTGATAAAGAGAATTCTTCTTAAGTGGTGTCTTTACTAGAATTACATTAGGGCAGGTGACTGAACTCAGTCCACTCCTGTCTCTCTTGGCTGTCTTCATTTAATGGGTTGTAGAAGCAATTTGTAGAAGAGCACAGAGTGCCATCTGTTGAACTGTTGTGTCCTCCTGCAGCCCTGGTTTTGAAAGAAGGTGAGACACCACCATATTTATAAAACATTTAGCATACAGAGACATTAACAACCTACTAGAGATTTTAGTATGTTTCCTTTCATTCTCATTTACTTCTTTGACATAAAGTGAAACAATCTTCTAAAATAATTATTCTTGGCCTACTTTACATTTGAGAAAATATTTTGAGATCTTTCTGCTTTCATAAGTAGACCTAATAATTTCAAGGTTTGTTTCGTTTTGAGCTGATTCTGTTTTTCTTATGAAGGAGTTTTATGATATCAGTTCACACAACATTTTTTATAGTTTATGTCTTCAGTATCTATGTTCACTGAAAAATTTTTATATGGAAAGTGATCATATTACAGTGATCTATTGTTTGTTACTTCTATATTTTTAAGATACTGGACTACTTACAAACATGGTTGCTATAAATTGTTGGATCCTTTTTGTTATTCCAATGCCATAGAATTTACTTGGTGTCATAGTAACAAAAGTTCTGCAAGACACCTCAGTTACAAACAGTAGTGTTTTACTCTTTTTGATAGGCTCTATCTGGTTGATGGATTGCTACTGATCTGAGCTCAGAAATCCCACTCTTGGTATTGATTGGACTGAGTTTCTGTATGTGTTTTGCATTGAGCTGGCAAGTTACTTAATAGTGATGGATTTATAAATAGGTTGCTCCGAATAAAAGAAATTATCTTATGTTTGAACCGGCAATATATTGATGAAAAGTGACCTTGCCACATAGAACAACAACGCTTTTGGGTGCTGTAGCAGAACTGAGTGAAGAAGAACTTTTATGCACTTTTCAACTAATGGTTATTTTATTGAACAGTAAAGTCTGATCGCTATGTGCGCTGTGTGTATCAGCTTAAAAACTAGAAAGAGACAGAAACAGTAAAATGGAGAAAGTACTAGACCTAGTCACAGATGACACCAGAATTTGGTGAAGAATAAGTATGAGGTGCAATCTTGTTTTTTTCTTTTTAGACAGGAACTTACTAAAGAGTCTTACTAATTGTAATTCAAAAAGGCCTTTTTCATTTGCAATTTTTGGTGCAAAGGGCATTTTAATGAATTTTGTGATTGAAAATATCCAGACTTTATTTTTACTGCAATAATTTTGACTTTCCAATTCTTTCTTGGTTGCCAAATGTATAATATACAGTTGTGGTTGCGGTGGGTTTTTTTTTCCTATGCATCTTTTCCCAGTTGCATCAAGTGATAAAAAACTAGAGATCTGCAACATAATAATTTTCCTTGCAAAAAATGCTTAAGTTGTATTTTTGGAGTCAAAATAATTTCTTTTTAGATTTGTAGATAATCAAATGATTTGAAAGGGTAAAAAAGGACAAAAGATGACACTTATATTGTGAGTCTTGGAATTTGGGAAATTGATAAAGTCCTGAAAGATTGTGAAAAATCATTAAGTCAGAAGTCTGTAGAATTTGTTTGAGATCTGATGTTATGAAAACACGGTACAGGAATTGCTGCTGGTTTATTTTGTAAAACATCAAGTGAGAGTTCAGAATTAAGGGAAAGTGGTGATGGAGCCTGTGGTTTACTGAGGAGATGCCTTTGCTAACATGCTCAGTTTGGTAATTTAGAGTTGATTGAGATCTCAGAGAAGAAAAAATCCAGTGAGACACTCTAGAACTGCCAATTATACCTTAGGATTAATACTTTTAACTGGAAATGCTGTCATCAGTGCTAAAGACCAGTGAAGCATTTCAGAAACTTCCTGGGCTAAATATATAACTAATAAAAAGAGAGGAACATGAAATAAATTCTGTCTCTTGATGTGGCACTACATTAGCAGACCCTCCTTCATCCTTTGGGAGTCACTTTAGAGCTCTTTGGCTACTCAGAAGAGACCACTACTGTGTTAATTTGGCTAATTTGAGGCTCACTGACAAAACCCTTTTTTGGCAATTGATATAGAGAGATGGTCCAACTTGTTAAGAGTTACAAAGATTAGAGAAGGAACAGGTAATTTGAAACAACACCATATTTCATATTAGTCTGTCCTTGGCATATTTTTCCATTATATACATGCCTACAAACTGTTTTTTCCACTAAAATAATATGTGGAAACCAACTACACTGTAAGACTGAAACAGAGAAGCTGCTAAATGTTTGTGATCTGGGATGTTTTAATCCATGTAGTTGTTGTTATCAGGAAGATGAGCTGTCTGAATTGTAAAAGTGTCTGCCACAGACATCCTCTTGGAAGGAACAACCAGGTATAATGTGAAATTCAGTAAAGCCGACTGTAGACAAAATCAGCAAAAACTCATTTAGTTCAGAATAACAGGGAGAGATAAACAAGTGCTTTGTTACCTTCAGTGCTTGTATACCATTGTAACTGCTGAGGCCAGGCGAAGAATACAGGAGGGAAATGAAAGCAAAGTGTGAACTGTGAGTACTCCTGTGATATATTTAGCCAATCAGATGTCAAATTCAACCTTCATAATCTAACAGTTTACAACCTCTTATGACGATTTTGAGGAAGATTGATAAACTCACTTTACTGACATACATAACCAAACATACAGTAGGTAGCGAATCATATGGATGGCATTTCTAGCACCCAAACCTTTTATCATCAGCATTGAAATATGTTATCTTTGGCTTAGCAAACTGAGTCAACAGAGTGTAAAATGTTTACTAGGGAGGAATGTATTGAGGAAGGACAGGTGTGCTCTGTGGAAGGTGGTTCAGCTCAGTGGTCGAACAGGCAGGTACATTTGGTAATGCAGGTGCATGTAGTACATGAGAGGCTGCCAGAGGTTATGAAAGAAGTTGGAATCAGACTCAGAAGCAGAATAAAAATAAATAAATGTGTAAGTGAGTATATTGGTACAGGAACAGGACACTTAACAGTTTATCGTCACGGCATAAGTCCTGGAAAAAAGGAATGACAGATGTTTTGTACCATAACAAAATGCTTCACAGCAAAGACTCTTGGCGATGGGGGTTTTGCAGCGCTGTAGCTTGAATGGGTTTCATAACACAGAGCCCTTATGATTTGCAGAACACTCATCTAAATCCTATAAAGCAGATACAAATAAATCTCATCTAGTTCTCTTTATCTGACTCCTACAGACTAATCTTTAATAGAGTGAAATTTAATGGCATCTTACAAGGGTGTGGCAAGATGCAGTATATAAAATATGCTGAGATTGTTTCAAATTTTGAAGAGGAGAGCAATTTATTTACAGAACAAGCAAATTTCTCAGGAAGAGGAGGTCCATTAGGAAAACATTGCTTCCAAATTACTAAATTTTTCTCTTCATTGACACTTATATCCCAAGCACTCTTACTCCTTTCTTGGATGGGGCTTTGAAGGATTCTTGGCTGCAGATTGTCACTCCAAAACTGACCCTATAAAGAGGAGGCGATGTCACCCTGGGGATGCTGACGGAGCCAGACATTGGGCAGCACAACAGCAGTGAGCTGGTTGCCCTCCGGTCCAGCTCGTCAAGTCCTCTACACAAGTGCTCTTGTAAACCTTTGTTTTGTTGCTTTAAAATAGAGAAACCTGGTTGGTTACATCTCTACTAGACTGGTATAAGCTTGAGTGGTCCTTGACTTCTAAGACCTTTTCCTACTCATTTGTAGGAACAGATATGTTAAGCAATCATAACAAAGAAAAAAAAAAGTGTGTGAGATATATACCTGACATTTACAGTGACCTTTATTTCTTATGCTTAAATAAGTCAGTTTTCTTGTCACTGGAGCGTTTTAGATCTTGGATTTTTGTTGTAGGTCTGATTAGTTATGGGCTCTGTCTGACCCTGGTGCTTCTTGAGTCCTGCTGCTAGATGAAATTTGTTAAACTCTTGCCACGTCCTACATGCCGTTTGGAGTTATTTTCAAGCAGTACGAACAGTGAGCAGTGCTTGAATACTGCTAGAAGCTATTTAAAAGTGCAAAGCCATTTTTCATTTTTTCTTATGTAAGTGTCTCTGTTTTTTTTTGTGGTGCAGCATAGAGCCTGAAAATTCTGGCACAGCTTATGTCTTAATCCTTTATTTCAGTTCTACTTCCTCTCTTTTTGATTTTCTTTAATTTAATTTTTTTTGTGGTGATTAGGCTTGATTGCTTTGGTGAATCCTGATATCTTCTCTCTCCCCCATCCCCCTCCTCTCTTTTTGAGGGTCTCAACATGTGTTCTCTTGTGATATGGGAAGATTTTAATTAGTATTTATATGATCATCCATAATACTTTTGGTCTGTGTGACGTACACATGGCTTCATTTGAAGAGCTGTATTGCTCCACAGATTTGAGGGATGTCCTTTACTTCTCATTTGTTCACTGAGGTTATTTTTGGAGAGCACATTCTAATTTCAAAACTCATAGACAATATTTAACAGGAAGAATGCTTCAGAAATAATTTTTTTTTTTTTTTTTTAAGCTATATGAGAGACCTTTAGAAATCTGTAGCCTTTTGTTGTGAGAATGAAGAAAACTCTTTTCAGTTGTGGTTTTGCCCCTATACAACTGTAAAATACTGTTTATTTGGGGAAAAATGAGACACTGAGATGACAATCAGATTTTCAAAACTCTTTCAAAGGTGTTTGGATTTTAATAAGATATATTGCCCAGTCTTGTAGGGCACTTTGAAAAATCACACTGTGCGCATGTCGGTATCTTAATAACCTTTGTGAATCTCATTTTACAACACTTGCTCAGCAAGAGATAGAATTTAGCCATCAGTCTTGTATTCGAAGATCAAACAACCTAGACTCAAGCTTGATTTAAATTTCGTCTGGTGTACGGCTTTGGTGAAGATATTTCATCTCTGTTTCTTCTCCCATCTTTTGCCTATCTTATGTAATTGGTTTTCTTTTGAAACACTCTGCTGTATAGCATCAATCAGTTCTGTCAGTTCTATCACAATTAATCAAGACGGTTGCAATCAGATTGAGTACCTCATACTGCCTTTATGTCCACCTCTAAAAGGGGGATGGGGATTTTGAGCCTTTTGGAAAAATCCAGTATTCTCCTGTGCAACCTTAATGGTTCGGAGTGTAGTGTCCCAGTCAGTGACATTTATCAGAGGGACTGGGTTTTATGAGGGGTAGATCTAGGGTGTAAGATGGACTGAAGCTTTGAAAAATTGCTAGTTACTTGTGTTTGGTCTTATATATAAGACTAAATATTCTTTGAATATCAGAAGGAATCTGGTGTGTGCAAAGAATTACTTTGTGCAAATACTTTGATATAAAAAATATGAAATCATAAAACGGTAAGAGTAAATCTTGTCTGCTCCAAACTGACACAGATAACTGAAAATACCATTTACTTCTTGATGACCAACTTTGCTTTTAATGTTTAAAAATTTTCCTCGGGAGCAAGTAAAAGAATATGAGCTGGTTATCCATTTTGTGCATTTGTTTTTTCTGTTGACACACAGGAAAACTTCTATAAAGTCCCAAATTATTTAGTTTATTTTTTAGTGATCTGAAAAATCTCAAAATAGTTTTTGAAATCAGGTTTAGTTTTATCCTGCAGAAAAGGCAGAGTTCATTTTGGTATAAGCTTTCTGTGAGCATGTATTTTATTCTTTTCTCTGAGATTTATGGCATCATTCTTTCTATATTGTCTTTGTGTTTTCCTGCTCTGTGATTTTGTTCACAAGAGAGGGACCATTTTACACTCATAGCAGAGATGCATTTTTCAGGACTTAAGTTATATGAGAAAACAGCGCCTTTTTAGCAGTATTGTGATTCAGAGACACACGGCTGTGTAAGAAAATACATTTACTGTGACACTAATAGCTTTACTGTATATATGTTCAATTAGATAGTGAATTCGTAATTGCTTAGTTTAGTGCTATGGAGGAATTTAATACATTAAAATAAAACAATATTAAATATATAGCATTTTAACTTCATTTTGCAGCAATGAGCATATTTCACTGATGGCATCTTTTAGTCATATTCTGTAAAGTGAACTGCAAATCAAGAGGCATCCTGGTGCTAGAAGACAGACTGTAGTACTGCCAGTGCAGGATAAAGAACCTGGAGAACTACAAGTTAAACACTAGTTTAATCAGTCAGGATTTGTTTTCTTACTGACACTGAGGTAGATCCTTCCCCCAAGATGGCAGTGGCTTTTCTGGATTCCCAGTCCGCAGTTTTTCAGAGAAACGGACAATTTCTGATGTTACCTCAAGACAACAGGAGGTGCAGGTGCAAGGTGCTTTTGGAAGTTGGTCTTTACTGAATGTAAACTGGAAAAGATGATGTTCTTGCACTTCCCACTTCAAGGGAAAGGTGAACAGTACTATATTCACAATAGAAAGACTTACTGCACAAAAATTAATGTAAAAAATATACAGGAAGTTATTTAATTAAGGCAACTTTCTTGACTCTTCAAGGCTGTTGTCAGAGGGTATAGGGAGGCAACTAGGAAAGCTAAAGGGCAGCTGCATCTTCTCTTTCCACTCCTCAACCCCCTCCTGTTTCCCCAAAAAACTCATTTTTGCTGTCCAATGGCATTGAGCTTCAAACGTAAATTACAACACATTTAATTTCATTAAGCACGTTTTATCTTGCTCTTCTGTTGATCTATGCTTTTGTTATCAAGCATCAGACCAGTCACTCCAGTTTGTTTTGCTGTTATTTCCTCAATGGGGATTTCTGTACCAGTGTGGGTGCAAAAATTAAATCCCCCTTTCTTCCAAGTCTAGTAGAGTAAGCAAATGCACATTCATATTGTCACTGGGGGTTTTGTTTGATTGTTTGGTGTTTTGATTGTTTGTTTTTGTTTTTTGTGTGTTTGGTGGTGTCTGTTTGTTGGGGGGGAGGGCATCTTAATTAGGCTTAAATTCTGGGAAATTTGAAAAAGTTAAATCATATAAAGAGTACCAGTTAAACGTTTATTCCTTGGTACTTGCTTGGAAGAACTTACTATGTTACATTTCACAAGCCAAAATATTATGATGTTGACACTTACCTTTCAGTCTAGTTATGTGATTAATGGTTAAAAATAGTAAGACCATTACCTTTAAAACTAATGAGAAAAAAACCCCATCTTTGTTTATAATATTAAATTCCTTTTCACAAAACTTCTATTAATGTGTCTACCAAGCCTTGCATCTGGTGTGATCAAAGAAGATGAAGTGACTCATACCTAGCGATGAATTCACCTTTGGTCGTTCTTTTGGGAGATGGGAGTCTTGTGAATTTTGAAATTTTTGTTTAATTAATGCATACAGTTAAGAGGTAGTTGTGCAAAGAAAGTAGGAACTGTGAAATAACTGCAGGGTAATTCTAGCATTGTAAGACAGGTCAGTGCAAACCTTTGTTTTAGTGAGGCCTTTGCTAAAGCTGTTCTGTCTTTCACCTGATTCAGGTGCAGAACAGTTACAGTTTGATGGGTCATTGCAGAGTACATGGCACTATATAGGATAACACTACTTAAAGGTATTATAGCTTGGGGAATGTCCTACTCACATGAGTCTTATTTTTTAATTTAGCTTTCCCTTAATTTGGATTTCAGTGGTTCAGATTTGCTAAGTAGAATTGGATAAGAATACTACCATAGAAATAATCTGATATCGTAAAACCTAATGCTTAATTTGGAGAAGGCATTAAAGGGAGCAGTATTTAAGTCATATATTGTATATGCAGAAAGAATCCTACACTTGGCTGAAATAAAATGCTTTTTTCTATCTTGGCTTTGACCTTTAATCTTCTTTTGTTAACTGAGGTAAAAAAAATGGTAAAAAGTATGAAATTATTTGAACAATTGTTTTGGAATATTTTCCAACTTTTTATTCCAAAAATATTACTTTCATCAGTTTTTAGACTATAGTTATAGTCTATATGTTATGCAGCTTATCATGGTTTGTGAAGAAAAAAACCAAGCATTTGCAGAAGGTTCACTTGCTGTTTTAATTAGTTTTCTTAGTGAGATCTAGAGCCCTAAAATTCTTTAAAGGCTTTACATAGATGAATGTTGTGAAATGAAATCTATATTTTGTGTGATAGGAACTTCAGTGTTTTTGTGTAGTAGGGCAGGCATTTATGCATTTATACATTTTTACTGTAGTAATGGTATGAAACTTTCTGGTTATTTTAAGCAACTACATTTTGGTTATTTTAACTAGAAGTATTGCCTAAAAAATTGCCTTCTTTTACATAAGCCCATAGCAAGACTGGGTCACCATGTTGTGCTTTTCTATGAATTACATCACATTTCAACTGATTTATTTCCTCTGGAATGAAAGGAAAGCATGAGACCACTAGCATTTGAAGGCTGATTAAAAAATAAGATTATGTTTTGCAAATGTCCAAGAAAAGAAATAGGATATACTTTAGGAATGCCTGAAGTGAGGACTTCCCTGTGATAAGATGACGATTACAAAGATCTAGTAGGAATTCAAAATAATCTTTGCATATCTAAAGGCTTTTCAGATCCCTGTTAGAAGAAGGAATCAGAAGACCTGTGGCAGTTGTATAGTACGTGAAATGTTTTACATCTTAGTGTAAAAGAAAGTTTGCATTCAGGAAACTAATGCTATACATTTTCTTCCAGCAGTGTTTTTCCAACAAAACATGTACGGATAAAATGTCTAATTATGGCAGCCACCTTCTTAAAAGCCAAGACACTGCTTTTTCTCCTTTAGTCTTCATGAGTATGAAATGTGCAGAAGAATAAAATGTCGTCTGTAGTCACCAAGGTAGCACTTTAGGCTTTCAAAAGTCCATATACTGAACATTAACTGAAAGGAGATGTTCAGTGTCTTCATACTGCAACAATCCTTTCAGACTGGAGCTGTTTATATTTCACTTGGGAAGATATTGCAAAATGTCAGGTTCATAAATTGTTACGTAACTATTACTAGATAAGAAACCAATAAAATTAGAGTAACAAATTTTATATTTTTTAATAAATCAGAATCTAATATTTTAAGTGGTTGCATCAACAAGATAAACCCTCTGTAAGATGCTCATAGGAGTACAAGAATGGCCCATTAATCCCTCCTCACCCAGGCACTAACTCTGAATGGGAAGCCAAATTCTCCCTTTGCAGGTAATGGTGCTGGTTTTTGCCATCATGTGTACAACCTTGCTGAGGTAATCGATACCTTGTCCTCAAGTAGTTTGAGATAAGATTTTCCATACCTATTAGAAGCAGTGTATTTGGTTTTATATCCTTTACCTCCATCTCTTCTGCTATAAAAAAATTAGCTAATATTTTATTCATATTCTTAATAGCAGGAAAATTTAATTGTAATTAATTTCTCAGTGTCTGAATTATTGTCTGCTCCAAGTTGTTTTAGGTAATTGCATCAAATTTCTACTAAAATCTCTCACTATAAAGAGAATTTCTTGACTACTCTTTATGATCTGAAGATGGCCAAGAGTTTTTTTTTTTCTTACCAGGAAATTGCCTACATGAAAGACCCTTAAGTCCGTTGTCTTTCTTTACCGTGAATCCACACTTAAGAATTGATGATAAATAAACCTAACAGACATTCTCAATAGTAATTCTAACCAAGCAATGAGTAAATAAAGCCAGCAGTGGTCTGTACCTAGAGATATCTCAAAATAACTGAGAGGTTCCCTGCAGCACCTGGGTACAGACACCCAACACACCGTGTGCTTCTGACCACAGCGACCTCCTGCCTCTGGAAAGGTGCTGGTTTCACACACAAAAATGACTGATTTTATATTTTTTGTTACCTGGGTATGAGGAACACATAGAAAAAACACCTGTTAAAACAACTGGAAGAATTCTATGAGAAACATTCTTATCAGCTGCAAATTGGAAATTAAAATTAGAAGGCAGTTAACGACTAAAGATAAGTAAGTACTTAAAGATTTCGGGTTTACATATGAAAAACTTTAAATTTATGACGGAATTTTGTGGGGGCCATTGGCTGCCTCGATGCAAAGTGAAAAGAGTCATAGAGAGGGAAGGTGCTTATTCAGAATTGTTACACTAAAAGCAATAAATAAATAAATAAATGGAAACAACCGTTCTGTGAGGAGAAACCTTTGAAATTATTTTAAGTAAGGGTAAGAATGAGAGTTATCTTTTTCTGTAAATGTTATTGCTGACTGCAGAGCGGAAAGGAGGAATCAATGCTACATAAAATCACAGAATCACAGAATGTCAGGGATTGGAAGGGACCTCAAAAGCTCATCCAGTGCAATCCCCCCATGGAGCAGGAACACCCAGATGAGGTTACACAGGAAGGCTCTCCAGCCTGTCCAGGTCTCTGCATGGCAGCACAGCCTCTGGCGTGTCAGCCACTCCTCCCAGAATGCTTAAAACGGGTTTGTGCAGCTTTGCATAAGCTTACTAAACTTATGGTAAATCCATAAATTTGAGGTAACGAGAAAGATCCTCACTTCAGATATGGTGAGAGGAATGAGATGGAAAGCCAAGAAGTCACTTTTGAGAAGGGAGAGTTTTGAGTAAGAGTTTGCCTAGAGAAACAGGCTAAAATCTATGACTGCCTGCAATTTTTAGTGTTATGTTTCTTTTCCCTATTTCATTGGTGGGCTTAATTTTATCAGTGTTTCTCAGCTATGATTAGAAGCAATATTCAAAATGTGCTTTGCATCCTATCATGGAGGCTTGTGTGTGAGGTGAAACAGTTTTCATAAACCCTTGATTATCCTTTCTAGTTTGCACGTATTCTTTTGTCAAAAATGAAATTGGGATTTAGCCTCAAGTGTTCCTGAAAATATGATTGGTTAGATTATCATGAATATAACTTCATCATTATGTACACAATTCCATAACTTTTAAGTTGGAACTTAAAGCATAGTCAATCTTATCAGGTTGTCCATTAATAAATAGCTACAGAGCTCTGCAGATTTTTGTCAGTTTGCCCAAATCTGTCTCCACTCACCACTTTTCCTCAGAGTTATGATGTTATAATCAGGTAGGAACATAGCTACTTTCTCAATGTTCAATTACAATCTCTTGCCATCAGAAGAATGAATGCAGCATCTTTCATATATCAGTCAAGTTTTACATTAAAAAAAGATGGGCTTTCCTGCCCTTTTTTATTGAGAGACGGACCTCTCCCTCTTCTGATAATTAGGCACAACCTAATTTCCCACCTGGTTTTATTTACAGCCTTTTCAAAGTAATTTTTTTGTTGTTGCAATATGGTCTTTTACTTGAGTACTTCTTTCTCTTGCATATATTGGGGGTTTTTAAGTAACCATATACTTTTGTTGCTGTTTTGTTATTTCTTTGTCTTGGTTTTTTGGTTTGCAGGCAGTGAGGCTTTATGCTTTTTTTCTGGGATCTTTTGGTTGGGCAAGATGAGCTATAAGGCAGCGTCTTTCACAAACTAGTGTAAAAATAGATGGTTATCATTTCAGTGCTACAGGCTTTTATTTTGAAAACATTATAGTGGATTTAAAAGGAGCTGGTGAGTTAACCCATAATGCTTAGGACAAGCCTGGAAAGTTTTGTACAAAAACTAATAAAATTAATTTTTTTGTTATCTTAATAAAATGAAGCAGAGATTGTGTGACTGTTCCTAAGGACCTGTCATGCCAATTTTTTTGTCCAGTTGGTTTCAGTCACAGTGGACTTTGCAATGATAAAATAAATCTATTTCAGTTATTAAAGAGAATCTCTTTTCTCTTCCTTAATCTGTGTAACTCTTGGGGGAAAAAAAAAGAAAACCCTAGTGTTAGATCAGCATTTGCTTTAGGTGACTTACAATTCTGATAAAGCAGCTGAAGTTTTTTAAATTTAGCAAAGCCTTTGTTCTTTCCAGTGAGCAGTATAGTTACTTAATATTGAGAGACAGATTAAGAGCAAATTATCTTGAATTTGAAAATGAATTTGCTGGAATTTCACAGAGAAATATTGCTATTCTTCCATTTCCCAAAGCAATTAACATCGTTTTGATGAGTCAACATTTACAAAGATAAATCTTTTTGTCAGCAGTTTCCAACTGTATCTAAAACTGTATCTAGCTTTAATGTAGCTCAGTAATAAGACTGCATTTTCCTCACTAGTCCCCATTATCTCATATGCGATCCTAAAATTACTACATTGACTTTAGAAAACAGAGTTAAACAAGCCCCCATAAAACCTCCACTGTGCCAAGGCCACATGAATCAGTTGTCTTCACATCAGAATATTTGTTTGCTTTTAAGCTGTTAAGCTATATATCTAGTAAAAAATAAGGCTTGGGGAAGGCTTGCAAGAGTAAGTGCTAGAGAAGTGAGAATAGATAGTGAGACGTTAAAATGGACTGTGGCTCTATTTACAAATAGTGTATGTGAGTAGATAGTTTACTCATAACAAATACTCCTACTCACACCCAGCACACTGAACTGTAAAAGCAGAACGTATTTATAAGCATAATAAATACAGAGAGATGTGATCATAAGCCATCCATTTTAATAAGGAATTAGAATTCTGACCTAATTCTTCCCCGGTAGGATTTATCACTAGCTTATAAATAACTTACAGCTATAAGACGTGGCAATGAAGAATAAATTAACAAAATAAACAAAATGCTCAAAGACTTCCAGCCCCTTTTGCTACCACTTTCTCAGGGAAAGACTGGAAGAGGATGATACTCATGTCTGTGCTCAGGCTTATTTTCTGGCTGGCTTAAGTTTGTTAAAGATTTGAGGTCAGGGATGGGTACAGTAGGTGAAAATGATACCTGTGTCTCTGGTAAGTTTATTGCTGTGTTTTACTGATGTCTTGGTGAGGAGACAAAACTGCAGTTACATCCTGCAGTTGCAATCTAAATAGACCCTTTATCTAAGAAGTTTTGGCATGGTTTGCTGTAATGACCGATTGGAGAGTTGAGATGTATGGTATGATCTTTCTTTCCAGTTTTCGGAAGTAAAGGAAGTCCAAACAAATATTCAGCTGCATATGTTGGCTTTGTGTTGAACAGTTGTTTTCATGCATTGTGATGTGAGTGTGTGTGTGTCTATATACCTGCTTACCTAAGACAATGTATGTTGTTCCGTCCTTCAATGCATCCTTAGAAAAGCTGGAAAACTGTCAAAATTACCTTATGTAAGACTTCATGCCATCATCATTGAGAAAATGTATTTTATGTCTAATGCATTCTTGCTTTTTATTTTTTTTTTTTAATTAAAAAAATGCCTTTAACCAAGCATTAGGCGATATATCAATTATCTCTATAGTTCTCTATGTGTCCACTCTAGATGTGCTTGAAAAATGTAAAGAAACAAGTTCTAACCAAATCTTTACATGCTTAGGATCAAATTTACAGGAGGTCTTTTTCCTTATACTCAAGTTGTTTCAGTCTTCAGGGTAGATGGCATTTTCAAGCTGCCAAGGGGTATCTTGATTTGATTGTACATCTGTCTTTCTCTTTTGCTTGGATTTAAAATCCACTCTGAGCTTAGTCCAAAAGAATGGGCTGCAATGGGATCCTTGGCAGGGTCTGATTACAGCAGCACCAATCTGAGCTGGTTTTTCTTACTCCTTGCTCACTGTGAACTAATGAATTTACTTCTCTCTTTTTGTTCATACAGCTGGAAGTTGAGGTCATAGATATGAGTGGGAAAACCATTGATGGTCCGGTCCGCCTGGATATTTCTGTCATTGATCAGAATGATAACAGGCCAATGTTTAAAGAAGGACCCTATATTGGTCATGTCATGGAGGGATCCCCTACAGGTAAGTCCATGCCAATCATGGTTCTCTAAACAATATCTGAAAAAACTCTGTATTGATAAAAACATTATTACCATTTTTTGTAGCTTTTCTTGCTGATTTTGTGACTCACTGAATCCTTCCCCCAAAAAAGAAGTGGGAGCAGCCCTTTAGGACAGCAGGCAATGATTTCACTGTCTGCAGTCAAAAAAAAAGAAAAAAATAACATAGTTTGGAATGAAAGCTTCAATTTAGTTTTAAACTTTTTTATTCATATCTGGAATCAACAACTCCCAGGACATGATTAGGATTCAGGCCAAATAACGTGCACCATTTCTTTTCAGAGTGGGAATTCCACCTTTTTTTCTGTAAGGGCAGCTGCTGGAGGGGTCATTTTAATTTGTTTATGTAGCATGAGACTAGGTAAATAAAAGGAATAAATGGAAAGCACATAATGAGTAGGCTAATACTGTAGCATTGGTTGAAATACTAAGCAGTGTTACTTGTGTAAATGCAGATACGTCAGTTTCAACAAAATAAGAACACACTTTGAGAATTAAAGTTAATAATGAAAATGTTCTGATTAAATTCACTGTTGATTTTATCTGATGATGAAATTCTGTAAACATAAGATATTATTCCAAATTTCAATTTTGGTACAAACAACTACTATAACTAAACTCATCCTGCAGAGAAAGGCTGAATTAGTTTTTTTGAACTATTGTCTTCAGCTGTTATGGAGTTTTTTTGTGAGTTATTAAACAGCTGTTGCTTTCCACTTGAGAGGTGTCTCTGCTGCATTTTTAAGTGGTAATTGTGTGATCAGATTATGTTATGGAGTTAATCTGGATCTTGGTGAAACAAATCTGACAGTGATTTGAGATGAGAGTTGTGGGTTATATATTTGTATGTCTTTATGCATCATTGACTACAAAGCCTTATCCTCCTTATACACTTGAAGCTGTGAGGACGGACAGAAGGTTTTGGCTGTACAGGCATACTGAAATATTTTGAAGTGAAAGCTGGAATCAAGTATATTATATTTTTATGAAAATCTAATATTCATTGAAGCTTAATGTGTTGGCGCACTTTGTTTACCCTGAACAAGGACAGACATTACTTTTCACTCGTATTACATGTTGATAGGACCAGAAGTTATTCTTTGTCCTTATTTTATTATTTATGTAGCTTCTAGGAATCATGTAATCTTTTTAGTACTGCATTTTCACATATAGTTGCCATTGTTTGAATAGCTGTAGGTATGAAATGCATTATGAGCTGCTCCTTCATCAGATTAAAAAGAATGTTCAGATAAATGTTCATTTACCTTACTTGTGACATGTATATAATGAACCAATTGATGATCTTTTCATTCAAATGCAATGTGTGTCATTTGTGAGTATGGCAGCAAGTAGAACACTAACTCTTTTCTGTCGCAGGTCTGTAGTACATTCTTTATTTTGGATATTGATCACTTTTTCAGAATTCGACAGAAACTTCCTTGGGCTTTCCATTCCCCCTATGTTGTAACAAAAGTTTCAGAATTAACTGAGAATATATTGCTAACAGTATATGGATATGAGCTGTGAGTTCCTGCAAGTGTTTCAGTGGCCTCATCTCCATCAAAGCAGGAATTTACACCTCTGATGTACTACATGCCCTTCCCAAACAATATTTAGTCTAATGTTTACCTTTGACTGTTAATCCTAGGCTATGGGACAATATTTAGCTGTTACCCGCTACATGTACTTTCTTTACTCAAGCTCTATATCGAGTTTTTTCCTCTGCCAAGGATTTTTATTTTAACTGTCAGTTCCCTATTTTTGCTCATCACTAAACTATCCTGGCTTCTTCTTTTTTTTTCACTCCTTACATGGAAGTTTATGCTTCACATTCAATAGACATGTTTCTCAGTCCAACTTATAGTGAATTCTTTTGTAATAGTTTGCATCCTTTTTCTCTTGCTGCACTTGGTATTCATCCATGTAGCATTTTGCATTTTAATTGTCTTACCTGTTAATCAAAGTTTGAATCATTTTTCTCAACTTCTTCTTTTTCTTATCCTCCCCTCTCTTCTCCAGGTATTCATCCCATTAAACTTCATAACCTCATTTTCCTGGTGTCAAGAACACCAATACTCGCAAAATTATTTTGTGCAGAAGTGAACCTGCAGAATCAGTGTTAGCAAGGATCTGTCATAGTTCTCTATGCAGATGGCATCCAGTCAAACAAGATTTCATGTTGTTTACATCTGTTTTCCATAGTTCTTCAAATTTTATGACATATATCTTAAAATTATTCATCGGGTTCTGCTGTCTTGCTGCTCCCAATCAATAGTTGCACTGCACAGCTTGATAGAAATCCTTATGTGCCTGTATTTGCATGTATGATTCTTGATTTCTTCTTATCGTACTAAAATTGTATTGTTGTATTTCTTTTTTTGTTCGAAAAGAAAGGCTTTGCATGATATTCATAACCTTATTTTCTATCACAGCCACCCTCTCATCCTTTATTCCAACTCTGAATCAAACCCATTCACTGAAGCAGTCTTCTGCTGAAAAATAAATAGTTTTCATATAGGTATCTTGGATCTGTCTTCGTGATCACTGGGTCATAGTGTAAATGTCCATGGATTCCAGTACTTCAATTATGAAAGTGTTTTCTGAGTTAGGACCCTGTTTATTTCCCATACATCTCTGGTCTATCTAGCTGTTGACTCTGGGGTTTAGGGTCTGTGTCCCACTGCAGATTTACCTCAGTACGTTAATGAGGGTGACTGTGATCTTATGGATTACATAGGCAGGCAGAGACATTCGGACGTCTCACTCTGTAAAGGTCAGGAAGTGAAGGCTTGTTAAATGAACTTGGCAGCCATCTCATTTCACTTGCTGGAGGCATTTGACAGAAATTATTTTAAACACATTTGACATTATGTGACTTGTAACAATATGCTGCAAGCCCAGTGGGGTTAAATCTTAACTGTGGTGCTTGGGAGAATTGCTTGAGAATTGTGTGTAAAAACAGTCACTTATTTTCCATGATGCACAATAGCTGGAATACATTGTGAGCCCCAAAACAGGACTGATAGGTATCTATAAATAATTGAAATAAAGGGACATTTGAGGACATCTAGAGAAGAAGGAATTATGAAGAGTAGCCTGGAGGGTTGTTCAGTGTCATAAAATAATAATTTGTAAAAATGAATGAAGCACAAGGAAGAGTCTGAAGCACTAAGTATTACTGATAGCTATGCATTGTATAATAGTCCCTGTCTGTGATTCATATAAATTAAACTTGTTTCTAAGGATGGTGGTTTCTTATCAAGAACAACCTGCCAGGATATTTTATTTTTTTTTAATACTTAACCTAACAACAACAAAAAGGTTAGTACACAAATGAATAGGAATGAGATTGGATATGAGAGATGAGAGTCAAAAGATACAGGAAAGGTAAACTCTGGGCAGGATGTCCAGGTGAATTGGCAGGGATATATAAGAAGAAAATCAGCAATGGGTTTGGTGCAATCCAGCCATTGTGTAAAACTGTTTCACCAAGCAAAATGTTCCCAGTGCACAGCAGACTTGGGCAAATACTTGAAAAACAGTTTGAGTGTGGATAAGAGTTCATGACCATAATGAGCATAAACATTTGAATAAGAATTGCAGAAAAATGTAATTGAAGCAAAGAGGTACATTTTTGATGAGTCTCAAAGTGTACTTTTAAGTGAAGGCACATGCTTGAAATACTCTTGACACTAATGATCATCTTAAAACAATGAAAAAATGAGTTCAAGACAGTATCTGAAATGGTTTTCTACATAAAATGTGTAATGAGAACTAAATACCTGTAAATGCTTTTGACATTTCTTGTAATAAAAGAATTGTGATGAAGTCTTTGGGGTATTCAGCTTGAAAAACAAATAAACAAAAAAGAAGTTATTGCTGGGTTTACCAAGGAAAATTAGAAACAAAGATTTAGTTTCTGAATGGTGGAAGCTTGCACATATGCACTGTAGAAATGATTTGCATATGGGACTATATTAATAGATGCATTTAAATATTAGAAAGTAAAATTTTGCACTTTGTTGTGAATTTAATTATAGGAGTCTTACCACATCATAAATTGGTCCCAATTGGGTGGGCATGATCTGCTAACCCTGAGGAATATATTTCTGCCGTCTTGTGTTTATTGTACTGGTATGATTCAAATTACTTTTTCTTTTCTCCCAAGCTAAGCAAAAGAAGTTTTCATAGTGATTTTTTAAAATTTGTTCTTTAAAAAAACAAAAAACAAACACAAAAAAAATATACAAAGAAACAACATGTAAATATACGGTTTATCTTTCTATACCGTGTGTAAACCAGAGTACTGACTGTCAGAAATTAAAGCGCTCATTGCAACCTCGCTTATGGATGGTGCATTAGCAGTTTTTTAAGACCTATCAAATCATTTTTAGTTTCTGCCTGTTGGCTGCTAAAGGCATGTAATGAGTGAGCTCATTATTTCATATTAAAATATTCATAATTTTTTTAAAAAACAGCAGTAGAAAACTTAGAAGTACATAGATCTGAGCTGCAAAGCTGAAATGTCTCAGTAAATCCACCTCAAAACTATCTCAAAATTAAATGTTTGAACCTGAGATTTTTTGAGTCAGAGTAAAGTCTCTTGCAGCAAAACTTTGATTTTAGAGGAGGTTTGAAAGGTCAAGTGTCACACATTTAATTATGAAACTTATTGCTATGAGCTGTTGAGGAAAACGAAAGTAGAAATTGGTTCAAGGAATGTGATAAATGCAGGGACAAAAATTCGTAAGCAACTTGGTTATTCAGCATAATAGTGCTTAATGAGACTGTGGCCTAGGAAGCCTCTGGGTTAAAGGAAACAAAAGCATATAAAGAAGTCTATCTTTGGAAATACAAGCCTTTTTTGCAAACCTTTTCCCTGGTCCTCCACAGCTCGATGTTGAGCTTTGAGTATGATCCAGCACAGCAGTTTTTATGTTCTTCTGTGTACTAATGGGTGTCGTTTTATGCGTGCTTCAAAAATAGTTGATGGCAAACTTTCAGCAATCTTTTCTTAGGATTAATCATCTGCATTTCAGCAAAAATGTACTCGCTGCCTTGAAGTCTTCCTTTCTTTTTTTTTTTGCAATGTAGCCTGTAAATGAACCGGATGTCAACTAGTTAGAAACATCTGTAATGTCAATATTTTAATTTTTAATTTTCAAACAGAAGTCAAGCAGAAGCCAGTTGGCTAATTATGCACAGCTGCTTTGTATATCCCAGTAGGAATTTGTTCTCAAATCTGTGTGGGATAAAATATAACTGTATGTGAATACAGATATTGTATGTATATATGTATATTTTATACATATATATATTAGATGTATGTGTGATATGTACATGTTAGAGAGATATGAACACATACAGAAACAGAAGAACTTCTCTGATCCTTTAACAGATCCTATGGATCCCGCTATGCTCAAGTTACTGTGTATGTACATTATTAAAAGAAAAATATGTATTTATTAATAATGTGTTTTATTATGGCAGACAAAGATGTACATCCAGTCCAGTCTACCTGTGTTTTTTGGAAGAAGTTGACAGGAATAACCCATTAAAGTATTATCCAGTAATTAACAGGTGCCCAGCCAGGCAAGTGTGGCTAAACCAGTACATTTGGAGCAAATTAAAACAATCTCATGTGTAGCAATTAGCAGTTCACTCAGACTGATTATGTGATGTGAGCGTCTGGAAGCAGGAGTCTGCAGTTCACTCCAGGGTTCAATTACTCTTGATTTTCAGCAGAAATAGGTTGGACTCAAAAAAAGGCTCCAGGTCAGCTTAGGTGCACAGGTCAGAATTACTGGCCTGTTTGTGAGGACTAGAAATGATGAGCCCCTCTCTTCTTCAGCGCCAGACAGAAAATTCCCTTTGACTTTCTTCTTATTACTGCACAACTAATTTGTTTGCTCACCATCCCTCCTGCTTTCATCTGCTTTGCTGTAGTTACACAAAATGATATACCAAAAATTAGTCTTATGGCCACATCAGTGTTAATGCTCTAATATTAAAGGTTATAAAAGCATTATGGTCTCTCTACCTTGGACATTTCATGTAGTAAAGTATTTGTACTTCTAGGCACAGAAGAGTGAAAGCAATGATGGCTTAGCTATTTTGCTTCTTTTTACATTATAGCCCAGGTTCATTAAATAAAAACAAGCATGTTTCTTAATTAAAGAACAAATGATTGTTTTTAAAAATGCTGAAGTCCTTGCTGGGTACTGAAAAACAAGGTCTCAAGTGAGTTGGTGTATATAATTTTTCGCAAAGGGTGATTTATGCATTAGTAAGTTTAACAGTGGCTTTTACACCTGGGCTTTTGCACCTCTTTAATGCATCCTACTTCTGTCCTTTCAGAAAAGAGGATGAGCTTTAAAGGTTCAGTTGATTTAGGTACATCAGACACCCTCATCCATATAATCAGTTAATTGAAAGATGCTGTAGTGCCAGGAAAAATTATATGAAAAAAATGCATACTGCAGAGGAGAAGGATGCCGCAAACCCTCTTGGTAGGCTTTATTATTGGTATAAAGCCTCAGTTGGTGTTGATGTATTTCTAAATCACCATTGTTGGATATTGCCTGCCCACGTCCTATTTGCAGACCAGCAGCCCTGCAGACTATGTGGCGAGTTGTGCTTTAAGTCAGTGGACTGTCAGCATCCACACCGCTATATTTCATTCAGACCCTTTAAAGTGCATGAAAAGGGTGATAAATCCTCACAACTTGCAATCATGTGCCATAAATTTCTTGTATGATTTGGAGACTGGTGGCAGTAGATACAGTAGTTAAAGCCCTACACCCCCTTCCTCCTCCTCTCACTCAGCTGGACGTAAATCCTGGAGTTGTGTTACCATGTATTATAACAATGGGACATCGTTTCCTTTGACAGTAACGCTGTGGCGTGGCCACTACTCCAAGTGCTAAATGGAGAAAAGCCTGTAAATTGTCAGTGAAGGCAGGATTTGTTTGCCTTAGTATGCAATGCCGAAATCAGTCAATAGAAAGATTCACACTATCTTTATTGTGAGAGAGAATAAAACCTCATCATTGCTGAATCACAGGATCATTTATTCACTTAGAGATTAATCTGATTATTTTCTCAATATTATTTGAAAGATATTATCAGATAGTATATTTAAAAAAAAAGACAGAGAAAAGGGAAGTTATTTTTAAACTGGGATCATGTTTTTCTTTGCTCTTTTCTTCCATTTCTCCTTTTCATGCCCTCACAGTCTTTCTTTTAATAAATTTTCATTTTAATCATCAAAAGCATCGTTAGCAACATTGGCAGGGAGGTTTATTTTTAACATGGTTTTGAAATTGAGAGATGCTTCTTGCGACAAAGCTACTTTAATTAATGAAATAATTTGTGGTACACTGCAGGCTTTGTCCATGGGGTCATGTGATTACTCCTTCAATGAATATACCCTATGTATTTTCTTCTAGCCTACTTGAGGGTGTAATTTTATGAACTATAGAGGTAAATAATATTTGTGTGTCTTGCTGCTTTAGACTTTAAAATGGAAGATTCTAATTGATCGTGCAAACCTTTTTTACTTTTCTCAAGTGAAGATATGCTGATTTGCTTCTCCAAGCTGTGGTCTCATCCATAGTGCCATACAGCCCCTTTGGGCTTTGAAAACATTGCAAGCATCTCAGTTTGTTTTTATAATTTGAATTCCATGATGCTCAATTTTAAAAATCTTTTGACCAAGCATCCTCTTTTATCATTGGCAATTATAAATATGGTATCTTTCTTTAAACCAGTTTCTAAGTTTTGAAGACGTAGTTATTTAGAAGTTTTTCATTTCTTGCCATCAACCATGTGCTCCTGTGGTGTATGTGAGAAGTTTGGGAGGCATCTGAAGCACTGAAGTTAAAAGGGGTGTTAATTGAAAGCTCTGTGTTTTCTGTATTTTCCTGTTAAATGATAATTCTTTGTGTCAGTTGAGGTTGGCATATTGTGAAATCAATGGGTGTAAGAATGTCAATGAAATTCCTGCAGGTTTGTTATTGCTGAAAAACCACATCCTACAAATCTGAGTCTTTGGAGGTGAAATTTGCAACCATTACTATATTATTTAGTGTAGTAAAAATCATTCTTGGTACATCACCATACCTCTGATTTAGAATATGGAGATAATGTAGATCTGGATCCGTTGATAGAAAACACACATTTCAGAAAGGCAGCAGCATCTCAGCTGGATTCTGACCAAGACTTTTCTTTCCAAATTTAATTAACTACCTTAATTTTCTTTTATATTATGCTGCACGAACCATTAATTAATGTCATTGATCTTGTAGTTTGAATTCTTCAGCACCTGCAGCACCTTTGCTGGGAAGCTTCGTAGCTGAAGTATTGCTACCCAAAGCGTTTTCAGGAAATTCTCTGATTCAGCACCTAGGTAGCATTTTTTACTCTTCAAAAAGTTCTCCTCTGGGGTAGAGCACCAATTATAAAAATGCAATCACAGCAGTTGCATGATATTAAAATAAAACTTACGCAGTAGCATATAATAGCAAATCAAACTATTAAACAATATAGAGTTTCTTTCTCTATGCAAGAATAGGTTCTTGCTCCCACAGGCTGTATAAGTGCTACAGTCAGAGGAATTGTGAATGTTTGCAGGACTGGGCTGGTTTTGAGCAAGCCCTGGAATGAAGCCAGGGTCAATGTAAGATGGCGAAGCATCCCGCTGATCTATTTGAATTGAAATTGCTTTGGATTCTTCCACTAAGAGACATCAGTTTGTTGTTTTAAGCCAGAAAAATGTTATCTAGGTGCTTGGTATCCAGCATCTAGAGTATACTCAGATATAATAAAGCTAGCAACTAAATAAAAGTGTTTTAAGGCTGTAATCTGACAAATTCTGCAACAGTTATATGAATAAGTTTGAGCACTACTCAGACAAATCCTATTGGAGAGTAAGCTCATACCCGAAAACCACTATGGGAATTTTTGGTAATGAAAAAGTGGACAGGTATTGAATTGAGTAGTCATATAAACCAAAAAATATAATAAATCACTAAAATAATGTAAGGAAGGTAGACTGAGATATGGAAATGTCTATGGTACAGCCATGAACAAATGGATTTTGTACTGCCTATCATCACTGCGGGGTAGGAGCAACCTATACAATGTTAGTAAAACAGATGTTAGTTTAGCAAGCAAAACATATGATAGATTTAAGGAAGATGAGATGGGCAGTACTGTTCTGGTTATGTCAGCTTTTTATACAGGTGGGATAAGTGGTGCCCAAATCTGGTCATCCAGAACTTGGTATTAGGAGCTCAGTTCCCAACTGCAGCAGAGAAGGGCCAGGCTATGGTAAACAAAAGCAATAGAGGCACATCAGCATTTTTTAACAGACAGTGTAATGGATCATGAAATTGCAAATGTTACTGTTTGGACACACTTGCAAGCGTTGTTTTGCAAACTTCTTGGTTTTTAATTTAAACAGTTTTGCCTTCTTGGTTTTAAGCTGAACTCTATCATAGTTTCTGTTAAAAAAAATCCTACAGTATTCAAAATAATTATAAGACAAAAAGATAGACATGCCTCTTGGGCTTGTTGTAGTCTTGCTTATTTGGCAGTTTAATTTGGGGAGGTTACACTTTCAGCAGTCTTGGTATGTGCTTCAGGCTTACTAAATAAGAGCTAAAGAATTGAAAATGTGATCGTATTTTATTAGCCAGGGAAAAAAGTTACTAGTATAGCTTTTCCTTTTCAGTGTCATATTTTGATGGTTTGCTTTGCTAGTTAAGATAATATAGTTTATCCATCCTTTGGGCTCTTATTTTCTCATTGCTACAGCTGTATCCAAGAAGGCTGAATTTATGAGCTTCAGGCTTCATTGGTATTGAATAAAGTTTTAACTCATTTCTCTCTCTCTTTTTTTTTTTTTTTCTTAAAACTGAGGAATCCCTTTGGACGCGAGCAAATATTTTCATTTTCCCCTCTTCCTGTTTCTAGATTGCAATTTGTCTGCCAGTTCTTTTACAAGTAGTTACTCATAACTGGGAAGTGCAGGGGAAGGACGTCAAAATTCAGAGTATTTTCCTCAATACTATGCAGTTACGGTATTATTGACATACACTTTAAACAACAGATAAGTCCATGCAATGCTCAGAGAAGCCCTTGCGCAGAGACCTTCCAAGCTACTCGTTGTCCAGTCTGCCTTGTGCTGCTCGTTGGGAACCATTTGTCAAGTAACCTTTGCTCTGTAGAGCTTTCTGCTGAATGTAGGTGTTTCCTAAATGAAACTAAATCAGATTGTCTGATAAAAGAAAGGATTATTTTCTCAGACCTAATCCAGGGAGAGATGCAGTTCTGCACAGGCATACCGGTGAGTTTGTTAATTCCCACTATGGCTCTGTATTAAATATACTGTTGTATAAAAAGCATTGTGATATTTTTTCATTACTGGTACATGCTTGTATTACTTTGACATGTCCTGAAGGTTTTAAACTATATGGGCTAGAGTAAAGGAAAAATATCTTCCTTAACTTACGTATTCTAGCATTTTCATAAGCATGTCTTGTGAGGATGGGTAGTGGTGAGGCTGTTTAAATACTACTAAATTTGCTTGGACCGCAGAGCCAAAGAAGTGCAAAACATAAAAAAAAGCATTAATTAAGATAAACTGAATGAGGTAAAGCTTTCTTTGTTATTGTAGTTGATTTAAATGCTTAAACTCTGTTTTCTCTTGCGAATCTGGTATACCTTAGCTGTAGGCTACTCCCTGACACAGTCCAGGAATTACAACCTGTTGAATGCTAAGTAGATGGTGCGGACCAATATTAATGAGGGTCTGTAGAGCAGGCTCCTTATTACTGCTCGCCAAAGGGAAAAAAAAAGAAGGATATTTCATGGTTTGCTACTCTGCCTAGGGATACCCAATTTACATATGGCCTAAAACTGCTGATCAGAGCTAATCTCCATGATCATTGTAGCTTGAAGAAAGGCTTAATATTCAGGATTTTTTGAAGTTTTTTTTTCCTAAACAAAAATAGGCTGCATCAAAGTGGGCCATTGGCAAGGCAGGGGTGTGTGCTGCTGCCAAGAATTTTAATGGCTTGGTGCTGAGAAGCAAGGACTTGTGCTCCAGTAAAAGTTTTTACCATTTTGTTCGCAGATATTTGCTCAGTTCATTTTGTTTTCTGAAGTCTCCACTAAAGCCCACTATTTGCCCCAGACCTCTCTGACTGGTGTTCAGAGTAGAAGACATAGTGGATGCTGAGGGTCTCTTCCAACTGAAGTGATTCTATGGCTGCTTGATGGGGTCTTGGCAGCAGGCGTAGTTGTGATTGCCGTTGGATGTCCTTGATGTCACCTCTCTTTGACAGTTTTCTTGGTGGGAGTTGTCACTTTGCAGTTGAGACTGTCATCTTCATTTTCAGGAGCACATGGAAGGAATGGGTACAAAACTTCTCAGGGGTGGGGAATACTCATTCCTCCTCACTTGTGTTTTAAACATGTGCAATAATTACCAGCTTTTGTGTTTCATTCTTTATGATCCTGTGCCAAAGACAACTGTAAGCTGAAGGTGATGTGCCAACTGAGAGCTGTGCTTGCTTTCCAGCTCTGTATGCTGTATCACCAAAATTCTAATTCATGTCAAATTTTGGAGAAAGCCAGAACTAGTTGGTTTACTTCTAAATGACTTCAGTGCAAATGGCAGGATTTAGTCTGTGAATCCATTTAGGCTTAATCTATGGATGCGTTTACAGATCCCCTGCAGACTTGGTACAACTTCTGCCATTTAGTTGGTATTTTCTCTTATCCAGTAGCTAAAACATTGTCATCTTTCTCAAGGATATGATTGCTTTATAGTGCAAAGGTGGAGATATTTTTAAGGAATGAGAGGCTTGGTCAAAAATTGCAACTGAAACATTTTGCCAGCAGAAGGTGGCTGCCTAAGGAAAGAAGACTGGAAAAAAACATTTTATTTTTGCTAGTTTTTTTTGCTGGGGGCAGCAAAAAGCAAAAACTGAAAAAATAAACACTCTACTGTCCACTGAGCACAGCTGTGGAGAGACTAGTATTTAAATGCTTATTTTAAATGTAAGGAGGAGTGGATGTGGCCTATGATGGTTGCTGTGTTTGTACTGTTCTAAACAGACTTTGTTTTGTGGCTTCTTTCTGATTTCCGTGTAGTATCTTTTATTACTTTGCCTGTAGCAAATCTGGGATGTTTCCTCATCTCTCTGACCCTGCATTGCTTCTGTCTTGGTCTTTGTTGAGGAATAGTTGCAACGTGCTTCTGAGCTATGGGGGCACAGGCTTAAACATGTATAAGTCGGGAATTGAAACAATTCTGCTTTACAGTGCTGTTGACCTCTTTTACATCACATATGCTGTGCATTTTCTCATGTGTTAAACTGCAAAACCCAGAAGATTTATTTTTTTCACTTAGTTTTGTGTAATTTATTTCTTAAATGGTACAAATTTAGGCTTTTAAAAACATATGTGTAAGTAATTTTTCAAGTGAGCATCTTGGATATATTAAGTGGCTTTGAAAGTCTCAGCTTTGATGTGAATTGTAACCTTGTCAGTAATATCTGTGACATGGTAAGAATTTTATTGCCCACAAGCTGCCAAGCAATGCATATTGCTGTGTGTTGGTAATGTCACTTCTGCAAATGCATTCTTCCTCACGTATCCACATATGTGTTGTGGTGGTGTTGGGGGGTTGGTTTGTTTGTTTTTGTTGTCATTGCGGTATTGTTTTGTTTTGTGGGGTTTTTTGTTTGTTTATTTGTTTTTTGTCACCATTGCGAATGGGTTTCATGACAGCTGGCCTGAGATCCTGATTCCTAATTTTTCTGAAGTATGCTCAGCACCTATACCTTTATATTTTTACTCTTCAGCGTATCACTTGAGCTTTCAGACCAGTCTGGGAGGCCCCGGCATTGGATACAGAAGTTGTTACTCGTATTTTTGACTTTTCAAGTTAATTTTCAAGAACGTAAATTCTTGCTTGCTAATTAATTATTTTGCATGGTTGAACTTGGCTGCCACAGTTTTCAACCATAAGGTGCTATGGAGATATTTTCTCTAGGCTTTAAAAGGTGAATGATGATGTTTAGATGTCCTTATCATGTACCTGGAGTGTGTATATATATTTACATTTAAATTCATTGATTTCCACTGTGTGATTGAGATTTAATATTTATTATAGCTAAATATTATAAAATGGCTTCTATTCCAAATCTTGAAGATTCCTTTCACAGTTAGACAAATAATTCTACATTTTCTGCATCAGATTTTAATATTATTATGAAGCATGAAAGTTACCTCATTATAGGTCACACAAATTTATTTGCTATTTGAGATGTTAACTGAGATGGTCGACAAAAAGTGCATCAGCTGTGTGTAGGTTTAATAGAAAGCAGGCAGGGAAATTTGGCCCCACTAGAGTTTGGAGTACATTCTCAATGAGAAAATACTGAGTACTTCGTATGTACATTATACAGTGAAGTACTATGTATTCGAGAACAAGCACTTGCTGGTGTAGATTTGGAAAACACTTAGGGAAAAGCTTGTAAGGTCAAGCTGTGATGTACCATTTGGAAGGAATAACTGTAAAGGATGGTTTTCTCCATATAGAATCACGGAATAATGAAGGGTGAAGTGCTGTACCATAGAAGTATGTGGTCTGGTCCAGCCCCTCTCTCAAATCAGGGCCAACTTTATAGTTAGAGCATTGGAAAGACTGTCATAGAAAACTCCTTCAGGACATAAAAACAATTTAAGCCAGATTCTCTGAATAGTTTTTAAAAGGCAGATTTGTTCTTAGGTAGTATACAGCTTATTTAGATGGAATAAAGGCCACACAAATGCCAGAAGGATCCTTATTGTTATTATTCAAATTCTGAATAAATGTTTGACCATATTCATGGTCTCCTTTGCTCATGAAAGTTGAAAGTTTGCTTCGGTTAATAGGTTGGACACAGATGCTTTTCATTGGTGATATCTGTCCTTCTGCCACAGGTCAGCAAAGGGCCTGTGCACTATTTAAATTGCTGGAGCAGTTTTATTTTAAAATATTAAATAAGCTCTGTAGTTTCTACTTGGTGGTGAACCAATATAAAACATAAGAGAGGAGGTTCTGGTTAAGATGACTGTTATTCATGTTATTCATCACTTCCTATTTAGTTATCTTGGAAAATCAGTGCCCAGTCGGGAAACACAAATATTGCCAAAATTTATGATATAACATAGACCTGCAAGTCAATCCATATTTTTCTTATAAATTCAGTTCTATATGCAAGAGAACACATCAGCATAAAAACTTTCTGCATTTGTTAGTTGCAGGGAAAAGCTTAAAAATGCAGCCTTCATTTGCCCAAGAGACTAGAGAATTAAATTGATTTGAATATTTCTGTTTACTAATTCATTTTAATCTCCCGACTTTGAGGTCAGACTCTGGATACACAAAGGTAAATGTGATAATCAGCACTGCCTGATGATTTCACATAGTAGAGAGCTCAGAAAGTTAACAGTGTGTGAAGCTCGATCATGACATTTCTTGATATATTCTTGATGTTCATTAGGGAAATGTGAGGAAACCAGAGTGAGACTCGATGCTGCAGTGTCTGCGCACGGTGTGGCAGGACGGTCCCTGCGTTCCAATCCAGGGGTCACACAGGGACAGGACAGCTGCCTCGGGGCCACACTAGGAAGGGAAAATGCCAGGAAGATGATGGAAGCTAATGAGATTGGCTCTAAAGCCTCATTTGCACTGTTGCTCCCCATGCACAATACTGATTTTCTTTTTTTTTTCATCGTGTGTTTCAAAACTGAAAGGAATCAGTGTGTTATATTGGCTTCAGATAACACTTTTGTGTTACGCATAACTTTATGAACCCAACAGTGAAAAAGAAATACGTAACAAATTCCAGTCTTCAAGACAATACTTCCATATGAAACTCATGCTTCACTATTCCTATTTGTTTCTAAAAAAGCAGTGCTCAGTGTAGGAGGCAAAAATGTTTCATTGTTTCCTCTGCTATACTAGTCATGTTACCCTATGGACAGAAGTAACAAACACTTGAGATTTATAAACCAAAACACATTTGTAAGGGCTCCAATGAAGAACAGTCCCAAATCTTTTAATAATGAAAATAAAGGTCTATAGAAAAGGCATCATTGAGGGATACTCGAGTACTTTTAGAAGAATGTTCTGAGTTTTAAAAAGTTCATGTTATACTTTATATTCTCAATATATAATAAATACCAACCCCTCCAAGAACCTCTCTAGTGTCATCCAGTAAGTAACTAGCTGCAATATCAGAAGTAATGAGATGCATAGTGTTCAGAATTCCTTAGTACTAAATTGCTAAAGGCTACATGAATATTTACATTATGTAAATTTATTGTTAAATGCTGAATAATGTTGAACCTAGAATTATCTTTATAACTTTTAATATATGGAGCATGCAGTATTTTTTTCAAAAAGATGCAGGGAATTCATAATTCGCCTTTAATTAGTCGAGAAATATCAAATACTCTATATGTGATATTATGAGAGTTACTAAGGCTTTTTTAAAATAGTCACCAAACCCCAAATGATTATATTGGCACACATTATTGTTATAATAGGATAAATGTTGAGATATAAAGGATGCTCAGAGAAGTTTGGGGCTTGTTTTTCTTTAAAAAATTCTTTCTCCCCAAGGTGGAATATTGCTCTGGTGAAGCACTGGGAGCTTTGCCATCAAACTCAGTACTCGGAAGTTCGATCTTAAAAATGTTTAAAAAATTGCACCAAACTTCCAAGTACAGTCAATATAAAAAACAAGGGGCGGAGGGCAAGTATTTAAAATGTGGCAGATCTTAGGTCATGGATTAACATGCAACCACCTTTAAAATAAGGCAGAAAAATAGACATAGATGTAAAGTGGGAGGATTTATCTAATGAATGAGATGTGTTATAGCCTGGTCCTCTACTTCCCTCTAGAGTCAGTGGAAGAAATAGGTGTCTCTAAAGGATGATCAATGCTCTAGTGAGTTCGGGTGAGCGGTGACAACTGTGTAAGATGTCTAGTTATAAACTAAATGTCACCCTTGATAACTGATGTCTTTAAGCTGGATATTATGGGGTTAAAGCAGGCAACTCCTTAAACCAACATTTGTTGTGAAGTTGCTTTTTACTGTATAAATGTCTGTCATATATATGTTTAGTAAAGGTAAACATTTGGTTGGTTATTTGGGCTCTTAAATGATGTGCTGCTGCATCATAGATAGCTAATCCTAGTATTGATCATGTTGTGCTACACAACAGTGAAGTGAAAGAAGGAAATGGAAAGGAAAAGTTCAAATTCTCTCTGTTTTTTCTTGATTCATCTCTGGTTTACTGGTTTATTTGCTTGTTTCAATAATAACAATTACTGTAACAACAATTACTGGAAGCTGTGATCAATCATGACGCACCGTCTGTGTGCACAGCAGGCAGCGGCTCAGATCTGCAGTTTGGGCAGAAACTTTGCACATTTTTTGTGGAATTTGAGGACTAATTTTGACTTAAAATGAGGGAAGAAAAGAGAAACAAATATTTTCTGTCTTATTTTGAATGACAGGTAGAGTTTATAACATTAAAGTTATAATTTTTTAATTATTATTTAAAAGAGAAAAAAGTCAGTGTTGATTCAACTATTAGAAGCATTTCTATTCACATATAAGTTTCTTTCATTTCATTTGGTTTTGTAATTTTGAAAACTATTTTGTTTCACCAATGTAAAAAGCATTCTGTAGTCACATGCACTTAACAGTCTAAGCAGATTAATTTAGTTTTGATTTGACCTTTTTTTACTTACTGTAAACTTGTGTATGCTTTCAGTTTAAGTTTGTTTTATCAGATAATCTTCTTTTACTTTCAATACAAAATGATGGTAAAAGCAAGAAAGTTCATACTGTAAAAACCCCACCCAGTTCTGCAATGAAAAGCTAAATGTCAGTTTTTCTTTCTATAAAAATAGTTTTATAACACTATCCCAGTATGTCAAATGCCATAGAACTAAATCGGTGAGGTTACTCCATTTTTTGATAGAGTTTTTGACATTATACCCACCTGTTACGCAGGGCAAATGAAGGTGAAAGAAAATTAAAGAAATGGTAAATACTAAGAAAATAAGCAGAATATAGCATATATAGAGTATAATATAGTGATCCTGTTTCCAAATGAGCATGTATCTTCTATTTTTCTGATCTTGGTAGTGTAACCTTCAGTATGAATGTCTCTAGAAATACTGCAGAATTACTAACATTTCTGGAGAACAGGTCAAATTTCTTCCTGTAAGATAATCATCTGTATTACTTCTGTTTTATACACCGTGAAATTAGAAAGGTTAGAATCTGTTCATTTCCTTTTGCGTAGATTAATTAATCTCTCAACGTCTTTCTGAATTCAGTATTGAAGGTTTTTATTATCACAGTTCAAAGGAAAAGCTGGGAAATACCACAACTGAAGATTGATTCATTTCCTTTTCTGTTTACGTGGTTGCAAATTGTGTCCTGTAGGACTCATTTATTGCAAGAGATGGGTGACGTGAAGGGAAAGAGGATGTACAGTGAATAAACCAGGGACTGAGAGTAGATTTAAAAAAAAAGAAAGCAAAGAGGAAACTTTTACTGCTTAACATTACCTAAGTTTACAGCTTAGCATTAACGGCTATAGCCCCACTAAAGCCAATGGCACACGTTACTCATTTGCTTTAAGTACATAGTTTTTTCTTTTAACAAACATTTTTCTATGTTATTTGCCACAGATGAGTCAATAGCAGACTGGAAACATCACTTCGGTAGTAACTCAAGTTGTCTTGTACAAAACATTATAGTTTATCGGTTGTTTCTTTTGTTTCAAGAGAGTCTGAGTAAGGCCACAGACATTTACCAGTCCTGTTATCTCAGTTCATTCAGGTGATGTGATTGGTGAGAATTTTTACCATAGACTAATTTGTGTGTCAAGTAAAGTGAAACCTCAACTATATGTCTCCATACAGTAGCATACCATATTAATCATAGCTTATGAGCGCTTAACTTTCTTAGTTAGCTTTTTTTCTTTCATTTTGCATAAAAAGAAATGGCCAACCCAATCTTAAAATCCGCAAGTCCCAGAATGAATCTGTTTCACAATGTCTCTCCCTTAATCTTCCCTGCAGATAGTGTGGCAAAACAAGTCCGCAAATGTACCTCTGTAGTTGACTCAACCTAAAAATAAACTGCATAATAGAATGAATATTTGAATTCAATTATACTTTCTACCGTGGAAATAATATTGCAGGTATCTATTAAAAAAAGAAACCTGGTCCTTCATTTAGCTCATAAACTCTGTCTATTGTGAATACTGGAACATAAGCATAATTTAATCTATTTCCTCAGCTGCCTCCCTAAACATTAAAGTGACATAAAATGCTCAATGATCTGGAACTCCTTTTCTTGAGATCTCTGTTAACAAGACTTTCGGTTGTGGTGTTGGGTAAGAGGAGTTATTGGGAGTTCTGTTTTCTGGAGTGGAGTTATCAAATGATTTATTTTAATTTCTCATTTCTGGGTTTTAATATGTTAACTTATCCTGGAATTTTTTTTAAAAATGAAATACCAGGGGACCAAGTTCTTTCACTGTGGCATGGACAAAGCTTTTGGTAAAGACTGAACTCAAATGGATGCCACTAAATATCAGCAGAGATGGATTTGGCACATTAATGTAAATAAGAGAGCCAGGTACTGAGAAAACCAAATTCAGGTTTCCTCTTAGCTCTCTATGTGAGAATTTTGTTGTATGAGTGTTTTTCTTTTTTCTTTTTTGCTTTGTTTTATTTTATTGTAGCTTCATCATTGACTTGAACAGAAGCTAAGCTGGATTAAGCTAACAAGCCATTTTGATGTTGCTTTTGAATTAGTACATACTTTGAAAAAGTATATTGCAGCAGCCAGTCTGTAAAACATTGAGAGTTTTGAAGAAATCTTTCATTTAATTGAATTTTTCAGAGCTAGGAAAAAAAAAATACTTTATCGCTCTTTCTGTGTTCTCTTTTTACAACACTTTTACAAAAATGGTACCTTTTATAATCACACAGGCTCAATACATGAACTTGAGGACTTCTACAAAGGGAATTTTTTCTCATTGGTTTCTCATTGCTTTGATGTGCTAATTTCTGCTAATAGTTTAGAAAAAAATTAAAGCATCTTGTGAAACAGACCCCTAGAGAGGCTGGGAGGCACCTACTAATGATATTCAAGAACTGCTGAAGGTGACATCATTCCAGTATATTGAATATACTGAAAAGCCCTAGTGTTAAAACTTTATGTTTTTTAATGCCTCACTTAAACTGTAAGTGAGAAATGAAACAGAATAGCAAAAAAGAGGAACATCTATACATTTATGGTTATGAGATAGAAGCATACCTTTAATTTCTATGCCTCATTAACTCTTTTTTGTTGATGGTGGCAAATGAATTGCAGACAAGCAAAGCTTTCTATAAGCTTTTTAGCTGTGTTTTTTTCTTGTTTTGGTTTTTCTGTTTGTGGAGTTTTCTTGGGGAGGAGGGGGAGTTGTGCATGGGGTTTTTTTTTAAACATATGTATTTAAATATAGTACATTCTCTGTTTAAGGTTCATTATTTTTCTTGTTTTTCCTTAATTTCTGAAATGTTTAGGGTTACATCCTTACTGTATAAATGACAAAGGCAATCTCCTGCTAAATGTATATAACATCTTGTTCCACTTGCAAATGACCATCCTTAAAAAGCAAAACAAAACAAAATTGCACAGCTTGTAGCTAATAGGAGCCCCAAAAGATAACAAGTTCCCTACTGCAGAACAGATGTTGTCTGCTTCTTTTGTCATAAGGAATAGATTTACAAAGTAAAAACCTCTTGAAAACTCTCAGCTTTTCTGTCATTCCTTGCTGTCTGTTATTACATGAGAAAGGGAACTGTGGTAACTGAGAGTCAAAAACCAAAAGTTAAAAAGATGCATGCTAAGTTAAACATATAACAAAAATGAAAAAAAAATGGAAAACAACTAAGAGGAGAAACTATTAAATAGCAGAAAATATTGGCTGCAGTTTCCTGCAAACACATTAATCGGGGAGTAATTCAAACAATTAGGCAATTGCCAAATGCTACAGTAGACAACTTAAAATTTATGATTATAACAAGTTTTTTTCCAAGGCAATGTCAGTCACTCTCTGCCTGAAATGTCACAAGTGCCTGGAAACCACAGGATCACATTGCTTTTGTTAGAACTAGTAGAGTGCTCCAAGTCCATGCCTGGAGTCCAGCAGCAGACTGGATCCATTATTTTGCCATTTTCAGTAGAAACAAGAGATAGAACTGTGTTCCATTCCCTGTTTGGAAGGATACGTCAGGGAGAGTGCAGAGATGTTGTCTGAAGGAAACCGAGCTTCTAAACTATTTTGCCCTTATTTCCGACCCTATAGAATTGTTCTTTGTTCAGTTCATAGAAGGTGAGAACAGTGAATCATCATGTCTCAGCATCACACTGTACTGTCCTTCCAAGACTTTGTAAATAAAGACGCAACCACAGCCACTAAGTCCAGTGCTCTAATGTGCCACTTTAGTGCCAAATGAGCAGTTATCTGAAGGACTGAGAAATTCAGGAGTAGTGAGGTGTAATAATTTCTTAATTATTTAGTATTTTGGCATGAAATTGTAGGTTGGACTTGTAACTACAGTAGGAAAATAAAGATAAATCACAATATCATCTAGAGTAATGAGAAATGCTTTTAATAATAAGTAACGTCATGGCTTTTTACAGCTTTTCAGATTTAAGGATATTGTTTCAGGATGTGTGTTTATTTTGAAAGCTGCATTTCATCCATAGTGCTCAAATAATTTTGGAACGTATTTTATTTTTAATAGTACAATGATAATTTTCCATGGTCTACTTAAGATGCATGATTTGAGATGCTGAAATTACTGCTAAACTATTTCAGTTTTACTGTAACAGCATTCTTCCCAAGTCATGCTTTTAACATACCTTAAATTAGTGTGGTCAAATAATAAAAATTATTTTAATGGATCTTTCTGTTTGCATTCTGGGTTAGCTTAGCAATAGAAAAAACACATCCACTATAACACCGATGTTTCAGCTCTCATTTGAAGTCAACTGGTTAGATCCTGTTCCTGTGGATTTCGGTGGTACCTTGTATGCTCTAAGCTATGTTTTGACCCAGATTTCAGTAGCCTGTTGATCACGAGATATCTGTGATTGAATTAGTAAACTTTTTCAAATAGTATTAATGTCTCTTGAAGGAGCAACATTGTCTAAACAACTTACGTTTTCTTTAAAGAATTGGTTGCACGTTATAATCTTTGGGAAGACATCTCAAAGACGTGGCAAACTTGCACTTCACTTGTATTTTAATCAAGTTCACAACAGCTTCCTGCGTGCTAAGTAGTTAAAACTTTGCTGAAATGTTTGTAGCAGTTGCAGTGTTGACACGTGCAAGGCTTCATTATACGTGCCTGTGGACTCTGGCTTTCTGATTATGAATTGCTGCTTCTTCAGGGAGAGCTGTCACTCTCTGAATCATTTCCAATTATAATATTCAGAGCTTGATGCTAATGGTGTCCTAACAAACAAGTAAAGCAATATGAATTGAGTATAGTGATAAAATAAGTACAATATACAAACATCTGTACTGTTTTCTGGGGTACATCCCTTATTGATTTTAAGGAATCTAATGCCTTTGTCTTGTCTGGGTAAGATTGCTAGTCAGGGATATGAACACCTCACATACGTTAGGAGCTATTTTACTGTGTGAGCTTAGTGCAAACCCTTCTTCCAGTGTGATTCCACCTCCTGAAGTAGAACTTTGAAGGACAAATCCCCATTTAACTCCTGTTACAAGCAATAGTTGTGAACATCAGTTAGCGACAGTGCCCTTCTTCAGTTAGTAAGAACAGGACTGAAAATCTTCCAGCAGTCATAGTGGATGATTGTGAAAAGATCATGTCCTTTTGGAGTTGAAGATGAATATGTAGCTTTATATAAAGTATAATTGTATGCAAAGAGAAATTGTAAGTGCAGGATGACTGTTTTTGTAAAAAGGTGTCATTGCTTTTTTGCCTCCCTTGAATTAAGATTGTTAGTTTCTGGTGCCTTTCTTCACCCAGAGTACCACTTGCCAAACAGTGTGAATCTCACCTTTGTTATCTGAATAGAGATCAAGTGTAGTTTCATTTATTTACTTTAATATTCCTGCAGAACCCAGTGCTAACTGGTTTTCGTAAAGGTTTTGTGATTGGTCTCATGTTGTTCTTTCCTTCTTTGTGTACTGGAGGTTTGTGTGGCTTTTGGCGTATCACTTGTAGGACTTACTGTACAGATGTTATTTTGGTTTGGCACAGCCTCTGCTACCTCTCTAAGCATTCTGGTATATCAAAACAAGAAGACAGACACAGCTGAAGGACACTGCAGGAACAGGAAGAGAGCTTTTTATTCCATTTAGAGAATCTAACTATGGGCCACACCTTCATTAAAACACAGGCTCCTTAGTAAATCACTCCTTTGGTGATGTTTTAGGGCAGCAAGTGAACTACAAGGCAAAGGAGACTCTTACTCTCCTTGACTTTAACAGGAGTATGGGTTATTATGTTACATTCTATGTTTAATTTTTCTATGGTTACAATCTGATTACATTAATTTGATCATTAAGTTGGGATGTAGCCGCTGTGCAAAACTAGAGACAATCTCAGACAAAGGGTTCATATCCAGATCTTTCTCTGGCATTTCAAGATGACTTTTAGTATTATATTGAGTTTAGGTTAGATGCTCTGCCAAGAGAAGATCCTTCTTCACATTTTCCTGTGATCTTTAATAATTTTCATAGTATTTATCAAATGAGCTAAGAGGTCTGCTTCTATAGCACTCCAACAGCAGAACTTTGGATGTGTGTTTGGGGACTGATAGTATATTCTTTAGGTCCCTTTCTGATTCAGGAGCTGTTATCCAGTGCTGTACAGAATCAGCGCTGATATATGGAGTTAATTGGATGAAATAATTGTCTTGACATTGGTGTTTCACTTCATGCTTTCCTAGGGCTTTCTTACTGTCACTTCAACAATGATTTTAAAACTGGATAAACTAAATGTGCTTCCTGCATCTAGTCCTTAGGAAAAAAAAGTAATTCTCTCTTATTGGATCTATTTTTTTTATTTTTAACAATATAATTTTAGGTTGATATTTTGACAGCTGAATTGCAGAAAGAATGAATAAATTACAGCCATTCACACCTGCCAGTTAGTACATTTCTTTTTTTAATGATGTATAGCCAGTTGATATGCCAATAACATAAATGGTTACAATGCACTCAGGAATAAATTCTCCATCACATTAGCCAGCTGACAATCACATGGATTATATGGACAGTAATATAGAACCGCCACTTTGTGAATAATGTGCTAATTGCTGATGGCAAGAGGCCGTGAATGATGGCAACAAATTGGAAATTTTGACTAAGAGTTGACCAGTTGACAACTATTTCGAAGAGGACAAGGCAGAGCCTGTTATAGTGGAGTGAAAGCCTGTGAGAACTGGTACTGATTTGAGCTGCCCCCCTATTCACATCTTAATTAGCAGCCTTGAAATCTAGAATAGGATTCAAAATAAATGCTTGCAGTCTTTGAGAGGATAATACAGATAGTACATACTGGGAAGTAAAAGGCTTGTTCTTCGTTTTTTAGTATGCTAGGATAAATGGAACATCGCTTTCTGATGTTGTGATCTTCTGCAACAACCAATACATCAAAAGAATTAAGAAAGTTTCATTCCCAAACATAGATTGTGCCTAGCGATGTAAGTTCTGCGATCCATTCAAAATTCAGTGATACCCTGAATAAACTTGCAGTCATGTAATACTGAAAAAGCTGCCACAAATGTTTACTCCCATAGAAATATAAGAAACACAAAATTATATGTTCAAATGTTAGTCAATATGTGAGAGTGTACAAACTATTAAGAAAAAAGCATGAAGTTAGCACTTTTCTAATACTACCTTTTCCGTACAAATTTCTACCTGGATTCTCCTAGCACCAATGGAATTTTCTACACCCCTTACAAGGTTACGTTTCAGTGCATTTACATGAAGTTTTGGCAGTTAGGAAGTTTTAATAGGTGAATTTTTTGTTATGCAGTTTTAAGTTGTTTGTCGAGGATTTTATTATGAGAAAATTACTTCTCTCATTACTTTATGTTTCAAAAAGCTTTTTCAGCATCTCTGTAGTTCTTTTGTAAATATGTAAGGCAGGAAGATACTCACCTCAATTCTAAATAATTGGGATTTTATATTCTAATTCCATTTGTTTCTGCAAATATTTTAAAATCATGATTCACTGGGGATGAATTTCTCCTAACCGTTTTTTATTATCTCATTTTATACTACACCTTTTTTAATATAACACCTGCTGTGCTATTAGTCATTCCAATAACTCTTTCTCATTTTTCCCCATTGGCTTCTCAAGCTGCTTAAATACCAAATGACTTTCCATTCTTTGGGTTCCTTTTCTGATAGTTGGGGATAATCTTGGGGGATTTGTGCCCAGGAGGAGAGCACCAGAAGCAAAGAATTCACCATGGAGGTTTAAAGATAAGAGATCAATGGGAGTGACAGTTTTCCAGTAGTGGACCCTAATTAAAGCTGAGAAAGGATATGGACTTTCTATCAGATGTGTTCATGTAACTGGTCTTTGATCAGGCAAGAGACACAAAGCACAAGAGGTAAAGAGGCACAAACCAAGTGTTTTGAAGAGGAATCTGGAGACTTTCATTGTGTGATTAATTACATTTGATTGATATCGTAAATGTTTGTGACTTTTCTGATGAGAGATAGGTATCCTATAGGAAGCTGGCTAAAATCACTTATCAAGGTGTGGCTATAACCATGAAACTTCCAAATTTTATGTTTTAATTTTGGAAGGTTTAGTGATCATGGCACTCAAATTCCACCACTTTATCTGACTGCTCTTTCAGTCACACTAAACCTGCCAAAAGAGGTGTTTTCCACATAGGAAGACTTCTAATTTTGAAAAGGGGATGTGCCATGAGCACTGTAATTGTGACTGCCTGTTTAAGTGTTCCTTTGTAGGTACTTATTGTTAGTGCTATTTCAAACCACTGGTTACTGACATCTAAGGTATAGTCCCGAGCTTCTCAGTACTTCATTAAGAATGCAGTGTCTAACAGAATTATATAACTGGATGTGACTTTATGTGGTTTTTCTTTGTTAAGGAAAAGTATTCTTAAGAAAACTGTATTTGTATTGAAGTGCAAATGAGAAAATGAAGCTCAAATCCAATGATGTTGTTTTCACTCAAGATTCATCATTACCTTGATCTCTCAAGTCTCCGACTGATTAGTAAATCTTTTTGAAAGTTTTTTTGCTTTCTTTCACCTTAATGGTAGGTTTTGTTACCTTTACTTTTGAATTTGTTCATTGCTGCTAGTTCTCCTGCTTTAGCTGAAGAAGTGGAGATGAGATACTGTCAGACTGATCTTTTAAATACATATGCATTTCTTTTATTTTGGTCTTGGATTCTTTTGGTAAAGGCAGTGTTAGAGTTCTCTCATACAAGCCATTTATACTTTCAGTGTATTTATTACAAAGAGCACTTTGGTCTACCATAGTTGTATTTCTGAATCAGGTCTGGATTTCTGACAGTTAATACAGGGTCTCCCTCATGTTAGATCATCTGCATCTACTTCTGTATCTTCATAGTATAAACAGGTTCTATTTTTGATATACAGCAAATGTAAATATAGTGATAGAATTTCTAAGTGATATTTTAAAAGTTTTAAGAAAAAGCTTGTAGCATTCATGTTGTTGTTGAAGTATACCACATCAGAAAAATAAGAACCACCTCAAAATAAAATGTGACATTGAAATAAAAAAATATTCCCAACTGTTGTCATCTTGAATAAGTTTTGTAACCAAAGCCTCGTTCATATTATCACACCACTCTGAGAACGTCATTTGAGGTCATTGCAAATCTTTTCCTGTAAAGTCTTGCTCTAAAGAACTAGTCCCACTGACCACATTTAGGACATATTTAGTGCATGTTGTCAAAAGCAACAAAGTTGGGAGGCCCAATACAAGGTGCCGGAGATAGTTTGCCTTTGTAAGGGAAGGTTTCAGTATGGTGTGAAAATAATTTGAAATTATTTCAGATGGGCCAGTTTTCAAGTCAAGGTATCGTTACTTCTTCCTTTTACTAGAACAAATCTTGAAATAAATAATTCAACCAGCTATACTGGATACTATGCAACTGAGTACATTTTTTGCCATATTATACAAAGTGTAGATCTGTAGTTATTTTTAGTTTATTTACCTTTTGAGTTGACTATTGACAAGTATTTTAAAAAAATTACTTAACTGAGTCTACATATTGGTTTACATCTGTATTGTCCTCACACATGTTGCCCATATTTTACAAATGGGGAACCAAAACAATCATGAAAAATACTGTATCAGGGGTTTTTGAGATCGCACTGGAAGTTTTGCAAAGATCCCTTGTTTCCATATCAACACTATAGTTATCTCAAGACTATACTTTTTACTTTTGTTCTGCCTTTAGTTGTCAGATAAGAGCTGCTCTGATCATACTGTGAAGAGAACTTCATGGAAGTGTACTTTTATGGGGAACAATAGTTGGCCAAATATATTTGAAGCTTGTGTTATTTATTTTTAAGATTGAAATCCTTGTTTTCTTTAGCTTCTTGCCTTAGGCAGTCAACACATTGACATGATAAAATTATATAGCTTTTAATTGTATTAATTGTTGGTTCATGGTAGATATCAGCAAGTTATAAAAGGATATCCCTGATGATAATAAACAAAAAGTATTAAAAGCATCATAAATAAATACTTAAGCAGCTGCTTTTCATTGCTCCACTAAAGCTATTATAAATTAAGAATGTGTTTATATATTTTGCCAAGTTTACACTGTATTCAAAGAAGCTTTTGTGAATCCTCATGAGAAATATAAAGAGAGAATCTTACATGGATGAACCCAGTAATTCCATCCCTCATTCTGGATCTGTCCAATTTCTGTCATAGATCAAAAGCAGAATTTTGGTAGTTCAGTAAATTGTTAACTTATATGGCGATGAAATGTGTTTTTATAGTGTGTTTTAACGAAGACATTTTGAAGGTGCATGTCTTTCTTTAAGGTTCTGTTACCAGTGTAGTAAATACAGGAGTACACTGCCCTGAATATTTGTACTGATCAAAGTTATATAGACAACATAGACAGCACTAAGAAAGTACATGCTTATTGCAAGAAAAATTGACTCTTTACTTTTTTTGTGTCTGTTTTTAACTTTCCAATGGAATACTTTAATGAAAAAGAACAGGGGCCACCCATGTCCTCTAGATGTCTAATGGGTAACAAAGAGCAATGTTTCCCATCCAGCATTATAGACAGAGGGCTTCTGGTTATCGCTGCTCAAGTCTTCACACATAGTCCTCTGGAGCCTGATTCTTACAGTCTGTCTTTGCTCTTATTGTAATTCCTTTGACAACAGCAGAGCTGGGCTAGTCCAAGGCTTTGAGAATATGTGACTATGTTTTGCCTGCTGATGTTGATATCCAGTGTTCTCTAGGGTGTCTCTCTTCTGAATTTAGAGGAATTTAAAAGATACCATTGTAACATTTCTGATCACAGACAGTCCTCTTGCTGGATGCTTTTTTGCTATGCTTATTACAGTCTGTTTTCAAAGAAGTGCTGTTGATTGACAATATGTATTCTTTTTGACAGAATGATTTCATTTTATTTCAAGCACAGTTTATTATATGGCATTGAAATTCTAGCACTTTTTAGAAATTAACTTGTTGCTGTATGCTTTCAAGTTTGTATAGTTTCTTTATCCCAGATTCTGAGGGCAAAATGATGGCCTTTTACATTAGAGGTAAACTGAAATGCCGACTGACTGTGCTAGCAAGTCCTAAAGAGAACGAAGGACAAAATATGTGACATTTAATTGCCTGAAAATTTTATTTACGGTCTACCTCCCACTGAGTCTCCTTTGGGTGATTGCTGGTCTGCCTGCATCAGGGACATATATCATCGGTGAATATACCTCCCTCACCAGGAATTTGTGAATGTTAATTACAAATGCATGACAGGTGACACAATGCTCTGGTATCGCTGCCTCCTATGGGCCCAGCTGGATCTCGTTGATCTCAGTGGAAACATTTCCATGGGTTTTGGTGAGGGCTGGATCCAAGCAGGAAGGAAGTGCCATCCCTCCTGGGATGAGCTGAAGTCTCTGCAGTCCAGTGATTGGGTGTCTTTGCTGAGATGTTGGTGTTTCTATGGGGTATCATATAAAGGATTATTCTTGTAAGAGGTAAGCACGTTGTCTAATCTATTGCAGTGCATTTCCCCATAATAATCTGCTGAGAACCGTTGAATGTGTACCGATATGTTTGGTTGTAAGAGAGAAACCAGTGTCTGGAACTTTGATGCGAAGACATCAAGCTGCACAAGTATTAAAAATGCACTTTTTACTGGTTTAGAGGGAAGGCAAGAGTGAGATTGTGTACTCATGAGAATAGCTCTTGTTTGCAAGGGGATATATGCAATGCCTCTTAAAAGTAATACCTTCCTATTTCTATTTCCTCTCTCTCTTTGCTTTTTCTTCCGTACTTTATTGATCTGATGTGCTTTTGCCCAAATTGATCCCTGAGGTTATAGATCAGCCCTTTAAAAAAATCTCCTTGATAAATGTGGAAGCTGGGAATACCCTTTACAGCAACTGTGTGGTGAATTTGTCTGCTTACAACATGTGCAAAAGATGTAGAGGTAGGATCTGAATGTGATCTTCAAAATATCTCATTACACCATGGGAATGAACTGATTTAAACAAACCAGTACACGACCTGCTCACCTAATGCTGGGGAACTCAGATAGCAAGGCACAACCATTGCCTTTATATCTGGAATTTCACATTTCAAAGCTTCACGTACTAAATATTGATTAAATAACAGTGTATTAATTAGAGAAACCTCTGATGTTTTCTTAGTACTAGAAGATTCTTAAAATACATCTCTTCTTGTTCAGGCAGAATTAAATTAGACATTTCAAAAAATTATTTAGCAGAAAGATAATAAAAAAATAAAATAAAAACCAGTTCAGTGCTGCTCAAGCGCTATTAGCACACTAATACGTATTTTCTCTTTTCCCTTTTCCCTTGAATTATGGCTATTTTATGCATGTTTTAGCTGAAGGCATTGCACCTGCCTGAGATTATTACCAAATTGACTGGACAGTTAGTTTTACACTGACTGAAATATCTTTTTGTCTTCAACCAGCCTTTTCATAAATGTATTGATTCATTCACAAGTAAGGATTTGTGTGATTCATCAGCTTATCTTGCTAATGAATTTCTATTGCATTTAACCTTTTGGTGCCACAGAGGGTGCCAAGGCTGTGAGTGGTTTGTGCCCCAGACTTTCATATTGTTGCGCCATCCTTGCCAGAGAAGAGTATTTTGCCAGTGAGCTGTGCTTAGGGCTTTTTTTCTTTGCCACAGGCAATTTCTTCCTTCAAACTAGTACATAAATAAAATATTTGTTCACGCTTCTCTCTAAGCGAAGCATACAGGGGAAAATGTTTACTCACTTATGCAGAAAGTGATATCTGTTGCAAAGAGTAAATCCTCATTTTCATATTTAATGAAGCCATAATCAATGGTAATGGATGAAGATTGCATTAAAGAAATCTTAATGTTCCTCTCAAGGGAAAGTAATTTTACTGGAAGCAAGCTAGTTAATCAGCCTCAGAAAAACTATGTATGTTTTATTACACAGGCAGGTTTTCCAAGGATAAAGTAGGAAATGTAATAAAAACATTAGTCAATTTTCATCTTCAGAAATTTATCACACATGGCAGTTATGTTGGTTTCCTTTCTCAAGCACACAGTACTAGTCTTCTTGTTTAAGTTTACAAACAAAAGAGGCTGACATTACTGAAATATTTATTCTGCCCTTTGTGTGATTTTCATGCAGACAACAGTTAAATTTCCCCATTAAATGAATCTTGATAAAAGAGCTAAACAGGAGGAGCACAAAGAGCAGCAGCCAGACATTTCCCTCAGCTTGTGTTATATATTTACATCAAACTTCAGAGGTTTTATCCACAGCAACTCCGCAGAGGTCTGTGCACTGGGATGCTCATGTGCAACCCAAAGCGTTCCCTGTGGTGGGGAAATGAAGATCAAGAACTTGGCACCATGTCCAGCTGGCAGAGCTGCTGCTCCCCCCGGGCCACTGGGGGACCTGCCTGGATCAGCCAGGGTAGGAAGAGTCCTGCACTTAAACACTTTCTTTCTGTCTTATTTGGGCTGCCAGTGCCATCTCCTCTATGGCACAGCCATGCAATTAATAAATGCAAACCAGAGACATTCCGGAATTGTTTTACTACCAAGATTTGACACAGTCTCCCACAGCATCCTCACAGCTAAACTGAGGGAGTGCGGTCTGGACGATCAGGCAGTCAGGTGGACTGCAAACTGACTGAAGGAAAGAAGCCAGAGAGTTGTGGTCAATGGTCCCGTTGGAGGCCAGTACCTAGTGCAGTGCCTCAGGGGTCAGTACTGGGGCCGGTATTATTCAATATATTCATCAATGATTTGGATGAGGGAATAGAGTGCACTATCAGCAAGTTTGCTGATGACACCAAGCTGGGAGGAGTGGCTGACACGCCAGAGGCTGTGCTGCCATCCAGAGACCTGGACAGGCTGGAGAGTTGGGCAGGGAAAAATGTCATGAAATGTAACAAGGGCAAGTGTAGAGTCTTGCATCTGGACAGGAACAACCCCAGGTTCCAGTGTAAGTTGGGGAATGACCTATTAGAGAGCAGCACAGGGTAAGGGACCTGGGGGTCCTGGTGGACAGCAGGATGACCATGAGCCAGCACTGTGCCCTTGTGGCCAGGAAGGCCAATGGCATCCTGGGGTGTATTAGAAGGGGGGTGGTCAGAAGGTCAGAGAGGTTCTCCTGCCCCTCTACTCTGCCCTGGTGAGACCACATCTGGAGAATTGTGTGTACAGTTCTGGCCCCTCAGTTCCAGAAGGACAAGGAACTGCTGGAGGGAGCCCAGTGCAGAGCAACAAAGATGATGGAGTAGAGCATCTCCTTATGAGGAAAGGCTGGGGGAGCTGGGGCTCTTGAGCTTGGAGAAGAGGAGACTAAGGGGTGACCTTAGTAATATTTACAAATATGTAAAGGGAGAGTGTCACGAGGATGGAGCCAGGCTCTTCTTGGTGACAACCACCAGTAGGACAAGGGGTAATGGATTCAAACTGGAACACAAGAGGTTCCACTTAAATTTGAGAAGAAACTTCTTCCCGGTGAGGGTGACAGAACACTGGAACAGGCTGCCCAGGGAGGTTGTGGAGTCTCCTACTCTGGAGGCATTCAAGACCTGCCTGGACACCTTCCTGTGTAACCTCATCTGGGTGTTCCTGCTCCGGCAGGGGGTTGGACTCGGTGAGCTTTTAAGGTCCTTTCCAATCCCTGACATTCTGTGATTTGACTATAGGATTGAATGACCATAGACATTCTATTGTGCCTGGCTTACAGTTGAAGGACAGAATGCGTTTGACTAAAGACTTCAATATAAACCTCTTTTGTACAGTAATAGTCTGTGGTTTTGATGGTCTAAGAATATGAGTAGCATATGTTTATAACGGAAAAGAATATTTGTTCATCCAACATCGGAAACAGAAGACTACCTTTAGGGCACCAAGCCCTTTTGAAAGGTACCCTTGAAGTAAGAAATATGTACTCAAAAGATTTTCTGTTTTCTTTATATTATTCAGTCAGTTAAAAACAATACTGCTTTTCAGCAAATAATGTTGGTTTGTTTGTTTTGGAATTCAATGGGAATTTCAGTTTCTACGTGTGCTACAGAGAACCACTCAAGGTGGAGGCATAACCTGGTCTTCAGTTCAGTGAATTTTACAGTGAAAAGCTCCTCTCTGGAATAGCTATCGTGGTTACTATCAGTACAGGGAATGTTTTAACGGTATCAGCAGCCAACACAGAGGCTGGAATGCCACAAGAGTAACCGATGGGGCACATGGCTGCATGGAGGTTGTTTTTGACAAGCTCCTGCCTGTTCCTTTGACTGAGGAAACAAACAGACAGATTGCATCTTCATAGCTTCTCTTATTCCTGAAAGACCTTTAGTATTAGTTTGATATAGCTGAGAATCAAGTCAATTACTTGTGTGTTTGGAAGAAAAGCTGAATCAGCCTTTTCAATTTATATGTTCAGAATGAGCCTAATTTCTTATACATGTTTCTTGGAGCATTTTGTATTATGTCTACATAAGGAGAATAGATTGTTTTACAGTTTATAATTAAAATGCAACTGAAAATCATTGATCTGAAAAAGAACAGTATAGAGAAAAAGAACCATTGCTTATGGTTTCAAGCAGAAGCTGAAAATGAAGCACAATCTCTGTTGTGCTCTGGGACTGCCACATTTTTAGTGAGTCTCCAGCTGTTTGTAAATGTACTACCTATGGGTCACTGCTGCATGCTGTAGACAGGTAGAAGAAAGGAAAGGAATGGAAAATCTGGAGTTAATGTCAGCAGAAAAAGTATATTGGTAATGCCTTTAAAAGAAACTGTTAATGTTCCCACATATAAAAGCTGGAGAAAACAAGAATGTAACACCATAATGACATAAGCTTGAACTTGGTGATCTAATTGGTTTTCTGACATTCTCATTTCTGTGATTCCTTTTAAGAAGTCTTTTCAAGCTTGTGTAGTTGTGAAATAAACAGAACAAATTGGAATTGTGGAAACTAAATAAATAATGATCTGCTCACCATGTGAATATTACTCCTGTCAGCAGTAGTAGCATTTATTTAACAATTCTTCTGCATTAATATGAATGTATGTATAATAAAACATAGTCCATCTTTCAAAGTACTTGATCCTACATCAGCACCTTGACTAAGCCATCCTTCATTTAGAGAAAGGTGTATCCATAGAGGAAGTGCCACTATTCTGGAAATATTTATGTGGACAGTACTTGGGAACCAGCTTGCTTGCTAAAGTGGGTTTAAATTTCAGGACCTTAAAATTCTATGGTTACTAAATATTTGAAGAAGGTTGAAACCTACCAGAGCAATACCCCTTCAGTACATCCAAGGGCAGGAAAGATGATGACAGTTTCATTTTGTGTTGTTCTTGTGCTGATGTATTTCAAGAGGCCTGTGTTTCCTTCTAAAACCTCTGGCCTACACTCTCTGCATAGACTGCACATATAAAAATAAATGTTTTTCATTTTCTGTAACTCTCCAGCAGTACAATAAGAGACCTCAAAGCAGTTGAGTAGTGTGTCAAATTGCAGTGATTCATAAAGCAGTATGGCTCTGCGTGCCCCTTGAATGGGTCACCATCAGCAGCTTTTCATTCACTCCTTTTCTATGTGATGAAATAGCCTCAGAAAATTAAGCAAGGTTAAATAATTTGGGCTTTCAGAATCAACAGTGACAGATTTCATAGGCTGTCTTTTTAAGCTTCCCTGCTCACATTTCCATTTTTCCATTTTATGTGCCTGGTGCATATTTCTGTAGTAGCCTCTGACTCTAACGTAGGAGGGTTTGGGCATAAGTATGAGGGTTCTTGTTGCTGCCAGCTGGGCACCAACTGCACTTGCTTTACGCACTGTCTGTCTTTAAGGGAAGTACTGCAGCCACTGGATGTGCTAGATCTGAATGACATCTCCATGTCAGCATCTTTTCCTCTGGTGTTGCCATCACAAGGATTCTTGATGGACTCAGAGGTCACTCACTTCTACAATAAGTCAAATAGCCCTTTTCTGCATGATTTCTTCCATTGTCAGTGAGTAAATCGTATCTAATATGGATGCAGGAAGGAAAATGGGCAAATCTTAGGTCATCTTCCAGCAGCAGGTGTGACGCTGTGTCCCCTTACGAATCACCCAACTCTGAATATCACGACACTGTGCAAGAGTCTGCCCCTGGAGCCGGATCGGCAATAGCTTTTGTTAGCAGAGCAAGTTAGTGAAGTAATTTCTAGGGTTGTGCTTTGTATACACTGCTGCTCAGGATGAAACTAATTGGCTGCCATTGTCTTTTCTCTCATTTCTGTTCAAAGTTCTTTTGTCTGTTCCATTGAGGACAGGGAAGCACAGACATGGCAAAGGAATCACGTTCACAGTTCCAGCCAGTCTAAACAACATCTTCAGGTAGTCATAACCACGAGTATCCCCCTCTCATGAAAATTCTCACTTGCTCTATTACAAAAGCATAAATCTGTTCCTGATTATATGGATTCTGTTTAAAGGAAGGAATTAAGTAGTTTTATCTTACGGCAGGATGCCAGGGATATTTGTACTGCAAGTCCTCATTTTGTGGTTTAAAAAAAGTGTTTCATTACTGAGTATAGAACTTTTTATATTGCTGTAGGGAATTCAGTGATGAGGAAAACATTCCACAATATCATAAAGGAAAATTAGACTTGCAGGAGATTATGCAAATGAAACTGTTTTCTTACAGAGGGAGAGGGATCTTTAAATCTCCTTTTGTTCAGGTTTTGTATGTTTGCGTACATGAAATAAACTGGGGAAATCAGAAATTTTTTTCTCTCTCTTTAAATTCCAGTGCTGGTTAGTATTCTGTAATTACTTCTCCGTTACTGTGTTTAGGACTTGAAACATTACACGGGAATTTTACGTATGATGCTTTCTAAAGTGCCTCTGAACATAAAAGTCACTATCTTACATTTTGTAATTATTATAGCTGTTTGCCTTACACATTTGTATATTTTTCAAGTATTCTAATTGAATAAACCACGTAAAGAATCAATAGAACCAATTTTGTGCAGTAGAGTTGCAAAATATAGCCTTTTCTAATAACAGGTGCATTTATTGTAATCACAGTATCGCAGTATGTTTGGGATTGGAAGGGACCTCAAAAGATCATCTAGTCCAATCCCCCTGCTGGAGCAGGAACACCCAGGTGAGGTCACACAGGAACGTGTCCAGGCGAGTTTTGAATGTCTGCAGAGAAGGAGACTCCACAACCCCCCAGGACATGGATAGAGCAGCTAAGAGATGATACTAAGCTGCTTTTTTGTCATGAGAGGTTCTTTGGTATTTGAGTCAAGCCAAATCAATGTGTGTAATTCAGCAGATGAAAATGTCGATGAAAAGAACCCGAGTTTGAAACTCATTTGCACTGATGCTAACTAAAAGTAACTTCATTAAAACCTATTTGTTTAATACTTTTTCCTATATCTATAGATCTCTTGTGTATATGTTGGGCTAAGTATATGCATTTATAGAATATAGAAAATTAGCTATGTTACATATAGTGATATAGTACTATTCAAGATGAAATTATGAAGAACACCACCACACAGGCAGTTATAATTGTAGATCTATTAAAATATATCTCCTTACTTCAGAGCAGTACATTTAAATAGATTCCAGTTTTAAGAATGTATGTACTGTCAGATCCTAAAGCATTCATTTGCTTTTACAGGCCTGTAATGTTCCTGTGCTATTATTCATAGTCTCATTCCATCATCGAGAAGTCAAAACTTGCCAGAAATTACCACGTATCCAGTATCACAGTGTGTCCACATGCAGTAACTAGGACAGAGGAGAAAATGAAAGTATTTTATAAAGTTTGCCTGGAAAATTGAAAGTCATGATTTATAATCTGTTTCTATCTAAGTGCCTTATAAATGGTTAACCAGTTTTGAATAAATCTTTCATAAATGTTTAACTGAGGGTCACTGGGTTGATTTTAATTATGGCTTATAAACATCTGTAGCGTGCTTAACTGATAATCTAATTTGTAAATATGTACATATATTTCCTGCTTTAGAAACACACACACAACTAGAGAATGAAAAATCTTCTTAACTGCTTTTTGCTAATTGCTTTCCAACTGTTGTACCCTGGTGTCACTTTGCAGCATTTCCATTTGTGGTGCCTTTGTGGTGTCCTGCACAGAACTGCTCAGAGGGATCATTATCCAGTGCTCAGACCTTGGCATATCAGTGAAAAAACCTACTAGTTTAAAAAGAAGATTTTTTAAAAATAAACTGTAAGAGTACATTAGATTAATCATGATCTTTTTTTCCTGACACAGGAATGTCATTGTTTTGAAGCAGCAGAAAGTGTCTATCTGCGAAGCTTAAGTAATACACATAGATTCCATAACTGATATGCCAACAGAACATTTATCAATTTATTTGCTGCATGTAAATGTGATAAAACACATCTGAAATGAGCATAACTAGGTCGTTTTGCAAGTGGGATGCAGCTGAATAATATTGTGAGCTACTGCTAAGAGTGCTAAATTGGAAAAAAAACTTCAGTGGTGCTTTTCTGCAGTTTCTACTACCTGCTAATTTTCCAAAAGAAGGAACTGATTTAGGGATGAAGTCTAAGCAGAGAGTAGCAGCACTTTGCGTTTTATTTAGTACAGAACCCAGGTGTGAATGTTCCTTCTATTAATAGCAAAATTTTCTTATTTCCTGCACCAGCAGATTCCCAGTGAAGGGTTGGGGCAGGGAGGAGAGGAGAGTCTCAGGTACCAGGGTGAACCTTTTCTAGTTGGATATAAGCAGCTTAGTTATTGAGATAGCAACTGCTTTATGTTACCTTTGTATGCAAATGTCAGTGCAAATGATAGAAATACTCTCGCATTATTGCTTGTCATCATAATAACTATTTCGTAATTGTTAGTTTTCATGAAGAAAAGCCAGTTTCTTTATGGACTGAAAGTCTAAAGGACACTTAATAATTTTTGAGCAAGCTGGACTAAGTGGACGGCAGTCGGGCCACAGGGCAGTTTGCACAGGACCTGTTTCTGGGAGCCTTTGCTTTCACGGAGGTTTATAAACTCCCATTTTATTTTTTGCTGTTGTGTTTGATTCCAACAAATAAAATACTGGTTAGTAGACTACAATATTTCATGGTACATGAAACTGAGAGAATGGCATGTAATAAAGGCAGTAATGTAATGCACACATTGTTTATTTGTTAAATGCAAAAGCTATATGGATCGTTAGAGGAGGTTTTTCATTCTGAGATTTTTTAACAGGATATCTGAATGCATCTGGAAGTTTTGAGTGGAACTTAGTCTCAAACAATGACTTCAAGGACAGAAAATATTGCTGCTATGCAATATACAGAAATAAGCATTTCTCTATGGAGTCTTAATCTATGTTATTAAATATATTCTATTTGGGGCAAGTATTTATGTATATTTTAGTATCGATTGTGTTTGTTAAAGGGGGAAATATCTGAAGAATTCAGAAAATATACACAGAGAAATCACATGCTTGATATCTTTAGAGCTTAATTTGTTTGAGAACATTGTACTCGTAGCATCATGCAAAAGGCTGGTATATTAGCACCAGCATTTATCCGCTTTTGACAACAAAACCAATTTGTGACCAGTTGTGTAGTTTTAAAAGTCAATGCTTGCTTGAGTAGTCATGACTGTTTATTTTTTTAAACTTTATTGTCACTGAAAAACTTGTAAAATATGCTGCCTTTGATTTGCTTTAGCAAGGTGGGTTTAATTCTTAGTTGCACTGTGTCAACAGATATATTCAGTGAAAAGATCATTATCAGATCTGGTTGTTATAGGCATAGAAAATACAATATGCTCAACAGAATGCTGCTGGGATTAGTATCAATGGGTTATTTCATAAGTGGCATCTAAATGAATGAAATTACAAACTGTTCTCTCTTTAAAGTAGTACATTTGAATAAAAAGCTAAGGGAATTCCCTGAACAAAAGAGTTTGAAGCTATTTAATGTTTCTGGTAATATCATAAAAATACATAATAACTTCATTTGACATTGGTACATTTCATTGGAATACCTCTCTCCTCTTAGACTTTAAAGATCTGTCAAGAATGTATTTTAAGCTACAATTTTTCAAATTTGACAGAGAGAGAAATTATTGTGGCTCACTTATAACTGTCATAGGTATTTTGCTGTACATAAAAAGACATAAAATAATTACAGTTTAAAGATACCAAGGTTGATAAGTTTTTGGTTTTTTGTTTTGGGCTGGTTTTGTGTGTGTGTGTGTGTGGTGTGGTGTTGGTTTTGTTTTGGTTTTGTTTTTTTTCTTTAACACATGTTAGGTTGTGGGGGTTTCATAAGTGACTGGTCTTGCCAAAAGTCAAGGAATTTACAACATAGCTGTAGTAGGGATTCTGTAGTTCTCTTCCCTTGAGTTTATGTAAATATCATGTGTAATAACAGATTGATGATCTCATCCGATTGTGAAGTATACGGTGGTGTCAGGGAAGGATATTAGCAGTATTAACAGACTTCTTTGAGACAGAAACTGTGACTCAATACTGACCTTGACTTTGCTGACTAGCAGGGAGATTTACAGCTCACATCCATAGAAAGTACGATTTCATATAAGTTAGTGGAAAAACTAGATCCCAGAAGCACAAGGGGTATAAAGTCAAATATTTCTTACTTGAAACATTTCTCACTTGATTTTTCTCACTGAAGCTTCATGTGGAAGAAAACCAAACTCTTAGAGATCGTATCCTGAAGGCTGATATCTTTTTAAATTGTCATTCTTCCATATACCTTACCCCAGGGTTCCACTCAAAATTACGAAATTGCTGAGGTGGAAGGGAGGCTTTATGCATGTGTTAACAAATTGTGTTTACAGATTGCTTTGGTGCTGTTTTGCTATTGACATTTTCAACCCTGAAATTTTGAAGGCGAAAGTCAACAGGGAACCCAAGACAGGGCCACTTCTGTCTGCTTCCAAGTCCCATTTGCTTTTCCATTTGCTTCTAATAGGAAGGAAGGAGGGAGCAATGGACTTTCACCTGTTATGTCTGTATTCAGAGCATCCTTTGCACAGGCCAGACCCACATTTTCCTGATGAGGCAGTATTTCACTAAAGTCCTGAATCTGAAAAGTGAAAAAGGAAGTGAAGAGTTCGGTTGTTATTCTTTATACGCCTGATAGATGCCATTTAATACAATAAGACTGAACTACTAGTATGCATTTGATGTGCTTGCCTACAAAAATTGTCCTAACTGAAATCAGACGTTTGTTTTGGGACAGAAAATTATCTTCTACTTTGTGCAAGAACCAGGTACAGAAGTGACTGAACTTGTTGGCTGTATAACACTATTGCCAATTTCTAGTGGTCTTCATCCCAGAAAGCAGTCTATAATTCTGACTGCCTACAGTTTAGGGCTCACCCAGGTATGTATAGCATCACAATGTGGGAGAATAGGAAAAAAGTAGTCAAAATGGATACTCAAAGACAGATACATCTGTTGTACTCCAAGCTGCCCCACACCTGAGCCGTCTCCTCACCAAAGACCTTGTTGCCAGGCTGATACAAAGTTCTCTGTAAGATGAGAATCTCAGCTTTGAAATGAGGGAGCAGTGAAAGTCATGGTAGAAGGAGAGCTTATGAGCAGTCTTTAGATATGGTTTATAGCCCTTGGCTTTATTTACATCCTCGCCAGCCAGCTTGGAGAGTTGAGGAATAAACCTACTTTTCTGCTCAGCTAAGCCAAGACATGGTGGAGAGACATGAAGGAAAAGGCTCATTGAATTAGGAGGTTTTAGTAGCTGAAATCAGTTCCCTGCAAGCCGTGTCACCCACCTGATGTTCAAGTGTGTTCAGGTTAAGGGCTGTGCAAAACTATTTGGTGGAAAGGTAGAAGTGTCTTGTCATATAAAATCTGTTTCTGGGCCTTTCTTCTTGACACAATAGGGCGGTGACTGATACTTGTTTTCTTTGGGCTGTGAAAGAATATGTGCATATGTATAAATATGCTTGAACAAGCCTGTGACTTAATGACACTATATTTGGACACAGCTCCACAAATCTTCATGATCTCCAAGTATCCAGTTGCTGACAGTGATATATCGTAAACTGCTCTGTGCTTAATTATTAATTTTACATTAAGGAGTTCAACGGTCAATATTTAGATGTTTTATGACACACAGAGCCTTTTCCATACCCATATTTTCTCTGCAGAGACATAATGTAGCCCTTTCAATACTAAATCAATTGCACACAAAGTTAAAATAACTTGATTTGTTGCTTCGGGTCCTTTCCTAACATGACGCATCAATTCTAAAGGAGTAAGAACAGTGATATCGTGGCCTGCTGTTAATCCTGCAGACCTCCACTTTTCAAGGGTCAAGTGTTGGTGCAGACTGGCATGTGTCCCTGCAGCTGTATGTAGTCCTGAAGTGGGAAAGAGAAAGTCTTCTGGAGTGTGTGATACTAGAATGAAAGTACAGGGGAATTATTTTCTTCTGACCCTGTTTTCCACATCTGTAGTGAGGGACAGAATTAATAGGAGCAGTATCACCTATTGTAAGCACCTGGGAGTTTGATATCTTTGCTAAGTTAGATTTCCTTCAGAATTAATCAGTTCTAAAGATGCTTCATCTCACTTTTCTTAGGTATTTAGCTTAGAAGGGGATGAACTGCATCCAAAATTGCCACTCCCTCTTCAGTGACTTAAACTTAAAAGACTAGATATCTGAGCCTAAAATGATTGTAACTGATGACTGAAATTAAACACACTGTCTAACCCCAAACTTGCTGAAATTAGTGACTTAATTAGTGACTTAATTCAGGAAAGAATATCAAGACCGCTACTGAAAACATGTACCACACACCCCAAAGTGTATTCTTGTTACACATGTGGACAGAGTTTTTGAAACCTGTGATTTATAAGATATTTTCAAAGAACCTGCTTTAAAATCATAGTGCATACTTTTTCAGCATCTGAATCATTTATTAAATTTGGATATCCATGGCTTTAACATTTAATTTAACCAAAAAGGAGGATTTTGAGTAGGGCTGCAAAGATTTCTATATGCAGATACTTCAATCTCAAGATGAGGAAATGGCTGAAAAAAATTCTATCTTTTATTATTCTAGAATGCTATTAGGGAATGAGTTGCTGCCATGGGCTTGATTTAAAGGCTGACCGATTCGAAATATAGGTTTCCAGAATAAATGATTGTGTTGATCCTTCCTCATTGTGGACTCCTTTACTGTGGGAAGTCATTGAACTTGGTTCAGAGGAACGTGCAAGGAAAGAATGAATTCTTTTAAAGTAAAAGGATATCTTGCCAAGATGTATCTTATGATCCTCTGTAAGGATTTGTTCAATACTAAGTTTGAGAGCTTACAATCACATATTCCACTCCTGTTGGTAGTTCTAAAAGGAATTAGTGCATCTTTGGTATGATTTATCTAGAAAATGCAATGGACTTAATGCAATTCTCTTGATGAAGATCAAGGAGTAGTTGCCTAATTCATTTATTGTGTCTAGCAGTGAAGTGTGTCTAGAAGTTCATTATGAAATATTGTCTGGGCTGGATGAATTTTAATAACTTTGACAGAGGAGAAAGTGGGACGTCAACCAAATTATTTATCCAGTAGTTCATCTAAGGAAGAAGGGAACAAAAACCAAAACTCACCTCAAAAGGTCCTATATTAAGACAGAAACACCCTTCAGATAAAAACGTTCAGATGTTTAATAGATCAAATGACTAGGACTGGACAATGAAATCAATGCAAAGATGAAATCATACATCAGAATAAGTGTGTGCTCTGATTCCTACAGATGAAGCTAGAAACAATATAAAACGATTTACCTCCCTTTCCTGAGGTCTGATTCTTCTTTCATTTGCACTACTTTTGTAATATTGAAACACCCTTGGCCTAGGTGGATTAATTTTGGATTGAATGTAGATGGTAAGAATCACAGTGACAGAATCCTGGATAACAAGGACAGGTATTTCAATTATATCCTCACTTTGTAAAGTGAGATTAATGCATAACCAGTTCATATTAGTTAAACAGGCGAAGAACAAAGATGACTTCTAAGGAGCAGTTACTGATGACATGTATATTGGTGTCTTATCATTATCCCATATCCATGTGGGGAAAAAAAAAAAAAAAGATACTTGTGTTAAGTTGCTGGTAGCAAGAAGGTAAAAGGTCTAATATAAAAGAGGTATGAGAAGGGTGCACAGGTCATGCTTTTCTCTTTCATTTCACATATACATAAGTGAGAAATTAGGAAAGTAGAAAGGGAATAAAAGCAATGCAATGCTGTGTATACCTAGTACAGACCTTCAAGGTTATTCCCATATTCCATAGCCTCACCTAGTATAAATCTTTGCTTTAACAGTGCTGGGCTGATTTAGATCAACAGAAATGCTGGCTCACTGTCTCAAAACCCATTTCTAATCAGGGAAGATTGAGCTTGCACAGAGAGATCTTATTAAAATGTAATATTATTACCTTTTAATCAGGAAGGATGCCAGTGTACCTTACTTGGACATAGAAGAGTAGTCTAAAGTGGTTTCTATAAAGTAATGACGTGGTTTTGATTAAAGCCCACTGAGATGGAGGAGCGCAATTGCTGCCTTTCTTATAAGATATTTTGAAGAACCAATCCATCCCCTTACAAAAGTAGGTAGTTTGATGAATGGAATCTTCCATCTATGAAGTGTGGCCCTGATTTGTGAAAATATTACCTTCTTAGAAAAATCTCTGCATTTTGTTGTTGTTCTTGAATGAGTCCTAACGCAGAGTATGCACACAGTGTATGCGGCTTGGCTTTCTTACTACCTATTCCACAGACTATATTTTTATGGTATTTAAAAACAAAAAAGGCACTTACTGTCAATACATTACATTGCTTTTTTTTTTTTTTTCTCACTTTGAAATAATTTGTTGTTGGAATGAAAGGAAAAATATTCCTCTCATTTCCTTTTCATTTTCAAAGTGTTATTAGATTTCAATATACTACTGATTTAAAATCTCCATTTGGCGCTGATCTCTTTCATTTCCAGAACTTATTTAGCTAGTTTCCCTCCTGCCTTACAAACAGTCTTAGGCTAAATCGAAATATGACTGAAAAACACCTCTATGTTGGTGCTGTTATTGGCACAGGATTTCTCCATTAAAAAACAAAATAATAATAAATAATAATAATAGCAATAATAATAATAGCAATCCAAAGTGTTACCTTGATTCTTTCTCAACCCAAGGTATGTCCTCACAGCCCCATGTCTCCAGTGCTGTTGCTCCCACTCTACCAGTGCACCCAAGTTTCCTTCCAAAGGACACTAGTGCTGTGAAGGGTTGTGGGCTGGAGTATGTCTAGGGTATTTCCTTGGCTCCAGGAGCCTGGTACATGTTGCTAGAGCTCCAAATCCAGAGGCTTTCATGGCCTGATGGGCCGGTGAATGTGAAGTAGGTTCCCCATGGTTATCTGTGTTTTGTTTAATAAGGGCTAAGAGAAGAGCTGTTCTTTTTGCCATTCCTGTAAGTACTCAGGACACTAACTCTTCTTGGCAGGGCTGGATAGGGACAAGGTGAAAGTGGCTTTGAAGTGAAAGATGGCCAGATCTCTCCCAGAAGTTCAGAATGCAAATAATTGACAATCCTTTTCTACTAGCCTCAGTGAAATCTCTGAAACATCTATTTTATTTTCTTCATTTATCTTGATTAAGAATCCCTCTCTGCTTAGAGGCTAGGAGAAACTGGATATTAACTTCTTTTTGGGGGGGAGAAAGCTAAATGATTAATTTTGTCTGATTTTCCGTCTTGAGATTTAGGGAAAGCTTTCTACTGCAGTTGAAAGGTAATTTCTCATGGGTATTTCTGGATATGAAATTTACATCAGACTTTATATATTTGCATTACTTTAAAAATTGCTGTCTATTAGCAATTTGCATTGCTCTAGCCAGAACTATACCACCCAGATAAACAGGGAAGAGGAGAAGAAAGGGAAAATGCTAAAGAAAAAGGTAGAGAAAAGCTAAAAGAAAACATTTGGATTATAAACCAGAGATAAGTGCAGGATATGTATTTTTAGTAAGCTCTCTGCTTAGCTGTTCTTGACTATAAAGTTTGCATCTGCATTTAAACAACTTGTATACGTCTGAAATCAAATTTGAATGATTGCAGGCAATTCCAATTTTGCACGGGAACTGGGAAAACAGCATTGGTGAACCTTATGTGTTGTGAGCATCTCTGACAAAACATTTCAGCTGTCAAAAAGTTCAGATGAAAGGCCTGAGTGTGAATGAGCAAGTCAGCCTAAGCAAGAGATGCTGAGTCTTATCTCGGCTCGTTTTATAAAAGGTGAGGAAAGAGCTTGGCATCCTCCATGTCCACTGGTGCACTGATGGCCTAGAGTTTAGCTGCGTATTTTGGGCATTGATCTACCCGCTCTTAGGACCTGAGGTTGCTTTCTGGCCGCTGTTTGCCAAAAGCATTTGTCATTTGTCATGACGGATTGTGGAAATTTCTTCATTTGAGGTTTTCAGAAAAGAAACCGGTAGTCTTCTGTATCTTTCCAAGAGTGGTCCTGCATTGTTTTGAGGGGAGATGAATTTAATGATGACTCAATGTCCCGTCTAGTCTTTATTTCCTGTGATTTTTATAGCAGACTTCCAGTGCTAGCCAAGCTCCAGAGAAAATGTGGGCCCTCTGTGTTTTCTGAGTGTGCGTAAGGCTGAATCTTACTCTTTGTATGTTTAATAGCTATTCTTTCACACATAAATCACTGTTCTGTCATATCCACCTGCTGTGAGATGTTCACTGCATAACATCATTTACATTAAACAATTGACTTCAAGAGAATGTGTTATATTGCTTTATGAATTATCTGACATATAAGATTATGTTATGAATTTGCAGTTAGAATATTAGAACAGTGGGACTTTTTATAGCTTGTGGTCATGATCAAAGAAGTAATTCATGCCTTTTCTTAATAGACTTCACTGGTCAAAAGGGAAGCAGACATAAGAGACATTTATTTTTCTACTGATCCAGAACTTAGGCAGAATCCCAGTTAAGAAAAAAAATCTTACCCAATTTGCGTAAGTCTGAAGCCTGTTCATATCTGGAGAGAGGGGAAAGAGATGTTTTTCATCTACAGCTCTATTTTTTGAAGTCTTCTTTCACTGATGTTGTAGTTTCCTGTCCATCTGAAGGCTGTAAGCGAACAAGTGTGAAGGCTTCCCCCTGTCTAAGCAAGGAAGACGTGTTTCCTGACAAGATCACAATGATGTCAAGTAGAACTTGGTGAACTGTTTAAGGGAAAATGGAGTTATAGTAGGTATAATTTGGTGAGGAGCTTCTAACAGCAGCAGAGCAGTCACTGTTCCTTTCCTCTACTATTTCCCTGGTTCCTATTGTCTGAAGGTTTATATTCACATTCAAGAAAGGATAAACTTGGTTTAGGAACACATCACAGCACTTTCATTCTCAGGGACCTTGTGTGTTAAAATATTAAACCCTTTTACTTTTTAAATGTGAATTGTTTATATATATATATATATATAAATATATAAAAAATTATTTTTTAAAAAAAAAATTTTTTCTAAGTTGAGGAGTTTGACATGTACTCTGAAATACAGAACATTTCCACCAACCAGCCCTGTTCCTCTTACCTAAAAGCTTTTAATAGCTATGTCACTGCATGTCAAGGTTTCTGTTGTTACTTCTATACCTGTATATGTTCAGACAAGGGGGAAGCTTGAAAGTAGTACAGTTGGCATAGAGAAAAAACAGCCTGTTGCTTTCCCTTGATGGACTGACTGCTTGGGAATAGCTTTTGGTTTTGAGTTTGAATATAAATATGTGATGAAAAGTAACTGGCACATAAAAACAAGAAGCCATCTGAATAAGTTAACTTTCAAATGTGCTTCTACCCATCTGTCTGGCAGTCTGTCCCTCAAAACTTTTGAACTCATCACTCAGTTTCCACTAATTTTCTCATGGGGGTAAAGTTGTCTGAAGGAGTACTTTAAATTCATGTAAGTCTCATGAAAATAAAGGAGGAGAAAAAGATCTTGTTAATGGTCCTGCTAAGAGAATGACTGAGTTTAACCCCTCTAAGACATCACGTTGTCTATCCAGGAGATGAACCTTTGGACAATACCAGATAGGAAATGAAACTTCCTTGATTTTAGTCCTCATGCAACGGCCTGTTTCATGCTATCTGTAGTCTATCAGACAAATGCAAAGACTACATGCAATTTGTGTGTGTGTGGGAAGCCTGCACAGTGTCTAAAATGTCATCCCAATTGGGGACCATTGAGTGGTGACCTTAATATTATGAACGAATAAATAATGCTTTTTTTCACATACTTCATAATTTCTTGTGTTTTCACACAGTAGAGCACAAGTTTCATTATACATATGCTACCACAAAATCTTGTAACCTGGTATGTACTGGTAATATATGCATGATTTGGGAATCGTCAGTGAGGCTAATAATTTTCACTGGTTTTACCCCAAAATTTTACACTAAAGAAAGAAATATTCATAACACTACAGACAAAGCACAATATGTCAAAGTAGCATCCACGTCACATAAACTCAAGTAATGCAAATTCATTTACTGACATTTCTTATATCAATGTCTTGCCTGGAGCAGCAGATACCTGAAAACTCTTAACATTGTTTTCAGTCATGTGACGCTCTATCTTACAGCATGGCCAGGGACCATACTGTATATAACTCATTCTCAAGAAATCCCAGCACTGAATAATTTATTCTACTAAAACAGCTGTGCTACTGATGAGAAAAAAGGTTAAATACTAGTATTGCTAGTATGGCTGACCCGTCCATACATCCTTACTGTTCTGTCATAATGTTCAACTAGGAATGTCCCATTCTTTCTTATTCAATTTATATGTTTTCTGACTGCATTAACTCTCTATAGATAGTGGCAATTCTTAATAGGTCTTCATCTCAGCTTAACATTACTGAAGTTTCTTTTGTGTATCAACAGAAGTTTGTTTATTATTCATTCTACGACTGACGGTTCACGGCTGCATCTCTCCACTCATGCTGACTGTAATACTTTGGCATGCCCAGTGATGCTGTCTAAACTCTACTTTTAAAAGTATACACATATCCTGAATTTGCCAGACATGTAAATAGAAAATGTGTAAAAGTCCTGCAGGGTTGAAAATTATTGCCCTATACAAATATACAATATGCTAAGACTGAACTCATTAATTCTTACTAAATGTCTTCTCTGTTGGCCTTCAAGTTTTTAATAACACGCATAAGTTAATAACTGTAGTTGCAATTCAAATGCAGTTGATTGGAGCCGTAATAGACCTTTTTTCTTATATTTGTTTTGTTTCCCTGGGGCTTGTTGTCTTTAAAGTGCAAAATGACACTCAAACATGTAATTAGTTACAATGAGCACAATAGTCAGAACAGTATATTCCTTTCCTCCATTTTCTGAAAGTTGGTGTATTTTTTTTTTCCTGTAGCAATTAATTTAATGTTCTCTAGAGATATAGGCAACCCTCTTGATTTCTTCCTTTTTCATCCCATTTTTCATTCTTTTTTCTCCTTCTTGGGTTAAAATAGCTTTACTTTTTGGAAGTATACCATTGTGCAACTGATTATTATCAATGTACGGAGATACATCTGAACTTATGAAAAAGATAGGAATAAAACTCAGCAATCCAGTCACTTTAATTAGAAAAGTAAACCCTTCCCTTTCTGTAGCAGATGTAGAAAATATTTAACATCTTCAACATACACTGGAGACTCACAAAAAGACTGAAAATAACATGAGAAAATTCCAGTGTGAAGTTTTTGAGCACTGTAGCTGTCATAAAGTTAAAACTGTTGAGTCCTTAAACTGGATAGTATCTTAATATTAGATTCAAAGTCAGTCATATCTTAAGACTTTAGGCTTAAGATATTTCTTCATGTTTAATCAAGCTAGAAATAGGCCTCACTTCCACTACATACCAGTCATTTTTGTTAAGCCAGCAGCTGAATATAATAAATAAATAAAAGGGATGGGAGGTTGGAAGTCATCACATCTACCAGCTGAACTGTTTGCCATGTTCTTTTGTAGTCTTGAGAGAGAGGAAAAAGGGAAAAAGAAAAAAAAAGTTAATAGAAAGGTTATTAAGAAGTAAATAACGAAACGCCATATAGCTTTTCCCAAGGAACCATCTGCTCCAATCACCACGAAATTCTGCAAGCATTGTGTTTTACTTCTTAATGCCTAAGGAGAGTTTTTTTGCCAATATTTCCAATCCAACTTACAGGCCAAATGAGCAATCAGCAGATTGAGAACCGCAGCCTCTGGAGCAATGGCTTGGCTGGTGGGATATAAGTCTGATCAATGAGGAACTTTGGGAGGTGCAAGTAGAGGTTTTGAGTGATTATGGTAATAGAGAAACTGCCCAGAAGGTGTGACAAATAAACCATGAATATTGAAATATACCGAGCCATAACTATACCTTTACTGAGAGACTTCCTCAATGAGTATCTGCACATCATCAGCAGAACTATAAAGTTGCTGATTTTGCAGACATTTCTTCCTCAGCTTGATAAGTTAATATATATTGTTTAACATGATAATGTAGCAAGCTGTTGTTTTGTGGTTTGAAAGCCAGCTGCATGTGATTGATGCCAGGAAAGGAAGTATTTATAAAATGACACTGAATTAGAAGTAGTCAGTTTATGGGTCTGGGGAAATGAATCTTTTATGAAGAATAAAACTTTATGATGAAGGAGTAATACTGAAGAAGCATGCATCTTGAATTAAACTCTTTCGGACAAGATGTAAAATATAAAATTGTATCACTGTATTTTTAGGAAAGAGATCTCTATAAACATTGTCTTTTGTGGTGGTCCAGTCCCAAATGTGTGGTCATGTCTATTCTCTCTGTGAACACCTCAACTAGGACAGGAAAGTTCTTCCTTGGAAATGTCCTTATCGGATGTCTCCAAAAGGTTTCCAGAATGTATTTTAGCTGCTGGTTTACATCTGTTGTGGTTTTTGAGGCATCAACCACAAATACTATCCCATTCTATTTTTTTTTTTCCCCCTATGTAGGGGGTCTTGTTTGTTTTGTTTTAATGGAATAGAACATAGAATATACTACTGTGCTTTGAAAGGAACGGACAGCGTTGAACTCTGGTTAGTTTGCAAACCTGTTTGTGAGCACAGGAGCATAAAGGGATAAGTGCCATAGGACAAGCCATTCTCAGGATGGTTGCAGAAGTCCGGCACTAATGTTCAGCTCAGTACAAGGGCTTTGGTTTTGTTTTCAGACATAGTGTTCAGCAGCTCCTGTGGTTGTTGTAGCAATGCGAGCATATAGGTGATGTTTAGAAAGATTAGTTTTCTGTATTGATTTACATGAACAGAAACCAGTAGAAACCTATATAGACTATATTAATGCATAATGACATCTAAAGACAACCGCAAATTTAATGTGTGTTTTTACATCTGTTTTATTAACTCATGAGAATAGACTAACATTTACTTAAATGTAAATGCCACTTTGATGGTAGCTAAAAACCGATATCTCAAAACTTTTGACAGCAGCAGCACAGAAACAAATGGATCTAATTTGCTACAGCTTTTCTCCTAGAGCTAGCATCTCTATGCAAAATGAATGTCAAATTCTACTCTTCTGGGTTACTGGAATTGCTTATCCGTATACACCAGAGGAATGATTGTATGGAACAAGAAAATGTCCAGTGAGTTGAAAGGTTAAAGAACTGCAGCTGGCAAATCAGAATCATATTCAGCTGTTGTATTAAGCCAGTTTTATGCCAGAGTAACTAGAGATTCGGGGGTTTACGTCAGATCTTAACATCTACAAGTGCCTTCACATTCTTATCATCAGGAATATTTCAGTGGGGCTGTGTAGGGCGACTATATAAATACTACCTGAGAATATATTTTAATCAGTTTCTAAATCTATGCTGATTATGAACTCCTCTAATAGATTAATAATGGCAGCAACTGTATATTCATTTAAAATACAGTCTAAAGTACTGAAGTATTGTATTTTTATGGAGAGAGTTGCGTACCAAAACCCATTGAATTTCACTTCTACTTGGTCATTCTTGAAGGTTTGCCTTAATTCTCATTCTTTCACAGAAGTCTTGTGACTTAGGAGATCTTAATGAAACACATTATCTAATATGAATATAAATAATCTCCTTGAAATGTGATATATATCTAAAAAATAACACATTGGGTTGTACTTGTGAAAAGAGGGTGAATCTTCATTTTTCAAAACAAGAAAGCTGCTCTTTTTTCTTCTGAAGAAGTCTCAAACAAAGTAGGTGAAAATATCAGGGCTAGGATCATCTTGTAAGATTGGAAAACATGGCATGGTATCCAGTGGTAAGCTTCTTTTTGAGCTGTCTGACCTTTAATCACTGGTGAATAAAACCAACATGCTGTCAGATCTTTGTTATTTTTCTCAAGAGGGTAACTTTGCCTGAAGTAGCAATGAAGAAAAACCTTTGAGAGCTTATATTCAAGGTCACTACAACAAGAGGCAATACTTTGTACTCTGGGAAGTACAGCAAAAGAAAAAACAGGAAAAAAAATAAGAAACATATCTAAACAAGGCAGTCGTGTTTGTTTAACAGTGAACCGGGCAGTTGTTATGTCAGGCTATAAGTGAAGCTGGGTTTGTTTTTATTTGTTTGGTTTTTATTTGAGTTTTAAGTGATCTGTGCTTCAGGACCTTCACAAAGCATATAAAATTACTGTTTATCGTTGTACATGGATGATACATATTTCTGTTCTGCAGGATCTTCCAATGTAATGTCTTAGGTTTTGTCTGTGCCACAAGTTTTTAGTCACTTATGGTTTTTTTGCCTCTAAAAGCTGTGTTCACACTCAGAACAGATTATATGGTCTTACAGATCTGTTAAGAAATGAAAATGTTGTATTTGAACTGTTTTTCATCAGCATATTTTAAAATGATACTTGCCCACCAAAGGCCTATAGGGGGAAATAAAGGGTTAGCCACCATATAAGAAATAATCTCTGACAAAGAATTATAAATAACTGTGGTGTTGCAGTTCACACATTAGATAAAGTGGTTCCACTGCTCTGGTGTGTGTGTCTAAGGGAAAGGAAAACACTTGATCCTGTGATGCGGGGGTACGTGTTCCACCAGCTAAGGAGAGAAGTGGCAGCATCTTAGTTCTCCCTGTAGTAACTGTGATTTAGAAGAAGAGTTTTTTCTTCTGTACATCATTTAGGAATCTGTACAGTCAAGAGCATTTACCTTATTGCACTCTGTAGCAGAACAGTATGTTATAGCATTTGTATGTTAAAAAAAAAAAAGCCTTCGTCACTTGAAGCATAGCCTGGCAATAGAGGTGCTTTTTTTTTTCTTTCTAATTGAGGCTGATACAATAAGCACATAAATTTGTACAAATTGAAATTATAATAATGTAGGCTTTAATCATTACAAAGTTTCTTACTGACAGAAATTAGAATGTTCAACCATTCTGAAACTGTACAAGACTTTAAAGTGAAAACAAAGATCTTTCTTATTTCAGCATTGTCATCTTCATTATAAATATCCTGTAGATGTTCTACTTGTAGAATTTTAAGTGAAAAAGATACGCCTGTAGTTCATTTAGTGAAAACCAATTAATCTGAATGGAAACAAAGCATTCAAATATGGGGAAGTTATGCTAGAGTCATATGTGTACTGCAAACCAGAAACACTAGTTTTTTGTTGGCTCAGTAGTAAGTGAAAATAACACAAATACAAGTACAGAGTAAATATCAGGTGAAGCTACTTAGTGGCCTTGATGAGATAATGATGTATTATACCCACCTGGTGCTCACATGCAGCAGCAGAATTTCACATGTTCTTGGTAACTGTGTTCTGTTGTCTGTCCGCGTTTCCCTTAGGAACGACTGTGATGCGTATGACGGCGTTTGACGCTGATGACTCCAGCACAGACAACGCTCTTCTGCGGTACAACATCCTCAAACAGACACCTACCAAACCATCTCCAAATATGTTCTACATTGACCCAGAAAAGGGAGATATCGTTACAGTGGTATCACCTGTGCTTTTGGATCGTGAGGTAAGTGAACATTTTCCTGTTGCCCGTCTGACATTTTAATGTTTGTGCCTATAGTCCTCTTCTGTGATGTGAAAAGAGGTTCAGAGGATTGTGGGGATGAGGATTCAGAGGTTCAACTTTAAGGAACCTCTTAAAAGTTCTGTTTATTTATTGGTTGGGCTTAAGAAGCTAAATGCTCTGATCAATATTTATAAATCTAGCAGTTCATAATTTCTGGGCAAGACATTTAGTGTTGGATGGTGATAGCAAAGATCTCAGGAATAAGTGGAATTCAACTTAGAGTTACCAATAAATGGTTTGGAGGTAGAAAAAGCCCCAAACCTAGTTGTACATACAGCTTGCTATGAGCTTTGTGCAGTCTGGTGCTTTAAATCCTTTTCTAGAAATTTCTTTATGTTGAGTGGACTTAATAGACTAATTAACTTGATATCCTATAGGCAAAAAAAATGAGAGTAGAAAAAAGGAAGAGTAAAGGGACAGGTAGTCTGGATGTGATTCTGAGGTGGATTACCATAGTACTAAAATCTGTGTTTACTAGATCACTAGTAGATGTAGATCACTAACATTATGAGAGCATAAATTGGCAGCAAAGAAAGCTTACATATGATCATTTCATGTTCAGAAGATAATAAAGTAGAGCAAATCTGTTAAGACAAAGATCTAGTTATCAGAAAGTATGAGAACTGGGCACCAACACAAGGATGACTTAAACAGTTACTCTATAATCTCCATTTCCTTCAGTTACATAGCCCTGTGAGCTCTTATGAATAAATGTTCTTTCTTTTTCTGATTTACTGAATTTGTCTTTCTAAGATTCAGGACTGTCCAATGTCTCAAATCCAGCATGTTATTTTTCATTTTAACAAAATGAAAATTATGCCCATAACACTTCAGTTCAGAGAGGTTCCAATTCTGTCACACTTGTGTGGCTGCCCACAGAATCACGCCCAAGTTAAGATGTATATAATTACTACCTTTTTGCCTCAAGTTTTGCTTCTAAATTCATTGTTTCAGTTCAAAAGCTTTATGCTGTTTTCTAAAGTCAGTTTTATTCCTAATAGATAACCGCTCCCCAGATTAAACCAATTTACTCAAAATTAGAAAATCAATAGAAGGGAATGAACATGCCTGCTTTTCCTAGTATCTTCCAAAGGTCACTGGTGATTCATGAAATAATGATGCTGTCCATACAAGAAGTTTGGCCTCAATCGAATGGATATTACAGCTGGGTAGTATATCCTGACAGTAAGATCTGAATTCCTCATGATTTTTAATAATAGTAAATTCAATACCTTTACTTTGAAGGTGACATGGCAATCTGCAGTCTTGTTGAAACTGCAAAGTAGTTTTTGTTGCTGCTGCAAATGCTGTGTGTTTTATGAGCCAAAATGTAGGGCTGCGTAAAATCTTAACACTAAAAACAAGCATTATCTGCAGTTAAAATCCAATCTAGTATTGTCTTGTCAGGTGAAATGCTTGAGAAAAAGTATTGTTTTCCATTTCTTCATGAGATGCTTTGTCATCTTTGTGGGTTTAGCCTCTTCTCCCGCTTCCCTCTTATGTATGTCTTGTGTAGAAACTGGCAGTTGTGTCTCCTTTTTTAAATCTACAGAGTTAACCATTCATGGTCAAAGATGTGTAACTTATATTTTTAACCATAGCAGCAGCTTTTATGGACAAGTGGCCCAATGATCCTGTTCTGAACAATTCTGGTACCCACATAATCTTGAAACTTATAAATTACTCTTATGTATTTCTATATAGCTCATGAAATTGAATTATTGTGAAAGAATTGCATGCCTAAAGTAGAGAGAGATGGGAGTAACATCTGGAGGAGGAAATGTCTGTCTAGTTACTACTCAGGGAATAAGGTACCTGCATATCACAAGGCTTGAAGAAGTGACTTTCAGTATGCTCGAAAGCTGGTGGGCAGGAGAGAGCACTATTTGCCAATGCTCTGTAGGATATCAGCTGATATTGGTGCCTTATTGTTATTATATTTTATCTCAAGAACCTTTGTAGATCTTAAATGTTTTGGCTACTTATCACAGTCTTCTATGAACTGTATTGTAGAGGCATGGGACAAAGAAATGTTTTTTCCCCTGAAAGCCTTGCTACTAGGTGTGTAACATCAGAGGATAAAAAAATCTAGATATGATGTTTGGAGAAGCACTGTATGCAACAGTATTTGTGAACAGAGGAGAGGAATGCTTTTACCTTCTTTTACCTTCTTACCCTTCTTTTGTTGGCATCTCACAGAATCACAGAATGTCAGGGATTGGAAGGGACCTCAAAAGCTCATCCAGTCCAATCCCCCTGCCGGAGCAGGAACACCCAGATGAGGTTACAGTGGAGAACATACTGTAGTATGGCCTAGGGAACAGCGAGGTTTTTCATTAATGTTTGCCATTGCCTGGAAAAGAGAATAGGTGTTGAACAACTCACCTGGTTGTTTTTGATGACTGGGATCTGAGTCAGCAGGTAACTGGGTGAAGCTCATGAAGGTACACATGGTATTTATATGGGGTTGGACAAAAAGGTGCATTTCTGCTGGGAAATTCCACAGCTCTAGAAACTGAAAAAATTGGTCCTGCGGAGTCTGATTATTCATGGCTGCCAATTCAAACCAGCAACTTCTCCTAGGTTTTACTTGAACTTTAAATTGGGTCAAGTGTCTTTGATTTTTATGTCCTTTTCTAGATCTATTTATTTTCTGTTTAAATCTTGAAAGTGAGTACCTGTCAACAGTGAATTATTCTTAGTTGTTTCTTGTTAGGTGTACTATTTAGAACTGTATGAGCCCTAGACACCAATTAAGATGCTGAATTAAGGTAAAAATTTCTATAAGATGGACATGAAGAAGGAAGAAAACTATTTCTTGATAATCATATGTATACACACCAGAGGTTCAAGTGAACTGTTTTAAAGTAAATTAAAACACTAATTAAAATTACTGATATTTTCCTTCTCTTTTAGAAAGTTTTACCACTGCTTGGATCTTGATGCTTTTGGGAAACTTTCCATTTCATTTAAAACAAGTTAACAGAATATAAATTGTTTGGGTCTTTTTGTTTGTTTGGTTTTGATTTTAAGTATCATTTTTTCATATGTGTGTATCAGAGGGAAAATGAGACTGGAGGTATTGCCTACTGAGAGATACTGAGATCCAAAGATACAGGGTGTCTGGCAGGTTTTACACATACTGTGTAGTCCATATTATTTTTCTATGCTTCAACATTTTCAGAAAATTTGCTATGGCATAGCCCCAGAAATTCTTGTTTCAGTGCAAACAGTCAAAATACATGTATTTTTCCCTATAGTAAAATGAAGTGGCACCGTCTAGAGAGATCAGTTTTTCTATCCAACTGAATATATTTTTGAGAATCTTAACAAGCATAAGTAAACCTCTAGGTTAATACTAATTTTAAGGAGATGAAAATCAAATCAAACATTTTTTTCTAGTAATAATTTAGAACTAAAAGTTAATTCGAAGTAGTCACTTCTTAAAAATAAGACAATTTAAAAGGGAAAAAAAGAATTAACTTGTTGCTGGTGAACCTCAAACTGTGCATCTGCATGTTCTTTTAGCTACTTAGGATCAGCTCCAAGGAAAGATAATTTTGTTAAATTCCTGCAAGACTTCAAAATTTCTTTTTCCGTGTCTGGCATTTATTAGGGCTTTTGCTAAACTGAGGGTGTGGAGATGGGAACAATCCCTGGTGTAAGTGACCTCTACTTGAAAGGCTGTTCCAAAGCTCTTCTGTGCATAAAGCAGCAGAAGGAATATGTCATATTAATGGCATCACTCTCTCTTTAAGAGTTGTTTTCTTTCTTTCACTACCTAGAAACAGAAAGGTTGTCTTCAGTCTTTTCTTTGAGTTACCTCTCTGCTTTCAGATCCCAAACCTAGCTATTTTATTTTTTTAGCTTTGGTAGTAATTGAACGGGTGTTTGATTTAACATGGATGGGTGACAGCGTGTGCTTTGGAAGTATTTCCGTACTATAATATCACCTACAAAAGTCTTAAGTAAAAAAAGTCATTCTCTCCACTGTGCAGAAAAAATGTGTGTAGGAATCCCACAGATGACATCCAGCAACTGCTGAGTGCTTTTGATTTCCATTGACATCTGCTGAGGGAAGCCGAGTGCTTCATGCCTTCAAGGAAAGACTTAGCGCCATACAGGATTTGTAGTTACATACCAGTGTATTTTTATTCATAAATTTTTCAGATTGAAAATTGTTTCCAAAAGTACATGATTCTAAGGGTTTGCAGCAAAGCTCAGGTAATTTCTCAAAGTACGTCCATTTTCATTTTCAAAAGGCAGCTAAGGACGTATTTTTGAAGATTAATGTGGTTTCTTGTTTTTTTTCTTTCTTTTTCTTGTGGGAGTTAGGCATCCTTGAATGTGTCAGCAATAAAGATTGAAGAGTGTTAGGGGGCAAATTATACCTCCAGATATCCATCGGATAATACATTTTGATTCATAAATTCAGAGGAGAAGGATGCCCTCCATCAAAGTGTATGATCTGAATGACCTGACATAGAGGGGGAAGAAAAGAAAAAAAGAGGAAAGAAACATTGAGGAAATGTCCTGAATTTTGTATTTCTGGTGTGGAGAGTCCACTTCAAAGTGACACTTCCCTGCAGTGAAAGAAAAATAACGCTCCTCATGTGCATAGGAGGAGAAAATGCTTGTAGTCTTGTAGAATCAACTCTTAAATTTCCTGTATGGATTGGTAATCAGTTTTTCTGCTTACCCACAATGCTATTTTGCCAGGGTTACAGACCCCTCTGCTCTGCAGGAAAGTAACTGTGTGAATTGTATAAATTTTATATGACTAAAGCACTACAAGAAAGCTACTGCCACATTTGCTTAAGTGAAATATTTACTTCTCACAGCTTGAGGAGCAATATGCTTTTGCTTTAGATAGGAACTGCTGTGCTGAATTTGAATTAAAGTTAACAAATAGTTTGAGATATCTGCTGCATGCTGGACTATGTGTTGTCACATATGTTTTTAAACACCTCAAGTAAACCGATTCAAGTATTCTGTGATTCTGAGTAACCCTGGGCTGGATTCAGTTAAAAGTGAGTTCACCAGTGAAACTGTGTTGTGTAACCATTTGAACCATCTTGGTGCATCAGTCTCCCATTATTTGAATCATATATATACCTTTCCCTTTCTTTGTGAGTTGGAAACATGGAGCTGAGAACCAAATGCCATAAACTCTGAGAAATCTGAAGTTATGTTAGCCCATCCTGCTCATGTTTACATGGACCACTTGTAATAATGTAATAGCTGGCTGAGCCTCCCGCTTCACTGGATGGCTCCAAGCTTTAAACAACAACTGCAACAAAATACAGTGTATAACAACTCGCAAATACCCATTCCTGTCCATGCGTTGATGAATGACTGTACAGTAGCTAGCAATTTTTCAAGTCAACAGCAGCTCACCGATATATATTCACCAATCCACTGGTCACACGGAGGAGTGAATGCTTGTGGAAATGTTCTTTACATTATGCAACCAGTTCTGCTATGATAAGTAAATCACAGTGTTCTTGTTGATAGGGCTTAAGTTCTCTGAAGGGGTAGCAGTAGGAAATAGAAAAAGCTTGTCCACTTCTGCAGATGGACACTGCCCTCTTTATACGTATTTTCCATTTTGGAGATATGTGTCTTAAGCAGTCAATATACTTATTACTTACTCGATCTAAATGCAAATGCTGAACCAACAGTGCACTCTCATTTTTAATGAAAAGATATTAATCTTTTCAGCAAATGCATTCCACATTTGATCTTCGTATTAACCTCTAAAATATTCATATTTACAGTGATTGTGGGAGAACATATACCTTGAAGCATATCAGCTCTGAGCTGGAATAATTGTATCATTTTGTCTTGTCTTCTCTGACAGAATTCCCACTTGCACACCTTTAACTTGTTTTGCAAGATAATAAATTCCATAGCTGGACCTCAATTTGTATGGTTTGGGGTTTTTTAGTGACTGATATGGCAATACCTCATATTTATTTTTTTCTTAAAATACAAGATAAACAAGCATTCACCCCTTTGCCTTGATTAATGCATTCCTTACACTGTGGATTCTGATGCCTGTAAACATGAGGAGCAGTGGGTCTTTGGTCAGAGAAAAGTGGTGGGTCTTCGGTCTCTTTTCAGACATGATTCCATGTTCTGTTTTATCTCAAATATTAAGAAAGTAGAAAAATGTGGAGAAGAAAGCTGCTGGTTATATTGCTAATTTATCAACAGATGGACAAAGAGATGGAAAGTGCTTGTGAGATGTAAACACATATTTAAAGTTAAGTTTATGATGAACTTTCCAGCATTTGGTCTTAAATGTCTTCAGTTAGAATCTCATTTTACTAGATGTATTCTTTGTTTGATTCCCATTATGTTTTTGATGAGAAAGCTCATTAAGCCATTCTTAAATCTTGGGAGAGGCTGTGCAAAAGAGGTGAATAAAAATAAAAATTATACATGAAAACATAAGTAGTATCATTCAGGTTGGGAATAGTAAATATTCCTATTACCAGAGCATGAAAACATTGTTCATTGTTTGTTTTTTTTTTTTTTAAAAAAAGAAGTTTGATCTGCATAAAGCTGTAGCAGTAGAATTTCTGCAAATCTTTCATTACATTGTTACAATCTGTTTCTACTTTCATTTAATTCAACACATAGTTTGATAGTCAGATTTTGGGTTAAAAAGAAAAACACAGAAAATTATCTGACAATAATAGTGATGAGATTTTCTATAAATATCTGTGAGGGATGAATATATCACATTGGGAACCTCGCAGGCAACCATTTCAGCACAATATTACTGACTCCTTCTGAACAGTGAATATAAGATCAAGATCACAAGGCAGATAAATGACAACAATAAGCACAACATTTAAGAATCCTACCTGTGGATAAAATAAAACCATTGTGTGGGCAAACAGAGTCACTTTCTTTGTAAATGAAAGGTTCACTGAATAAGCTACTGTCCATGTGTAGCTGCTCCTTTACAACTTCATCCAATATAAATGGGGGAAATCTGTATATATACTACTTCAGCTTCTTAAACTGTAGATTGCAGGTGGGATAAATAAATAACCGCTTAACAGGCAGAGCTTCCGTGGGGACAAGTTTCCCTCCTCTGTGCAGATGAACCATGTGAAATCTCAGACTGTCTCTTGAAGAATATTTTTCTACTTGCTTTCACTGATACTGAGGAAAAAAAAGAACATTCCCAGCTCTTCATGAAGATCTTGGATTTATTTCTTAGATAGGCTGCTAGCTCTTCTTTCCTTAGTGTGTTATCTACCGTAGGATGAAAAACAGGTGATTCTCAACTATGGATGACTCCAAGCATCATTTTAAAATATATATTCCTGTCATAGCTTACTTTCTGGAAAATCTCCTATTTTTCTACAAGAAGATGTGAATATAATTTTTTTAAACTTGTGGTTCTCTGTAGCTGCACAGGGAAATATTTATATTCTCCCTCTCTTGTTTCGGATTAGGAGTTTTGGTATCAGTAGTTCCTATGGTAGATAGTTTGCTGATCCTTTAGACATGTCACTCATTTGAACATCATGAGTTTCTCTTGCATTGATGTATTGCAGAGAGATTTAAAAAAATACCATCTTCAAGACACTAAGAGTGACACAAAGCATGGTATCAGCTGCCAATATACTCTGAATAGAGGATGACAACTGAAATGTTATCTTTTTTTGGCTAGAGTTTCTTTATTCAAAAAGTTGAAAGGAATATTAGCTCTATGGATATTTTGATGTGAAAATCCCACTGTGACAAACGACTGTCTAAGAGGCAAAAGAAGTGGTGTACTTAAAACAAAATCTGTGCAGATTTTGCAGAGAGAGCTGGTTAATTACTAAATGCTGGCATATATTCGGCTAGTATGATGATCACTAAATGGAAGATACCATGCACTTTGTAGATACCTGGGGCAATGATTTCAATTAGGGAGAGAGAGGATTGGAAGGGTTAAAAGGTGAGAAAAATCTGAAAGATTCTCAATGCTTATTTTTTTTTTTAGTCCTTTCTTAGGATCAAGAGATATGCCTACAAAAGGTAGAAGTCTCTATTGATTAATCCAAATACATCCCCTCCACTTTTTAAAAAAATATCCCTATTTTCCAAACAAGTTTTCCTATCTGGTTAAGGCGAACTCCTTGTTACGGAAGTGTTAAGGGTGTACTGCATTTTATTCTTGAAAAAAACTTTTTGAATTTTCTATCTTAAAAGGAAAACATCTGGAAGCAGTCAGATTGCAACCAGCACCAATCAAGTAGAGTTAGTACCAAAAAGCAACTGGAATTATTTCCAAGTCAATATAGGAATAATTGCTTAGCTATGTTGGAGTTGCAGCTCAGAGCACTCAGATGCTTCAGGAGACAAAGTTTTGTGTGTTTCAATATGAAAATCAATCGTTAGTCTTTCTTTTCTTGAAATAATATAAAGCTTTGGAAACCAAGTAATTAACAACTATCTCTTTAGTCAAGAGCAGTATCAAATCCATACTTACATACTTGTGACTGTAATGACCACCTCACCCTAATGGTGTTGGAAATTCACCCAACATATGTGCATATCTATGCTCCCTTGGCAAGGGAGAGATTTACCCAGTGCCAGAAATCAGGACTACAGACTGGTCATCTTCCCAAGAGAAAATGAAGAAAACCCTTAGATTAATGTTTAATATGAAAAAGGAAAAAAGAATAGCTATAAAGCTTCCTTAACCCTTTTAGATATGTATTTGACAAACCTATATATATATATATATATATAGGGTTACTTTTAGTGTTCAACTAGTATAACTCAGATTTCTCTGTGCCATTATCGTGGGATAATTCCTCTGGTGTTGATGGCACGTTACTTTGGATTCCCCAAATGCCAATCAGATAACAGTTCATCTTTCTCATTTCATTTTCCCTTTCTTTTATCTTTTGTGTTTTCTTCTGACTTTCTATTTTTAAAGTGTATGTAGCAAAAATTATTTAAACTGTGCTGATTTGTAGGAAATTTTATCTTAATGCCATCAGTGAGAAAGTTCTCTCCCAATTCTGCCTAACTCTATCTATTCTTTGTGCTGGAGTATCTAACTACAATAATATGAATTAAAATGTGGGTTGGTTTATTCTGAACTTTTACTTTCAGTGTAATTGTATTCTTTTGGCTTCTGTGAAGCATTAGGTTGCTTTCCTCTATTTAGCTGTGTCCAAATCCCATAGTCCTCAGTCTGCACTATAGAGCTATATAAAACTCCATTCAAGTTTAAAACAAACAAACACCAAACCTCAGGCTACATGAATAAGATTAGTTTTTAGTTTTCTGTTTGTACACTCAGGAAATCAATTAAAAGGTAATCCGTGAAGGCAGAATGTGAATAATGTTGATATATTGGGTCTAATTATAGCATTTAGTTCTTGGAACAGGTAAACATGGGTATATATAGAGAAATATCCTGAAGAAACATCCCTTTGCAGAGACCTGGAGATGGAAAAACTGTTGAATTAAGCACATATACATGTAAAGAGTCATGTTAATGAAATTCTCCTCTGCTTCTCTTTTGGACTGGAGAATCCGCTAGTGTTTCACTTGTAATACATTCATGTAACTTTTTGCCTTTTTAAATTTTTATACATTAAGCAAAGTATGAAAATTGAAATCTTAATTAAAATATAACTGGAACATCCCACAGAGACTAGTGACAGCCTTTGAATCTGTTTTTGGTTGTAAATGTGGATATTACATCCATATTATGTAGATATAAACATTTCAGAAGCTCAAAATCTAAAGCATAAATGAAGTAATTCAATCATGTAGTTGATTACTGTAGAATTAAAGAAGTTCAGTTTACCACAGAAGGGCTAATCTTGTCTTTATGTACATTATATACTTTTTTGATATGGCTATGGAAGTTCCCTAAATGATTGATGTTTTTTTTTTCTTTTTTTTCATTGCTGGAGGATCACTGAATTGTCTGTCAGTGATCAAAATGCCGTCATTTATGCATATAATTGTGTGTTGCTGGTTACTTTTCGCAGTTTGGTTTTGACAACTTTAATTTGATCTGTTCTGTGGCATGGATTTTTTTTTTTCTAAGGCAAACTCAGTTTCCTTGAGAGGAAATCCATAAAGCATCATTCTCCCTGCAGAACAAGTATAAGCTGGCTCCTTCAAGACCATATATAAATCACTCTTAAGGGAAGATATTGCTCACTCAGAAGAGTGATTTGTAAACACTTTAAGTTTGTGCCATATTATACCACCATCTTCAAATAGATACCTCCATCTAAAATATGAATTCTGCCTTGTAGGTTGATGGGACCACGAAGCAGTATTTATGAATGTTGACTTTTCTTTTTTGACAAGCAACTATGATGACTTCAGACCATGTTGCCCAATACTGTCCATTCATGATTTTTAGAATACGGGACCGCAACCTGCCTTAGATGAGTTGTTATTTTCAACATAAGAATTGAATAGCCTTGCCACCTTGGTTTTTCTTTATAGTATTTATACTAGGATGTTGCATTGCATAAAATTTGGAAGCACACTTAGATTGGTCAGGCAACATAGACGCTACTGATGAAATGTGTAGTAGTGCTGATAGAATCACAGTCTTTGAAACAGGGGATAATTCCCCTCACAATCATGAACATATTTCAACTTTAAGGGATTGCAACAGAAAAGAGGCCCTAGAATCTGGCCTTCGCTTCTGCAGCGAAGAGGAGCAGAAGTAAATTTTATTCCAAATGTATTTCAATTTAATAAACATCTGTCATGTATATTTAAAACTGCCATTTCAGGATTGTAATTATATCATCTGAAAATAAGTCCTCAGCAAAAGAGAATTGAAGTGACAGGCTGAAGAAAATGAAACATGACGTTGCTCGTGCTCCTTTCGTCCTAGAGCTAAAATTTAAATTAATTTTCTTCTTGTCAGAAAGTATTTTAATTGGAAATTATTTTTGATTGCAGTTTTCAGAGAGGAACGGGATTCTTCCCATTGTATGTGTACAGAAGATGTTGTGTCTCCATAATATTTTAATAAATTAATCACTTGCAGATATTTTAAATAGTTGGCAGCTGCACTGATAATTCTAAAGAAGGTTAAAAAAATTTAAAAGCTGAGGTAAACATAAAGGTTTTTACCTTTTTATTTTTTGTTCCTCAGCACTTTTACATACAGCCACGTTATGTTTGTTGCTATAGTTACCTGCTTGTTGAGAGAAATGAATATTTGATATTAGCAGTAACTAGACTGTAAAAATTAGATATGCTGTTCCATTTCAATTTAAGTTTATCACTTTTTTTTTATAGCTGAATTTCCTTTAAAAATGTTGAAGGGAAGTTATGGAGCCATATCCTTGTAGGACGTACAAGTCTCTATAGCCCTGCAAGTTCATTTACAGTCATTCCACAGTCTTCCAATGAACTAAAAGATCCTAATTAAATTTTCTTCCAATATACTTTCATTTTCAGCTTTCAGACCTCCTATAAGAGGAGTTTCTCCTATTAATATCTTAAGCTAAATATCACAGAGGCCGATGGTAGTTATGCCATGGCCATCATAGGTGGCAGCTTTCTGCACTTGAGACAGAGTGACCCAGCCTACAAGGGATGAACTAAAAGTGTTCGGCCTAATACCTAACTTCTGAAATATGTCTGGTTCGGCTTTTTGACACCTGATTCAGCCTTCACCAGACAGTGAACGTACGGGAGTGCAGCTCTAAATAGCTATCCAGGTAACAGTGCAGTGGAAGTTGTACGTTAGAAAGGAAAAAAGGTCTGTTTAATGATAAAAAGAATATGCGAGTTTCTAAGAAAAATTACAAAATTGAAGCAGTTGCTACTTTCACATTTACTTCAGCATTATTATTTAACTGTGTGCATGAAACTCTTTGGCAGAAAGAGTGACTTAAGGAAAAATGTTGCTCTGAGACATGTTTTCATGGAACGTTGTCTCACCTGTGAGACGTGACAGAAATCCTGTTGCCTGCATTATCTTTCATTACCCTAATTTCTATTGTCTTAGAGATTTCTCTGTACTTTTGTTAATGTATCCTTGATAAAATACAAAACTTACAGATGAGCTAAAGAGAATGGAGATCAGTTTCCCTAGAGGATTTCTGCCTTTTAAATGAATGATGAGTGATAGATGGTAAGTACTGAAATGAGAGAGTTTTTCAGGGGAATTTGTCAAAAATGTGCCTCTAATATCTAGAAATCTGGAGATTTCCACTAATGTGATTATATGTTTGAGAATACAAGAAAGAGACAGTAAAATCTGTGCTGCTAGTCATAAAGACCTTTAGGCTTTCTTGAGGTGACTGAAAGTTATCTCCATTGATTCTCGTGGCCAACTTTGCAGCAGGTCCAGGGCAGCTGTACAGCTGAACAAGGGAATTAGAGGTAACAGGGCTTTTTGCTCTGCTCTTGACTTCTCACCACAGCCTAATTATAACATTAAGGCATCATGTTCCTGCCTTAAAAGAAAAATAATCACCAGGCTCTGTACACTATCGTCGCTCCACTTGTAAAGGTAGCATTTTCAGAGAACAATAGGTAAAAGCATTGCTTTTAGCAGTGTGGCTAAAGAGATGGTTGTAAGAGGTTCAGAGAAGCAAGAAGTGTGGTTCAGTTAGAAAATTCCAGCACTTCAACACAGAATTTGCTTTTTTCAAGCCTGTCTTTTACTATGAGAACTGAAAAGGTCTAAGTCCAATCAGAAGGTTGTAGAAACTGTTATGAGTTAGTTTGGTTTTGGCTGTATGTATACCAAGAGTTCATGGCAAGGCAGGTTGTGCTGTTCGGTCGAGTCTTCCTTATGAAAGGGTGATGTGACTTCCCCCCAGCCACTTACCTGATCCATTCTTATGCTTCAGGAGGAATGCCATCCTGACACTATCTTAATGCTAGATTCCACCATACATCTATCTAGTTTACTGATCTGGCAAGAGAAGTTCACTGGGGTGCTGAGCTGAACTGATTAATAGAAATGTCTGGTGTCTCCCAGAACTGTCACTGGGATGGAACCATATGGCTAAGCAGAGGAACAAGAAGCAAAGCCGTTTTCAGCAATGATGAGCCATTTTTTAGCTCAGCTGCCTTGGGTAATTCCCTCCCCTACATCCATACATAACTTTATTAATATAAATTGTTCCTTCTTTCAAACAGGTGCCTGTAAGCTTATTTAGAAACCCAATATAGAGATGGCATTTAACAATGCTGCACCAAAATTTGCAGTACCCCCTCAAAACAAACAAACAAACAAACTGAACGAAGCTTCAAGAGTTACACTCTGTTTCTTCCAGAAGCAGAACAGCAGATAAAGTTGGCAAAACACTTTTACCTTGCTGGGTAGCAGCTGTAATGTATCTCAGATCGTACTGCCACTCGGAATTCACTGTACATGGCTCTGGCTCTGTAAAGCGCATTGATTTCCTCCTGAGTGGAGAATGATACAGTGGAAGGTACCTTCTACCTTCTAAAAAATGCCCTCAGCACTATGTCATCGCCAACAATATGGCCCTTCTTCCCCAGAGAATAAGAAAAGAGATTTGTTTCTTATGCAGTAGCAAATTCCCCTAGCAGTAGCCTCAAGCCTGCAGTGGCTTTTCCATTTTGCATAATTTGTTAAGGAATGGATGAGTTTTCCCTAAGAACTGTATTCAGGTAACAAGAATTCTTTAAAATTCAGTTCTTTGGTTACATTGAAAGTAGGGAGGACTTGAAATTTCTGGACTAACAGGGATCCTTGAGTTAGTAGTTGTGAGCTGCTTAAATACATATAGATTTCTATATATGTAAATCTATGTAAGTATATATATGTACCTTTTTTTTTTTTCCCATTTAGAGTTCTTTGAAAGATATTTTAAAACTGGCTTAACTGGCTTGCATTTAATTGAAAATGGGACATGGAATTTCATGATTGTGCTGTAGCTGTTGTATCAGAGCATGAAAGGCCAATCGCACCGCATGGAAAGGTGTAGGTGCGATTAAATCAGACTTTTACTAAAGCAGCTACAAAACTGGAGGCTCACAACTTGATATGGTGTATTCTTTAAAGAACTAAGTCAAGATTTGAGGCTATGTAAATGAGCTGAATTTATTTTCAGCTGTCACGCAAGTCTTGTCTCCTTCCCAGTAGAAGGACCAGAATAATGAATACATAGATTCAAAAAGTTCTAATAGAAACTTCTGTCTTGTATGCACTTTCCACTAGCATCGATGCATCAGCTTGTTATTTTTTCCCTGTAGTTCATATATCATATTTAGTTTATCAGTCTCCATATGAGGCAAAGAGGATTTGATTACATGATCTGACATGTCAATGTTATTTTTGGGAGGCAAAGGGATTTGATGATTTGATCTTAGTGACTTGGTAAGTTACTCCTCCTTGAAGAGATGGGATTTAAATTAAACTGAGTTATATTAGTTTCCAATAGATAAAGCAAAATATGTTTTTTCATCCTTGTAATGACAGAAAGTAGTAGGTAATTTTTGTTTCATGAAGATGGAAGACAGAAAACTGACATAGACTTTGGAATATAAATTAAGAATTTAGATGACATTTTGAGGAAATGGATAAGCAGAAGATGCCTTGTGCTTTTGTTGGAGTAAAGCCTGTCTTTTCCAATCCTATCCAGGGAAGATAAATTATATAGTATAATTCAGACTATTATTGATAAGTGTAATGGATCAAACAGAATATTCTAAGTTTTGATAAATGGTAGTGAGAAAGGTAACTTTCTAAACACTTTACTAGTTTCTATACAGCCCATCACAGTAAATAATAGACAGTATCTTCAAAACAAATCATATAATGCACTGTGGAAAACATACTAGAATGTTTTATATCACTTTAAACATATTTTTCACTCAGTTATAAATATTGGAGGAAACTGGAAAAGTGTGTTATAGCATTTTACATATCAATGTATTTCCTATTCATATATGGACATAACAGTAGCCACTCGAAGATATGGTAGCTGATTTATGACTTGTAGGTGAAAAAGGCGTCTAGTGCAAATAGAAGGTAAAGGTTAAGGGAAGAATAGTTGCTCTTGTAAGAATTCTAAGTGAAAGTAATGAGTGCAGAAGAAAATGAGCAGCAAATACAAGTTATTGAAGAATCTGTGAAGGGATTCACAGTGCCTATTTTAGGCTTTTGAGCAAGATATGCTCCTGTATACTCTATGAGGAAAGGACAGTTTGGACCTTCGACATGTTGCATAGTCTATTACAAATTCCTGTTTCTCTCCGCTGATATATGGTGAGCCAGAATATGCTTAAAAACATGACACAGTGGAAGCAGTCTCCTCACAGAATAGTGGGGTGACTACTCTGATCAACTACTGCAAAAAAAGCAGCCTGGAAAAGCTTGGGGAAAAAAGAGACCTCAGGACAAAATCTATTTTGCATGATCATTTCCTCTCTCTGAAATGCTGCAGTGTGGATTTTTACTATTGTGCAAACACCTGGAGAGGTACAATTATGTGCATTTGAAATCTCAGTCACATGAAAGTTGAAAATAATTCTAGGATTTTCTTCTTCCTTTTGGTTTTTAGCTTAGTGTACATCTTCAACTGAAGGATGCAAAGATTTTATTTCTGTGGTACATGGATTGTATTATCTAGTCACAGTCTCTGTCATAGCAGAAAAGAATAACAACATCCTTCCAGATCAAAGACAATGCTTCATCTCCAGAGAGCCTGAACCAGTCACATAATTCATGGCTTTGTTTCTTGTCTACTTGTAAAAGATTAATGAGCACTTCTCTTGCCACTGTCTGCATCCATCTGGTTCTTAAGTAACATAAGCACGACTGCTTGCTGTTCGTATTCCATTTTGTTGTTGTTGTTGAATGCTCTTCTCAAGTTGCTAGGCTGGGACCCAGCTAATGCAGAACCATCAATTTTTTTGCGTTTCTTTTCCAAAATTCTCCAGTAAATTGCATGCTGATGTTGGCAGAGACTGATCAAGAAAAGCACAGCTAAGATTTATCTCTTTGTTCAGTCCGTTCCTGCAGTAGGGAAAACCTCAAATGGCCTGGCTGCACATCTACCTTTTTCTGGGTAATCCATCTCTGGAAACAATCTTTCACATGTGTAATTGTCTCCTTGGAGGACCAGAGACTCCTGTGCTGGTGGCACACTGATTTATTCCTCTGCTTGTGTGTTTGATAACACAATATTGTGGTAGCTGGTACATTAGAAATTTATGTCTTGAAATAATAACTGGATAGTAAGAAGAGGAAAAAAAAATATTGACTTTGAACTACTTGTCTTAAAGCTGTTTTCTCATCTGCTTCTATTTATTTCCTTTTTTTCTTTTAAAGTTCTGGCCTGATAAAAAATATCTTTTCATCTCTCATCTTCTGACGAATCTCTCTTTTTCAATGAACAACATATATTTTAGAAAATGATATAGTTTTAAAAGTTTTCAACATCAGTGAGATTAAAGATAAAATATAAAGGAACAAAGAGGAGTTAGAAATTTATTCATGCAGTAAAAAAACGTAGGTCAACTTACCCCTCTGGAATACACCAGAGCCGAACTACGGAAAAACATGAGAGAAATGGGGACAGAGAAATTTGTAGAAGACAATAATGCACAATGTTGAGTTAGAATTTTGGCTAGTTCACTTGTGTGTATTGTAGTTATGAGTAATGGAATGAAACTGGATAAAGAAAAATATCCAGGAACATTTTCTATCAAAGATTAACCTATGCAATTTCCTTCTAAATGGACGTTCACAGGTGTACTTTGAAGTAAACAGAAAAAGAACCAAGAACTTCCTTGTGTGTGCTTTAACAACAACAACAACAAGCATTCATGAACAATATACTAGTCATAAAAAATAATTTTCAGGATTCGAGTCTTTCACTTCCTACATTTAGAGATGTTTCTTAACAATTTATTTTGAAGTAAATGGACAATTTTTACACTGTGGAATTAAAAATAGTTAGTTTTGAATCTTCATGCATAACTTTGTATTTATGGCTTCAAAAACATAGAACAAATAATCTGAAAGGAATATATATTTTTAAAAAACCTCTTAGAATAAGTCCTTTAAGGAATGTACAGTATAAGTCAATCAGTAGATAGCAGTGTTTGTCATATGTATGGAGAATGTCAGTGAATGTAATGGAAAAGTAAACAGGTGAAAAGCATCTGTGCTATTTCTGAAGAATCCTGATGACTTTAGTGAAGAACAGTTAATTTCTGAATATCCAGATGTTCATATAATAAGGTGCTATTTAAAGTTAGTGCAAACTTCCCTCTGTCTCTCTAGATAGCATCAGACTTTTGAAGTCTTTTAAAAGATATGAATTGAGTGCTTCAGAAAAAAAATTGCAAATCAACACATATAAGCATGGTAGAAGAATAGAAAGAAGAAAGGGTTTAAAATGTTATTTTATCCACATTGTTTCAGATTTTGTGACTCATCCAAGCCTCTTCTTTACTGTAGAAAATTGCTTCAGAAATTGCTCCAGGCAGTTAGCTCAAAAATCATGTTTCCAGATTTGTTCGTACACTCACTACACTTGTTCACATCTGCTCACTCTAAATGGACACTAGCAAATAATTTGTTTTTAGTGTCAGATTTTGAACTCCGTCAAAGTGCAAGATTTTCTGAAATGTAAGCATATTTTTAAATATAAATATTTGTGAGGCTTATATTAAGGAATTCTTTCTGGATCTCCTTTTGTTAGCAGCAAACCAGGTCCCAGTACAGTGAAAAAACTGATGGTGATATTACTGGAAAGTAAAAATTTGGTAACACTGGTTCCTGAAATCAGTATTTGCCTGAGTTGCATAAAAAAAACCCCAGCAGATATATAATACTTCAAACTTCTAAAAATGTACAGAGCATAATGAAGGATTTATTGAAAACAGGAATCTTCACAAGTTCTTTGCTGCATGCTGACCCTAGTCATTGATGGAGAGAATACTGCTGAATGTTGAGGGTAATTTCTTTATCCTCAAAGAGGTTCTAGTCCCAAGGCACCCTGCAAAGATTTGCATTGACATACACAGTTTAAGCTTCAAGAGAAAATAGCCCTGGTGGGAAGCCTCTTATATTTTTCTTGAAAAAAATATTAAATTCTTCATTTTTTTGTGTTAAAATGCACTTAATTTATTTAACAGCATTGAATATTCCTTTGGTTATTGTTACTGTAAGAGTGGGCTGGTGGTTTGATCACCACAGTGGGCATATCTAAGTTTGACAGTAAAGCAAAGACATATTCCTCCAGAAGCTGCACAAAATCTCTGGCCAACATAAACCCTGTGCTTAGTGTCATTTTTCCCACCCTAGCGAAGATGAAGTTAACCCAGTCACCTCACCTGAATGAGACCATGTAGCAATAGGATGCTCAACATTAGAGACTGGAAGCAAAATTTCCAGTCCAGATGGGTAAAATTAGATGCTTTCCTCCATTTAAATAAACAGGATCAGGGTTCAAAAGTACTGACTTTGCCAAGAGGTTAGCATTGAAATGAGACTGTTTTCCATATAATTGGTGAAGGAAAGATGTAAGAACCTCATTTAGACAACTGGAATGTCAAATTCAATTGCATTGGCTTAATCTTAGCTACCTCATGAAAAGGAAATAGCAATAGAGTGATCATATCAATATTACAGCAGAGGGGAAGTAATATTTTTAAAATATAATTTCCATGAAAATGTTCCACAAAGATGTGCATTACAAATACAAAGGATGTAGAGGATATTAAATGAGCTAATAGGAGGAGGAAGACAGCAGTGCATTTTATTACATCCCCTTTAATCACAGGGAAATCCATTTTCAACTAATCAGCTTTTGATATGCAGAATGATGGGTTCCTGCAAGTTCAAATATGCGTTTCATCTGAAGATGCCCCGCTCCGTAGCTTGTAGTTCACTTGACCTGCTCCTTTTACACACATTAGCAGATAAGGAAATAATAGAAAGTAGTTGAAAAATGTTTATCAAGAAGAAACATACTGAACACTTATAACAGATCACAGGCTTAAAGAAAACTTTCCTGAGTAAAGTGTGTTTATTTTACTACCAGCTGAGCCTCTTGAGTTGTAGAATCATCAACAAAGTGGCAATTTGTTAAACAGCACAAAGTTCTAATTCAAATGGATCCAGGCCCTGGCAGATCAGAACCATTTTGGTACTTTTTCTTTGTGTACAAATTATTTGTAAAAAACATATGTAGGCCATGACTATATTATGTCACTGCCTTATACATAGATAAGACTGCTCTCAAACTGTGTCCCCTTATAGACACCTGTATGAACAGTCTGCAAGTCATTTATTATACATTAATGAGCAGTTTTGGATCCTCAGTTGTCATGAATAGTTATTTGAGTGGGTGAAGAGTTGTTCTTGGATGGAAAAAATGATAGTGATCTCTGGTGTTTGACAATATTTCATGGAAATCCGGAGGATTTCCATGCTCATGGTCACTGAAGTTGATGGGTCTTGGACAGAGGAAGCAGGAGCAGAGTTTAATCTGTGGCTCTTGGCATTCACAACCAGGGCATGTGTAGGTGGTTGCTTATATATAAGGGTTTATATATAATGGTTTTCTCAGATTCAGTGTTTTACTGATTCATTTTTGCTACTGTACTTCTTTACAAGTTACCGTATATCCTTCATTTCAGAAATAAATATTCCTCCCCATGTTACTTCATTCTGTTAATTAGGGTGTCAGAAATGCTCGTTCCCTGAACTGAAATGTTGGAAAACAGTATCCATTTCATGAAAACACTTGTCTATTTTTAATCCCTTCCTTTTGCCATCTGAGACTGTATGCTGTATTTATAGTATTTTTTTTAAAAAAAAACAGAGGCAAGTTGAGAAGAAATGCTTTACAAGCTTGTAAATTCTCATGAGGCTTTTCTTAAAAACCTTCTTCTTAGAGAATGTTAGATGGGTATGCTTATGAAGGGATTTTTTTAACTGCATTAAAAGACAGAATTCTTGATCTGTCCCAGATACTTTTTATCTTCCAAAAAACTTTTCTGCATGGCCTGATTTTAACTGGGCCATGTGATTTCTTGTTAACTTTGGTCTGTACAACAAACAAAACACAGGAGACAAAATCATTTGTAGAAGTCATTTTAATCACAGGAAGTTTAGTTAAAGGGAGAAGTGTCATTAATTTTATCAGACAATATAAACAGAAGTAAAAATCAGTCTGAATAGTAGAAAGGTCAAAATCATGGGTATCTATAGTTATTAGCAGAGCTTTATGGGGCATTTAGAGTTGATATTCCCTGGTGACTCCTAAACCTATTTTTATAATTGACAAATAAATCTAATTGCTTGCCTTATAGCCTTGATTTTTTTTGGTTTGTTTCCCTAAAGCTAAGCGCTATAGATGTTGGAAATGATACTCTGTCCTCAGAACTTTTAAATGTTATAACTGAAAGTGATAGCTGAGCCTCTGTTTGAACAGTCATTCATCTTGGGCCTTCGATGTAGTGAAAGTGCATTTGGGAAAGCTCTCCTGTAGATATATTAGGCTCTACCGTGCTATGAAGAGGGGAGGAAAGAAAACCCCACAAAACAAACAAAACAGAACCAACAGACAAAATAAAAGCCAAACAAACAAAAAAACCCAAAACAGCGCAAGCAAACAAAACCAAACAAAAATTAAAAACAATAATTGAAACAAAACCAAACAAACAAACCCCCAACAAACAAACCCCGAACAAGAACACCACCACATCATATTGTTGTGGAGTTTGAGGCAGATTGTAAACCCGTTTGTTGAGTGAAAAGAATCTGTGTCCCATCTTCAGCATAGAAATGTACTGAGGGTTTTTCTAGATGACCAACACTGAATATGATCACTCATGTGCTTAAGGACTTCAGAATGATTGTCCTTCATTAAAATTTGGTTATGAAGTAATCGTTAGTGAAGCTGAATGTGGCAGCACAGTTGAATGCCCATGTCTGCACATGCATGGCCCTTGCTAACTTGCTCCATCTAGGGGATGCTTTACATAATTCTTTTTTTCACATACACTTTAAGCCTTTTAAGTCTTTTAACACTATTTAAATTGGATTTACACTAGTGTAATGAAATAAAAACCTAGCCTATGAACAGCAAAAATCTACTTTATTCATGCAACAATGTGATCACAGCCCTTGTTTTACTTGCTGGTGTTTGTTTTGCCAAACGGTATTTAGTAAATGTATAAAAACAGTTTATTGTTTGAGAGTCTGACTTACAATGTTGCTTCAGCATAGCTTCAATTTAAGCTGCTCATTAAAATATTTAAAAAAACATATGTTTGGCCTATGTAGAGGTTTTTATGGATTACATCTTTAATTTTTGTGAAATTAATCCAGTCTTGTAAAATTGTTACTACATGAATGAAATCTGAAATGTTTTGCAGTGTCTGAAAATGAGTTAACGATAGATGTTATGCTGAACGTAGGATTTTCCAAATGGTATTTTGACTCTCTCATACAGTAGCCTAGAAATAGTTTTAATGCCTTTGAAACAATTTGCAAGATTTAGAAGAACAAATATTAGTAATAAGATGCTGCTCACCTTTCTTGCATGACCAGTCTGACCCTACATTATAGAGAACCCTCCATTATCAAGATATTTCAAGTGGAAGAGTCAGTCATTAGCTGTCAAAAGTGGAACATTTGACTTCTATCCAGATATATTATTTCTTATTCATTAATACTGATTTGTAATGTATTAACAATGTAAAATACTTGAGCTAAAGTTGTGCCTATTCTTTTCATTGGTAGTACTTGTGCCATTAGCAGTATACTTGAAAAATTATTTAGTTCCAACTGGCAACATTTTATGCAAAATCAAAATAACTGTCACAACATTAGTTACAACAATGCCAGAACATTTGATTTGTGAAGTAGTTCATTCCTAGATGTGAGCTCAACAAGAATCACAGCTTTATTCTGCTCCTGTTTTTAGGAACCCAAGGGTAGAGTTTAATGATCAGGACAGCAGAGTAACAACAGAAATAAGTTCGGGCTACTGAGCTGAAATACCACACTTGCAGGTGTTTGGCCAGCAGTGATGGTGGGGAGAGAATAAAAACCCCTCTGAACAGAGACCCTACAGCAGTATAAACTCTGGATGGCTGGGGATCATGATGCTAAAAAATCCTGCTTTCAGGTATGAGATGACATTCCCAGTCTAGTTGATTCTTTGCCCTGAAAGCCATAGGGTGCTCCCATTGGTTTCAGCTCTAACCACATTGGTATGGAAAGGTGTGTGGCTCCCGTGCTGTCCTGGTGGGTTTTGTGCTTTCTGAATGTCACTGGGCCACCCAGGGCTGCCAGTGGTAACTGAACAAGTGGCAGCTGAAATGAAACCTAAAATTATGCAAGTTAAAAATGCAAGTTGAAACCAGATTTGAATCTGAGAAAGGAAATCAGACCCAGTGACATTCAGAAAGCACAAAACCCACCAGGAGAGCATGGGGGCCACACACCTTTCCATACCAACACTCCAGTGTTCTGCAATAGCACCTAGTTCAAAAGAGGCCCTGTTCTTTAGACTCTCTCTGGGGACTTACTCGTCCTTGTAAGCCTTGTGTGTACTGTCCTTCTCCCCTTTGCTCCAGCCACGGCCTACTTAGTGCCCTTGTCTGGCAACTGCAGAGCCTGGAGTCACACTGTCCCCTGCCCTCACCCTCAGAAGGTTTTGAACTTTGCTGCCTGTCTCTTTTTGAAGGAATGAGCCACTTCCAGGCTTGGCATTTTCCTTTAACCTTCCCTTGGATTCACTTACAGCCAAATCTCTGTGTGTGCTCTCCCTGCGATGCTCTCTGTGAGACACAGAAAATATAACTTGTATTGTCTTTGGGTGAAAACGGCAAATTATTCTTATTACTCATGTCCAGTTCTTTGCTGCAGCAACCCATTGTGAAAGAAATAACCACTAAAACTAATAGAAAAGAACAAAAAGGGTAGCTACGCTGAAATCACAACTACCTTTCAACACTGTTAAGTGTCTGCTTCCAAATTATTCTGCTGTTTGTGGCCCCTCTCATTCAAGGTTCCCAGCTGCTTGCTACAGAGTCAGAATATCTTTTGGTGCCTCTGAAAGTAAAACTAATTATTATTACACTTGCTTCACAGATGGGGAAGGTGAAGGGTGAAGCATGGAAATATTGAACATCTAGGCCAAAATCAGCTAGGAAATTTCAATTCATAAAATTTACTTAAATCACTGTTAAAAGAAAAAGAAACAAGTAAATTTGAACATAAATATACTTACGCAGTTCTCTAAATTAGACCCTGTGAGTCTTCATTTTCTCTCTTTAAATGCCTCACAGATGTTTAATGTTGTGATTAATATGGAAAGAAATTAGTGACTTCTAGCATTATTTGATAGTTTTACTTAGGCAATGCAATAAGTCAACAACGATGAAGATCTCAATACTTTGGAGTATATTTTTCATTTGTCTGACGGGAAAAATTGCACCTGCACAACTTAGACCAGCATTTTGAATATGAGTCTTCCTAACTAGAAAAATGGGCTTGAAAACTCACAAGACAAAGCTTTTTGTGCAATTTTAGTTTGATTAGAAATCCCATACCAATAGTTCCTTGTACAATAGGCATCAACACCTATGGTTGCTTTAGATGTGGCTTAGGAGGGGTAATAAATATTAAACCTGTTTTTCTGTATCACTGATACAGATGTAGATTAAGTTGTCTTCTTAAACAAATGATGGTATTGCTGTAAAAGGCAGGTAATGAGTTTTGACGTGTGTGGTACAATGCATTTGATGCTAGACGTAGCTACATATTTTATAGACTTTATTTAGAAATCAAAAGTGAAAAGTCTGAGTACATGTCTGTATGTCTCAAATATTTATTTGTCATCCCAACTACCGCTTAGTTGAAACATTTGGAGCTTCTTTATCTGATCCCACGAGATGTCTCATAAAAGAGTTTTGCCTGTGGGTATCAATATCTATATGCAACACAGCTGTTAGACTCAGCAGCATGAAAGATTCAGCCTTTATGAACATAATGAAATGGAATTTTTGAATGCAGTAAAAACAGACATAAGACAGCACATCAAATGGAATCCAGTCCGTCTGTGTTCTCCCTTTCAGGAGCACTGTACACTTCTGTAGCTTTCAAAAATAAGAACTGCTCAGGAGATTCTGCATCCTGCTTTGAGCATGCTGAAACAAGGGCTGCTCTGCCATGCACAAATCAAATCAGGCTGAATTGCATATTAATCAGAGCCCCTTTAGCAATACTTGCCACTCAGCAGCGAGGCTGTAACACTTTCATCCTTGCACAGAATGTGCTGTCATAATTGGTTTGTGTTAGGTGTTAGAAACATCTTGTGACTGAATGACCTGTAACTAATAAGAAGCAATGCTCAAATGAAATGAAGGTCCTTGTCTTCTGAGCGTTATACAGATGGGTTCCATCTGGCAGTATAGTAACTTAATGTGTGATTTATGTTGGACCCTTATGTGTTATAGGGTGTGAGATTTAAAGAACCTTATCAGAATGCAGAGGTTCCTGCTACAGCTTTTAAGCTTTTGAACAGTACTGGAAGCTTTAAATACAAAAGTTTAATTAGGAAAAGAAGAAGAAATTTTAGATTAGAAATTTTAAGCAAAGTTTAATTACACTAGGACAGAGCACGCCTTTCCTATCTCATTAAGTTTTCAACAATTATCTGAATCAGCATAAGGATGAAGTTGAGACTGTTAAAAAATTAAAGCCAACAGTGACATGGTTGAAATATTCACCTGGAAAGCTCTCTTTGTGCTGTCCATATAAGGACTTGAACCTCAGACTGGTTTTAATGAGACCATATTGGTGTTAAGAATTTTTCTTGATACGTATTTTGTTGAAACTGGTGCTTTCCAATTAAAAATGATGGTCTTGAAAGATCAGTGTTTTCTGGTTAAAAATCTGTTAAATAATAAACCTACAAAGTAATTATACTGAGAACAAAGGTGGTGTCTTATACTTTGAAGCTTCTGCTAGTTTTCTACAGTAAAAACAGAAAAATGTTCCTTGAAATGAATGGAATACTCATTTTTGCCGTCATATGTTCAAAGTAAATGTGATCAGTACACTGAGTTGTACTGGAAAAGAATTTGGAAAGATCACTGGTGGCTTCATGCCTGCTGATCAGCTTTAACACACTTTGCTTTTCACCCTGACACTGACTTTTTTCTTTTCTCTTTTCTCTCATTCTGAGTTCTTTGTTCCAACATTCTTAAGGTTCTTCATAGCAACTCGTTGGTACAGGTGGTGTTTCTGCTGTATTTGCTTATTCTGGGGTGGGAAGGGCATAATTCATGAACGTGGGAGGTTGGCAGCTGTCAGGGGTTCTGTCGGATGTCTCGTCTTGTTTCCTGCACCTTGTGGTCCAGGGACTGTAGCTGGAGAAATGTGGCCATGGGAGAGCAGTTACAGGAGGTTTTTTTCTCTCTCTGGCCAAAGCAACAAAGTGTGTTCATTTGGGAACAGAGGTAGTAGGAGTGCAGGAATCAGAGGAAAGACAGCAAGCTGAGAGCTCCTCACACAGGAAACAACAGGAGACACCCAGAAAGAGCAGAGAGCAGATATCCAGCCAAGCCTCAGTGATTATGGAGAAAGAGAGAATTCCTAGGAGGTCTATGTGAGTTTGTTACAGATTGAGAAGGCAGTGAAAGCTGCTGGAGGGAGAACAAGATTGATCTTCACCAAGAGCATACGGTGCTCAGGGGCAGAACTTCTATTTTTTCGAGTGTTTTTTTTTTAAAAAAAAATCTGTTTCACACACCAAAGCTGAATTTTGCTTTTAAAAATGAAAAGCCTCTAACTACCCACCCACCACACATCCCAAACCTTACTGTAGGTACTACAGTTAGTATTTCACCATGATGTAGTTCAGAGATTGATGATTTTGTTTCTACCTCAATGACTGTCCGACTTGAGAGCCTGTCACATCCTTGGGTAAAGGCAGTGTGCAAAGAGCACCTGCTTCTCTGAACCACGTCCATCCACAATCCAAAGTCATTTTGATGGACTCCATTTACTTTCCAGATCAGACTCCTGGATTTTGTTTGGTGATTTTCCCCTTCAGGATCTAGTAGAAACTCCCTCTGAAATGGCATACTTTTCCTCTTTTTTTTGCTTCCCAGCTAGAAGTTTTTGTTATTTTAATTCTGTCCTTACAAAACGATGGAGGAAGTAGGACTAGGGTTTTCAAAGAAATATTGAAATACCCTCATTTTCTTATTCTTTCTCCACTGCTGACCTATGGAAAGTAAAATGCCATATTTGTTCATCTTTTCCTGCTCACCATCTGCCTCCCTTTTCTCTTTAGTATAAATCTTGAAGATTAAAAGGCTGGTTTTGTAACTGTCTGTTGAAAATACAGCATACTATTGGCTTGTAATAGTGCTGGTATCTTGTCTACAAATGAGACAGCTCTTTGTATGTCCTCCTATGTCTATACTGAGACATGGATTACTTGCTCTTTTTGGTGCACATGGGGGAATGTCTTTGATTATAGAAAAGATCGTCCAGCTTTTCTTGTATTGCACTACTATAGCATTTCAGGCAAGGAACATTCTTGCAATTTCATGATGAGGCTTTCTTTAAAAAAATAATAAATTAAATAAAAGCAATGTAAGATTTAATTCATCTCAGTTTTGTGCACCATTCACCATTATTAAACTAAGAAACGTTTCCAGACATATTACTTCAGTGAGCTTTGCTGTTCCACCTTAACCAGCTGTGCTGTATTTAAATGTATGTTCCTAAAGGGCTCAAAACCAGCAGCAGAGCTTCATCAGTCAAGCTAATATATCCAGCTGAGCAATAGGAGACACCTTCAGAGGACACGCTTTTTTAACTGATAACTAGCAAAGACAGACCAAGTTGTCCAATCTAAATCTCCATTATGGCCGAGATGGTGCTTTTATTGCAGTCCTGATTACCATGTCTTACCTGGACCATGTTATTCTTCCATGTGTGGGACTGTTTTACTGTTATTACTACTAGTGTATAGGAATCTCATTCTTGGACCAGAACTCCAACATATCATATAACTGTATGAATATGATATAAAATCTCCTTAGTACTTCATTTAAGAAACTATGATGACCATATAGCAAAAGCAAAGCCAATGGGAAGTACAGATAAAGGTGAAACCCTGGACTTTCTCAGCATAGTGGACAATAGTTGTAGCATCCTGGAAGACCAGGTTTTAGGGGAGGCTGAAGAGGATGGTGAAAGAGGAAACTGCAACCCCTTCCCAGATACAGCAAGTATTGCCTCATGTGGCAGGGGCAGCACAGGAGAAAACGTAAGAGCCTGCTCTCAATACTGAGAGTTAATACATTGGATTATAATAGACAGTGATATATCCTGATACAGAAGAAGCTTCTGGTTCTTTCTTAACTATAGTTATCTTGCATTTCCTAATTTTCTGGCATAGCTTTATCAAATAAGTTCAGTCTTTTGCCAAACAGTCAGTTCCAGATGACTTTATAGATATACAACTGTGTTGTTGTGGAGGCTTTTTGTCATGTATGTCATCCTGTAGTAATTGCTGCTCTTCTACTTTTTTACTAGTTTGAAACACATATTTTCTTCTTTCTGTGCTATAACAACCACCTCTTGCTGATAGGTGTTTAGTCATGTCTTAGGGATGCTCCTGAAGCTTTTAAGTTATTCTAGAAGAGGGGCTGTAACTAACAGCACCACTTTCTGAAAACCAAGAAAAATAGCATAGTGCAATTTCTATTCCCTGGAGGCCTGTTTTTGTAATAGATTTCTACTCACTCACCTGCCTTCTGTGCATAGCAGGGGATATACTTTGTATGATTTGAAGTGATAATTAGAAACGATGATGGGTGGCCACGGGAGGGGCTGCAGATCCAAAATAATAAATGTGTCACTTCACCTTCCCATAACATGGTTTAATACTACAATTCCTTGGAATTAAACCTGTGATTTCCTAATGAAAGAGCTTAGAAGTAAAATAGTAGAGTATTTTTAATTTACTGATAGCAAATGCTAGCATCCGAAGTCCATACAGAAATATTTCAAAACAGCATTAATACTACTGTGAGAATATAAATTATTTTAGAGGATTTTTTGTTATTGTTTATGCCATAAAATGTATTTTAGGGAGGGGTCATTATTATGATGATGTATATTTGAAGGGACCCAATTTAAGTAGAGGATCTAGTTTTGGGAATGTGTGGCGTTTTATTTGGTGACACAGCTGTTCCTTGATATCCCATGGAGAAAACTCCTTTTACCATGTAATGGGCAAAGCCAATTGAGATGTAATGCAGGCAGACTACAGCATGCAGCCCGGCTTTTGCAGCGGTCGTCTTGTGCTGAGCTTACTTAAGTCCATTAGGATGAACCTGTGATAACGTTTCTGCCTTTAATATTGGAGAATGTTATTCCAAGGTGTAACAAAAGTAATTTGGATGGCACCTGTTTGAATACTGCCTTGACTGGAATTTAATTTTGCTTTCCCAATTAGCATGTTTCATTACTGTCCTTTTCCCAGTGATAAACAAGATAATTCATTTTGGGTACTTCTACACCACAGAAACATAAAAATTTGTCAACTGTAAATTGCTGTAGGTGTCATTAAAATTGTCCCTAAGCAGCCTAATACATTTCACATATTTTTTTTTTGGAGACACTTGCAGCTATTTTTAAACCACCTGCTGTGTCTATACATATTCAGACTATAATGGGGAGGCACTGCTGAGCAATTCAATAGAAAATCATTTAAATCGAGAGGGACACATGAGTAAGTGATAGAAAGTTCAGCAAGTTAATGCACTAGTTTTAAGTCTTTGTCCCCCCTGTGATCTCCCACACACGCTCTTTTCCGCATGTCAAGCTTCAGATTTGCTTGTGTTACACTAAAATAATTTATGTGCAATTGCCTTCCAGTCTTACAGAATTTTCTATATTAGGAAGCAAGTAGCACCAAGGGAAATCTTATTGTTCATCTTCAGAGAGATGTTAGTGACAATGTGCAGAATGGCTGCTTGCAAGCACAGAATTATAGCAGCTAAACTGCATGGAAGAGTGCGCACTGTTTGTCTCGTGCTTTTGGTAATAGTGAGAACTCTTTTGTATATTTGCACATGTGCTCAAACCCATCTGTAATGTCTGCTTTGTGATTTTTTTTTTGTCTTTTTTTAATCCATTTTTGAGAGCCCTGTGGCTCTTTGCACTTAGTCCTAAGGCTTGCTCTTAAAAGAGAACTCTTAGAAAGCAAAGGATTAGCTTTCTCTTACTGACTTCTTCCAACCAAAACAAGGAGAAACGAGGAAGGGAGAAAAGGTGCTACTTGCTTTGGCCATTCTTCTCTTTCTGGAGGTGCTGAAGTTTCTCACAAGTTCTGGATGCTCTGTGCATATGGGGACATTCCCATCAGCCAGTCTTCTAATCCTTGTTGCAACCAGTTTTTTCTATCCATACTTTATATTAAAGGGATTTGCTGTTTTTTTCCTTCTTTAAGTAGCAAAGGGATAATAAACAGTTGAGAATGGAGGCTAATCTGACCCTGGTATGTTGGTATCTGCTAGTAGGGTGGAAAAATATCAATATGCTCTCTATTTTCCCACCTCTTTTTCTTAGCTTAAGCATATTTTGTTTGAAGTATGTTGTACCAGATGACTTTTTCCAACAATGAATTCTGAATTCATGAAGCAATAGAGTAGTGACTGGCAGTCCCTGACATTAGATACAATCCAGCGAAGCTGCAGCTCATTTGGAGACCCACTAAGACACCCATATGGGTAAGTTCCACTTGATAAAGGAGTCACAGATGGACAACAGGAGCAGTGGCAGACTGGGAACTGTGTTAGATAAAAAACCTACAGTAGTCACCTGAAGATGACTTCTGCTTCTAAGTTTAAAAAGTCAGGACAGCCTGAAATGAAATTGCATTATACAGTAGTCTCAGGAGCTGAACTCCTAGCCTATGGTTTTAGGTGGGTTTTGAGAACCTGTTAGCAATGCTGCTTTTATTTTCCTTGAGTGTATTTTTGTCCACTTAAATTCAGTCACCTTTTGTAAAGCCTCACTAAGCCAAAATATTCAGAAGGGCAAGAGAGTGGAAAGAAAAAAGAGAACTGAATTTCTGTGAGTTGACAATTATATTCTAGTAGAATAGCCAATTTAGGAGGAACATATAGTGGAGATCCAGCTGAAGCATCACACAGCTTTGAGCTGGCAATGAGCAAGTTAATGCTGGGACTGGAAACAGTGTAGCTACATGAACACTTAGTGAACTGCCACTAATTAGCACTGTGGACAGGCAGTGTTGATTAGGTCCAGTGGAGGGGGCTGCATTAACAGCTCTGGTCCTTCCAGGACACCAAGCAACATCTGTTCCTCTGCTGCCCTTTGCTGTATAATAGAACCCTCTGGAATCACTCTTTGTGCTGGGGTCTATTGTTTGATGTGCCTCGGGGTGTTTTGGTGAAGTGGACTCATTGGTAGGTGTTAGAGCAGAAAAGCAGTTCTTTCCAAAAATAGCAATAGTGCCAGCAGAGACAGGAACAATATTCAGGTGAGGATCAATAATCAGTGTCAGGTTCTGCCTTGAAGGCTACATAAGCCAATGCTATTTAGTAGTAGTTTGATGTCCAGTTCTTCTACAAAGTGTTTATAACTGAGGTGGTATATAAAAACCTGATCATTTCGTAGTGGTGCCAAAGGTGCTGCTGTGGAAGCCACTGGCTGTGCTGTACTGTCAGACCAGATGTTTTGCTGGTATGCAGATGTTACTGAAACTGAAGCTGTCTCTCTTCACCTTAAAGTTAGTGGTAAATCTGGACTAATCTGATGAGAGCAGGCTTAAGACTTGTGTTTGCTGAGTGAGGAGTGAGTGGCTATATACAGCATTAAGGAATTCCTGACAGCATAGATCATGAAATTTTTATTTCTCACATAACTTAGGCTAAATGACAGACCAAATGACCTAAATGAGGCAGGCATTATATGGTTTTATACTTAACTTTAACTCCTAACAAGAGGTTTATAATATTTAAACAGTCTTTCATCATTAGGTCAGTGATAGACTGCAGTTTGCACTGCTAGTGATTGAATTTTCATTATCCTCAGTTTTGGTCTTTAGATGGCCATTATTGTTTATTGTGCCCTTTTAAAAAGTGAATAGATTAAGAGAAGGTAAATCAGAGGAATTTGCTATCAGATGAGACAGTGACAGATATTACTGAATTCAGGTAGAAGGTGAGAAAATAGGGGAAGGTGATTGATGGAATGAGGTGGCAGTGTTTTGAAATTCAGATGCACAAATATGAAAGGAAATACTATTTTTAAAGCACAAAGGACTTAAGTTTTATATTATCAGTTATACTTCAGTCTATTTTGTGAATCTCTTTAACTCTCAGTGCTTGACTTTTATACAAATTTGGGGGGGGTTTATGTCCCAAGAAAAAAACATTGTGTCTGTTACTCATTGTGTAATGATGGTTGACAGAATCAAAGTCTAAGAAGTTTAAACCCAAATACTATCTAAAGTACTCAGCTTTGTATGAACTGGGGAACATCATCTAGCCCATCATACAAGTTGAGGTAGACTGACTTTTCAGTCAGTTCCAGTCTCAAAAATTTAATATATTTGGAACTGCCCAATTCACTTATTGCCAGTGCCAAAGTATGAGATCACTTGTCAAAAAGGCTATTATTAGTCTAAGCCAAATAGCCACTCATTACAAAAGTGTTGCCGAAGGAGGAATAAAAAGAAATAATAAAAAAGTGTCTACTAGACTTGGATGGCAATGGCCAGGTCTGCCCAGGTGTATGCAGGTTACGTGCACAAGCAATCCATGAGAGAGGCACAATCTTGTTTGATTTATTTACTTTCCCGTGTTGAAATTGTAAAGTTGCACACATGTATCAAGAGACTTTCAATCTTGACAGTCTTCCTGCTGAATCCACCTGTGTTTACCTGTATTGTAATTCTGTGGTTTCAAGCTTGATGTTCAACAGCAGTTGAAAAGGTTCCCCTTTTCTGTCATAGTCTCAAGTTAGTATCTGACCTGTGTGTTCACTAGAATAAATATATGACAATACCTTAAAAAGCTCTTTTCTTCTCATCCTCCTCTACCCAAATACAAACCTAGGCTGCCAATATCTGTGGCTCATTTTTATCTCCATAAAGGGCAGGATGAAGGTTTGAATGTCTTTGCTAAATAAAAAGCTGGTTTGTATTAGGAATCAGAATCTACTCCAAGATGCATAGATTTGCAATTACAGCTTTGTCTTGGGAGTGAGGGTACTAGAATCATCTGCTGACACAAATTTGCTCTGTGACCTGGGGAAACATTTAAATACTTTGTGCTTCATTTTTCTCCTGCTGCTACATAAATTTTTCAGTGTTGCATCCTACACCAATTGATTTGTGTTTTCTCTTTCATTTGGCAGTGCAAAATTTTAGCCTTTTAGCTAGGTAATGTGACTGAATGACTTTGCAATTGATACATCAGATACTGGCCTAATACTTTTGGAATTTTTTTAATTAATTTCTGTCTTGTCATGACATGCCTGTTGCTTTAGAATAAATTGATGCAGTTGGAATATATTGTTCCACTACTAATTTGTATTCTGAGGGTTACTTAATGTTGGGATTAGTGGCACACGGTTATCATGATGCAGGTGAATGAAACTTTGCAGTGTCAAGTCCAATTCTGCTTCTATTTAAGATGATAATAAATCACCCGCTGAGCTCTGCTGTGCACATTGTGGTCTATACTTTCTGTTGTTACAGCTTGTTTAAATTTCTAATGAAGACACAGAATAATATATGCTCATATTATGGTTTCATTATGCGATGTAAAATGTCTGTAGGAAAGCACATCCCTAGTCAATCATCAGTTTGCGAAGTTTTCTCTTTTACTGGCTAATACTTCATCACTTTGATACCTTTCAGTCAGGTTTTACATTCACCTCATGTCCTTGGTGTCTACAAAACAGCACAGAAAAATAAGCTGGTGCCCAATGCCATTACAGTGTACGCTGTTAGAGTCCATATGGTGTTAGTTTCTCAAAAATAAATCACACTGAGAACTGTTGGAAACATACAGAGGCCTTTTCCAGTCCTTCTTGGAGGAAATGTTACACAAAAATATTTTGTAAGAGCAGTAATGCTTTACTTTAAAAGAATTACACAACTACACAAATCTGGGATGGATTAATATTCACAGCATTAATATAAATTAAATTTTGATTACTGTTTAGTAAACCACATTATAATTTAATAGTTAATTTAAAATCAAATTACAGGACTTAGAGCAAGTTTCTAGACTAAGAAATTGTATGTTCTGCATAGGCAGCACATTTGTGCTAATGCTTTTATGTATGTATTAGATAAACCCAGCTGTCACTTCTAGTACATTTTTGTATGCACTGTAGGGACAAGTTTCTTATAAACATTTTTTTTTCATTTTGGGGGAAGCAGAATCATTACCTACAGATCTAGAAAAACAAGTGGAAGGTCAATACCTCAACAGGGTTGTGTTACCTTTCATCAATTCTTAAAGATTCCCCTGGGCACACAAGAGTCATCCAAGCAGTTGGAAGCCAGAAATGCTCTTTCAGAAAATGAAAACACGATACCCTTTTCGGTGGCAAGTAAAATGATATTGTCTTCAAAATATCAAAGCTATTATCTAGGAAGTGTTTTCAAGCTTCTCTGGGCTGATGCACATAAAGACACTTGTTGTCTTTGAGGCGATTTGCACCTACAAGTCATGGATACCCTGTATTGACTTATATGATAAGTTAATCTACTGGAATCTGTATTTACAGGTTGTGCCAGATTCATCTGATTTTATTTTTACTGTAATGTCAGTGTTTGATGTTTCCTTTTGGCATAGCAAATCCTTCTGAAATAACTATCAAATAGGAAAAAGTGAAAGGACTTGGGTGAAACAAGCAGCTTGTTTTCATGTCAACTTGGAACATAAGTGCTAAGAATTTTCACTATTATAAGTCTCACCAGGATTTTGCAAAAGGATCCTGAGTTGTTAAACCTCTTGCTACAACAGATTAAAAAGAAACCGCTGGAAAGGAAGAAAATAAGAACAAAAAGCAGCTTCTTCAAGATGAGAAGGTGATGTTCCTGTCCAGCTCAGAAAGCTTTGTTTTCTGAACTTGTGTTTTCACAGGGTCCTTTGAAAATTCAATGGCTTGTTGTATAACACTAGAACAAAATAAGACAAAACTAAAACAAAGGAAATATTCTATATAATACAAATCTATCTGCACTTCAGGAGCTGTCAAAGTGAAAAATGAATCCACAAATTTGGCCTTTAAAAATATTAATTTATTTTAAAGATGAGATGTAAAAGTGCTGGGAAAGAAGTGCTGTTATTTTCAGGAAGACACAAGCAAGGCTCAGTACCTATCGCTCCTCCTAGATCTTTGATGGCACTTTCTTGCCACCCTTAAATCTAAAAAAGGATGTAATAATCAGTTCTTGCCGCCATAAATCACTGAAGCATTTTTGCTGTATAAGGAAGTCATCACATGTACTAACCAGGGTATTAGGTATCCTATTTTCAGTTGACTTATTTATTAGTCTTACTGAGTGATGCAGATTCAATTCTGTGTTGACCTACATGAGTATTTCTCAATTACAGCCACATTTTATTGGCAGGAGAAAACATTAGCCATCAAGATATTTAAAAAAAAAAAAAGTAATTGGTGAATATTTGGCTAATAAACTGTCAATATCCAGATATATCTTACGTACAACTTTCACATGCATTTTTAAAAATCTATATTTAACTATCTAGTTAAGCTTAATTTAATGATTTGGTGGATCATTCTGCCTGTCTGACACTATAGATTCCACATGGCAGATTATAATCAACTGAGGAATCTACGATCTTTATTCACAATAAAATAATACCATAAATGAATATTTCTGTACTAAGTGGTATCTTGATATTTGTTGAAACATATTGCAGATGTTTCTCCACATCTGTATGAAAGCCTGCTCCATTTTTAACTCTACAAGCGGCTGATAGTTTTGAATAAAGGTCTTGCAGGCCACGAGCGAGGCATGTGAGTTGCTCGAGCGATCCCTCCTTTCTCTTTTTGAGAGCTTCAAACATGGCTGACTTTGTTTAGCACACTTATTTTTGACTTGTAGAGGAAGTAATTATTTCACCTTCTTCATTTTGAGTGGGAAGACATGGTATCTAAGACTGTGACTGTTTGTAATCCAAGATATAGGTAATGCCTAGACAAATTGGAGATTTGAATAAAAATTTCTCTGTTTATCACTTTGAGGACTGAGTAGGTGGTAGAAGCATTTTTTTGGTAACATAACAGTGCAGGTGGCAGGTTTTCAGACTGACGTGTACCATACTTTTTCCTTCAAAACTTCCTTCTGATTTCAAAGGATCAGAACCTCAGTTTTATTGATCGCAAGAGTATAAGACAAAACTGACTCTGTCCTGGCTTTTGCCTGTGTTTTTAAGAAAGCAAATAATAACTGTAAGATGGCTAAAACCAGTTAATAAAATTATCCCATTTCAAATATGTGACTGTATTGAACTGAAGTATATGTATATATAAGCACCTTTTCCACTGGTTGAATAATGATATCATTTAGAAACTTACTGCAAAATTGTGTTGGGACCTACTGCAGTATTTTTGATTTGGAGTTGCAAACATGAGCACAGCAGTGAGGATTCTCCTGTGGGTTTCGTTTGTTTGGTTTTAGTCAGATGTTTGTCCACACACCCATCACACACAAGAGAACATTTTACGCCCTTCTTGGGGCAAGTGTATTTGGCAGAGTGGTGACCACCTTGCCAAGCAAGTTGTCGTTGGTTGACAGTCAGAGTGCAGAACTTTACACAATTTGCTACTGGGGTAAACCAGTGGCAAAAAGTGGGAAATTGCTCCATTCACAATCTATATTAACTGCCAAAGAGGTGAAAGCTGAATTTTCAACATAACAGGCCTAAGACACAGCTTTTGTTCCATTAATATTTTTTTCTGAGATTGCTCTTTACTCAGTCTTTATTGAATTTTCTAATTATTAATGCCTTCAAATTTGCCAACACAAACTGCTGGAGAAGTTAACCCAATCATAAACCAGTAATTTTGGTAGTAAAACATATGTTGTAATTCTGCATTTACACATGAAAAATAATATAATATCCAGCTCAGTATCATTTTTCTTGAAATACTGACTACAAGTCTCTATTTTTTCCAGTGATTTGGTTTTGTGTGGTTTGTTTTGTTTTGTTTTTACTTTTTTTAATCTCACCTCCCACATGCCCCAGTTTCTGTTAGTAGGCTCCCACTTAGTAATGTCAATGAATGAAAAGCTGTTTGGTAGATAGAGGAGTAAGCTGCTAGTGAAGAGTACTTACAGTATAACCACTGCAAACCAAGAGAAATAGAGCTTTAGTTTGTCTTTTGCATTCATAAATACACCTGCCATTTTTTTTTCTGAGGTTTAATTTTCCTTGCAGCTTGTTTTAATACTTCAACCAAGTGGAAGTTCAATATAGGAGAGCATTATCATGAATATTTCCCGTTGTTTTATTTCCTAGCACCATAACCAATGAGGCAAATAACCCATGGCCATTAAGCTTTCTGTATAAAGAATTGGAAGGTATGCAGAGCTTGCAGTAGCATGAATAATAGAGATCTTTCCTTAGGCCATCAAAGGTTGATACACACACACAATATTTTTCAAGTATGTGCAATGATCTATTTAATATGAAAATATTTTTATTGCTACTTCAGAAAGCAGTTGTACGTCACTTGACCATTGAGAAATTTAGGACAAGTGGCTTAAGAATTTATTTTTTTTTTTCTTGGTACACTGAAGCTCAGGCCTTGTCCTCTAGGTAAAAGCAACAACAAAGATGTGCCATCCATCTGAACACTTACATGCCGAACTTCATGTGATCATCAGAGAGCTCTGTCACATCAAATAAAAGATACCAATTAAATGCTGGAAACAAACTACTTCCCAGAGGCTTAGAGGATTTAAAGTTGGTCTCAGAAAAATAAGCATAAGAATGTGAATCCCTTAGAAGACCTAATAAGCAAGGATATACCTAAACCAAACCAGCTATGCAAATATCCCCAAAGCTTATTGCCTTTAGCATTTTGAAGCAAATCATCCAATTAGAGTCATTCAGTAACAAGTAGTCAGCAACTGACCTGACCTGAAACCCTGCCATTCCTGCTGCAATTAAAGTTCTGATTTTACTGACACACTCAGTAAAGATTATAATAGTCAAAAGAGAAAACCACTGAACCACAGAAACCATGATGAGCAGACACTAGGAGGCCGCATACTGTTTTCTTTCACCATAATGTCATATTTGTAGAGAGCACAAACTTCCAGACTGCAGATTTTCAGTCAGAATGGCAAGTTGGGCATTAAGTAAGGCAAGGGAGTAACATGAGGGATGTGGACATCAGAAGCAAGGAAATTGTGCAAGTAATTATAAAAATAGGGAGGGAGTCTGAATCTTGTTCATTTATAACTAAGAGAGAGGAAGTGGTTAGTTATGGACCGGGAACTGGAACTTTCTCAATCTGCCAAGTCTACGATGATTCTCAGCATGACCTCAGTCATGTCATTTATCATTGTTTCAATTAACCTGTCTGTGGGGTGTTGCTGTATCCAGTTACTGATGTTTGTGATAGACATCAGGATTGTCATGTTAAGACACATTTCATTATTTCTGGCTATTACGGCTATGCACAGTGAGAGTAGCTTGTTGCTCCTTCATAGATTTAAGTAGTATGTTGTCTAATAGCTGAATCCTTACTTTAGTGTAAGGCTTGGATAAAGAAGTTCTGTTTAAAAAGGTGCTTGTAAGGATGAAACCCTTACTCTTTTTAAAGTTGTTTAACCAGTACTGGATATTTCCTAAATATGTTCATTGACATAAACCCATACAACTGTGTACATGGGAGTTAATGAAGTATAGTTCACTGCAAGTGTTGACTTCTTTATAGGCTTTTTCCTGTTCCTTTTTAGCCTGTAATCAAGAGATCTTTTTCTATAATCATGAGCAAATTGCATTTCCTGGCAACTTGACTACGCAGGGAAAGGACTGAATAGAACAGCAGCATGTGAATGTACAAGACACTGGATTCCTTACACAAGCAGCCCACGTGCAGTTCCTACCAAGTGTGTACATGAGAGGGTAGATGTCAGTGCCTCCTGGGTTTATCTCCCAGGTAGAACTGAAGCCATCCTGGCTGAGTCCTCAGTGTAGTATTTCTTTTGATTCCTGCAGGTGGAGAGAGACATTTTTCTTCATGATGGAAGCAGTCAGGAATGAATATGTTGGCCTCTGGTAAAACAAGTCATCTGTAAATAAACTTTAAGGGCAGAATTCGATGCTCTTTTAATGTAGGGCTGGTTATAGACAAGTTATATTCCATCTAACATATGTGATCAACTGTCTAGTATGAATATCAATACAGGAATGTCTGAACTGTATAAAATTCTTGTTAAAATGCTTAGATTCTATGGAACCATATCTCAAAAATATTAATCAAACTTAATTCTTAATTCTCCAAGACTTATAAAAAAATACTTCATAATTTGCTATTATTTTGAAAACACCTTAAAAACTGTGTATTTCCCTTTCTTTGGTGCTGTAGTATTTTCCTTTAAAGTGTTCATCATCTAATTATTGTAAGAGAAAATTTCCATTGTGAATTATGCACTATGGACCACACAACAAGGTGTTAGTTATCTCTGTCAGGGTACGGTTCAGTGATCTGCTCAGGATGATGGATGATCTGAATGCGCACTAAAATAGGCAGTACTTGATGCTGTTCTTCACCACCTGGAAACAGGATACACTGAAAAAGAGAATGTGCTTGATAAACTCTGTGGATATTATAAATCCATTTTACCTAGCCTGTCCTACAAACAGGCCAAAACCTTATGTCTGGGCAAATCAGTGAAGTCCAAACTCCTGAGGCCTTGGGATTGTGCAAACTGACAGCTTAACTGTTTATTAAGGAAAGCTTTTCTTTTTATTGTTTTTTAATAGCTGAGATCATTGCATTTCTAAGTCCTGAGAAGGTATAACATCCTGGGACACACTGTGCTCCCATGCACATTCAGACCTTTCACAGTTTCTAACATGTTGCAGGTATCATTATTAGTTGAGAAACATGCATTTCATTCAGCATTTCCTCGTCAAGCCTAGAGAACTGCAGACAGTTTCATTCCCATTGAGAGATAACCTTGCTCGATTTTGTCTCCCATTGCAATATCTCTCCTGACAGGAAACACCCCTGAATATGTGAGTTTCATATTCAATGCCTTTTAAATGTTTTTTAATAGGGATAGATACAGAGAAGGCAAAACTCAGGGAAGGGGAGAATAGTGGAAAATTACTGGATTCTGCCTTGATGATCTGTTGCTAGCCTTTGAATTTCCAGAGAGAAACACAGAAGCTGATTTTATTGTCTGTTTGGTTTTGTTTTTAATTGTGTTTTACTTCCGTTTGTGTACCATAGTTCTGGCTTTAATAAGTTAACACGCATCTATTAGAAATTTTAGTTTATGTTTTCACCAGTAATTCCATTCCTGCTTTGTTAAACAGGATTTTACCAGGCTTAAGATGCTGAACATTTGACAAAGTCAGTAATTTTGAAAGTGTTTTGTCCATCTGTTTATTAAGCTAATTGTTTTACTTGTAGCCAATCAGTTCTGTTTATGGCAATGTTAACTCAGTGTTTTCTACCTCTAGAAATCTGTTTAATTTAAAATGACCTAGATAGTCTCTTAAGGCAGCAGAAAATTCAATTTTATTTTGCAGTTTTCCTGTAAATTTGAAATTTCTTTGTTCTGTTTCTTCCTCTCTCAATAAACTTTATGCCAATAATATTAAAATTTATAATGAGACTAATATTTGTTAATCTCTGTTCAAATAGTGGATTTGTATTAAATCATAGTTTCAAACACTTCCATTGAGAGGAATGGTATTGCTTTTAATATTTCCATTACTGTGCTACTCTTGTTAAGCTTGAATTGTCATTATGATTATACACCCTAATTTTTAGTATTCAGTATTAATTATGTTTAAATCCCATTAGATTTATAGCTACCCTGCCCACTTTGATTTCCTTACTACAAAAATGTTCTGAAGTAGTTTCAGGACATGAACCTGATTCTGCAACTCTGATTAATTTCTTGGTTTCAGTAGGAGATTTGTGCATGTAAATTAATTATATGAATGAGAATTTCTTAGATTTAGTATAGGTTGCCATTCATTCCAAAATGGCACATAATCGCTGACATGCAGAAAGCTCAGAAATTAGATCGTGATCTGATTGAGGTCAGTATGAAATGTAGTTGGTCAACAGCTGTTGAAGGACATCCTTGAATATGGATTGTGAGTTTCATACATTCCCCTGGAATACATACTAGACACAGAAAACGCTAATCTGTAGAGAATTGAAAGGTTGCCTCAGTGATTTCTTTGGCGTAATCACAAATCGTTGTGAGTTCTGAAACGGTAATACAAAATTACATTTGTCTACACGTGTCTAAGATGCACTGCTCTGAAAGGATGTTGACCCAGTTTGTTTCCGCTATTAAAAGCTCTTGCCTTGCTTGTGGGCAAACTTGCTTATCAAAACGTTTGGGCTACGACCAGATTTTATCTGTACTATAGTTCTGTATCTGTTTTCTGCCACCTGAGCTAAGTTTTAATGCCATGTTGTGGAATACAAGGATGTGTGGATCCCTTCAAATGTCCATGCTACTTGGGTCAGGCTTCGAGGCATACAGGACCACACAGGCACTGCACACACACCACTCCAAAACAGATGGATGGGGATTTGGCTGAGCTGAGACAAGTGAAATGAACAATTTAAGAGCATGCCATAGAAACGTGGAGCACAATATGCCACTGGATGTGTAGCAAACTACCACTTTCATAGCAAGAAACGAGGGGAGAAGGACAAGACAGTGATATTGAAAACTGTCCTGTGGCACAGTGCTTCCCATGGCTAATCTGAGGGTGGCAGTGCTTCTCAGACCTGCAGATACAGCTACAACTTGGCAGTTTCTAGCTTTGAAAAGTTCTTTTGATAATGTTATGGATGTCTATTCCCAGTTCTTCAAGGAAGGAAAGTATTCTTTCCTCCCGCTTCTTTTCCTACTAACAGTGCCTCCCATACCACTCTCTTTTGTTGATTTTACTGTTTTTAGTCTGCAAGAACTGCCTGGAAATGGGACTTCAGGTTTGCAAAACTCCTTACAGAATTGCTCCATTGTAGTTCCTTGACCTGTGCTCACTCCCACATCCACTTATATCCTACCTCAGGTGTTCCCCTCCCCTCCATCCCTCCATGATGCTTAATTTCAGCTTGTCCTTCCTTAACACAAAAAAGTGGATTTCTCTTATCTTTATTTCTTTGTTAATTCTGCAAATTAACAATGAATATTATTCTTTACAGTGTGTTTTGGGAATTCTCCTGAAGGAAAATTGCATATTAAACCACATTGTAGAGCAACAGGCCTCCAGAAATTTCTGACATTGAGTAGCATGAATGAAGGATATTTTGATACAGTGCTTAGTACAAAATATGCTGTGCAGGCTTAGCTTACTCTATTTGTACCAGTTCTATACATTTTACTACATTACTTTATCTGTGATATGAAACAGTTACAAAAAGGCAATATTATAAAACGTTAACTAATGCCTCATTATTAAAGCAGAGTGCCTAAGGTTTCTAAGGATTTTTGCTAATGTAATGTCCTGATTGAAATGAAGCAATGATTAAGGTGAAGACAGCATCACTGGGTGTTTCTACATAAGGAAACAGCTGAACACCCACAGGAATGTGTCACCCAAACCTGTTGAAGCTGAAGGGAATTTTCCTGTTGATTTTGCTGATCTCTTGGTGAGGATGATCATAACCCTCCCCGATCTGTCATATCTCAGATCTCCTGGAAGAATATTTCCATGAGCTGGAAGACCAGGATAACAGGTCCTCAGGAGCGTGGCAGAAATATTTTATGGTGATAGTCTGTGGGGAAAAGCGGACAAAATTAGCCAAATATTTATTTTTTGAAAATGCTATTACTTCAGGCAATTTTTTAAACAAATACCACAGCATTGCAATGAATAATAATATAATGTACTTCCTATAAAGCAAAACTTATTTCACTGAGATAAAGCCTTGAGCTAGAGTTTGGGCCAGAAAAATATGCTGCTAAACATTTAAAAGAACATACAGCTCCTGAATTGTACAGAAAGGAAGTCAAGTTTATACCTCAGTATTAGTTCTTATTATTTGAGCAATGTGTCCTATATTTTATGTCAAGTATCTGCCAGGGTTCTGATGATGACACATTTTTGTGAGATTTTCCATTTATCCAAAGAGCTATTCTTTTATTGAATCTTCAAAAATCCTTGAAAGGAAAATTCTTCTGCATGCGTGATCTTCTCACACGTACTTTTTAATGTTTATTTTATATTGGTTTTCCTCTAGGTCACTACACTAAATTCATCCTATAAGCAGACTGTATCTTCATATTGCTAATAAAAAAGTGAATTAGAAATCTATTCTTTCTTTTACAGTCAACAGCTTTGAAAGACTGATTTACAGAAAGAAACTGTGTGCAGTTCTAGTGCACAGACATTAACTTATAAAAGGAGCAACCTGTAGCAGTTTAACATCCCTTCTTGTTCAACAAATGCAACTGTACTACAGTGCAAAATCTGCACAAGGCAGTGCCAGACTAAGTCTGGAAGTGAGATTAACCTAGAAATCTCGGTTTGGTTGGGGGAGCTGTTTTGTTGGTGGGTGCTCTTAGAAGATACAAGTAGGATTATGAAAGTTCAGCAAAAATAGAACTTAGTAATCAAAGCAGAAAGTATAGGAATTCCAAGTAAGGCTATTAATTTTTTTTTATCATGAAAGAAAGCTGATAAAAGATTGTAGGATTAAGTAAGAAAAGAATGAAATTGACTGGAGAATTTTTTTAAATGGAAAATTCCATTGTTACATGTTTCATCAGAAAGTAAATCCTATGGAGGGGTTGATTTTTCACCCCATATTGTGATAAGCTTTCTGGTAAAACAGCAACGGTGTAATTGAAATACATTTTCCGTCATTTTCCCTGAATGATGTAGAATTAGATCAATTTGTATTCTGTGGGTATAACCCAATGAAAGTATAAATCCAGCCACTAGAATTGTTTTTGTCCATGAGCAAAGCCAGTATCATTTACTGATTCATTACATTCTCAGCAGGGTCCTTTATTTCAAAGGCTACCTGGAATTATTACTGGTAATAGAACACTAAACTGTAAAATAAGATTTGCATAAAACACTGAAGTTAAAGGAAAAATGATAATAGTAATTAAAAGTAACATCAGATGACTATTTTGATTCGAGTGTCACATGTAAATGGTTCAAACGGACATGGAGGGGTTTTTTTCCTTTCCAACTCCAGCTTAGAATGCACCTATTTAACTAGAATATTATGTTCCTGATAATATGCCTGAAATAATAGACAGTGCTTCCATTCGTATTTGACAATATAAACATCAGGCAAAGGTTGTACATCTGGAATCACAGAATATGCTTTTTTGCATTAGGGTCCTAATTTTAGAAATAACCTCTGTCTGCCTAGGCCTGCTGATGTATGGTTGTCATAACAAGTCAGTAATTGAGTTTTCTGGGCATTTTGACCACTGGTACAAATTTGCAAGGCGGATTACACAGCAGAAACACAATTTCCATCCTGACCTTTGTAACATTGCTTTCTGTTGTGGGAATTGGAATGTTTATGGAGGGAAATATAATCTAAGTGCACCTAATTTCTGAGAATGTGATTTCTGACATTAACCCAGTAAGCTTCATTTTGATTCATGTGATAACAGATTATGTAAAGACTTGGCATTAGGCAGGTATCATAAAACTCCTTATCTTTTATTACCTAGGCAGAGAATATTGGTTTAGATGATTATGAATTGAAACTCAAGGAAAACTTTCATTTTCAGCTGCTCTGCAAAGATCCTCAAGAAACCTATTTCCCAATGATCTGTCACAGACCTCAGCGAATAAATGGCCTTGTTCACATTCTTCAGTATAAACTGGGCACAGGAATAATGTTAATCTTTTGTAGATCTAGTGATGCTATTTGGGGGTAAGGAGGAAGCATCTACTTTAAAAGCCTATGCATCAAGTACTTTCAGGTGATTTATCAGATGGTTCATCCTTGTCTTGCAACTGCCACGCTTGTTGTGTCACAGGCTTTGGATCTTTGGGAGATCTAGCAGTTCTTGTCACTGCTGTCGTCGTCTCCTTGCCTGGTCTGGGGTAAGAGATTACTGTCATTAGTTGTTAATAGATACTATAAACTCCATAGCTGTCTGGTTTGTTGTGGATTGTAAGGCTATTTCTGTATGAGCAGATAGAGTAGACCAGTAGAAGCAGATCTGTAGAGCAAAAGAGGATCCAGCATCCATACTGTACACCGCAAATTTTCACTTCAGACAGCTCTAGTCTGGTCCCCCAGACTGAATCACACTGATGGCTGGAAAAAATTAGGTGATGCCCAGGGCCATTTCTTTAGCTGAATTTAACCTGAAAGAAATATGGTTGCCACACTCTTAGTGATGCAAACTGGAGAGTGTAGTAAGTGTAAACGGTAGGAAAGTTCGCTTAAAAAGGTCTTTCCTGATCCGTGCTATAGCAACAGGACATACAAACCCTGCACGGGCATGTGATCAAGCAGTTCTCTCTGTGATTGTTGTTGTCAACTGGATGCATTTAAATGAACTTGACTTGCCTGAACATCCATCTAGGATTTGATGTTTGCTGGAAAGGTGAAGAAAGGCTCTGTATGGGTCTGGGGTGTCTTGGAATCATGAGGTAGATTAATACAAGTGTTGCACTGGTGTCCAGGCAGATCTTGGTGGTATAAACTTCATTAATCTAAATTCAGCTCTGGTGAGATGATAGATTGCTTGATGGTCGCAGATAATAAAATAGTCAGAATTAGGTTTTTAGTCAGAATTTAGGTGTTCCTTAACACATGTGTGCTAATAAGTGCAGTCTGGTAGTACAGAGACCTATAGTGTCAGGACAACCTGTGTTGTTGGTTTCTGCTTGTGTCAGAGCTCATTTTGCGAGGAAAGGGAGGTGTTGGGAATAAGCTTAGGTTGAACTGCTTCAAGTATTACCTCTGCCTTGTCCAAAACCACTTCTCAGCACCTTAAGAAGATAAAACTTCAGCTATTTTCTTTTCCTCTGTTTTGGTGATGCCTGTTCTGGGACACACTTTCATGAAATGCAGTATTTACCGTTTGGAACTGTTCGGGATCCTCCTGCAAAACGTGCAGGAAACACTTCAGGGCTACTTGAGCCTAATTCAGACTCAAGGCGAAGCAAATCCAAGCACCAATAAGTATGCTTGGCAGAGCCTTTTATTTTTTTGCTTGGTGAAGGATTCCCGTGTTTCAGGGCTACAGGTATAATGTGTGTTTACCAATGAGATCCCCGATAACTGACATTGGCTGCTGTCCACACAATTTAGGAAAGCAATTTGTTTCCAGTAAACAGAGGGGAGTGCTGACCAGCTGCATGTTATTGCTTTTGTATGAAATATTTATAGCACGGATTGATCCCTCTTCCCAGTGGGTTAAATACCTGGAACTTCTCATTAGTTTCCAGAGTCTATGTTGCACAAACACAGGCATAGACAACGTCTTGTGATTACTGATGAACGAGGTTTCCCTCATTCTAGTGGTTTTATACCCACAACAAGGTGGAAAATATTACCTTGATCCTCCTCTTTTGAAGAATTTAGATACTTGTTTTGAGACCTTTGGCTCTCATACTCCTGATGATGTGGAAGGCAGTGTCTGGCACTTAGTTCTGCTTTCCTTTAAATGCAAACCCATGGAAACCTGCCAGTTTTACAAAAGGCACAAGCATCTTATGGCATGAAAGCATATATGCATGTTCATTCATGAACATGGTGAGTTATAGCTTAATAAGCGTATAAATAAACTTAGGTAGCCCATGTAAAGTCAGTGGATCTGTGCTGATTTATGCTGGGCTGAGGATCTTTCCAGGCTTGAATACTTTGGGGGCAGCTCATGATTTTTTCTCTCTTAAAGTTGCAGCAGAACACCTTCAGTCATCTCTGTGTACTGATGCTTATTATGTGGCCTTTACACCCTTTGTATACTTGGGGAATTCTCTTGGCAGAGGTATTTTCATATAGAGATATTTGAAAAGCTGTCTCTACTGATAAATGTGGTAGGTTACTGGGTTGGAGAAACTTGTCTCTCCTTTTATATTTTTTGAATTTAAACAGGCTCATTTCTACCTACAGCAGGGACTAAGAATGATTCAATAAATTGCAACTAATAATTTATTAAAACAACTTTACCCTTCTTCCTCTTCACAAATTGTCTGCAAACAGATTGTGCAACTCTAATATGTTAATGGCTGAAAATTATTTGAACATTTTTTCAGCAAATATCTCTTGGTCTGCAGGTTATTTGAATAGCAAATTGTGACTGTTAAAATGAAATATGTAATTAACACTGCAAATAGAGCTGATTGAGTATTATAGGAGAACAGTTTTTACGGAAATATATTGATTTGTTGAAATTAACATTTGTTACACAAAGGTAGTGATTTGGAAGGAAAAAAAAAAAAAAGCTATGTTGAAATGAATATCTGTAATCCAGAAGGGAGTTCTTATCTTGAGTGCTCCTGACAGCTAGCTTGAGCTTTAGTACTTTCTGAAGCAGCCGAGACAACCAGGTTGAATGTCCTGTTCAGACAGGAGAACTCAATCTTGCCTTCCCTCATCCCGCGGGATGTGCTAATGCAGACATTTATTTATTCTAAGGCAAAGCTCTTTCGATATGCTCTGTTCAAACTGTTACCTTTGTAAAACCAATGAAGCATAAGCTGGCAGAGTGTGTAGTAGTTTCAATATGCCCTTAAAAATGTATTAATCAGAACTGGGAAGAATGGCGGCTCCTACATCTGGGAGGGCAGAGCAGTAATGACAGCCTTAGTGGCATGTAAACACAAAGGGAATGTTTGTTTGTATATATCAGGGCCTATAGTTGCATATAAACTGTACTGTAGTTAGTTTTTCTTTATTCAGACCTAGTAGTGGGGAGCAGACACTCACTGTAGCTGTTGTTTGCTGTTGACAGAAGGTTTTGGTAAGATGAGTGTGGTAGTTGTATGCATTCCTGACACCTCCGAGTACATAATAATAATAGAGTGATTAAATGGTCTAAAATCAGCAAGAGAAGTTACATAATAATTGATGCTTTCACAGTGGAATGAAAGGTTTCTGCAGCACTGTTTAATTACGAGGAACAACTGAATTTTTTTCCTGGAAAAAAAAAAATGAAATTACATACGTTGATCTAGAAGAAAAGCTTAAACATAGCTTGTGTTTAAAAAAAAAAAAGAAAGTATAATTTAATGACGTTTGACAGCAAGTATTTTCCTTGGGACATTGTGATTCTTATTCTCCATTGCTATTCAAATTTGTTATAGTTCTCTATGCTTCTAGCTCAGCGGACGTGGAAAATGTTTCTTTTCCCAAACCATGAGCATCTAGTGAGTACCTGTTGCAAATCAACGTCGCTCTGTTCCAAACAAGTTACACTCAGGGAAATGTCTTTGGCTGGTAAAAATTAGGCGTACTCACTTCAGTGGTGTTACATCTTTTAAGATAATTAAGGATTTTGTTTAGAATACTGAATATTTGCTCTCTTCCTAGGGCTTATTTTTGAGCTTAACTGACAATAATAATTTAAATTAAGTACCTCAGACTAAATGGAACTTCAGTCACTGTTCTGTCCTAGGAACATGATGATCTGTACCCAAGGAGAAATTCCTTATTAATAGCGTTCTCAATGTAAGGATGTGCCCTTAAGCCAAGTTAATGTCTGCACAAATACTTGTATGTAAGAGCTGAGATGCATGTTTGTACAGCGAGTGAGTGAGCAGTAAACAAATAGTTTTGCTCTGCAGATTTCTGATATTTCTCCAAGGAAACCTTGTCACCCTATCATGGGTAGCAGCCTTTTCCAAAATGGTACAAATTCAAAGGCAATTCTAAGTCCTGATTTGCATATCAGTCAAAAGTGATAATTTCACACAAAATATTGGAAATATAGTTCCTATATTTCCATGTAAAATATAGCAAACATACCTATGTATATCAGCCATATAGTTATGTCAGGATTATGAAGAATTAAAGTCTTGATTCTATACATACTGTATATAAAGTAGTTACAGATTTCCTCTTGATGGGAAACAAATATCTCTGGCCAGGAAAGCTATTTGTATCCAACTCTTTGGAGCAATCTCCTTTTTAACAGTAACTGCTGAAGGAGAAAATTTAGTCTTCCTTTTGCTTCCAGATGTACCTATGAACTATATGTCTCCTGTGGGTAGTAAATAGATATTGATTTTCTTCATAACAGAAGTACATTATTACAGTGATTAAACTGTAGGCCTTCCTTTATGATATTAAAAAAAATGGAAATTGGTGAGCTAAAGAGGATTTACTTTACAAAATTGTTTGGGCTTTTATATTAATCAAACTGTAATTCAAGCTTTGAATGCAAAGGCTGGATATTGCCCTTTTTGCGAAGCAGCAATTGGCATTTAAAATAAAGGCTGATATTATAATTATAAAAGCACTATTGCTGTTAAAGCTGTTAATAGTCACATTGCTTCCTTTTTTTTATTCTGTTTCTCAAAATCCTGACAGCATACTCTGGAACAATGTTAGATTGAATGTTGATATTGTTACTCAACAAGAACATTGATTATATCTTAATAGGAAATATTCAGTACCTATTACATGCAATTATCATCTGAAATGAACACAAACATTTATTTAGCATGAACTGAAATTATTTCAATCCTAAGAATTTTTCTTTCTGGTTAGCATTATATTAAAAAGGCATTAGTAAAAACTGTGATATGGCAGCATACTACTGATACAGTATTATGCATGAATACATAGTTTATGAACAGAATAAATAAATAGAAGTGTTGAGTTGCATTATTATAGAAAATACTAATATCCATGAAATAGTGAAAAACCTCTCTATTGGCAATAAGCATTAAGATAGCCCGAAAGGATACTTAAACCGTTACAAGAGTTTTGAATATTCTGTACAGTGTTTGCTTCCCAAACAGTGTTTGTTTTGATCTTAGCAACTGAGTACTTTATGTGAATTCAGGAATTTCTGTTCTCCCCAGGTTTTTTTTACATGAAGCACCAAATGAAGACTTGGGTGTTGTGACACTGGGTGTGTGCTTTTCTGGACATGCAGGTCACAGGTCTCTCACTGTGACTGGAGAGCACTGGGTGAGGACTTGACTAATGACACTTCATGGGGGACACATGGCCAGGAGGAAACTCCAAAGAGATGGTTTCTGGAGTCCTGTTGTTTTCCAGACTTTGATGCCCATCTGCTGCTTTTAGCTGGGTGCTGCTGTGAGGCAGGGATTCATTGCCTGAAACCCTTAGTAGGATCCAAAAATTCACAAAATGAGAAACTACGAAATATACTGAGTTGAGTAGCAGGCTGATAATGTGAATAAACACAAAAGGGAAAAATTACATTTGCCAAAATGATCCTTTTCTACCCTCCCTCCCCCCCAAGATAATTTAAATACTGGTAGTAGAAACAATGTCTCAAAGACCAGCAAGAAAATATGTTGACCTCCTCTTTAAATGTCTTTGAATTACAGATTAAATAAAAGACTAAAGCAGCCTGAAATTCTGAACCCAGTCCATCTTCACATAATACAAAGAAGATTAAGCCGTGATCCAAATTCTTCTTAGTTTAGCTTCGGTGTTGCAAATGGATTTTGAAATACCCCATAGTGTGACCTTCCAGAAAATATATTCTCTTCTGAAAATAACTCAATAGTTATATTGGAAAAACTGAAAACATTATTTTAGTAAACAGGCTTCCCAAGGTACGTTATATCTGACTGACTCTAATGGTGACCAGGATTTCAATTTTCAGCCAGAATGAAGTGCTTTTCATACATGTGCAATCTATATGCCAGCTTTAGAGATTAGATTTAGTCATAACTGCTTCAGGTATCAATGACAAAAAGAGGTCTTTGTTAAAAGAGTTTTCTCATATTCTTTTTTTTTTTCTTGTGAATCTGCTTTACTTATTCTGCTTTTCTTTCTATTCAAATAAAAAGTTTGACTGAAATTTTTGAACTTCTGAAGTTAAGCAAAACTAGGTTTTTGCCTGTCTCCTCACATAACCAGAGGTGAGATTACCAGGGCCATCAAATCTATATAAACAATAATTCACTGCTTAGATACGCATCTTTAATACAGTGCTAGACAGTGATTTCTGTTCCTCACTTTGGTGCTGCTTTTTGTGATCTTTATGAAGTCATTGAGATCTTCAACCAGCTTTAGTCATGCACTAGTCTACGTGCACTAGGGAGCACCAAGCTCCTGAGAGAAATACATGAACGGCTTGTCTCCTTTGGCTCTATGGCAGTGATGCTCCCAAAACTAGACAATTTCTAATAAATGTCCAAAGATAGATGGAAAAATGCCAGGCATCTGGGAAAGCTTCAATTTCCTGAGTGATCACTCTTCCTTACTGGAAAATAAAGAAGGGGAGATACATTGGTCAGGCTTCTAAAAGTTCTGGACATCTGAAGTTGCAGAGAGGGGATTTGTTGTTGTTCTAGCAATACCAAGGCTCTGAGAGTCTGTGGATATAACTGGAAATTGAGGATTTGGACACATTTGAAAATACTAGTGGTCACCTAGGGATCCTAAACTGTTCTTGTAATTGTGCAAGTAATTCCACTTGTTTCCATCTTACATTTTGAGTCCAACTGTACTGAGGATGCTGTCAATTCCAGCCAAATTTCAATGGTACTTGAATGTCTTACAGCCTGCAAGTGATAGCCCATACCAAGACTTGTACTGCTGCTGTTGGTGATGTGAAATACCAGACCTGGCTTATTTCTCTTCAGTCACTGATTCTTTCTTGTTGTATCTGCAGGAAATATTAAAAGATTAAAGCTCTGCAGAAAATGATCATTATCTGGTTTCACTCAGCACTACCTAAAAGTGATCACTTGTTTCGTTCCACCTGTGTGTATCTGAGCTGTTTATTTCCCTCTGTTGTGATTAGATCCTGCTGGCCTTGTCAGGAATCTGAAATCTGAAAAAATGCCTTTCTGGCTGCTTGTTACTCACTAGTGCTGAACCAGTTGTGTCAAGGCGGCAGGGGAGCGAAATCTGATAGGAATGTTAACTCTGGGGAGAATGTCAGTGGGTGGACCTTTGAAGAAAAACGGTTAAGACACAGCTCACCTCCTTGGCAAACCAAACCATTTGCCAGTGTCACCCCTGCTGTGGTTAAATGACTAGAGTGAAAATTTATGGGGAAAGGAATGGTTCTCCTGCTGTAATTATGCAAACCCTCTCAACAGTGCTACACTCCACAAAGTCACAGTTGATAAATAATAAGCTACACAAACAGCAACTTAATGTTCATTAATTAAAACAATCTATTATGCTTTTTAGCTGCAGATCCACTTTGTTGAGAGTTTTTGCATGTTTATATTGCTAACATCTCGCTATCCAAATGGGATTAATTGGATTATTTTTGTAAGCAAGAGCTTGAAGTGGCTTGGTCACTGCTTTGAGAAGCAGGTAGCTGAGGTTTAGTAACAGGCAATGTCATGGTGGGCAACAGTCTTGAGCAACCATGAGGTCCCAAAATACTACCAATAGTGGGTGCTGCATTTACTCCTAACCTACAAGGTGTAGCAGGGATGGAGAAGGCGAAAAGAGGTTGCTTTTCTCCTCTACTGCCCACCTTCAGGAGCTCTCTTTTCTCACAAGATGGGAGTACATGCAGGGAGAGACCACACTGGGGTAAAAAGCCTGAGCCCCATGAAGATGAAAAGACAAGGAGTTGCCACAATGGGTTGTACTGCAGCCCCTGCCCTCCAGTGTCACCAGCTGGGAACGGGGTTAATAAGAGCACAGGGACCCCGCTCTGTCCACAGGTCCCTACTCCCACCTCCCAGTATTTACCAGTATTGTGATAAATCACACAGATGTAAATAATCGCTACTAGTGCCTGAATTAACTGGGCTAGAAGTCTGAGAAATGCTAAAAAGTCCTTTGCGTGCAGCCTGTTAGCGTAAAGAGAGCATCTGATGGCAACATGCCTCTGATCTCAGGTTTGGATCTGTTAGGAGTTGCTTTCTCTAACAAAGCAAATATTTGGTGACAGAATTAGATGTAGAAAGTGTCACATAGGAGGAAAGTGTGAAGTATTCATAATGATATGAAATACTACTCAAAATTCAATGTTTTTCACATTCTGTTGCGAGCTTAAACACTGGACTCCTGTCACAGAAGTTTCTACTGTAGTAGACACAATTTCTAGCATAAATGGGCTTGCTTTCAATAGAAAATGGGACGGTTTTCAGAGGAAAAAAGACCAATTTGTGAGCAAAATGAGCCTCTTTCTGAGCAAAGAGTCTCATAAACATGAAGTGATAAATGGCTTTGCAAGTTTTCCATACAATAATAATAATTCCTAATCAAAATAAATAAAAAATTACACTTGGGGAGGGTAGAGAAACTCCATTCAGGTTTTAATACATTGAAAACATTTCAAACAACGAATATATGAAAACTGTAAATTTTGTTCCACTCTGTAATCTGAATTTGTCTTGGAGACATGTCAGCAATATTTCTCTGTGTATATTTATATGATGTTATAAATCAAAATCCTGTTCTGGGTTTGCTGTTGTCTGAGATGAATTTCTTGCAATAATATTGTAAGGCTTAAGGAAATACATTTCTTAGGATCCTCTAAAGTGGCAGTGGCATCTGATTTTCTAGTAGTCCGTATGTTTTTGGAACTAAATACATCTTCTGGCTTGACTCACTGATTTTACATGCAAATGTATTTATTTGTAATAGTTGATATAGTTGCTTCCCTTATGGCCTAAAAATTCTTCAAGAACTACCTACTAAGGAATTGGAATTTCCTCCTTACACATGCTCCAAGAAAGGCATTATATAATGCAAAATGCAGTATTTAGTGAATGCTTTCAAATTATTTATCTGCAGAGAAGACTGTGTGGCCTGAGAGGTTGCTTTGCTGGGCTAGAGGTGAGAAATAAGTCTTTTAAAATTTTAAATGGTCTGATACAAGGTGGTGGATGAATGGATTGGGGGCAGCCCTGTGGAGAAGGACTCGGGGGTTGGAGTGGGACCAGAGGAGCCACAGAAATGATCCGAGGCTGGAGCAGCTCTGCTGGGGGGACAGGCTGAGAGAGTTGGGGTGTTCAGCTGGAGAAGAGAAGGCTCCAGGGAGACCTTATTGTGGCCTTTCAGTACTTAAAAGGGGCCAATAAGAAAGGTAGGGACAGACTTTTTAGCAGGGCCTGTTGCGACAGGATAAGGGGTGATGGTTTTAAACTAAAGGAGGGAAGATTCAGACTAGATATAAGGAATAAATTTTTTACACTGAGGGTGGCGAGAGCCTGGCCCAGGTTGGCCAGAGAGGTGGTGGATGAACCATCCCTGGAGACATCCCAGGCCAGGCTGGATGGGGCTCTGAGCAACCTCATCTGTTTGAAGATGTCTCTGCTCATGGCAGGGGGATTGCAGGAGATGACCTCTGAAGGTCTCTTCTGACCCCCAGACTATTCTGTGATTCTGTGTTCTCTGATACGGGATAAGCTCCACTTCAGCTTCCTTGATGCTGCTGTGTAAGGCAGTGTATGGGTGGCAGACAGAGATCACTGTGTTGCTGTGCAGAGTTTCACACCAGTTGTCTCCCTGCATGTTAATTCCCTGGAAAAGTGTTAGGTGAAGGACACAGGATGAGTCATGTCAAAGATGTGTAGTCTTGCTTCTTGTAAACACAGTTGGCTGATAGAGCTGGTCCGAGGTTAAAAAAGCCCTCTAGCAGTGGTATACTAGGCACTATTTCAGGCATCATTATGTTGCTTCGCTCCTGAGATTCAGACTTATTTTTCAAGGAAGGTCCGAAAAAACCATTTCTGAGCACATGTGACATTCTTACCATATAGTTTTAAAGGTGACTGCAGCACTTTCCCATCTGTGTCCTCCATTGATGATGCAGCACATATGGTCTTTGAGCAGATGGTTCCATATAAGGGAGCCATACAAATCGGGAAAATATTCATTTTCATTAGGTGCCCCGTCTTGTCTCCAGCTTAATCCAGGTCAAAATTCTCTACAAATTCTATGGGAGCAGGTTCTGATGCTCATAATAACTTCCTCTGTCAGGATGTGTTACTGCCCTGTTGTTCAGTTTACAAACAGATGTGCTTTTGTGCATAAGGCGAGAGAGGTGAATTAGAAATGCTGTAACATTCCCATTGTAGAGTTAGACACTTTTTTTTTTTTTTCCCAAAATTATGGCTGTCTTTGGGGGGAGGGATATTAAGGATGACTTCTGCTATGGACCTATCTGGCTCTACAATAGTTGGGAAGTCACATAAGTATTATTGTAACATAGGAACTGGATATTATAGAAGTAAATCTTTAATGTTACTATGCACATTTTCTCGCTACAATAACTGGCAGTCGTTACCCATTTTAGAAACTACTTTCTTGTTTCTTACAGTGAAGCAAACTTAGATTACCATTCTAAATGCTAATACACAGAATGAATGCAATTTAATAAAATAAAGTGAATTTATATGTAGATTGTGACATTAGTATTTAATTATTTACCCATCATAACACTGATGAAGCAAGCTGCTAAATATTGGTGCACTGAAGTGAGAGCTTACTCTTAAAGAGCAGGTATATTTTCATGTCTTTCCTCTTCTTTATTCTCCTTAAATAACAGGATAGATCATATACTGTTTACCAATATTAATCTGTATGCCTTCATACTGTATTCCAAATGAGGTTTCCATTTTAGCAACTGAAGCTCATAGAAAGCTGTGCTTCTCTTTTGGTAAAACACTGTGATCAGAGATTTGTTTTTATGCTGTGTTTTATCAGGCCAAAATAAGTTTTAGGTTGCTTGTGTGTTATTTTAATGTGAAGCAAAAGTAGTATGTAATCTGTTGTAGTTTTGGTGGTGTTTCTTTGTTTGTTTTGGTAATCTTTCCTTTCCTCTTAATTTTTCAGACTATGGAAACCCCGAAATACGAGCTAGTTATAGAAGCCAAGGATATGGGTGGTCTTGATGTGGGACTAACTGGCACAGCAACTGCCACTATTCTTATTGACGACAAAAATGACCATCCGCCAGAATTTACCAAGAAGGAGGTAAGAGTTTGCCATCTGTGTTCTACAAAATGGTGCATGTAATAGTAATTAACTTATTTCTAAATATAGAAATGTCCCGTAATGAAAGGAATTCCTTAAAGACGTTTTCTCTCAATGTGAAAGACTCCCCTGGAGCTGCTCGTTTATTCTTTTACATGAATAAATTTGTATACACCATTTCCAAAACAAAATGTAACCACAAGGTAAAAATTCATGGCAAGAGGTATCACTCAGAGGTTGGCTATGAAAACATGGTTGGATACAAACCTGTAAAATAAGTTTGCTGGTGGAAACTTTCTCCTTTTGCTCCTACAGAGTGTAACAGAGAATTCCCTCCTGCCTGTGTTCTAGCTTAGGGCTTTTGATGGTCAAAGATATGGATGAAAGCAACAAGTTTTGTCCTGGCTTCAGTGTTTCACCTGTGAGACAGATAGTGTGGAGCATTCTGTAGTGAAAACTCTAGTCCTAAGAGCTTTAAATCTAACCTGCAGGTGGAATTTGCAAGGAGGGTTTTTTTTTCCCTGCAAGTTAATTCCACTGAAGAAGACTGAGAAGTCTGAAAAACACCCAAACCAAACCAAAAGATATTTACTGCCTGCAGGAGGGTGTAATAGTGCTACAGCAAATTTTCTAGTTCCAGGCAAAGCATTTACCAGATTTCCTGCCCAGCTTGCTTCCCTCCCTTACATTTATTATTAGTTTGATATTTTGATCCCCCCCCACCTCTGTTATCTGGAGAGACTTAGAGACTGTCAAAAGTTTTACCTAAAACCAGCTGGTTTGGCTTTTGCTGTAAAAGTTTCCTGAGGCTCTGCAGTTTTTCAGTAATACACCCAAAAGATGAGAAGTAAGCATGAGGGATGCTGATTTTCAGCAGAAGTCTATTGCCGTAAAAGTCTTGTTTTTTTCCCTAAAGTATATATATATATTTTTTCTGGCCTAATTTTAATGGTTTTACAACATTATTTTGAAACAAATTACTGCAATTTTACTTGAATAATTATTTACTTTATAAATTTGAACTGGATGACCTGGTTAAAAATGGATAGAGAAAATTTTATAGAAAGAGGGAAGAAAAAATAAGAAACAATGACAATTTTGCCAACAGGAATAGTAGTTTTCACTAATCAGTGATAATGGCTATAATTACTTCAGTAAAATGCTTTGACAAGAGCATTTCAGTCGCTGTAAAAGTACCATGGAGAGCCTGATCCAAACCTTTCAAGTACCTAGGTGAAAACTAAGTGACTTGGATCAAACTATTAATTCCCTTAGAATTACCATTCAGATCAGGCTTTTACTGCTCTGAAGGCTGTTTCCTGACAATCAATAGTTATAATATATTTTAAACATTAGATTTTTCTTAGCCCTCCAGAACATAAAAATAAAAAAGGACAACTCAGTATATTTAGAAATAGGAAGTAATTGTATTGATATTGATAGCAACTCATGTCATTTGGCATCCTACCTACTTGGATTTCCAAACTTTGAGATTTCTTCCTTCTAAGTAATCTTTCTTTAATTATATGTCCTGTTTGACCTAATAGTTCTCTCCTGTAATTTGGACAGGCGTGTTAAAACACTTGGGTGCCTGCTTACTCCCAAAGGTGCTGTTAGACGCTGTAAAATGCCCTCCGGGGGGTTAAATAATTTCATCTTTAATGCCTAAGAGAAGTATTGTAAGAGTTCTTCCAAAAATCCCAAGTTAGGTAACAAGGTCTACCTTTTAAAATGTCACAACGGCAGGTTGTCATGACAGATTTGAATTATAGAGAATGAAAATAGACATACTTGTAAAGTTAGTGGCCTCTCTTTCAATAAGTCTTTAAAATTTACAACCCTATTTCTATAATATGGAAGTTTTAAAGTTAATTTTGTGAATTATTACTGAATACGATGTGTATTTTGTATCACAGAGAGCAATTTGGCATTTCCTTTCTGGCAAGTTAAGGGCTTAGTCTCAACTTTTCTTCAGCAGCAAGGGATTACTTATGTGAAAGTCAGAAATGAAGCAAAGCAAAGAGCAGGAATTGATCATTCTGGAAGATCTGATACCTGATTTGTGTACTGCAGGGGATTCAGACTGTGTGGCAATCAGAGTAAATGCTGATGGTGCTGGGTGTTGTTTTTATATGATACCTGGCACATTAAGAAAAGTGAGAATTATGTCTTGTGTCAGCTTAACAATTGATGGCAGACCACTGCAGTGTTGTATGCTGCAAAACAGTGATTTTAGTCTGCAGTTGATGACACTGTGGTTGAAGTGTGATGAGAAACTGGCAATGTAGCATCTGCTGGAAGCCACAAGCTGGCAAAATACTTCTCTTGTATCTGTTCCTGTAGGCAGGGTTCTGCCCACATCTTCCCGAAGACCCAGTGGAGGAAAAACATTGTTGAAACATAACAATAACATGGATTTGACTTCTTTCTGTCTATTCTTCCTCCTCCAAAAAAATAGTCCAACCAATCCTACTTATGGTCGTGTACCATTACTAAATGCAGAGTATATGCTCAAAAATGGGATTCCATTGAGTATTTTGCCTCGCTGTTCTGGTTTTTGTCCTGATTTTTCAAAGTATCTGCTACCAAGGAAGAAACTTGCACTGCTGCTCTTTAGTAATACTTTATTTTTCCTTAATATAATATATACTGTCTTTCCTTAGTAAATACTACCAAGTGCTTCAGAGAAGAATGCAGTAATGTGGCTTAAGAGGGTGATTTTCCTACAGTCCACCTGGATCTCACATCTGTCCTTCACCACGGATTTGGGACAGCAGCACATCCCTAGTCATACACTGAAAACTAGTGGGACGCATCAGAGTTTTCTCCCTTCCTCATAAGAGAGATTTCACTTTGCCAGAGAACAGTCTCATTCTTGAAACAATTCCTCTTTCTGCTACTTCCATCCTCACCTTCAATTTCATCCATTTCCAACACGAAGAAATGTAAAATAGAAAGAATTCTGTCATATCAGGAGACTCATATTTGGGAAAATATTTTTCCTAGTTCATATTTTTAGGAATACATGATCTTAAAAATTAATTTCCCAGTTGAATAAAGAAGCTTGCCTCCTGTGAGCAGAATAAAATTTGTGTAATTTGACAAAACATCACTACAGTCAAATATGAGGTATACTAATGCTGTGAGTCTTGAGTAGAAAATATGATTTGTTCACATTTTGAATACCTGTTGATAAATGTTTTCTAAAAGAGTAGTATATGACTAAGGTGTGCTTTAATAAATGATTCATCAATTCCTATAGAGACCTGTAAGTAAATGGGTTTTCTGTCACCATGATTTATTATGACTTCTAGCGCTGTCTTCTGATTCAGTTCTGCTGCCCACTGGGGTAAAACAGCCCCTGGAGTACAATATGTATCTCCGTCTGCTCACGGTTCAAAGAGGATACGAGACTTTGAGAGCACCATCCGAAGAGATTTATTTTTCAGCTCAGGCTGTTGAGAAACATGTTTGTAGCTTTGAGAGTCCCTGTCTTGATTCTTGGTATTGGCTAAATCACATATTGAGGACCAAATACTGAGCTAAAATCACCTGTAAGGTTCCTCTTGGCTCTCTTTTCCATAGTTCTTTTACAAAAATTTCTCTCTTGGACATGATACTACTATTTTCTGTTCTAGATATACCTTACCATCACAGACCAGATCTGTCCATTCAATTTGCACACTTAAAAACAAAAACGAATCTCACCTCCCCTTGTTCTGTGATCTGAAAGTCAACTCGTGTTCTTCTTGTCTTACAAAGAAAATGTTGCCATGTGGGACTCCTAATTAATCTTATTCCTTTTTCTGTGGGTCTTCTCAGTGAGCTGGACCTTTGGACATACTGACAATTCTGTTAATGGCAGATGGTCCTCCTGCAACTCCCTCCCGTAGACCCTTAGATCTGATTTGAAGAAATCACTACTGAGGACCATAGTTGTGTGCAAAACTCAGCAAAAGCATGATGTCCTTTGACTTACACATTGGTTCAGCAGCATCACCAGGGTACCAGTCGTCTTTCATTTTCCTGCTGGAAGGGAAGCCGGGGTATAAACCAGGCTGAAAAGAGTCAAAAAGCAGCAGAAGCTGCCAGTGTGGTTCAGCAAGGTGGTGAGGACAAACCAAGTTGGCTTTTTCCCATGTTTTCATACCATTCTCTCATGCTGGATATTGGAAGGCTGGATGACTGAGCTGAGGTACTTAGGCAGCAATAAGCAGATCTGAAGAGATGAGAAGAAGCTGTTGCCAGGCTAATAGTGAAGAAATAGAGCTGTACTATGCTCTAAATATTCTGGGAGCCATCTTAAATTCTAGCAGCCTGTTCAAATTGGAGCAAACTGTCTCCAGTACTGCTTTGTCATGAGAAATAGTTTTGTGGAATGACTAGAACCGTTTTAGCAAAATCACATGAAAAAAAAATGCATATTGGAATTTCCATTTGGCTCCCTTTTTTTTTGGGCTGTGGGACAATTTACATGCAGAAAAATCAGAATTCATTCAGAAACTCAACAGAGCAGAACAAAGCCTCTACAGCTGTTAGTAAACTTTGGCACAAAGAACAGCTTCATGATGGGTAGGCATCATCAGAGACAAGCTCTTTGGCTATCCTGGTTTTTTTGTAGAGCTGTAAATACAGCTAGCAAGGCTCCATGAAGCATATCTTACCCTTGAGAAACCCCCTCCACTAGACAAACACTTACTCTGACCTTTTCACTTAGCTTTACTTCCACTTCATACTCTTGTAGCTGTTCACTAACACTTGACATATCTGAAGCTCCAGGTGCCCCAAAGCCCCCTTGAAAACAATTGAAAGACATTCCCTGGTGTATTTGTCACAGGTATAAGGCAGAATTTGAAGATAATTTATCTGGTCATGGAAAGTAGAGGAAATGAGACCAAGGCAGGGTTGTTATTCCTGTGTCATCCATGTAAGGTATCTGTCTCACATGTTCTTAAAACATCCAGAGATTGAAAGTCAAAAGGCTCCTCAGTCAGTTCCTGAACAGATCTTAACAATCAAAATTTCTGTGTAGCCTGATCTGAATGACCTTTGCTAGAACGTGAAATCATTACATTTTCTGTTATCTTGATAGATATGGAGGGCAGATTAAGCCCTTAATAGCTTTTTTTATTCATGTATAATCAGGACCATGCATGAAGAAGACAACTTTGCAACTCAGGATATGTTGTCTGTTTCTTAAAATAAATAATTATGTCTTCTGTTAAACCTGTGATACTCATGTTTTTTCCCCACAAATATTAAGCTAGCAGTTTTGGTAAAAACAAAGGAGATCGAGTTGTCCCATAACTGACACAAGTTATTTCATGTTTAAGTCAAGGCAAAGATGTAGACATATATCTGTTTCTACTAGAGTCCATTTGCAAAATATCTATTAAATTTAGTTTACAGTCTCTATTAGTCAAATGAAAAACTATTTATTAAATATATGTTAAAGGAAACAAGCATCTAAATAGTGATAAACACTTTCTGAATGAAGATTGTGAGCATTCTGTTCTAAATGCAAAGATAACATGATATTTGACATTTTAAATAGTGTTCTATTACATATACCATTTCTTCATGGTTAATAATTGGTCAACACTCTCAGTTGTGTTAAGGTCCAAGGCATTCAGAATTTTCTTAATTGTCATGAGCTGCAAAACAGATTTTCAAAATCACATAAGCAGTGTAGCAATGTAGGCATGAAGACTTTATTTTTTTTCCCAAAAAAAAAACAATTTTAGATGTCAAAGATAAAAAAGAAGAGCTTATTGGACTTTAAAAATACATGTGCAGACATCTAATTCCCACTGGAGTTTAAAAAGCTGGGTTTAGAAGCATAGATTGCTCTGACTCTCAGTGCAATCAGGATCCCTAATGGCTGTCGATTTTCTAAATCTAATCACTTTCAAATAACTTGGAAAAATGCCTGTGATCAAGAAGAATGTTTGTTCATATTTCTGAATTATGTTGTGGTGGTACCAAACTAAGGACATCTGGAAGACTTATTTAAACAGTTTGGCTATCTGAATAATGAAATTACCCTTTTTGTTATTTTTTTCTTCTTCTTCAATATTGCATGTCAGTTCTTATCAGAATCAGTTGGTTTGAGGTTTCTCTTGTGATCAGAAATGCTCAGCACCACTCCGGATTGAGTTACCAATGACCTTAAAAACTCTGCTGTAGCATTGCAAGTAAAAAAGGAATCATTTTAGAGAAAGAAAAAATAAATATGCTCATTCTGTGCATTGACTGAAATAGAGGACTGGTTAGCAAAATACCAAAGTTTGGAAGACCAGTGTTTCCTGTACTTATCCAGATTCATACTGAGTGCATAATAATTTGTATTCATGTGGCTTTCAGCAAGCTATCTGCATAACCAGTGTAAGCATTTTGTTCGAGAACTTTTGCAAAATATGTTTAACACTGAGTCCATCCACTTATCACATAATTAGAGCTGGATACACTGCATAGCAGTAGGCAGCAGACTTTGACATTTATCTTTGCTTGTGAGGGGTGAGTTCATTGCTTTGTTTCTCTCCACCAAGGTCATGAAATACATGAAGTTGTCTATTTAATCTCCAGATAAACACATTTCAGTGGTACATAAAACAACAGAGTGCCTGCTTTATAATCTGAAAGCAGCTGAGAAACACTTGTCTAAGTACAGGAAAGGTTCTATGAATAGAAATTATAATTCAAACAGTGTGAAATTGGGGAGGAACACAAAGGCACTTCATTGCTTCTCCAGATATCTTTTTTTCTTTTTTTTTTTCCTCCCAGCAGTCTTGCTCACGTAGTAAACTTGTACTTTTGCCAGTCCTTTTCTCATTTTCTGTGTTCCTTTCCTGCCCTTTGTCTAGTTTCCTTGACGTGTTACGATCAGCTGATCTGAGCGATCCTGATGCAAACTCCTGTGTGAGTCCTTGCCGTTCATAACCCTTTGGTTATGCTTGGAAGGTCAGCAGCAACTCAGTGATAATAACAGCAATTCTTACTACAGCTGGTGGACTCTCACCACAAAACCATTCCAGTGCTGACTGTCCTCTGAAGGCTTCTTCCATCTGCTTCTGCTAACAGCAAATATCCAGACACTGTGAGCAACAAAAAAGCCATAAACCCAGAATTTATTATTCTCTTCTACAAGAAGTGAAGGTTAATATGTGTCCTCAATGTGGTCTATGAAGTGTGAACTTCACCATAGATATTAAGGTCTGAATTACAAAGCAAACAGTAGCAGTAAGAGTTTTGATGACTTCTGGCACAAATACCTTTGAATAAGTGACTGGGTAGTAGAAATTACAGAGCAGGGAAGGCTCAAAGGCTCTTGAGAGAAGCACAGCTAAACAAAGATAATGTAATGTCTCAGACCTGGTCTTGGACCACTTATTCAGGGAAGCTGTATAAACATAATTATTAGCAATCGTTGCTAGGAATGGCTATGTGATTTTCCAATTAAACTTTTTTCTCTCCAGCTGGAATTTTGCAGTTGCCTTCAAATCAAATTAGGACCGCTTTCTAAAGATTTCAATTTTAATGTAAATTTTTAAATTGGAGTATTTTGCCTGAGAAACTTTTTTCGTCTGAATGTGCTGCTGGAACACTCCAGGGAAATTTCCTTTAATTTCATTCTTCTCCAAGAAGTGGTTTGTAGCATGTTGTCCCTCACTAACTGTCTGAGGAGTTCCACCTGCAGCATGGAGTGCAGGCAAGTGACACCCAGACTCCAAAGAAACTTTCAAAATATGAAAGAATGTATCAATATATTTTCTCAGATTAGCTTTTGTGTTCTGTACTTGGAGACCTCATTTGCCTGTGTAGCATCCAGCTGACTAAAATCCTTAATTCCTTGTGAAAACCGTGTGTTTTCCATATATGATATTCATTGCAGGGTGGCTCCTAAATCATTGTTGTATCATTCAGCCTTGGCAGGATGTAAATTGGTGGGCATGTCATGGGGAATAGATGACCAGGCATTACCTATCCAGTGCAGCCAGCAAAAAATTTCTGTGTGTTGAAGGGATTTTTATGTACATAGAGGGTTATAGTTCTTCACATGGAATGTGGAATCTTAACAGAGATACCAAGAACTTTAAATCTCCTTGTCTGATACAGCACAGCTGATTTGAGGAGTAATAAACAGAGGAGTTGTTAGATGTGTAGCAAAATATCACTCTAATCCCATGAGTTAAGAAACCCACACTGTTCATTTGCCTCTAGCATCTGGAGGAGTTCTATTTTAAAAGCCGGATTAAACAAGATAACACACTATAGATCTTAACATATTCAATTTACACCAGACAAAACCCTATTTAATAGCAATTACACAATATTTGTGAGCTGCTACCGTAGTTGCAGTTCATGTGAGCATAAGGGATTTATAAAGCTGAAGTATATTCATACAAAAATAATAGTTGTGTGACTGCTTAGGTCATTCCACTAGAGTGGAATGAGTTTTGTGATCAGTTTATCAATTTCTTCACTCACAAGTGAGATTTTAAGATTTTTGTCAGCAACAGTAAAACTGATTTGGCTACTACAAAATTTGCTAACCATCTGTGCATACGAATTAAAATGTCAAGATTATTTAGGCAAAATATCCTTTCTCCTTCTTCTCTGAAATGTTAAAATAGTGAACCGATAAAAATCAACATGCTAAAATAAGCTTTACATTTGTTGTTAGTAACTGCCTATGAAAGAGACTCATTTGGAGAGCAATAAAATTCTATAGGGCTGATTATTTCTTGAACTTACTGGAATGAAAAAGTTGTTGATACATTTAAGAAAAAAACAGATGGGGGGATTCATATAGAACTCTTCGCATTATAGTCTCTGTTGAGGAAAATGGTTCAGGAGTGTAATTTATTCATATCCTTGTACTTTCTGCTTTGGCTTATTTCCAGGACTTGTTTGCCTTAGAGTCCCAGATGCCGATTTGCTTAAAGGGTAGCCCTTTCTCTAGCCGGCTGTCTAACAGTCACTTAATATTTATTTGTTTTTACAAATGTTTTCCCCTGTGTTCCCAGCCCATATGTCACAAGAAAAGTATAATCCAAACAGTACACAGAATACTGACTTCATCCTCACTTTCCCATTCGAGACTTTGACCCCATTATGGAAAATCCCTGAATCCCTGTTGATTTCCCAACCCTGAGTTTCCTTCCAATGCTATTGCACTATGGCCAGTCCTTTTGAGTTTGTGTTCTCATTCCTTTTCTCCTCTTCCACTTTTATAGAGATGTTTTTGTCTATTTCTCTGCATATTGTGGAAGATTTCTTCCAGCTACTTGCTTGTCTAGTTATCTTAATATTTAATTTGCCCAATGCTGAAATTTATCAGTGTCTTTGTGCGTCATCCTTCAAAATCCCTTCTGCCTGCTTCATCATCTTCTTTAATAACAAAACAAAACCCCTCCAACCAAACAAACAGAAAACTCTTATCTTCTGGTGTTTTTCCCTTTCAAAGCTACAGTTTAGTCAGCAGCCTGCAAAAAGCCTTCTCTGAATTTTAATAATTAATATTATTTTTTTCTTCCTCTCTGAACTCCTTGGGCCTGTCATTTGACTCTTGGAGCCTGAACATCCAGCATCCCTTAAATGCCTCCCTGCTTCTGTTTCCAGTTCCTGCTTCAGATCCTCCAAGACTAATTTCAGTGATGTATCTACTGACTCCTGTTTGCTGAGTGTGACATCCCCTTTCTCTCTGTTCTCATTTTTGTTACTTTTCCCACTGTCTTTTTTTAGGGAAAACTCTTCTAGTATTTCATTAAAAGCTGTGTTTCTGAACTTTGTCATCTCTTTCTGTCCCCATATTTTTGCTCCTTTACTATTATTTCTGGAAGATGTTCCTTTTTCCATTCCTTGATGCTGTCCCCCAGGGAACTCTTCATCCCCTCCCTGCCTGCTTGCCTTGGAACCACCTTTCTGTTTTCATGACTTAAACTGACTGTTTGCTTATGACTCGCAAAAGTCCATGTACACTCTTTGCCTGCCTACCATAAATCGAGTACCATCACTGTCTGCTTCCACACATCATCTCGTTTTTTCTCTTGTATGCTTTATTTCCTCCTCCTCAGCTCATTTGCTTTGACCACTTTCAGTCACTGAGGCCAGCAGTGCCCATATGTTATGTACTACTGTCAGATGTTCTTAGATCAATGATTTTTCTTCATTTAGAAGACTGATGGTAAGGAGGGTGCTGCTGTCCTCAATGAGTTTAAAGGGCTGAAAGCAATCTTTTAGTTCCAAAGAAAGTTTGCAAAATCTAAGGAGTTATGTGAGAAACTTTCAAAAGATACATAAGAAAAATCAATCCTGCTAAATAAGCTTAAATCTAAACCAACAGTTGTCTTCTGCTGAAATAATAGAAAGCAAAAGGGTTAGCTATAGTATTGATATCCCTAGCTGCCTGTATCCAAGCTGTGGCTCCCATCTAACCAGAGTGCTCCATGGAGATGTGAATGCAGGATTGGATTATAATGTAATTCTAGATTTTATGCATATGCATATCTGTATACATAGAAACACAGACTCACAGATGTTTGCCTACCTAAAGTGAGGGCCAGATGTTTTATTGTCCTCAAATTGCATTTTCTGATATAGATTAAAACAGAAGTGAAATGTGGTTTAGTTTTACTAGCCTACTTGAAAATAACTCAACCAGCATTTGAAAACAGAGAACACTGTACCTGATTAATTGTTTCCATGTTGAACTAAGCTAAGAAAAAAGTCTATGTTTGTAGACAAATGAAGGGCAGGCTTTCTAAGTTAGCAGTTCTGACCTTTTCAAATGTTCCATCTAAAATAATAATTGAAGCCATGAGTAAACAAATTCAAGTTTGCCTGCAGATGTTGAACTCTTTAATGTCCTTTTACTCTAACATAGCCACTGCCTGATATTAATGGCAGGAACAGTTTTCTCGTGCCCCATGCTGGGCCTGACTGGCAGTCTCTAGGAACTGTTTTCTTTCCTCCAGCCATATGATTAAAATGCAGTTCCAATCAATAAATCTGTGCAGTTTCTGTCAATGGTAAGTGTTCGCCCAGGGGTCTTCTGTGTCCCAGAGGTGTATCTTTTCCTCAGTTCTTCTGTATTCATGGGAGAACCAAATTACAATAAGTCTTGTTTACCTCGACTGCCTGTTGAGATTGTTTTCGGACTGCTTGCTGGAACTGAAGCGAGCAACACAGAGCACAGGAACACACTCGCCTGCTGGTAGATACAGATAGAGATGTTAGCAGTGAGGTACCTCTTTTAGCAATATTGGTTCCAGCATAGCCTCTGTGCAGCCCTTGCTTTAGGAAGATTAAATATTTAAGTGTGCACTCTTGACTTATTTGGCATGTTAGTGGGAAACAGTGGAGGGTGTATTACAGACAGAGCTCTTAGATTCTGACATCTGATTTCAGATGAACTTCAGCACATTTCAAGGATGTGAGGGTTGCCTGTTTTCCCTTTTCTTGAACGAGAATTATCTCACTTGATCGATGAGACAATATGTGAGAAACTAATCAGTTTTAGATTCTCTTTATGGTAGTAGCAATTGCTTTAATGCAATCGATTAAAAGGGAATTTTAATGACATTACTAATTGTGCTTTTAAAGGAAACATGACAGCTATTATTGAACTCTTAATTTATTATCTCCCATGGTGATTGGTTTGGAAAATCAAAACATGAGCTTTTAAAATGTGACATCCCCTGCAGTCTCACTTGTTTATTCCTTATATTTGAATGTATTATTTCTAAATCATGGTAAAATAGAAACAATGAAGCAATTGTATTCAGCACATAACTTTTCCCATTTCTCATTTTTGTGTTATGGGAGATGCAAGAGAAAGGTAATAATCCTACCTGAATTCAGCAGAAGCTAGTACGTATTTCCATGCATATATACAGCCAAGAAAAGCACCTAGTTTGTTTCTTTAAAAGACTCTTTTCAAAGGGAAGTGCTAGACTGTAGCTCCTATAAATCTGAACACTAGGTACTAGTCAGCAGAAATAAATGCATTCAGCTACACATTGAACATCTGAATTATTTATTCAGAAATAATAAGCATGGTTTGTCAACACTTACACAGAGGGTTATCTGTATTAGAGAGTAAAGCTTGTGTAATGTCTTTCCTGGACTAATTTGTTAGTATTTAGGAAGCACCTTATTCACTTTTAAATGCCCAGAGTCCAGACTATGGGTTCGAAGCTCACTTATTCCATACATTTATTTTTCTTAAATTCATAAAGTATGGGCAACATTACAAATGTTAATGCTACTATTATAGGATCATAATTTAAAAATACCAGCATTCTCAAAGGGCTCCAGCAGTGTGTCATTTCCCTGCTTTATTAAAATGAATGAACAGATGTACAATTTATTTCTGCTGAACTATCATCTAAATTCATAAGCTATTTCTCATGTGTCTGAAATCTGTGTTGGTTTCCCATTTTCTTTGCCTTAGAAAAAAAAAAAAAATACACTCTCACATTTATCACTCTGGGGATATAAACGAGAAGTATACTCTCCACTTCATTCACTTTAGACTAATATCCTCAATACAATTTAAATCCCATCTCTTCAAGGCTATTCAGCAAAACCTAGGCACTGGAACACCTAGGATCCACTTGGAAAATTCCCTTGCCAACTACGCTGAAGACTGGCAGGTGGACTCGGAGGACACTGTCTGTTTTCTCTGACAGAATGAGGTGGCATGCAGCTGCACTTAATCTTTTTGGTTGGCGTTTATGATGCTAGTGGAGGTTACGCAATTTCTTGGCAACGAGTTGGGAAAAAATGGAGACGGGCCGAGTAATGTCTGGAAAGTGGGAGAGCTGAGAAGGCTGGACGTAGTTGTAGTGAAATGTGCAGTGAAGGAAGACACGTCAGCTGGCCCCAGCCCCTCCTGAAATGTGTTTTATTTGTCTTGCAGTGATCTAGGGGCATGGCAAGCGCTCCCTGGAAGTGATAAACAAATAGAACAAGACAATGTAGAGATTAGATGGCATAAAATTATGGAGGCTTGAAAGAACATGAAACAGACATGTTCCCATGGAAAAAAATGAGTATAAAATCCCAGACAAGGTGCTCTCAGGCTATCGCCATCCTTATTTGTTGCCAAGGTTTGTGGGCCATGGAAGAGTGATATTTTGCACTAATTCCATGCAAGGAACAAGTGGATAATATGTCCTAGGGGTTCTGGCAGCATTTCTTCTGTAAACCCTATTTCTAAGGGTTTATATTGTAAGCAAGCTGTAAAAATTTTCAATGCTTTGAAGTTGACAACAGTATTCTCAGGCTCAGATTGTGGGATTTGTTTGTTTGGTTTGGTTTGGTGTTTTGCTTTTTTTTTTCTCTGACAATAATCACTTTGGCAAAGACAGTAGCGGAGCAGAATGTGAATCAATCTGCTTTCTTCATTTCATAGCTGCTCCAGAATTTAAATACAGGTCTTTAAACACCTCTTTGCCAGACAATTCAGAAAAATGATGAAGTGATAGCTGAGATTTATAAAAATCATTATTTTCTTCAGAAACTTTCTCTGCAGTGGCAGGAGCAGTTTGTCCCTGTGGGACTGCTAGGAAAGAGTTGTTAATTCACTAGTAAAAATGGAGGAGTTATAGCTGGAGCAGGCATCTTTTCATAGTGGCCACCCTGCAGACAGTCTCAAAACAATTAAATTTGAGTATCTAGTTCTGCTCTTCATATTCCCTATTAATCCTTCCCTAAGCTGAGATCATAATTATTTTCCTCTCCCTTTTCCTTACATTTTGTTGCCAAGAGAGTATGACCAGCTAGGAAAGCAAATGCCAGAGGCATGATTTTCATCTTTTATCTGTGGTGGGGAGGGTGAATGTGATCTTGCAGTTACACCCTGTAACTCTAGCTGTTGGTACCAAATCCACCGTAATGTAGAGTCTTGTGTGATGGGGAGTTAGAGACTGGAATCGCAGGGAACTCCTCCCTTGTTTCTGGGCACAGAAAAAAAAAATTAAATGGCAATCTGGTGAGCTTCGTGGAAGTTAATGAGCACCATGGACCTTAAAAATCAAAGTGGTTTGTTCCCCTTTCTGTTCTGTCTTGATTCTTGAATTTGGGCTTACAATGAAATCTGCAGGGGAAAGGTACTCAAGATATCCTCAAGCTTCTCCCTCCTATTAGTATAGTGGCTTATTTTTCCTTCAAGAGCTTTGAAGATACAGTCTCTATGACCTACCAGCCATCTTCTGCAGTACTTGAGCTACACTAATAGTAGCAAGTTTTGCCTCATCTCTGGTGAGAATTTTCCTTGTTTCCACTGAAACCCGTCTCAGCCTTGTCCACTGTGAAGGTGATGTGTAAACAATCCTTTTATCTGCAGCAGCCTTCTATGCATTTGCTATGCAAATTTGTTCAAGACCATGAGCTTTAGACATCTGCCTCTCCAATTGCCCTTTGCCTTCCACGCTGTGGGCAGGAATCGGGTGCTATAATACAGCTGGGGCTCCCCAGTGCTGAGCAGATGGAAGAATTCCTGCTTCTGTCTTGCACGCAGTACTACTCCTTACATGTCTCAACAGAGTTTTGCTATTTTTGCAACATTAGATTTCCTTTATTGTCCACGATTCTTTTCCAGTAGCAGAGTAAGCGACAAAACTAACATCTGCTGTATGTGGTTTCTTCTTCTTTCATCCTCACAACAGGAGGAAAAGAGTGTATATATTTTGCACATTTTGATGTGGGGGGTTTTGCTGTTGTTTGTTTCCTTCTATACATGTGGTTTTGTGTTTAATATGGAGAGTCTGGTTATATCATTTGGATGTTTTCTTTTTATTTTGGGGGGGATTTGTTATAGAACAGGCTGAGGATATTTCATACGCAAATAAGAGTCTATAAGCACTGGATAGGGAGCTTTATGTCTAGTTTAGGCACACTGGGATCTTCTCCATATCTCTCTGCTAATACACATAGCTTTTGACCTGCAATTCTCCTGCAGTTCCTATCTGGGTTTTTTTCTTAAGGTAAGAGAGTTTGACTTTGTGCCATGGGCAAATGGACACAGGGCCTTAGGAGGAGATTCTTCAATTCCAGAGTTAGTTCAGAGCGAGTTTCATTAAGAGAATGTTTTATAACCATATAGTATTTTTCATTCCAAAGAACCCCAAAGGAACATACAGAAAATGGATCCTCTCTGCGGGCAAGCAGAAAATTAAATTGCAACTTTCTGCTGCTTGCAGGGAAAATGGAGGTGTAAGAATTCATTTCCTTTATTAAAGAATCCTACTCAGGAAAGTTGCTTTAATTTCTGAAGCAGCATTGCAAATAATGGCTAACCCTGTTGTTGCATTGTTACACTCAAAATCTTGTTGATGGGCAAAGTGGAAGTCTACCTTATATATAAAGCCAAGAATTTATTAGTAGTAAAATTGAAAACTAATCTAAGTCCCTCCCAATCCAGCAATCATTGCTAATCCGGATGGAATTGCAGCAGGAAAAAAATATTCAGAAAAAAATTCAATAATGATAATATGACCATTATAACATTGTGGTACACATCCTATTTAGCTTCTACCCCTTTTCCTGCTGTTACTTTCACTGTTTCCTAGTTCCCTGTGTTGTAAAGTTGGTGGTTTCATTCAAAGTGGTAGCTTTCATTCAAAGCTCTTGAAGGTAGGGATGTTATGGCAAGTTGTCAGCACCTGAGTCCTTGATGCTCATATTGATCATTTCTTCTTCCTCTCCTTGGGATCATTTGGGGTCATTTTTATGTATTTGCTAACATGCTTCACATTTTGCTGTGTCTTCATCAGCCTGAAGCTCCATGGTGCATCCAACTTTACTATATATGTTCTCTTTTACATTTGTTAGATACTTTGTTGCTCCTGAAATCAGTTTTGTCCAGCACCAGTTCTGCTTTTCTTTAACTGAACGTTGGTGAGTTGTTTGTAGCCATGGGGTCTCCAGTGTCAAGTCTGTGCTTTATGTCTTGTTATCCAGTGACTGTACTTCTCTGTACTACATCGTGTGAGATTTATGAAGCTTTGGTACTGTACAAAGATAAATGAATAAAAATAAATTATCCAAATACTGTTACAGTGAAACCAAGTAGAACAAAGCTGCAAGCAGGTCAAGGGAAGTTCAGGCAGAGGAAGCCTGCCAAAGCTCCTGAGGTTTGAGGCCTTGCAAACTCAAAACATGGCCTGTTAGTAGCAGTGGCAATACCATATTACAGAGCTACGTGGTTACCGTATTGTTCTATGTTTTCTAAGCTGCAGCTAGCATGGAACTGGGACAGCACTTGTGTTCCATACGTAGCAGGAAAGAAGTTTGAGTATTGTGGCTGGTGCAGGCTTTGTGCAACCTTGGCCCCATATCTTGACTGACGTGGAGGTGAGTGAGTGATGTGCACCGAGTCATTTTGAAGTGTAATGAACGCTTGCCGTCATCATTAGCCCAATCGAACTGCCATAACCAACTCATCTCCAGGTCAGAAGGCAGAGTCTGTGGCCGTGGCAACAGCCTTGGGTCTCAGAATAAAGAGTATCTGTGGATCGGCACACTCGGGATTGTTATATAGGATGCACAACTAACTAGCAAGAGTCAGACTGAGCCACCAGGCATTTGTATTCATGTGAGAAGTGCCTTGAGGCTTTCAGGGAGTAGTAAGAGGTCCTTTTTCATATTTTATCTGAGACATAGTACTTGCTGCTTGTGGTGACTGAAGTACAGTGCTGGTATCTTTAATGAGCTTCCCCAAACTCCATCTGAGCACACACAAGGGTCCTGGGTTGCCTGAATGTGAGACTGTGGCATAGCACAAGTGATCAAAGTCTCTTTGCTTATAAGATAAATGAAGCGGCACGCCGCTAAACAATATTAAAAATCTACTAAAAGTAAAAGAAGACCTAAAATGTGGCAGTGGTAAGAAGGACAAATGGAGAGAACCAAAAGGACTTTTCTGAGCCACCACTAGAGTGTGTAACCAGGAAAACTACAACTGACTTATGACAGTGCGTGTGTGACTGTAAGGAAGGTTATTATACAGGTTAATACAGGCAGCTCTTTCCCTCTGGTTTTCCTTTCCCCCTCCAAGCTCAGTGCCCCTGACTATGAGTGAAAATACCACAACTAATTGAAGTTGCAAACCTCAGCAGAATATTAAATCAGAAATTAAGCAAAAATGCTCATCGGTTGGAGCGCAGAAATCCTGGGCAAGTTTTTTAATGCAGTGTTACAGCAATTGGAATACTTTTTTTTTTTCCCCCCAGCTGCTCCACTAACTGAATTGATTGAATTAAATGTGTTTTGTGGTGCTAGCTAACCTCTGACCCCAGTTACTCAGGATAATTAGAGGGGTAATCAGCCTGCCGTGATCTGAGCTCCAAAGGAACAAGAATATTGTAAGGTTCAGGGAGCCTATGCTGGCATTAATCAGATATCATCAGGGTTTGATTATAAATCCTAAAGACCACCAAATTGATACAACATGGTTTAATTCACTAAAAATTAGGTATCTACGTATTAATCACCAAGCTGCATATTGGAAAGTGATTGCTTTTCTAGTAAGTATAGTAAGGTGTCGACACTTCGGACTGTCCTATAGTTTAGTAATAAATATAATGATCAGCGTCAGCACAAAAGTAGCATTAGCCAGATTAAAAAAGATTTTGTTCTAACCTCAAATAGATTTTTTTCTCCTCCTGTTGGAGCTCCATTGGAATTCTTCCTCATGTTTCTACTCTAATTATGAGCTTGCTCAGAAGCAAGAAATAGTGTATGTTTCAAGCTACCTGCAAGCACAGCATTTTTTTCCCTTCCGAGGGGAGAAAGAGTGGCTGTTTACAGTGTATCATACTGCTATGCATAGAAATAAAGTGATATTTATTGTCCCTTAAAATGATTTCCCCTAGAACTGGCAAGCTCAGTTGAAATCTGTGTCTAGAAATGTGTGTTAGGATCCAATTAATCGCTGGTGTACTTGCTTGCTCTCCTTGGGAAGAGTTAAGTGTGGCAATTTTGATGCAGATGTCTTAGCATATTATGTAGATATTTGCTACAGAAGAAGGGGAAGCAGTCTTAAGAGAGAGGAAAAGCACAGTTGCTTAATAAACTAATTTTCTTCCTACACATCCTGATTTAATAAGCATTGATCCTTGTGGAAAAGCTTTTTTGATATAAACCAATGATAATACCAAATGCTTATTTATGTTATTGGTGTCACCTGTATTTCCTGGGAATTGCCTTTGTTTGTGTTAGAAATGCTTGGCACTGGAGGACTGAAGTTGCTGCTCAAGGGTTTCCAAGCATACCACAGCATTGGCTGTGACCAGGATGAAGGAGCTGTATGAATTCTGGACATCCCAGCAAGAGTCAGCTTTTGTGATTCTTTGCTGCACAGGTGCACTGGACTTTCTGCTCCTACCCAGACTGAGCATAGCCTACATTTGTGCTAGGTGTGATGCTCCTCACCTTCCATCAATGTATTACAGTGATGGTCTTCACAAGCACAATGACCATGATGTGCCACTGGGACAGGCCATGTTTTTCATGTTCAGGTCACCTCTGAGCCCATACGAGGTAGGTCTGACAGGCTTGATTCACTATATATAGACTTCATGGTGCACACGCACGTCTTTCTGTCCAAAACACAAATGTAGTGCCTTGGCCTGTCATGACCTCCCTACTAATGCTTGGTGCTCAGACACATAAACTGAGGAGCACTGCCATCGAACTTGTAATCACTCACATTCTCCAAATAGCTGAGAGTTAAATCATTCACCATATGTAAAAACCCTGAGTGCATTCTTTATCCTCCTTATTAATAAAAAGGATCAAATTGATACGTATCTATTTACAGCAAAACACATTCAGCTGAGGCTGCAATGGTGCTTGTGTTTAAGAAGGCCATCTCTACAGTGTCTGTCTGCAGTTAGGAAAACATAAATTACAGATGAGAAAATAAAAGGGCCTTGAATCTTCCCTCTCTGACATTCTAGACAGGAAATAAGCACAAAATAGGCACTTACAAAAGGAATGTTTCACTGTCCTTTATTACAAATATTTTTCTTTCAAAAAAGGATGAAATGAGTATTGACAAAAGGAGCTGGGCAGTGGGAGGTGGAGACCATGAGTATCCTTAAAGCAGAAAGCAATAAGTCCATTTAGCATACTTTTGCTTTTTTCCTGACCTTGTCCACGTCTGTGCAATGCCAAACCATACATCTGTTGCTCCATGCTTCAATCACTGTTCAGCACTGTATGTCTCAATATACACTTAAATCTCATGTGTTTTCAAAGCAGACCACGCCAGCTACAAGTGAGGTCCTCTCAAGCTGCCTTTTGAAACCTCTCATCACAGTGCTAGTTGGGGAGGCTCAGATCACTCTGTAGTCATTAGTCAAACAGTTTGCATTCATTACTATTGTTTTTTCTTCTCAACCTTGAGAAAAGGGGAGAAGAATTCTTCTGTGCTAACGGTGTTGGAGACCCCAGGACCTCATTGTTCCCTACCAGGGTAATGAGAGCTCTGTGCGTACTTGGATGTCCAAGATATGATGAAGAGTTTTCTGCTATGGGAGGAAAACAAAAAAGGAAAGAGACCATTAGTCATGGAAGTTTACATGTGTCTGTAATCACTAAATGATTCTTGTATCATAGCTTTTTGATATACCAGTAATATTTATGGCCAATGAATGTTGTGCAAACTAGATAATTTGAGAAAAAAATAGTGTATATCCAGTAGAAGAAAGTGGGTGGCAGTAAACTTCATTCATCACTTTGTCAGCAGATTTGGAATACTTATTGTGTTCAGATAGATTGAAATATGGAGCGTTCAGCCCAAATTCTCCTTTCCCCACCCAGTTTTCCACAGAAAACAAAAAACTGGCGAGAGATTTCGTTTTTAAAATTCAGACAAAGTCTGTATCACTGCGGATAATACTGACTGTAAACTTCCATCTGTACCTCCTGCCTCCACTGGAACAGTGTGAAACCTTGCAGAATTCTTATCTGCTTCCAAAAAAGAGTTTTCAAACTGGGCGAACTTCAGACAACTCTCAGCTGGAGGGGCTTGTAAATCCAGAGTATCTCATCCCCATCAGTTGGCACAAGCTAAAATGACAGAAGTTTGGGGAATTGATGAAATTCATTGCTAAAATATTCTAGAGATACAAGTTGCTTTGAATGTTTCAAATGGCGCTGCTAGGCACCACTCAGCACAGACCATGCGGAGAAGCTTAACCACTGTCACAACATCTGTTGTTGGCAGCATGGGTGGTGATCACTGTAACCGGCACAGTGAATAACTGTTGTCTTTGAAAGCAATGTCCTCTCACGGCAGAAAAAGCAAGATTTCTCATTGGATGCATATGCTGCTTTTTATCAAAGAGCCCAAAGATCTTGCCATTGAGAAGGTCTCACATACATTGTAATTTCCATTTCTCTTCAAACACATGTTGGCTTCTTAAGTTGGTAAGAGTATGGTTCAGTCTTGCAATATTAAGGTGCCAAAATAGAGCGTTTACATGGTGTTGTGAAAAATGTATAAAGGATTTGAGAAGCCCCACGTTAATCGGTCATTTCCTTGGACAGTGCAATCTTCTTTGGAAATACTACTAAATGGTCACTCAGTTCCATGTACTTCTATTCAATAATCAAATGTATTTAACTTATGTTTTAAACCTGATCTTGAACAGAGTTCCAAACCATTGTGACAGTCACTATGAAGTTGATGTCTATATACATAAGAGCTTCATAGACTAATTGTTATTTCCTTATTTATACACAGTTGAGAGATAATCACTATCATAATTTTAAACAGAGGACAAATAACCATTGGAGCTGATTGCCAAAGAATTTAATAATATGCTCATCACTTAGATTCTTTAAATATAGAATTGGTGCTTTCTGAGAAAATTGTGCTCAACTTCAAGTTGTCGTTATTGATGCTGAGTCACTGGAGATGACTATTCAAAATGTGTATGGCCAAATATTTAAAATAGACAGCAGCATTACAGGATTAACTTAAATGAGACTATGTGCATTCAAAAAACTGTGAATGTATTTTCTATTTGGTGTTCATGGAAGGCAGGAGAAATACGCAGAAAAATCACTCCTAGAACAGGTTACACATTTTAGGTTGTGATTTCCTGAGTAATACAGCATCATCTTAAAGGGCTTTTTATTTTTACTTTTTCCCTATCAAAATATGTATAAACCCTTCCTTGTCAGAATGGATTTCTTGGCGTTTTGTTTTTTTCGTCAAATCTGTGCACAGTCATAGCTCATGTCAGTTCTAAGGGCATGTTTGGTAAAGTGTTCAGGAATATCTTATTCATTGCTAAGTCCTCAAATAATAGAATGTGGGAGTGAACAGATTTGTGGTAATAAATCATGACATTAGCATTTCACAGAACATTCCTTCGTAACTCCAGTAGTAGTTATATAGATGAACAGAGATCCCTCTAGAATTTTATCTAGGAAATTTTTGTTCTTTGACCTATTTAGAATGCAACTTAAAAAAAACAAAACAAAACAAAACAAAACCAAACCAAAAACAACAACAACAAACAAAAAACCCCACAAACACAAACAATCAAAAAAACCCAAACCAAAAACTTCTTCCAGTAGTTCTCTTTTGTGTACCTCTAAAATAGAGTTTTCATACATGTATGAAAAGAAATCCTGGAAGTCACCTTCTTAAATAGAAGTGGCAAAATCCTTTCTCTACTTCCTGAATGTAAACATGACATCAATTTAAAAATCATCAGTAGTTATCATCTACTGAAGGTCTTGTCACTGCCCAGGTCCTCCCAATCAGTGCAGAAGCCACGCTGCATTTAATCATATTTGGGAGGAGCCTAAAGCCACTAGAGTAGTTTCTCCCTTATTCCTCTAAACCTCCCAGACTTTCTAGCAAATTAATTGATCTCCACATATGCATGTTACAGTTGATGCTATCTTACCAATCTCTCTGTTGTGATAAAATTCCCCTTTTATCTGCCACTTTGACGTTAGCACAGAAGTGAATTCATCTGTCCTGCTGTTAAGGAGCCAAAATGGTTCAGGTAGCAACTTCAGTAGTTAGAGAGGACATTTTATCTGAACTCATTCTCTGTCCAGACAAACCCCCAAAAAGTGACAGCCTGAGAACCAGGAGGAGGAACATGCTGCTTACAGCTCTGAGCATGGAGCAAATGCATCCCACCTCTAACTGGGACTGGCAAGTGAAGCAGTCCTGGTGGCATGGGAGAGTTTGTGTAAATTCCTTGTAATACGAGTAGGTGGCTTCCACGCTTTTTTCTATTAGTAAGGCAGTAAGATCAGCCCTATGTGTTCAGATGTTAGTCTTCAGCACCAGAAAAGTTGGTTTGGATAGGAAAAAAATCTCTGCTACAAATGAAAGAGGAGTATTTCAGAAGGCCTCCTTCCCTTCCCTCATGACCATCGTTAGCATAAGTGAAGCTGTGTGGATTGATGGGGGAAAAAGCCTGTAAAGCCTTTCTGCTCCTGAAGTGTGGTGAATGAAAAAGAAAGAAAAATCCTGCTAAGTCTATTCTATTTAAAGTTCATTCTATTTAAAGAAGACATCCACTATCTTAGAAAGAAGATAGGCTTAACAATGCTCTTGATGGGAAGTGCACTGAGGAGGAAATAAGATGTAGCTGGGTTGGATGAATACAGTGCAAGTGGTCTCATAAATGTGAAAAGCAGATGTCTCCCTGGTCCCTAAGCAACGCTGACGCTGTAACAGGTGAAGAGATGTCGACTGCTCTTTCAGGCTTGGTTAGATCATCATTTGGTATGATGCTGTTGTTTTAAACATAAGGTTTGTTCTACCTTGGGGGAAAGCATTTTTGATTGATAAGAAAATATCATAATTATTTCTTTGAGTTTTTCTCAAAAGTACATTAAGCAAAGTAAATATTTTAGTCACCTTTTGCTGACCTCTGTCCACCTGAAGAAAGAGTGTTTGTTTTTCTACGATACGACCATCATCCTAGAAGCTTCCGTTGCATTTGTAAGTACTTGATCTATTTTAGTAATAATTGAATGCACCTTGCATTTATAGGTGGGAAAAAAAAAATCCTTTCCAAATTATTTATACATTATATTCTGGAGGGAAAAAAAAGAGAGAGAGACATGTTTGTCTTCCTTCTGAATCTTCAGACAACTGTACTACATTTGATGCATATCCTGGAGGTAACAGGCTTTGAAGCAGGCACTGAACGTATGATTAATACATGTTAGAATTATCTTTTTGCCTTCACTCAGTGAAGCCATGAGCCGGGCTGAGAAGAAGTTGAATTGTAGTGTAAACAGAAGTCTTCAAAATTATTCAAAAATTGTCACTATTTTCAAGTGTCCTTCACCATCACTTATTTAGAGTCCCTGAATGGCTTTTTTAATCTTCTGCAAGCACATAAATGAGAGGATAGGAAAACAACATCAGCTCTGAATGGGGTTTCAGAACCGCTGTGTGAAAGAAACGGCAAGAAAAGCTCTTGAAATTCATTTGTGAATCTTAGGAGGATCTTACTCTGTAGATCTTCCAAAGTTTTCCAAGATTTAAGATGTCTGCAAGAGGCATAGAAGAACTCTTTGCATTGCCACTCTGGCAACTTTACAGGTAGCTCTTATGGCATCCATCCATCCATCCATCCATCCATCCCACCCACCCTGTTATTTTTGCACTCTGTCCCTGCCCAATCATGAATCCTAATACCTAAAGAGTTCTTGAAGTTGTTCCACTGAATGCCAGAGGCAGCTTGACTTCATCACACTGGAAAACTGCTCACAGAGGGACTGGCACCTGGAATGCAGGGAAACACCCGGATTAATACCATTTTTCTTTGCTGCATTCCTAGTACTCCTTAGCAGTACTTTTCCAAGCAGACTGTTGAAAAGCAAAACGGGATAATGTCATGTTGAAACTCTCCTTGCGTTTTTTTAGTGATTCACTGTTAGTATCAGTGATATTAAGCATCTTTGTTTTTCAATAACAAGGCACAAATATAGAGACTGCAGAAATTGTGACTGTGTTACAGGGAGTAGAATCTAATCTTTGGCCTTCTATTTGACTAATTAATTTTTTAGATTTGTTGCTGTTGTTGCAGGCTGCAGCATATAGTGGACAAAAATACTCCTTCAGTCTTTCATTACTGAGCAGAACTTTTATTTTGTAAAGTAACTGATATGTGCCTTGAAAGGTCACAAGGCATTTACAGTCCATAGCCTGTAAAATTCATTCAAAAGTTAAAAAATAAAAATGCATCCAGAATTATTATGGTCAAGTTCATGTATTCAGAAAGATTTTTTCTAAGCTACAGTTGAATTCTTTCTGTAATTTTACTAGGGAGACAGAAGAATATAATGTACTTAGAAAAAATATAGAATAAACTGAAAGAAACACTTTAAGTTAAGAAATTATGTGGTGCCTACGAGCCAGCATTATGGCAGTAAAACAATGACAATTACTAAAGACTGTTTAGGGGACTGATAGCTTTAATTTGTGTGTTGCATCTAATTTACGTTGTCAAATCCTTGCCACACTATGATAATGCTTTATATTTACATAGTGTCTTTCATTTAAATGGCTTCCGAAGTGCTTCGTATGTTGCTTCGTGTACAGTTTACATCAACTTAATCCATTACATTAATACAGCTGTCTCTGTAGTGAAATACAGCAGCTATTGGTGTCCATATAGTAAAAGCTATGCACAGTTTTAAGAGGGAAAATACCTTCAAAATCTGTAGAAAAGATTACAGAGAAAGTATGCCAAGTTACAATTTTCCCTGACCACTAAATTGGCAATTAAATTGCTTGTGTTGAAAGTTCAGTATAAAGTGCAGTTGGTTGGGTCCTCTTGTTTTTCATCTTGTCAGGGGCCCCTGAAAGTGTACCAGCACATTTGATCTTTGTGCTGAGATGAAAGGTGACTGAAGAACCACCAGTATCACTTCGTTCAGTACACAAATGTTATGGTAAATATTCCCACCTAGTATTTCACCCATCTAGTCTGTGCAGTATAATGAGCTCCAAGCACCAGGTTACTTGGTTTATTGTTAGCCGGTGAGCTGGGCTGGGTGTCCCAGTGAATCCCACAAGAAAAGTCAGTTGCTGATATTTATGAGATTCTTATTCCTGGTTGCTTGAGAAAGCAAACCTTTGTGATCACTCTGAAAATTCATTTGTCCTTGGAAATATTCCAGATACAGAGCTATAGAAAATAAATCATTTCCTTAACAAGTGCTGGCCACTCAGGTACACACATACTGAATGAGCGTGCAAAGGAAAAGACACAGACAAAGAGCAAGCAGATTGCAAAGATTCATGTTTTCAAGAAAGGAGACAGACAAAATATGGCTGCAAAAGCAGTGGACTTCAGTGAGAAAGGCACATACAATAATACAATTTCCCTGTGGAGCTTCTCAAAGACACATGTGAATTAATATATCCCATTGTTTCTCATCTTTTATGATATATAGATGAGGGAACAAATGCATGAGAGTAGCACAGAATACCTTCACCTGGAATGTTGCCGTGATAAATGCAAAGTAACATGCAGTTTTAATTTGTTTGTTCTTGACTGGGAATCACAGCATGCAGAATCTTAATGAGCCATGGGGTAGCGATCACCAACCCCAGACACGTTTATCTTGCATTGTGTTTGCTGCTGTGGCAGCTCTTTAATTTGGGTATATCAGTACCCCACACTGAGACTTTTTTTGATGGCTTCGTAAAGGTATTAAGGCTATTACTGCATGCTCATGCTGCTGCTGGACAGTGGACATTCAGGTGATTCTGATGCAGTTAAGTTTCATTTGTTCCTCTGTGCTCCAAGAAACCACTAAATAAAACCTCCCTTACTACAGAAGCTTTAAATAAGGCTGGCAAATAAGAATCCAATTTTCATACAGGTTACCTACCATTTCCAGTTTTCTTTGAGGCTGAGATGGGGTTAGTGCCTGGATTCTCAGGTGATAACATTTTACAAAGTGATCTTTTCACGTATGTGCCCTGTGGCAGAAATCTGTTTTTTCCTGAGACCCTACTGAGCTGTTTTGCTGTTCAGTGAGATCTGTCACTGTACTGTCCCACCAGTTCACCACAGAGCTCAGTGTGGCGGAGGATTTGGCTCAGGGTTATATTATATCTTGGCTCTGCCAGGAAACAGCTACTAAAATTAAGCTGTAATTCAATTTCTTTGTTTCCCCACTTGTCTTCTCCCTTTAGCTAGCCTTTGATGCAGGCCTGATTATTCTCAGTAGATACCTGCCACCTTGAATTTCCTATACACAGTAAGATAAAATTCCTGCTAGCTTGGAACCATAATTTTTCATTTTGTCTTTTCAAGCTTTGCACATAGTTTAGAGCAGGCATGCAAGATCCAGGACAATACAGCACATCACTCCACAGAGCAAGTTAACCCACATGTATTCAAATGCTCAGTTGTAGTAAATGAACATAGCTCCTTCCAGCCAAATGCAACTCTGGCCCAGGGTATTTAACTTCTAAGTTATTATTCTTAATATGGGTCCAGATGATAGCAGTTTAAATAAAGTACTGAACTCATCTATTTTATTCTTAATTTATAGTGGTGCTTAGGGATGTGCAGATATTTAAAAAGAGTGAAATCAATTAACTTGTGATCTAATTATTTATGTTAGCCACTATGGGGTTTTATTTTAGAGCACTGGTTCAGACTCTACCAGTTAAGCACTCTGCTCAGAGAATATAAACCTTTCATTTTGAAATATGATAAACCTGCGGTTATCTTTTTCTCTACTTGCAAATATATTTCCTATTTTTGTCCTTTCGTAGGTTTTAAATTCACTTCTTCTGTTTTTGAAAGAGACTCAGTATAAATAGAACAGATATTTTGAAATACTAGGAATTATATCTTTTATATAAAGGTGGCTGAACAGGCAAAAGGGTTCACCTTCTAGATAATAAACACTGCATTTTTCTGGACCTTTCTATTTCACAGTAGATACTTGTCTTTTGCATCACGAATCTGTGATTTATTACACTTTTCACATTATAAATTTAGAGTAGACCCATGTGCCAACCTCTGTGATTTGAGCATTCTGCTTTTTCATCCATCTTGAACAGATCTTAGTCTACTGTTCCAGACAGCTTCAAATTCCCTCTGTGTTTATATGGTCATTTCTCAAATGCAAAGAATGCCAGGGGTGAGTGGAATTATTTGGCTTGGCACAGCCTTTGCCTGCAGACGCTGTCATTTCCTTGATCTGCAGGTGTCAGAAGCTCCACAGTTTTATGCCCTGAGCAAGTTTATGTGCCCTTTCTGCACTACTAACTCACTGCAGTTGAAGCTACTGAGAACCCTTCCTAAATAAGGAGAAAATAGGAATGCAGAAGAAAGCCAACCCTTGAATTAGTTATCCTTAAACTGACATTCAGTGCTTTTTGAACTAGCTGGCACATCATGGCAATCTTTTCCATCAAAACCTGGCACTGGTGAGGTAAGCAGAATAAATTTATCTCACTGGCTTCACAATTATGTACCTGAATAATATTGCCAGATCTTTAAATATTTTACCCTAACAGGTCTTACTGTTCCCAGGGTGATCCAGGGATTATTGAAGACTTAGTTGCATCAGACTACTGGATTAAAGAACAGATCTTTCAGAAGGATCAATATGAATTAGGAACATATGCCCAGTCAAATCTAAGGGTTAGATTCTTTAGGATTGGGTTCTTTGAAGACCAGTTACCCTTTTACATCACTAAATAAGAATTGTTTGGTACTGAACACTTGGTGGGAAAAAGTGTGGCCCTTATGGTTTTCATGTCTCTTTTTATAGATGCTCAGGCTGAGATAATGTGAAATAATACAAAAATATCCATTGGGCTAATCACTTACTTTCAATTAGAGGTGTCCAAGAGGGCTTTCCAGTGACAGCATTTTGTTGAGCAGGAAGGAATACAGCCTTGGTAGTCATTCCTCTGTGCACTGGGTTTACGTTGGCAAGGTTTTGGTTGTGTGGGGGCTACAGGGGTGGCTTCTGTGAGAAGCTGCTAGAAGCTTCTCCTATGTCCAACAGCACCAACACCACCAGCTCCAAGATGGACCTGCCGCTGGCCAAGGCCCAGCCCAGCAGCAACAGTGGTAGGGTCTCTGGGAAAACATAGTTAAGAAGGGGAAAAAAGCCACTGCACACCAGCAGCTGGAAGAGAAGAATGAAAATACACAAGAAAAACAATTCTGTAGACACTAAGGTCTTTAAGAAAGGATGGAGAGGAGGTGCTTCAATAGCAGAGATTCCCCTGCAGCCCATAGTTGGGAACGTGGTGAGGCTGGCTGTGTCCCATGGAGGCCAACGGTGGAGCAGATCTCCACAATCTGCCTGTAGAGGTTAATGGTGGAGCAGATCTCCACCTGAAGCCTGTTGAGGACCCCACACCAGAGCAGGTGGTTACCCGAAGGAGGCTGTGACGTTGCGAGAAGCCTGCCCTGGAGCAGGGTCCTGGCAGGACCTGTGGACCCATGGAGAGAAGAGCCCGCTCTGGAGCAGGTTTGCTGGCAGGACTTGTGACCCTGGGGGGAGAACCCACACTGGAGCGGTGTGTTCCTGAAGGACTTACATTGGAGAAGTTTGTGAAGGACTGTCTCCCATGGGAGTGACTCCACTTTGGAGCAGGGGAAGAGTGTGAGGAGTCCTCACTCTGAGGAGGAAGGAGATGCTGAAGGGTAGGTGGTAGTAAAATAGGTAGTAAAGTTAAGCCTGGGAAGAAGGCAGGGCAGTGGGGGGAGGGGGAAGGTGTTTTAGGATTTAGTTTTTTATTTCTCATTATCCTACTGATTAGTAACAAAATTCCCCAAGTTGAGTCTGTTGTGCCCATGATGATAATGAGTGAGTGATCCCTCCCTGTCCTTATCTTGACCTGTGAGTCTTTCATTATATTTTCTCTCCCCTGTCCAGTTGAGAAGGGGAGTGAAAAGCGGCTTTGGTGGGCACCTGGCATCCAGCCAGGGTCGACCCACCACACTCTGTTATTCCCAAGATTCTGAATAGTGCTTTTCTTTTGATTTGTTTCAAATCAAGCAAAAATATTATTATATTATCACTTAGGGTTAATTAGACTGCAAATGAGCTTAATGATCTGTCTGAAACAGCTCAATCACAACCTGTTACATATTAACTACCAAAATCAAAAGAATCTTCACATTCTTTGTTAAACATACCAAAGAAGATAGAAATAGCAAATTATTAATGTCATCCTTTTATAAAATCAAGTTTGAGGCTGGAAAGCTTGAACTGAATGCACATGCTCAAGTTATGCAGCTAAACTGAAAAAGGGGTTGAAAATTTAAGTCAAATCTATTGGAAGGGAAAAAAAAAGATAACGGAACACAGGAAAATACATAGTTGTTTCCTCCATATTTTCTATGAGGAAATCAATTTTACTTACTGTTTGTCCAGACTGAGAAATCGATATATTAATAAAATGCCACTTTCTGGATTCAATATTCTCACAAAATTTTCTGTAGTGTTACAACTTCGTGTGGTCTGTAAGGCAGAACAAAAGGCATTTATTCTATTCAGGTCTTGAAGCCACTTGGGTGATATTTTTCCTTTGGGTGATATAATGTCACCGATGATGTAGCTTTTAAGCTGTGCACAAATGGCAAAACCTATTTGTGTCATTAAAGTTTGTAATTCTGGACTTTTGAAGGCTTAATCCCTAGAAATGCTAAGATTTCCTAATGATCTATAATGGTACTGCTGACGTTCAGCACTTCTCAGGATTAGGTATGTTATCATTCTGGTTTATCCACCTATAAAGCAGGTATTATCTTATCACTCTTATATACGGTGCTTTTAGCACGTCAGCCTCAAGTACTTGAAAGGTGAGGAGTATTATTAAGTCTGACCCTTACAAGCTTTTCCAATGGGTTGCTTAATGTTTTTCCTACATAAATAAGAATGATGTTATACTCTGTTTGCCTGGATAGTAAATTAGAGAATTTTCTCATAGGGCTTGGCTAGCTGAAGAGTACAGCACTGCAACAAACTTTACAAGGTCATAAAAAATTCTTCTACTGAAAAAAGAAAGTAACATTGACTTATAGTTATGCAGACAAAGTGGTAGCATGAGGTCTAATTATTTTTGAGTCTCTTAGAGCAACCTCCCCCCCAAAAAAATAGTATGGGAACACTTTATGTGAAAAATGGGGGTTTTTTGTATTGATAACGGTATAACAAAAAATAACACAGGTGAGGGAATTTATGAAAATAATAGTCTGAAGTGCAAAACTGGATTATTTGTAGATAATAGTACATTAGAGGGTAAGAATGGGCTTTATTAGTCGGCCTCCTCTTCTGCTTAGCTATGTGTATAATTCCCTTTCTGATAGCGTCTGTGTCTATGTGGCACTCTGCATCTTTTCAGGATTCACTTTTCCACTAATACAAGATGAACTGTCATCTTGTGTTCAGAATCTTCCAAAGCTTGATTCCTATCCCATTGCTGCTTATCTGCCATCTATTAAATGGAGAGCAGCTGTAATGTGCTACCTCATATTTCATGAGTGAGAATGTATAATTTAGAGCCTATAACATTCCATTTCAGTCAAGGATTACAGCTTTCTCCTGTTGTGGTAAATAATTCATGCTGGCTTGGGTTTTCATGTCTGTGTGGTCATTAACTGCAAATAGTAACGATTTCCTCTATGTTGTTTTTGTTTGTTTTTTTCTAGTTTCAAGCCACGGTAAAGGAAGGAGTCACAGGTGTAATAGTAAACTTAACCGTTGGTGACCAAGATGACCCAGCAACTGGAGCATGGAGAGCTGTCTACACCATTATTAATGGAAATCCAGGGCAGAGTTTTGAAATCCATACCAATCCCCAGACTAATGAGGGAATGCTCTCAGTTGTCAAAGTAAGTGCAGTTTGCTGTTGTACTGTATTATTACTGTAAGGTCCACCCACTGCACTTACCACATAAAAGAAGGCACAGCAAGAATAAGTTACTCAAAAATATATAGTTGGCTACAAGCCTTTGTCCAAACAACAGGTATAACCGCTTCTGTCACAGTAACCTTACTCCTTTAGTCATAAGGACCTGCCTGTTGATAACTATATTGCCGTTGTGCTTAAATAACAGCTAGTTTTGTGGTAAGCATCACAATTAATAGTGACACTTTACAACAAAGTTTTGTTTGTGACTCAGGGTACAGTGAGAATTCAAGGGCCGTGTTTCATTCCCAGTGAACACGGATGCAGATACCAGGGAAATGTGGGCCGTGGCTTTATACTGAACTAGAGAGACACCTTTGTAGCCACAGTTATAAAGTATCATGAAAAAAAGATGATATGTCTTGGTATGAAGATTAACTTGGATCTCCTGCTTAATAAATCTGAATATCTATATATATTTCCCCGGTTGTTGCCTGTAACAGAATTTTCTCTGTTTGACTTCAGAAGAGGCATTTTCAATTCTTAAGAAAAATTGAATGTTTTTCCACTGTGGTGCTTTTGATTTCAAGGTAGGAGTTGAGAAGATAGCCTTATGTTACTTATCATAAGTAGCTACTAAGTATGACTGTGATTTGTTTGCTAAATGCATATTGTATCCTAAATAGGTATGTATATATGAGAATTAAATTATATGTATGAGGTGTGGAAAGAAAAAAAGTATATGGTCTTGGATAGAGGTACATCTCCATCTTTTGTCCATTACATTCATTATTTTTAATGTACTTCAGCATTAGACACAATGGTAGTTATAAACTCTGACCAAGTATCAGATGCCACAAATGCTGTTATCCCTTTCTGGCTAATTCTGTCTTCTGCAAGTTTGCAATGGGGTACAAGGAAAAACTGTTAAGTACTGTCTTTACACCCTGTATTCTGATTTTATGATATGTTTTGCAGCCTTTAGATTATGAGATTTCGGCATTTCACACATTGCTGATCAAAGTAGAAAACGAAGACCCACTGATTCCGGACATCACCTATGGCCCCAGTTCTACAGCAACAGTTCAGATCACGGTTGAGGATGTGAATGAAGGACCAGTTTTCCACCCAAACCCAATGAGAGTGACAAAACAAGAAAACATCCCCATTGGCAGCGTTGTGTTAACAGTAAATGCCACTGATCCAGATACTCTGCAACATCAGACTATCAGGTGAGTGCAGTATCCTCTAATTTCCATCCATCACAAGGGGAGTATGTCTTTTGCACCTGAAAATTTGCTTTCCAGTATAGAATTAAATTCGTCTGGGCTGAACATAAAAAGTGGCTTTTTTATTTTGTTTTCTTTTTTTTTTTTTCTTTCCCTGCAACAAAGAGATTCAGTATGATGGAAACAAAGAACTGCATTAGGCAGAGGGCAATAGTTTTCCAACTATGAGATTACTGCAGGAGAACAAGTGTCATGAGCAATAGACATAGCTTTGCATAGTGTTTCAAAATGACAGCTTGTTTATTCCTCTTCCTTCATGAGAACCTGAGAAGATGTGTAAAAATTGAAAATGTGTATAGAAATAATTTATTTGTTTTACATACGGTTTAAGTCAGTTTGTGACAATTTATAATGTCCCTCAGTGAAATAATTACTGTCCATCTACATTCAAGGGCTGAGAAAATATTTCCCATTGAAACACTGAGGGTGCAGTGAGCTAAGACTTGGCCTTGCCCGGATAGATGAAAGTAAATTATTATTTCTGTGCTATGAGAATATAATCCCACACATGTGCTGCTATAAATTATATCATCAGAGTCATTACTATGATTATACTGGTAAAATAAAGGCCAAGCAGGCACAATGCGGACTTTTAAATGAGATATTACACTAAATAGACAAGCAAGCAATGTTTTGTGTCTGCAAGAGGCAATGAATACCAAATTTATGTAGTGTGTGCTGTGTGAACAATATACATCACCGCCAACAAAGTGTGTATCTGTCCAAAATTTGCAGATGGATCTAAACAAAAGAACGACAGAGAATCAGTAATGTTACTTTTTTTCTTTATTTTCATCCCATAGCAACTGAGATATGTCTAAACGCAGGGATATTTTTAGTTAGTTTTCTATATAAAACCTATAGGAGTGGCTGATGATTATTTGTAATTAGGAAATGTAGTTACTCTACTAGATATAACATCACAAAAGCATTTCAGGAACCATGAATAGTGTATAGAAACCACTTGTGCCATTGCCCACATTTAGATTGAATTTATTCTTTGAACATTACATATCTGAACCAGATCCAAATTACTTATCTCTTTGAAAAACATGGCTTACTTTGTACCAATTCCTAAAGACAGCTGTACTTTTGAAGCAATTCTCTTTCTTATTCTTCAGCTTGAAGTGTTTTTGCAGACTGAGAAAAGATTTTCATTTAAAAACTCAAACAAGCTGGCAAAAATGTATTATACTGAAAAAAATATGACTCCAAGTACCTTTAAGACTCAAAAAAGCCTGTCCCTTGAGCTCCAGCTATTTGTCCGTGCATGATTAGCAGTGAACTTTCATGGTGTCAGCTCTTTCTGATCACATTTCAAAGGAACTCAAGGCAAAGGCAGAAACATCATCCTAGAAATAAGAACCACGTACTCATGTTGGCCAGCTAAATAATGTAGGCAGCAAGTTTCATCAAGTTTCATCTTACACTGAATTATGCCGGTTTAAAACTAGGTTAGCACTGCCTTTCACAACTATTTCCCGTGAAAAGTGTGCAGTGAGCTCGGGACGATGGATGTTGGAGAAAGGAAGGAGCAGACAGAACCAGTGATTTTCCTCAACGTGTACCTTTGGATGGAAAGTACTGTCAGTTCCTCTGGGATCACCCCAGAAAGAAAAGGAACCTGTTAAAGTTGGATCACGTTTCTTAGATTCATTAACCCATTTCTTTTTTTTTAAGTATTTAATTCCCTCTGCAGTTTCCGACTTTTTTAGAATTAAAAAATGAAAGAAATCCAGCAGGCCCCATTTTAATTATAACCCAACAATTTATTAATAGAACAGTAATGAAGTTTCTGAAATTTGATTTCTTAATCAGGGATCATTGTTATTTTTGTGCCAGATTTAGGAGTTTAATTTTGGGTGCTTCTTACCAACCTCTGAAATTTTAATCAGAAGTTTCAAGTGTACATGTCAATGAGAAGTTAAAGGCCAAATTTAATAACATTTTCTACCTTGGGAAATTAAAAGAAGAGCTTCACACTCTGAAATCCATTATTAACAGTAGATCTTAATTAAACACAGTTACAGTCCTCAGTATTTTTGTCTGTGTGAAGAGATTGGTTTCAGTATTTTTTCCTTCTTTGGATTCAACAAGTCCAAGATATTCAATCGTTAGATTTTTAACTCCGTGTAAATAAGTTGTTTGCTGCAGTGTATTTGTAATTTTTAATTAAAGCAACGTTGTTCTCCAGGTTTCATGGTTTATCATGGCAATATATTTTTATTACCTACTGTGCTCTTGGATTTTAAATTATTTATGTAAATATATTATTGCAGTACTTATTCTCAGTAAGCTGTGTGACTCAATGCTTCAGAAATATCTTCACAAGAAAAATTTATTATAGCTCTAAAGCATATCTAATTCATTAAGCAAAATTAGAATGCAGGATTTGAAGCTGGAGAACTTAGTAAAGGGACCCAATCTGCGGTGAGTTTCATGGGAATATGAAAGACAGCCAAAAATATCTGAAGCAGTATATGTAAATTAGACATCTATTTGTGTGTGTAATTCTTTTTATCTGCACCTGAATGCAGTTGACCCTACATAGTGGCAGTGGGTTCTGGAAGCACAGGAACATGGTCTTAAGTGCTCAAGTCTCAACTGTTGCCATTTGAAAGCCAAATTTTGTTTGGAAGTTGACATCCCTTAATTTGATCCTGGTCACCTTATTTCACCGTATCATTAATTTAGTGGAAGTGCAAACCAGTAGATCTCCATTTGTCTGAGACTGATCACGTCAGATGAGAACAGCATGTGGTGGATGCAGCAGCCCGATAACCCGCAGCTGTAGCACTGCCCTCATACTGGCTGTGGGTTTGATCGCTCTGCTGGTCTGAAAATGGCAGTAAAGTCATGTTTATTATTGTTATCATTTCCAAATGACAGCTACTGGTCTATCTGAAAGGTGGACAGACTCTGTTTCTCTTTATGTAAAGTGCATTTTTCTATACTGCAGTGTGTATGTTAATGAAGCTTCATCCTTGAATATCAGACCATGGGGATAAGGCTGAACCTAACAGATGCTGAATCAAACCTGATCATGTTTGTTTATTTGTCATTTCACCAAGCACCACTGGACAATGGACTGGCCATTGGCTTCAGGAATGTGATTTTTTACTACTGGGCCACATTTTGCTTTATATTTTATCATCTTAACTTTGGGGTCGATGCCTAGGGAGTTGGTGGAAGTGCACGGAAATGTTTCAAACTCAGTAACAACCATGATCTATGTACTCTTTGTCAAAAAAAGATTGCCTAAAATTCTGTAAACCAGCGCTGAAACTACAATGAAGTGGGATTTACAGTCCAGTGAGTTTCTTTCAAATCTCAAATACATGAGAGAACTAAGGAGAATACACTGGAAAAAGCAAGTTTAATTCTGTTACTTCTCTTTACTGCCGATCACCACCCCTACATGTAGAAAATATATAAGCCATGAATTGCAAAGACAATTCTAAAAGCCTTTTTCATGTCTCTTGCCAGGATTCTTTCAGAGATCCTGAACCCCCTCTGAAGAAGGAAAAGGCTCCAAATCACCTTCCTCACAAACACTTAAGGGATCAATTTTGCACATCAAGTCCTTTTAAAGCACTTTTGTTGCAGATGGAGGTCAATAAACTTGCTTTTTGGGACATGCTACAGTCACTTAGAGAAGTACTTGATAATGAGAGAGGGATAGAAAGTCTTAAAGAGTGAATGCTTATGAAGGAACATACTTAGTCATTGTTAAATATGTCTCCTAGAGTCTGAAGGACTTGTCTTTGATTCCTAACAACAGGAGATTTGTTTTCCTTGAACAGACAGAAGAATAGTTCTACTGTTATAAATGAATGGCTGAGCTACTCTCTCAGCATGCAGTGCCAGAGTTTTTCACTGTAAGTTACACTCAAGAGCATCTCAAGTTGGCTCTGCAGTTTTATTTATGGTCTGCCTGAATCCAGCCATTGGGAATTTGTAGCGCATCTCTAGATCAGAAGTTGCTCTATATTGAACAGTGTAAATTGGTTTTGTTTTCTATTCTCTTTTTTAAGTTAGAAGGAAAGCCAGGTAGAAAGGGAATCTGCTTGAAGCACAAAGTTTTTCCTCTTCTGTCTTCCCTGCAAAATTTCAAAATGCAGACACACCAACTCTAGAGAGCTGTGTATATTGGACTATCCAGCAAGCAATGCCAGGAAAGGAGAGATTTAATCATTGCTGAAAGAAATTCCCTCTTACTACACAACTACCACCTATAATATCAGCTACTCACTAGTCAGCCATTAGCTCAACAGTATCCATGTAAGAGTCTTTGCTGAAATGATTTTGAATGTGCTAATATTATCTGTGTGCATAATCACTGTGATATGTGTTATTATCATAATAATATATTCAAAGGGAAAAATTAATGTAAAAATACCTGCCCTTTTTTCTTTGTTTGACCAAACAGACTTCCACATTTTGTTTACTGAACAAAGTAAACAAAACCCTAATTTAATGTGCAGCAAATTCTTTAGGTCTACAGTAAGATGGGAAAGAAGCAAAATTGCTTCTGGAGTGGTGCTGTGCCTCCCTCATTCACATCTCATACTCATGACCACACCGATGGAACTCTGGAAGCACAATTGTGGTTTAAGAGTAAAGTGAGGCCCTGTTTCTGTTCAGGAGGTGATCTGTAGCTGATCAGCACTGTGCAGATATATCACTGAGTCTGAATTAATGTGGAGAATGAAGCTGGGAAAAAAAAAATCAAATTAAATAAAAATATGTCTGATGTGAGCTACTGAGATAAGAATGAAGAGAATGAATGACTGGAGTAAAATCCTGGTGCTGAGAGAATTAAAACATCTGCCAAATCTGGAAATCATGTCCTGTAAAAGCTGTGGACAGCATTTAATGCTGACCATTCGGGAAAGCCACTTCCAACCCTGTCAGCTCCGATATCGGAGCTACACAGAACCTTCTTTTCCTCAGAGTCATGAACAGATGCTGACAGGCTGCCTCCCAAAGTCTGTTATTCAGCCCTTTTGTTACTCACAGCCCTTCTGTGGCTTGTTTAACTTACAACCAACCTGTCAACCTCTCCTTTTTACCACCCTGGAGGGTCTAGGAGTCCTTGATTTCTCAGTTGCTTCTAATGTTTCTCCCAGGGGTGAACACCTCTATGTGTCACCCATTGTTTCTTTTTGCTGTCTTGCTGATATTCTCTGTCTCTGTGTTGAGGCACATATTAGGGCTCTTCTCTCCTTGTCTGATTTTGTATATCTTAATTTTTAGTGCTTAAGGACAATTGCATCTCACTCTTTGGTTCTACGCTTCGGTATGCCGGCTTTTGCCTTCTGGGAGGTGGTGAAACTCATGTACTTCCTTTGTCTTACCTATGTTAACATCTTGTTTTACTACTTGTTTCTTCCTAGCTGTTGCCAAGGTTTGAGGGGAAAGATTAATGTACATAAACAGGTTGCTATAGAACCTTCTTCCTTACCCTCTCCTAGTAGAAAAGGAGGCAGAGCAGAGAGCAAATTTTCACCCAGATGGAATGAGGCAGTTCTCCTGAAGAGCAGCATCCCTTTCCTTAGAAAAAAAGATTAATCCTTCTCTCTTTGCTTAGTCCCCGAAACAGCAGAAGTGTCTGAATTAAACTATTAAAGACCACCTAAAGCAAGGGTCCCAGGAATTCTCAGTGCAGTGATTAATAGTTTTGCAGGGAACCCAGCTATGTGAAGCCAGACTTTGTCACTCCTGACAATACTTGTTAGAAGATTGTATTTTTAAAATTTTCCAACTGTTCCTACTCTGTTGGCATAAATCATACCTAATATGTTGATATTAAAGCTGTAGATGATAGAATTGAGAATCTGTGTTTCTGTGTAATCAAATAAGTCATAGAAACCAATTTTAACTTCCCTCGGTATTACTTGATGAATCCTAAATTCTTGATTAATAAGGATGAATGTAACATTTAAGGGGGAGTTTAATTAGACCCTCTGTCTTTATCCTGCATGACAATATTATGCCACATTATGATTTCAACCATGTCAGCACTCAGAATGAATGGCTGTGAACTGTGAAATTATAGGGCACATTTTTCATGTCACTGACTAAACAATATTGCAGATCTTCTTGAGAAATGTAACAATAGAATATATCAGTCACAAGTTATGCTTGCAGTGGAAGTCAGATCTTGACAATAACTCACTTTGTCATTACTGCTCTCTTCTAGTTTCAAAAAAGGCAGGATTTTTCCTCTGGAAGAAGTAAAGAGTATCTTGATTATAATAAGTTGGCTATCAAGTTTGGGGACACTATATGAGGAGGCAGGTTGACAGGGGGGGAGTGGTGTGAATTTCTGTTAATATTTTAAAGCCGTTGAATTCCCGAGTCTCACTCAACCAAGTTAGGTCACGTGTGCGTATCCATATGTAGTTAAAACTATCAGTGGTGCTTTGACAGACATTTATTTGGACTGGTAATATGTAAGATTGTCACGCCAGTGGCCAGCATTATGTTATACAAAGGCAAAAGCTGGAAAACTGAGCACTGTTATTAAAGTTTTCCAGGAAGACTGGTAACACATCTAGGCCAGAATTCTGTCATCAAGTGGAAATATATAATTCTGCCTTCTTTTGGTTTTGGTGGAGTTTAGCACTTTTGTCTTTTAAGCAGGTAAAGGTCTCAGATGACACCAGAGCGGGTGCTGTCTGGAACTCAAGTCCTCTTTGGAAAAGGAAAACACTGTCATTCTTTCATGGCTTTTTGCCTTCCTGTGAAGATCTGAGTTGCCAATATTATGTCTGTTTTCATTAATTTGCCATCTCTAGAATAAAGACAGAATAAACCGTGGACACATTCAGTTCAGTGGCGAAATTCCCACTGAGTCTGGATTTAGGATTTCATCTCGGAGCAGAAGCTTTCCCAAATACGCAGAACTTCTGTCATGTGTTTGCAGATGCTGCTCAGCTGTAAGACATCCCTGGTCTGTGCATTTCAAGGCATAAAGAACCCACCTTCTTTCAGACTCACAGATGGTTGTTCTTGGAGTGGAATTTAAGTTCAGTGAGGAAATTGTCAGAAGGTTTAAGCACTCATTTTTACTAAATTGAGCTCCGCAATGTTACTGTAATAGGAAAAAAGTCTTGTAGAGTTCAATTGGATTTTTTCTATTAACTTAGTAATAAGGATGACAATTTCTGTAAAATAGTTTCTGAGTAAGAGTGAAATTATGCACTTTGTTAAGCAGCAGCGAGCTTGCAGATCCATTCTTGGTTTGAATGTGAATTGCTAGGGACTGACTTCTTCCTAATTTTATGACCATTATCATCTAGGTAAATAGGCCTACGGAGACACGCATGCCTACTCTACATATAGCTAGATAATTGTTATCCCTGTGATCCCTTGGGGCAGCTCCACTGGGTAGTACTTAGCATAGCATTGCCTTGGAGATACTAACCTGTCTCACCCAGATTTCATTGAAGAGGCCAAACCCTTGAGAATTTTTACACATTTACCTATTTTAATGAGCCTGTCAGAATAATATTTCTTCTTTTTCCTTTCATATGGGAAATTTCCAATAGAATTCTACCTGCCTAAGGCTCAGCCTCTCTGGTGATTGAGCCCTGGGTCATTGATAGCATTTTATACATTAAAAAAACCAAATGCAGCCACAGAGTTTATCTGATTATGCTTCAGGCTAAAACAAGATATTTTTGTATTAGTAAGCCATAAGGTTTGCAGCTTCCAAATGGAGCACTCTAGAGTTGCTTCTGGCCCTGAAAGCTTCTAAGCTATTAAGTAGTGTTTAAAACACATTTTATTAGAGAAAGAAAACACTCAGTTTTGCATATCTCCGTATTAATTGTGTTAAGTTAGTTTGACTTATGGAATCTGTGACAGAGTTTAGGTTTTTAAGTATAAGGGAAAAAAAAAAAAAAGAAAGAAAAAGCCCCTAATAGCTTCAAGCATTGTATAACTGTAACTCTTTGAATGGGTCCTTATGCACTTAGGTGAGATTTTTCATTTCAGCTTCTGTTACTTCAGGAAAATATAGCAGATACTTTTAGCTTTGTAGGTCTTGAGGCCTCCATTTTTTGTCTGTCAAATTGAAACATTAAAATTCATCCCACAGTGATGCTGTGGATGTGCATTGAAGGCGGCTGGCAGAACATTTGGATCCCTAATGACAAGGGAAAAGTGCATGAGAAGTTTAACTCTTGGGCATCCAACTCAGGGTTAAACAGCACAGAGTCACTGAGACATAAGGGTTAATAAGAAGCTTAGGAGAGGATTAAATACCTTGGATTTACAGAGCACTATATATTGTGTGCACTGAGTGCAATAGATATCAAGCAGAAAATAAAGCTATATATATGACTAAACAGTGGGAGACTGTTAGTGAAGTATTTGCCTCATTGTTACCAGACTGCAGTCAAACAAGGCCTAGATATATAACGTTTATCAGCAACAGTCAGTGTGGCAAAATAAGGTTAAATTAACAGCTGTAATTTTTTATTTCCTGTCTTTTCAGTACTTAATTCCTTTAACGTCTAATAAAAGCTCTTTTTGTGTTATAAATGAATACTTATGAATACTTTTTCCTCTAACTTCTTCAAGTGTTCCATCATTGCTCAGCAGATTTCTTAACTGACACGCATTTGTCGTGTTGCTTAATGTACATCTGAAAGGGGCTTGGCCTTTATGATGATGAACATGATAAAAAATTGTGCTGTATAGAGCAGATTTGCAGTAGGCAGTATATCAGAGCAAGCATTCAGATGTACATGCTTTCTAATCATGAAAGGAACATTACTGAGAAGTGTTAAAACACAAATGCACCTTTTAGCAAATAAAGAGTATCCTTTAATTTTCTATTTATTTGAAAAACACGTGGGGTTTTTTAGAGGTCCTGTATTACATGTTGAAATATATATGGAAGGGACATTTTCTCAATCCCACTACACCTTGTGACATGTTTTGCAGAATATCCAGCAGAGTCAATTTCTGTCAGTATTCTCTCTTAATATTTACATGTGCAGACCCAAATTTGTTTTGCAGTAACATCAGTTAGACAAGAGACGTTACAATGAATATGCGCCGAGTGAATACAGCCGACTGTGGAATCTGACTTTTACTGCTTTTGTTTGACAAGTGAAAAGTAGTATTTCATTTTTTAATGTCCCTTGAAGGCACAGGCAGAAACAGAGGTGTCGGGGGGTGGATTCAGCACAGCAACCTATAACAAATGTAACGACCTGGACTTGATGACATTATAAATAAAACAACTGAGACACAGTTATACACAATCTTGAAAAGCGATAAGGGCCAGACAGGTAGGAGGGAAGTCCATGGATTTTAAAGTGCATTTGGACAGCTTGAATGCCTGAGAATCTGATTCATAGAGATTAGAAAAGGTAAATCCCACTTCCCTTTTCATTTGTCGTGGCCATTAAAGACAGTGAGTTAGGCAAGCAAAAGAAACTGGCCTAAAACAAAGGAAAATATGTGACATGATATCACACATTGCTCCAACGTTTAGGACAGCAAGTGGTTGCATGTTTTTTGTATAGGTCAGTGTATCCAGTCAAGTAAACCTCAGATAGGAGATTGCCTATTATTATGAAAAGGATAAAAGAGAATTAATTTTCCTTTGTAAGAATTGCACCCATGAAGTGCATAGTATTTTCAAAATCAGCTGGAAAAAAATTGAAAGTTAATTTGTTTTAGTATTAGCAAGGTATAAATGTGCTATTTTCTTTATGTTATTGGATTGGATGGTCGTGTGAATTTTTCTTGAATGTTATATACTTTATCATACATGCTACTGAATTTCTCACCTACTCTTTCCTTCTTTGTTATCGAAGGCTGCAATGTTGGAAAGTATTTTTAATCAGTGGGTATTAGTTCCTCTGGGCTACTTAACTATACAAAAGCAGCCAGACAGCCTGTTTTCCTACTACAAATAGTTATTTTTAAACAAAGCTAATCTAAAGAACTAAAAGGAAAAACATCTTAATTGCTGCAATAATAAGACCAGAGTAACATATTTTATGGAATTAGTTGAGTTCCATTTCTATGGAAACAAAGTTATTAATTTCTTGGCTCTTCACTGATTTATAACCCCTATGAGAATTTCTAGTTCCTCCAGCTGAAGTCAGACCATTAATCAAATATTAGACAGCCTTGTTTATATTTTTCACATAGTGACATGAAATTACCATTATCATCTTCATGAATTGTAGTATGCAGCTGAAAACATAATCTGATGCTCAGCAGTGATAAGGATATGTGTTTTACTAAAACATCAATTTAGTGCAAGTTTTTACATAAGTGCCTCTATAGTTTTCCAAAAGTAATGCCTACACAGAGCAATTCTCATATCTGTGTGAATAATTCATAGAATTTCCTTGAGAAAGCCTTCTTGGATAGATTTATTTGCATGTGCTTGTGTGTGTATAAAATATTTTTCATGAAGAAACTAGGAATTTAGAGGAAATATAGGAACATATAGGCTACTAAAAAAAAAAAAAGTTAATAAAAGTCTAACTCTTTACAAAAAATACATCCTTATTTCCTGCTCCTGCACTGACCTTTTGAGAATTCAATCTTCACAATAGATGTTTCATAATTTAAATAGGGAACAAGAAGTTAAATAACTCCGAACTCACTCATTGGTTGGATCCCAACTGTGACCAAAATCAGTCTGATTTGATTCTGTTTCATTCTAAAATATTTTGACTGTGTTAGGAACTCCCCGTATCTCCTAGAATCATAGTTTATGTTGGAAGAGACCTTTGAAGGTCACCTAGTTCAACACTCCTGCACTGGAGTTCAGCAAAGCCTGCTCGGTCATTGCTCTAATGTGAGAACAAACAAGGTTCAAGCCACATTTTTTTTGCCTGGATTGGGCTCAACTCCCAGGATCAGTGTTTTCCTTTTACTTTGGTTAAGTCTGGATTCCAATGTGGATCTTTGCCACTAAAGATTATGCCTGTCAAGTATGTGAAAACACATTCTTATAATCACAGGATTAGCAACTGATATCTCACCAAATTGAGATTCTGGAGAGGAAAACCTGCACCAGCTGCATATTTTATACTAGTTGTCTCACACAGGCAGTTTAAACAGAGCTGGTGGGACAGTGTTATGTGCTTGATGGGGAACAGAGAGGGAATGAGAAGAAATCTGGCTGCTTTTCCCACCAGGCCCCGAACTGCAACCTGCCAAGAAACTCCAAGGCTTTTCTAACTCAGCAGAACGTTATTGCTTTCCTATCATCTCTTGTGTTATGGCGAACGCCTTAGAAATAGCTGAATCTTAGAAAAAAGTCCTGTGCAAGTTCAGCCAACTCAGGAAAGCCTCAGCTCTGTCAGCACAGGAAACTACTTCCATTACTTTTCTGGCAGTATCAGCTTCTTCACAGATTTTCTTCCTGAATTGCGACTTATTGCACGGTCGATTTATTGTGTGTTAAATTTTGTCCTTTCATACGCTAGTCATTTTTTTTTATTTTTCTTTTGTTGCCAAGCTATGAGGACACTAGTGAAAATATTTATGCTGGGTTATCACAGTAAATATACTTTTATGTAAATATTTTGGCTGAAATACATGATACAAACAGGGAAGCCCTTAAGCCCCCCCCTTTTTTTTTTCCTCCTTGAAGAAAATCTTACGAATTAGATCCCAAGTATCAAATAACTTCTAAGTATTTGGCCTTTATAATGAAATTTTGTTCCACAGAGTTACTTAGGGATAAGAAAATTGCCAGATGATTGATGTGATATCTTTTCTTTGAATCGCTGTGTCTGTCCTTTACTGTAGTTAATTTTTCTTCACAGCAGATACTTCACATTCCTGTTTAAGGAATGAGTATTTCCCACTTTATCCAAGACAGACACTCAGCCTCTTGTTCTTCATTGCCTGGAATCTTTCTCTTTCCCAATCTTGACTTGACAGACTGAGCAGACATTTCCTTCATGGCATCGCTTTCACGACTTTAACTAATGTTGTCCTGTGATTTTAAGGTTGAGGCCTTGTGAGCCTGCAACTTATTTTCTAACAAAACGTTTATCTTGTCAATTGTTTTGCTTTTTGCGACGATGATGCAGATTTCTGTGGTAGAAAAAGTTTCAGCGAGATACTACATTTTCAAGGTCTCCGTAACTTTTAAATAACTGTCCATTCAGCAATGTTTACAGTCTCAAATTCATTAACAATTAATGAGATTCCTTTATCTGGAATTGCATTGTTTTGGCTACCACCTGTTTGCTGGCTCCTGTTGTAGTTCATCTTCTGTTGTAGTTCAACTTCCCACCCTTCCCTCCGTCCAATTTTTCCCAGCTATTCATTAAAAAAAAATACAAACCAAACCAAAAACACACACACACACGAAAACACAACAACAAAAAAAACACCCACAAACCAGCCAACCAAACTAAAACCACTATAGTTCATAAAGTTCATAAATAGCGGGCACATTTTTCCCTAGTAAAAGTTGCAGTCTTTAATAAAAGAAGAAAAAAAACACTGACAAAAGCATAATATTCCACACTGAGGATCATAATTTAATCTTCTGCTAGAGGTAATTATTTTCGTTACTAGTGAGCATGACCAAGATACGTCATACTTTTTCCTCTTTCAAATTCTAGTATAGATTCCCGCACATAAATCAAGGGAGCTTTTCAGTTTTAATTCATTTGAAATGAATAGTTTTCAGCACTCTTTCCTAGCATTTTCTCTGGCACTGAAGGGTAAAAATTATTACATGTAGTATGGGATAATATAAAGGAAAGTCGTGCTATTAATAATTCTCAATGCCTTGAGGACAGCCAGAAGCTGTGGTCCCAGAGATCCCACACGTGTATATTTAGATTTGATACTGTTCTTTCCATGTGTGTCATTTGTGAATATTTTTCACTTCCCAATCAACATCTGTAATTAATAGGAAAAAGTTGTGGATGCTTGGTATCCATGGAAGTCATTCTGCTACATCTGCAGGAACCAATTCAAAAAATGTCCTCCTTGGTGTTTCTTGCTCCTCTGGCAATAGGGAGAATGGCTGATGATAGTTCTAGACTTTATTTTTAATTATTTTCAGAGTGACATGGAGTTATTCAGCATGTCTGGGGTAACCTACTCCCAACGTCTTCTAGATTTATACTGGACTGTAATTCTTTGAAAAGTTTTGGAGAGGAAAAGGCAACAAAAAGGCGAATGTGGAAGAAACAGCTAAAGGAGCTCACAGGGGTGGCTGCTGCACTGACCTCTGCTTGGAAAGGCATCAGTATCACCAAGGCCTTCAGTCAGCATGGGACACAAACTGTGCCAAAATGATTATTCAGCATGTTCACCAATTCGTTACGCATTCCTTTTGCAAATTAATTTGCAGAAATATTAATTCCCTTCCTTCCTTATGAGGCGAGTCCCAAAGTTAATTGATGTTAATAGGGGCCAGGGCTGGACTTTGTCAGTGTGTTTGTGTGGCGCAAACCTGCGCTGGAGCCCGGACTCGCAGCTCCCTGCCCTGCCTTTCTGGGAGAGCTTCCAGGCAAAGGGGTTTTCTTTGTGCCTTTATTGTTAGCCAGGGCAAACCAGAGGTTTCACGGCAGCTGGCAGGAGTGATCCCTTGCTGGGACCAGCTGGTTCTGGGCAGTGGGATCCCCAGTCCCCTGGGAATGTATTGATCCCGATGGACTAATGCTCCAGGGGAATGAGCCGCTTCCCGTCTGCCCATCCCTTGGAAAAAAACAACTCGCGCTGAATCTCTAGAAATGTGCTATTTCATGGCTGTGTTCAATAGCAACACTTTAGAAGTCAATCTGCTGGGCTCTTATACAAAAATTCCTGTATTTTCAAGAGCTACTGGGACCCCCCGCTTGAAAGAGAAAATAGCAAATGGATTTGCCGGGGGAGAAGCTGCTTTTGCTGGAAGTGCAGTTGCAAAGAACTGGCATGTGCAGAAACTTGATAGAGTTTTGCTGCCAAAACCTTCTCTAGGTAGTTTATGAAGAACTTCCAGCTCATCTCACGTTGATTAGCTTTTGAGGCACAATTGCTACAATGAAAAAACTTCTACTGATTTGCATGTGTTGACAATTATTCTAACAGCAACAACCTGATTATACTAGTGTGTTAGTCCCAGATATGGTGTATTATTCCCGAGCTTTAGGTATAATTCAGATAGTTATAGCCTCTGGGTTCGTTTAACCATAGCCCTAATCACTTCTGATTAAAAAATACATAAATGAGTTTGTGAATTTTTTTGTTGTTGTTACACCTCAGCTTCTAGGATTTTTTTTGCCCTGAAGGAAAAAGAAAAAATGAAACTTAGATTGCAGTATAGAGAAATGTTTGGAAGACTGTACAATAATAACAAAACGTCTTTTCATAACATTGTATTTAACTGCCTCATTATTATTACAATTTTAGTATTTTCATCTGATTAATTGCTGTAGATTTTGTTGGCAGGTTTTTTTATTATTATTTTTCTAGTTGTAATGACTCTCCTGTTACTTCCTTCATGTTTACCAAGAGTTTTACTCCTATTGTTTTTCCACACAAATAACTAATTAGTCAACCATTTTCTCATCTGATCTTTCTCAGTGGTGGGGGACTAGAAACTGAATTTCATCTAATTTTTCATTCTGTTTTGATCATGTCATTGTAGATAGAGAATTGTAACGAAAGCCAACCTGCTAAATCATTGATGTGACAAGCAAAGTAAAGCTGAAAGGATGAACGTTTTTGCTCAGATGGTGAGATGGGGTGTGTAATTTTAAAAGTACCTTGCAGATGGAGACGGAAGGCCATACTCTCTGCAAACTGGTCGCTTGGGGCCCAGGACCCTCTCCCAGTGCTAAAATCTAAGAGATTATTGCCCCAGCCCGAAAAACGCTTGGTCACTAGTGCGCGAGCAAAGGAGCTCGTTGCCTTTGAAGTCTGAGGCAGAACAGCGGTGACTTTTCTTTTTATAACACTGACTCGAATTTCCACTGTGCTCCCTCTGATTCAGTGAGCAGCAGGAGACAATATTGGATATATATCGATCTACCGTTAGCAGGAAGGGTAAGAGGCTGAAGTTCTCTCGGTTGACCTTTCGTGCTCTTCCATGTGCTCCAATTTGCCTGTATTGGCAATACTTCATTTTTACTTGAATGAGATAAAAACATTTCTGCGAGAGGGAGGCTACTTAATTCTGTCTGCTGGGTCTGCGCTTGGCTCTGAGCGAAGCCAAGAGAAAATTCCACAAATAGAGATATCCCAGCATTATAATCTCCTCCCACTAATATAAAACAATACTTATATTGCAGCCTAGTTAACTGCAAAAGAGATTGAACTAAGCAAATTTTTTGTTCTTTTTTTGGTTGGCTTGTTTTTAAAGAAAATCATTCCTCCTAAGATTTGTTGCTTATAGAAAATATACTATAGGGAGAGCAGAATTTAATTTTTATTATTTCTAACTGATTTTTTTTTTAATTGTACTTTATATTGGAAATTTACTTTTGTAAACTGGAAATAGAATGTTACAATGTTTCTAAATTTAACAGGATATTGATATAGATGTGTCTGGAGTTTCCATGTTATTATTTTGTCTGCCTTTTTCAATATGTTGTATCCAAAAAACCTACACTTTCAGTCATAAAAATAATAATTGAAAACCAAACCTATTAGTTGAAATATTTCTGAAAAATCTGTTTTACATTTTCATCAGACTTTCTTGTGACTGGGCATGAGATGGATCCCAGCCAGGAGAGGCTGCAGCAGACACAAGTTGTACTCCAAAGCATTGGGCAGAGTCATTTTCTTGCCATAAATATCTATACATTACTCATAAACTAAAAGGGTGACTGAAAGAAGGCTCAGATGGAAGGTTTTTCTGGAGAATGTTCTGTGTTTATACAGCACAAAGGAGTTTGAGTAAAAATTGTGAAGCTTCTTTAGTCATATGCTCAGCCCTGTTTACCACAGCATTGCCATGCTAGTTCTCTTTAAAGTACACAAGCTGAAATGAGGTGGTTTTGAGACTTAATCAGTGGAAAACTGATATTAACAACAAATATCTGACCAAAACATCAATGTGTATAAACTTTGAGGCTTAAAAAACAACATCTGTCAGCTTTGGGCAGCATCACTGAATTTAGGGATGTGTGTATCCTGCCCACTGTGCCTCCCAACAGACATGCATGGGGATCATTATATTATTTCACGTGCCAGACTGGTACTGAAGCCAGAGAAGTATGATGCCTGTTCAGATAGGTTTAGAATAAAGTATGTGCATGCTTATGTCTGTACATAAACTCCTAGAAACTTGAGAGCCACTTTAGATCACCCAGGAAAAAAACTGCTGCAGCGAGTTACTACAGAGATTGCCATGCCCAGCCTGCAGAGCTAAGCCATGCACTAGTGCGTAGCTAATGAATTCACCCTGGAGTATGTCCAGTTTATCAAAGAGAAACATGAATTTTCGGTGGCCAAAAATGCACAGAGCAACTTGTAGCACAACATTGATGGGGGTTTTAATTTTCCCTTTTAAATTGTACTCTAAGTTGACATTTCTAGCCTGGGAAAATACAGTCTGCAAGTCCATAAATCTGCTCCATGAAGCTGAAAAATGGTTATTGCATAAATCAAATCCTCTATCTTCAGTAAGTTTAAAAATGCATCAGACCTAATACCTTTCTCAACAATGTCACCAGAAAATGTGATTTATTTCAGGTTTTAGATTTCATTAATAATATGTTTATTCTGATTAATAACAGTGTATTTTAGATAAATTTGCTTTATATATATATATATATATATATATATATATATATACATATATAAAATTTATTTTTTTTCCAGAGAATCTAGCCAAAGTAATTTGAGCATGTTTGAACCTCTGCAGGAGATATTTTACAGCCTCTGCTGCACATTTAGCATATAGCCACACTTTTAGTAACAGCATTTCAATCCAAATTCAAAACTGTGCATTTTGTATGATCATATATTTAATGGGAAGAGATGGCCCGACTATGCTTATTTCACAATCTGTAGTGTGTAAGTCAAATATGGGGAAGACAGTTCCTGAAAGCCTTGAGGATCAGTAATCAACACGTGCATTTATACAATTGACCAGAAAATATCTGAAAAAGCCTTTTAATGGACTATCAGCGCTGTTGCCTTTATAATTTTTCTTGTAACCCATGTAACCTGTAGCTTTTGAAATGAAAGAAAATTTACATTTTGTCTCAGTAACATTCTGTGATGAAGCACTTACGCTGCTGTTTTCCTTGTGATGTGAAACTCTCTGGTTGCTTTTTAGTCCTTGCCTGCAATGGAAATGCTTTTTTAGGTTGTGTCTGCAGCACGGTGGATAAATATCTGGGCTGGCTTTAAATTAGCTAGTACTAGTAACAGGTTCGTTTTGATAGCACTGAGCTTAATGCAGGATATATTTTTTTTTTCTGTTGATTCATATTACACATGTGAATAGAAAAATGCTATAACTAAAGAAGCAATTCAACTGGCTGACTTGGTAGGTGGTGCATGGGTTCTTGCATTACAAGTGTCCTGTACATTGGATAATTAATCCATTGCCATTATTCAACAGGGATCATTGTTAGCTCTGTTGTGAATACTTAATGTTACCGATTCCCCAAAGCTGCCAAACTGTTGTCCTCAAACGTCACATGTGCACCTGAATTGCCTGGTAGCCAAGTCTCCCATGCACAAACCACAGACCTGTTGCAAAACAGCACGTTGAGCAGTTGATAAATCTATAAATAGAGGGAAATTGCCTGGTGCGTTCCCTGGGGAAGCACAAGGCCCACACGCTTGGGTATGGAGCAGCGTGTTGAAAACAAAGTGGAACGAGGGATTTGGCGGGTGCCAGAGCAGCGTTGCGTATCCCCTTGCCAACAACAATGTGGTTTGTCTGTGTAGGGAAACCAGAACTGATCAGTTTTTGCCCCCCAGACACAGCTGTTTGCCTGTTGACGTGTTTTTGTTGTTTTAGGGAACGTTATCTGAATTGCTAATAAGTTACTAAAAAAAGGCTTAGCTTTGAATTATCGCTCAGATATTCCTACATAACAGACCACTCCAAGTAACAAGAGTTATGTTGAAATTGTCATGATCTCATGCCCAAAATAGTAATTTTATAGTTCTGACAACATTACCACGCTAACTGCCTGTACTCATTGAAAAGGAGCAGTGCCAATGACACTGGGGTGAGTGGTTCCATTGGCACTTCGACTACAAACCATCAGTGCATCAGTGGAAACTTTAGAGCTCTTCAGGGGTCATTAAGAAAGAAAAAAGTGTTTAGGTATCCAAATGGCAAAGCGTGTGAGGAAGTAGTATTGAAAGGAGGTATGGAAAGTCCTTCTGAATAACTGGTTTTCCACAGAACTGCTTACTGGTAGTATACTTTAAGCTAATGTGATAAGGAAAATACAAGTATTGCTGGCAATCTCTCTATTTCATTGACAGCTTTTTTTTTTGTTAATATGGTGAATTCAGTTATCCCTAATAATGCCACCTTTCTATTGTTAGGACATGCTGTGTCACGCTGACCATGGATCATGTGTTACTGACCTGTATGACATAGTGTTTAGGGCTATTTTAGACAGTAGCTTTATAACTGGGTATAAAATGGAACGCAAACCTGTATATTGTCTTGCACCTTGAAATTAATACAATTTATTAATCAGCATCATTTTTAATATAGTAAAAAATTGAAACCCCACAACTGCTCCAAAGACATTCTTCAAATGGCTTTACTGACATAAGCATTTTAAAATAGAAATACAAGCCTGGAAGTTGCACTAAAAATATATTTACAAAATCAAATGTTAATGTAGTTAGAGAGTGTTAGATTTCATCTATGTTAGAGAATTACCATTACATATATGAAACGTAAGTTGCTCTCGCAAACTTATAACATAAACCTATATGGGAGCAGCCAAACCTTTGTTATCATATAGTAAAAATAGCAGAAAAACTACAGTGTGTCATCATTAATGAGTCTGGAGTGTATTTCAGCTGGAGAATTGCTGTATTTCAATAAGGTTTCTATTCTACTCTTTCTGGTGCCATATGCTGCCATAATTAGTGCAGGCAAAAGGTAATGAGAGCAGAGTGGAAATCATGGAGCATGATGGGAGGCAAGTTGATCTTGAAAGCTCTTCATTATATCATCCCTACATAAAGCATATGAAGCACAATTTAGTTTTAATCCAAATTTTTAATGTTACACATATTTTGGGAGGTGTTTTTGTCTCTCTCATAGAACCCCTGTTGTTTACTTGGTGCATATATTTATGCTGTAATTGCAACACCAGTCTCACCCAAATACCTGAGAATCTTTTTCCAGAGGTAGTTGCTCTTGATTTTTCAGGTGGACTTGATGAGATGAAATTCCTATTGGCTGGATTTAAAGATTACATAACGTTTGTATTTAGGGATTCTTTTTCATTCAAAGGCAAAAGGGAGGTCTCATGCTGAGCTCTTAGGCACAGACAATACAAAATTACCTTCCCCACTGATGATTTTACCTGAATGAAAAGCTCATAGAAAAATTTCAGAGATGGCCATTATGTGGTATAGTCCAACCAGGGGCAGGACAGATATGGCAACTTCAACCTGTTACCTAATTGCAGGTGAACTGCTATGGATTCAGAAATGTGGACAGTGTGAATGCTTTTCATTCAAAATACAAACGTGTATCTATGCTTCTTAGGTGGAATATTTGGTCTATACAACTGATATTTTTTCACTTGTGTCACTGGGACCAGGATTTATAAAAGCAGCAAATATGATCTGGAAATCTAATATATGAATAAGCATTCTTGTATTTCTGATAGTGACTCCTGCCAGTCAGACTGAAACACTATGAAAATGGTAACTATCAATATTTTGACATGTTCAGTTTCACCCAAGACCAGTGAGTATACACACACACACACACACACACACACACACATATATCTATGTATCACAGAGAACCTGAATTTTTACTCATCTGAGTTTAACTGTTTTAAACATAGTTAAAAAAAAAAAAGATGAACAGCTAGACAATTTGAAAATGCCTGTAAATATCTTTCTGCATCTTTAGAAAGCTATTAAAATTATTCTGTTTTGTCTATTTCGGTACTTTTGATGGCCCTCATTGCTATATGTTTTCAGTCTTTCTGCAGTGATTTACAGATTTTATCCTTTGATAAGCTTTTCAATGCAGAAATACATCCTCACCATTTTAAAGCTAAATTGGGAGCATAGTGTGAATTAAAGGGCTTCCCTAATTCCATCGTGACATGGCTGGGATTCAAAGTCCAATTCTCCAAGTCCTCATTCAGGACCAACCTTGCTCACTAGTTCACCAGAGCATCACCTTGCTGTCTGCAGTCTCTCACCCTGTTAGGCAAAGCCTAAATGCAGAACCAGAGAGATATTTCATGGGGCCAATGCCACCGTGCCACTTCCTTTCTGTTGTGTCTTTCTGGTCAGACGGTCTCTGTACAATGTGACTTGAGCAGCCTCCAGATGTGCAAGGCTGGAAACCACCACCCTGACAAGCCTATTTAAATCGCTCAGCTTAACTCCTGTCAATGCTGCACATCAGACTGGTGCAGATGTGTCATTCAGCACAGATTTGGCACCACTTCATCTTTTCTTCCTTCTCTTTCTGTTAAAGCTAAGACCTCTTGACTCCACGTGGGAAGAGTCTGGTGACTACCAAGCTCTGGAAGCCCTTGCCAGGAGCAGCAGCTGATTATGTCTCAGTTCCCAGCTGCTCTCCTGGGACACTCTGGGCTATTGTGCTGCCGGCTGTGAAATTCTTTTTGTGGCTAGCGCAAGGTTGTGGCTCTGATGAGGATTCTATGTCCATGTTACCACCATTGTTCTGTGTAACGATCTTTTGTGCTAATCAAGCTGACACCACCAGCACCATGCGTGTCTGCTAGCAACCCCAGGAGCTGTTCTCTGAATTATTTTCCTGTGTTATATGAAGGCAAAGATGCCATTTATAAATTTAAAATAATTTCCATGGTTTTGCTACTTCTGCACCAAATAGGCCAAGTGCATGTTTTGATTTGTGCTCTTGTTCTGTGTCTACAGCCTCTCTGCATCTGTTTGTAGATCTATATTTATGGCGTGTGCTTAAACTACATAGCAGGCGATTTCCAGTCTAAGGGAATTGTTTTTTCTCCTTCCTTTGCAATACCTGGCATATAGATAGTGCAAGAATGTAAACTGAGTGCAAGGAGGTCACAATCAAAATAGGTTATGTCCACTTGCCCATGCTCTGTTGTCATAGAAGCCCTTGGCAACTGTAAGCTGTTGGCATGGTTTAGCGTGAGAAAAACCCAACTGAATAAAGAAGCCCCACAAAGCAGCACTAAACTGCACTACTGCAGTGTAGAATAAGTCCAAAATAAACAGTAATTGGCACACCAGAGAACATCCATATGTATACATCCATACAGATGTATCAATGGGCTTCTGATTTTCAAAACTGAGTAGGTACATACAGGCACATAAGTTCATGTTTACGTGCCTAAATAAATGGTCTGATTTTCAAAACTGCTGTGCAATCAACAGATCCCACTAAAGTGAAAAGTAGGAAGTGAAGATTAGTATTCCATACTTCTATTTTTTTTACTGTGCTTTTCTTAATGAGTCTATTCTAAACCTTTTGCTAGCAGAGCCCTCAAAAAAATGAGCGAAGAACAATCATCCTAACTGTACTGCAACATGCTCTTACAATAAGAAAAAAATGTGGTGGGGAAGACAAAGTACTACTTTTACAATATCCTCTGCCAAATCACAGGTTATACGATTCAGTTTTTTATTTGCACAGCCAACAGTGCTTTGTAGAGCAATCAGGGAAGATAATACAATCCATTTTAAATTCTCATTACTTTAGAAGTGTTGAATCTTCTTAAATTGTTTCAGGGTTAATTGAGAATTTGCAGTTTTACAATAGACTAGGAATTGTTTAGGCTGCCCTTGTTTCATATTTTTGTGCATACCTTTGTTGCAAAGTTATAAAAACAACAATAAAAAAAGAAACAAAGGAGTGAAATGGAATAATGATCTGCATTGTTACTATTCTAGTAATTCATTTTTGCGGGAGATAAAGCTCAGGTATTGACTAATGTTTAAATGGTTATTAAGTGGAAGGACATGTTGGGTTGATGGAATCTCACTATGCACTAGCGTTTGCCTTTGACTGTTTTCCAAATGTTTCCTAAGGGATAATTTCTGCTTCTGGGGAAGCCAGTGGTAAAACTCTGAGTGACTTTTGTGGAGCGTAAGCCAAGCGTTTTCAGTATTTGTGTAGTTTTCTTATAATTTCTAATGTCCAAATTTGTCCTGCAATCTATATTAACACAGTAATAGCTCATACAAATGTGAAATTTTTCATGACTGTATATATTGAAGTTTTGATCCCCAAACTGGCTGCTGGAACACCTGGATCAGCAGCCCTGAGGACGGTGCATTTTTCAAGCATGAAGCAGTCTTGGCAAAGAGCAGTAAGAGTGTGCAGTGTTGTCTGTGAGCAATTCTGAATTCAGCCATGGCCATGTGCATCTCGGTAGGATGATGTCACTTCTCCTGGAGGTACACCAAAGAAATTTTGATGCAACTGATGATTTTTTTTTTTTATGAGAGGTGTTTCTCTGATTAATTAAGAGAAGGCTTTCAGCTAAAAGAGATTTTGTTTTTCAGTGCCAAAACTCAGTATGTTTTAGACTTTCATTTTTTTGAAATAAGAGTACTTTACCAATCTTTGAAGTGTAATGTCAATCTATAGTATAGTTTATTTAAATGGACTTGAGGATCACATGGCAAATCCATAGGGATTCTGTGCTTTCTAAGGCATAAATTCAAGTGTTGTCTCCAGCTAATCCAGTTATAATGGATAATTGATATGTTTATGTTTCTGTCCTGCACGAGGAAACTTGTTTGCCTGGAACTTTTCCCTTTTCCTGCTGAATAGTGTGGTGTCAATGCCCAAAATTTATTAGTCAAAGGTTATTATAAGTCAAATTCATTTTAATCCTAACTTATGGGGGGGTGGGGAAGGGTGTGAGGGAAGTCTTTCCTTAATGACATCTTCCCATGGCATTATTTCAGATGTTGGAGGGAAGCTCCTGGGATGAGGGATGGAAGAGATCCACTCTCTGGTTCATTCAATAGTTTTTGAAAATGCCACCATAATGACAGAATTTAAGTTTTGGCCAATGATCAGACCTACTGCTCAAACACAATAATATCTGCTGCATGAATAATGAGCTATGCTAATGGCCAGCTCAGACATCTAACAGGTCAGAGCTGGGGCTCTGCCCAGCTTTTTGGATATCCCAGGAAAAATCTCAAGTTCTCAAACTCTGCCTGGCCAAAATAACTGGACAGTGAGAAAGCACAAGTGATACGGGACTGAGAGGCCTGAAATGAGGACCTGGGGTCAGAGGCAGCCCCATATTGCCCCCTCGTTGCCAGCTGTGATACCAGACATCCCTTAACAGTCTGTTAGAGGGATCTAGGAGCTAATCACAACTGATTTTTCCACTTCCCAGAGGGCATGAGAGACCAAAGCAAGCCTCTCAAAGAAGCATTGCTTAGTTGTTTTTAATCCCTCTACCAGTCAGTTATTTTTTGATTATTCCATCAGGAAATAGTTGCTCTGCTAAATTATTTTTAGCAGCAGTATCACGTAGGACACCTCTCAGATGAAGGCCAATATGAGGCACTGGCTCAGCACATACTTATTAAACAGTAAGAGGTTTCATGACAACCACGGATACAATAATTGAAAATATCCATAGAAGATTGTTTGGCTGTTTACGACCTATAACAATTCACTACAAAAAGGATAAACAGGTTATTATACTAAATATTGATTATATGATAGGAGTCTTGGTTTGAAATATTAACATATTTCATTGGAGAGGGAATTAGTACCAGTTATTTCAGCTCTGTGTTGTTATACTATTATAATATCAATATTATGCAATAATATATTTAACTGAGTATAGTATTAGGCCCTAATCATGACCCTTCTTAAGTTTATTACTTCAGTCAAGTAGGGCAGTTCTTAGTGCATAAACTCCCCAATCTGTCCAAATATTTCCAGTATCAAGGCCTAAATATTTGTGCCAATTACTGCAAAGAAAGCACAATAGCAAATTTTGTATTGAAGGATCTTGACAGCATTTTTAATCCTTATTTAGACAACATGTGTGTGGTGGGATTTTTCCGAGATTCTGAACGTCTATGTGAAATCATTAGAAGCAGGAAACTACGGATCACAGACTCCAGAACAAACACATGGAAAATGGTTCTGCAAATAACCAGCTACCTTTAGACCTAATGAATCCATAGTCTAAATCTCTTTTTGCTACCAGACCCCACAATTTATTGCATCTCCAGCCCCACCCAAAATAAGTAATTGTAAGGAAAAAAAGAAAAACAGTCAGAAAATAACTAAAAAATGTAACTCCTGCTCCAAGCAGAATTTGGAGTCTGGCAAAGGACTGTGAGAGGATTCATGAAGTCCGGCAATAGCAGTGTTGTTGCAGAGGTCCCCTAGAAGCGTTCAGGTCCTATGTCATGTTTTAAATAGTGGTTTCCATACTTAGCTTTGGGAAGTATGTGTGCAAAGAAATTGCCTCAAACCTCTCTTTATCCGTCTGTCAAATAGGCCTAACAATAATGAACTATCTCAAAGGGAAGGCACAGGGTTTAAACTGTTGTTTTTAAGTATTAAGAGATCCAGCCCATGAAAGCCGGTGAGCGTGAATACATATTCTTTTGTAGTAATGTAACTGTTTTATGTCTGGATATATAATTTGTTAACAACTTCTGTATTTTTCTGTAGGTATTCGGTTTACAAGGATCCCGCAGGCTGGCTGGAAATCAACCCTACCAATGGTACCATTGGCACCACTGCCATCCTGGACCGGGAGTCTCCTTATGTCCAGAATAACGTATACACTGCGCTCTTTCTGGCGATAGACAGTGGTGAGTAACTGTTGTGCATCATATTCGTTGCAGTGTATGACTTTTTCCCTGCTTGAAATTTTCTGTTCAGAAAGGTGCACGTGTTAAGTTAAGCAGGTGCTGCAGCACTTGGTTAGGTGGCCACCTAAAGGTATTAGAGATCATTGTGACAAACAGAAAATAGAGTCATTAACTTCTTAAAACTTCAAATTTAGGACAGCTTTGATTTAAGGTTACTTCTCACACATTTGATCCTACACTGAGAGCTTAATGGTAGATGCAAATGGTTCATGAACATTCTTGGAAAGTAATAAATAATCTTTATCAGCGTTAATTTCTTCATAATATTGGAGCAGTGAGTAAGCCTAAGGCACCTAAATACCAAGAACAACTCATCTGTGATATGCTGAATTCTATTCTATTCAAAACAATGACAGTGACAATAAAAACATAAATAAAAACTCTTGTTAAAATGCAATATTTTTTTACACATTGTGTGGATTAAAGTTCCTCTGTCAAATATAATCAAAATTAAACTATCTAATGAAAATGCCAAATATAATCAAAATTAATCTAGTGAAAATTCAGTCAGTGACTTTGGAGCAGAGAAAGAGAAAATCCCGAACATTCCAAATCTCCAGAGCTAAAGGCACAAGATAAAGAAAAGATGTGTCTGTAATATAACAGCTAATATGCTAATGCTTTTTCACAGCTGCAGCTGGTTTAGCCCTGGTGATGAATTGTAAAATGTTCTTTTTAGGAGAGTAATTCTACATTTTTGTAACCACATGACTCAGGGAACATTTGCAGGGCCTGACAGGAAAAAGAAAATACCGCTTAAGTATAAAAGAAAAAAAATTCTACTGAAATGATGATTTACTCATATATTCACATACTTATTTTTCGCAGGAAATTTCCATGGAAAAATGTAGCACTAAACTTATTTCTACCTTTTACTTGCTATTGGATAAAGATTTTTTAATATATCTTCAAATCTGGTACAGTGGGAAATGTCATCTTAAATTGGAAGTCAGGATAATATTATTGAGGGACTACTAAAAGGACAGAGTTGTATCTGTTTTAACGGTGGAGCTGACTATTTCCAACTGTGGAAATAAGTCTGAATGAAATTGGAATTTGAGGATATTTATGTTGCACTTCAGACAGTAACACACATTGTTCATCTATTCTAAGCCAAGAACCTCACTGCTAGGTCACCCCTCTAGATTCCCAGAATTTTTTCCATTCTGGAAAAACAAGAGAAGAGAAGAGAAGAGTGTATGTGCACTGTACTGCACAGCGAGAGATGATATTTAATGTGCATTAGAGAAAAGGAATCCTGTTCAGTTGAGGGACTGAGTCAGCATCTAATTCAAGCGGCTTTTATTGTGTTTATTTGTAATTCTGCAGTACAGTTAGCATGGGAGCTAATCTACTCCAACATTATTGACTTCTTTGAATGAAGTAATTAGAAACCACATGTGTGCATTTAATACTGGCATGCTAAGGTGTTAATAATGATCATTCAGGAGTATTGTACTACTTCACTGTATGTAGCTCAGCCACATATGGAAGTGGCAATAAATAGCAGAACTTAAATAGCTGATATTAACCTTGTGGTCTGTCTCACCCCTGGATCAATTACCAAACAGCTTGTGAAACACATTAAACTTCAAGGCAGGTTGGTAACTGGAAAAATTATCTGCTGTTCTGTACAGATATGTAAGAGTGGAATCTGTGGGTGTTGAGAGGAGCAGGAGCTCCCCTGGAGCCCCAACCTCTATGGGCCACCTGGCCAGGAAAGTGGTGCTGGGACATGGGACACACAAGCTCCAGTTCACCCGCTGTCCCCTTGCAGTTTGGTTGCCTCCATTGGCAGAGGGAACAACACTGACTTTGCACATACGTGCTGACCTGAATGAAGTCTCTTTCTAGATTCTGTAGCTAAAGCAGCTGCGGAAGTTGTATAATTGATTTCAAGGGGTGGGTTTGGGGTCTGCCTTTTCACCTGCAGTTCCAGGACTGATGATAACCCTGGAAGGTGTTCGTCAACTTATTTCCAGGCCACTGATGGTGCAAACTAGCAAAGCTGAAACCTGCTTCATTTTTCTAGCCATCACAGCCAATGTCCATCTTAAAGGGAATATTCCATTAGATGAGAACTCAAATTGTGGTAGAATAATATGAAATGAATCCAAGATCCTTTCAGGACTTTAAAATAAGATTATGTTAACTTGAGAAGAAAAAATCAGATTGGACATAATGGTATGCGTTCTTTATAAAACACCATTATCCACAAACTGCAAATCTCTTTCTTCAGGCTAGTAAGTGAGTGTAGCCTATCTAATACCAGTGAAGATGGTTAAGACTTTTATGTGAAAGGGCAGCCAAAGGCAGGATGAAGAATGGGCAAATGAGATAGGGTGGTAAATTGAAAATTCAGAGACATCTCCAATAGGGCAAGTCATTTCCTTGGATTGGCAGACTTGGAGTAAAAAGAGAGGAGAGGAAAAAAACCCCACAACATACTTAATCAGAGATTTTTTTTTTTTTCAAAAGCATTCAGAGTAGGTTATTATTTCCTCTAGTCTATCATTTTATCTCTAAGTCAAATCTGAGATATGTTATCACATGCGCCAAGGAAGTCTGAGCTGCTGTAGATTTTCCTTTCTTTACCTGAGGAATCTCGGCTCCGGTAATGGCCACGGCCCAGTACGGCCCGTGAACTGGTACCCAGTGCATATACACTAAACCAGTAAAAAAACATATTATTTTCTATTAGTATTCATAGCGTATAGTGTTTACATAATTACAGAAAAGATACTGTTGTCCCATCGTATTCCATGACCACCTCTTTTTAAAATGACCGTACATTTTTGTGCTGTCTTGGGTGAAGAATGGGCACAGCTGAAAACAAAACTCACAGTGATACTTTTTTCATTCCCTTTCACTGATGTCAATAGAGAATCTGGCATTGGATTCACGAGACAGTGACTTATTGTTATTACACTTGAGTGCAGGGGACAAGTGCCTGGGCTTTTTTCTTATTTGTAAAATATTGAAGATTTCTGTCAGAAGTAAAACCAGGAGCTTCATGCTTGGTAGTTCTTTATATAAGTCCATCACATCTTTATCTTTTTTCAGTAAATCACAAAATTATTCTTTACTGGTAGGACAGTAATCATGAATGGACCATAGAAAATGAAGTCATTCCACTGCAGGAAATAATTTAGTTGTTCATGATGTTCTTTTTTAACTTATGGTATTGTTCTCAGCATTATCAAATTAACTGCAGAGCAAGGTAGTTAAGTATGAATTGTGTTACTTCCGATCTAAACAGGTTCTGCTGAAACAATGTGCAAGAGCAAATTTGATAGACACAATATTAATTTTATGGATAATAAAGTTTCACCTTTTATTGAGGGAAATTTCACTTTGAAAAGGACTTTTTGGAATGAATATCCTAATTTTCTCTGTACTTTTGATTTCAGTAAAGGTCAAGGTAGTGTCTTTAGAATTTGAAAACTCTTTTTATTAAAGACTTGTGTGGACATAGAGTCTCTGGTCTATTAAAGAAGAAATTAAACATTGGTTGGAAATATCATGAAGCAGAGTTAACATATTAAAGTGTCATGAACTGTGTTTAATCTGAGAATGAGCTCATAATGGGACAAAGTCAGGTTTATACAGACCTGGAAAACATCAGAGGTTTTATTCAATTAACAAAAGTGACGATAATGGTGACAGTTTTATTTCCTGAATTTAGCATGCTAATCACTAAAAACAATGCCATATCACAAGCATACAGGGCAGTTATTGGGGAGTATATCTGTAAAAACACATATGTAAAATACAGACAAGAAGTATTTGAGTTTGAGAAATCTGCTCGGAAAAGACCTTCCAGGAGATTTGCAGCATGATGATGTTGTAGTGTCATCCTACAGATTCTATTATACACTGGAGTTTTGGGATGACTATTGTAAAGCAGAACACCTGTATATTTCTCTTGTAAGGTCAGTCATGCGAAAAACTCTCCGGGAATGGTCTTTTTTCCCCTGTATTCTGAGAGTTGAAGTCATAATTTAGAAAAAGGAAGAGAGGAGAAAAACGACCATTTTGGGGATGAAGCTAAAAAATATCTGGAAAATGTGTGAAATCTTAAAAAAACAAAATTGGTTTGTCCCTTCACTTTAAGAGGGATTAATTATAAAGCAGATCCAGATTTTACCTTAGTTATGTAACAATGATTCATGTTATTTCAGAAGGGCCTGATACCATAGTTAATGTCCCCACTGTGTAACTTTTCTGTCTCTTTAGCAGAAAACTTTGCTTACCTTTGTGTCCCTGGGACGTGGTAAAACCACCTGTGCTGTTCAAGTACATCAGCTGCTGGTGATAAGTGATGAAACACTAATTCCCAGCCATGCAGATTGATTAAATGGAGTTATCCATGTCACTTTTCTCATGCCACCCTGGGGGTGCCACCCACACAAAGCTGGTGGTGATGTTCTCCGCTGAGACAAACACTCTCGTCCAGTGTCCCCTTCTCCTGTGCTGTTGTCATCACCAGGGAACTACTCAGACAAAAATTGGGAATATAAGTACTTCTGCTACATTAATCACAGGGGAGGAGAAATGTCATTAAAACTGTGGCATCTCTTCCAGATGTTAAGACTCAGAGATGGAGTTAAGGGTTCAAAATTTTAACTGATGTATCTTTCAAAATACTACATCCCAGGAAGCACTGCTTCTTACAGCAATACTGCGTCAGTGGAAACAACCACTTTCTTTTCGGAAAGTGGTTCGCTCCCTAGATGACTGTCACAGAGGGACCCCAAAGTCAGGCGGCAAAACAAGTTCCAAAACAGACTTTATTCTGGCCGGAAAAGTACAGCTGATAAATCGACCAGAACAGGGTTTATACAATTAATTAGCACTCTGGTAACATAAGATAAAGGTTCGGATGACAGTGGAGGAGATTACTGGGGTGCAGCAAATTAAAATAATGAGGATCCAAAGTGTGCATGTACACACTCACAAGAAACAAAGCCAGAACTGTCTGACTCCAGAATACCACACTTGCCTGGTTCGGCAAGGACTTAAATTGTCACTCACCCAAATGAGGAGGTGAGGAGCTTCCAATCCCGGGAAGTTTCCTTAGATGGCATCCCAGTCTAAGGGGAGGGCTCCAGCTCAGCACACCCACTGCTCCGAGAAGACCACACAAAGGGAATCTTCGGCAGGAACCCAGTTTTATAGCCTGATCAGATCTGGCTGCGGGCATTCCAGAAGCTTCTCTGGGCCCCTCCTCCTCTGCTAATGACCCTGTCCAACCAACTCTGGGTCCCACAAAAGAGCCATTAAATGCCCCATTGAAGGAGAGGGGGATGTACAACTGCCACAGCTGTTCTCAGAGCGGGGGGAAGTGTAACTGCCACAATGACATCACATCCCGTGTCTGACATCACAAGTGGTGGCACGGCAGCCGTCCCAGGGCGCAGCCAGGAGGCCAAGCCGCCGGAATAAGGTTCAGGAGCAGAGCCCTCCTTTAACGGAGGAGATGGATTTGAGCAAGGTAGAGGTTAAGAGATGTGGAGGATTGGTGTGATTTCAGTGTTTGCCCTGAGCTACGCTGGCCAGTTAAAAAAAAAAACAAAAAAACCCAAAACTTGGCTATTGTTTCTGTGACTGTGGCCAGTTGCATGTGTATAAATTAGCTCACTGAGCAGCACTATTTCAGTTTCCTTGTTGCACATGCAAAGCAAAATGAGGAAGAAGGGAGTCAGGGCCTAATTTTTGCCTTTTCCCTCATTTCCGAGGACCAGCTGAACTACACCCAGACAATTCTGAATCTCATTTATTGTGCAAGTCTCGATACTTCTAATCATTAAAAAAAAGAGCTCCCTTTCTGTACTATGCATAATGAACAGTAACAGACATCTACTAAAAACTGGGGTAACAGAGATGTGTAACAATTTGCGATTAGAACTTTTTCTTACATGTATCTAATCTGTCTTCTTGCTCCATGATGTACATAATTAAATTACCACAGATTGATTCCACCTAAAACATGCTATTTTTGAAGAAACCAGACAATTAGTTGCTATGGCAACCCAATTAAGCCAGTTTTATACCCCTTATCTTAATTACTCTATTAATTGAGAAGAGAAAATAAATTGAATACTCATCCTTTTCTTGCCATTTTAAATTTCAGTAAAATATGAATTGCACATAAAATATTGTTTTAATTTGTCATCACGGATTCACGATTAGAAAAAGAAATTAGAATAGTGAAAACAGTATTTAAGACGGATGGCATATGTCAGTAGCAATTTGATATGCTGAAAGAGCTGTGCTCTTTTAAAATGTAATTACTCAAAAATAGGATCTGCATATATTATTTGAGTGAATGAATGAAGGATTGTAACTTTTAAAGACTATTCTATAAATTTTGAAAAATATCTATATGCCAAAACACACAGCAAATGCACAGGAAATTTCAGCTCATGGGAAATTTGAGACCTCTTTTATACCAAATGTCAGCGTGTGGTATTTACGAGCCAAGTTTTCAAATATGTCAGATTCTGAGCAGCACACCCAAATCTTGGTATCTTCCTCCTCCACTGGTTCCATTTACTTTAGTTGAACCATCACCACAGTTCAGCCTGGAATACACACGTCTGGATGGGATTTCTGCCTGCAGGGAGGGGACCTGCTGCCAAATCACCTCATGTGCACAATTTCTGATTAGGAAAATAGCATATGGAGGGAGAAAAAAAAACAAAACCAACAAAAAAACATGAGGGAGGAGACAGAAATTGGTGTTCAGATTTTCATAACAGTATCATTAGAAAGCACAAAGCATTATTTCTCACAGTCCATATTTAAAGTGTAGTAATTTCAAGAGAGAACAGGTACAATGTACAGCAGTCTGGCTGCACAGCTCCCTCCAAACAATTTGGGAACTTCTACAATGCTCTTTTTACTCTTTATTTTCCTTCTTTCTTGCTGTATTCTCCTTCAGGCAACTATGAAGCTGGAAATAGAGAAACTGGTGAAAAGTCCTTATCCAAATTGATCGTGGGCACACTTTAAAGTAAAGTTACATGAGAGTATGATAGAGGAAATTCTGTTGGCATCATTGCAGTTCCAAACTGACCTTGATATGTCTGTGGTTCAAATGGAGTTTATAGAAATTTTAAGAGATAAGGCTTTATTCATGATGGTTCAGAGGAAAGGTAATTATGCCAGAAATTAGCAAACCCACATTCTGAAAGGCTTTTTATCCTGCTCAAATATGAAGAAAAATAGTTCTGACTATAATTGCTCACTCATTTTGTATCTGTGTATCTTTGTTAGCCAGTAAAAAGAGTGCAAGAGGGAGAAAAAAAAGAGTTGGAATTGAGCTTTATGTGTTACATAAGTGAATGTGCAAGCAGAATAAAAACTGCTGCTAAATGGTAAACCATACATATTCTAGTAAAATTTAAAATAAATGAAATTCCTCTCTGTCAGCTTGAGAGGAAATCTGTATGGCAATGGATATCCTAGTGCTTGCTCTAGGAATTAAATAGCCTTGTAATTTCTGCATCATGGCATAGAAGGGCATAGATAATACGTATTAATTTGATGGTGCTGGAAGTTTAATTTAATAAGAAGAAATGAGTACAGAAGTCTTCTTGCCATTTATAATGAGCATGTGAAAAGTGACAGTACATGCTCTATTCTTCCTAAAATCTGTTCTGGCTTCCAGCAATACTGCGGCTGAGACCCGTGTGGCAGCTGGATTCTCTAGAATGGCTGGGTTTTCTTCTTTGGAAATTCAATAAATATTGATAGAATCCAATCTTAATTTAGTTTCAAGGCAGTCCAGACACTGTCTTTAATTTCGTGGAGTTCAGCCATATTAGAAATATGTACACAACAGCATCACATTTCTGTGGGAAAACTAGAAAGTGGAACATGAGATAGCTCTTCATGTCCATAAAAGTGTTATGCTCAGATTAAATGCATCATCAGCCATTCAACCCTATGATTGCTTTTTAGACATGCCATTTTATGCAAGTCTTGATACTTAAGAGAAATATCATCTTAGTCCATGGCCATCACTGTGTGTAATTGGTACCTTTTAAGAAAATAGCTACCTGATTGGCAGTCTCATTTGAGTAGTTAGATGTCTAAATGCCATCATGATTCCTATGGGACCTTTTTAGACCTAAACTGAATGCCAATTTTCAAATTTCTTGGCTGTGTGTTTCTACAGGGGGCTTATAATTTAAGACTTTACACTAATAATTCTAATATGATTCTGCATTTTCCTTAAAATTCAAGTATACAGCAGCTTATTGCCTAACTCAAGACTGCTATTAGAGGCTTTGTATGCAGTCTAATGCCAAAAACCAAAGACATTGCCCATCTTGATCCAATTCAAAGATGTTTATCATACATTTTTGATTGCAGAATGTTCTAAGATGAATCTGTACTTTTTTAGTGTTGCTAATCAAAATCACAGTGCCACAAACCTTAACTGACTTGAAAGCTCTTACTTGCATTTTGCTGTCGTTGAAGATCACTTGTTAAGGTTCTTAGTCCTGGCCTAGATCATTAAAATCAAGATTACATAACAAGCTTCACTTTCAGTATGAAATTAGCCATCGTACAGTCTCCAGTTTAGTAACATTTACACACGTGAATAATGTTGTTTCATTCATATGTTGGTCATAGTATATTCACAGCTACGCCACTTGTGGGAGCCATAGCAGGAATTTGAAATTCTCTCTATCCCAAATGGCTCTGAGGGCACCTAAGTGTTTAAAGTGTTCAGTCTCCAGAGGAATGGCCAGTTCAGCTCAGTGACAAAAATGGGACCTGAGCTCTTTGAAAAGCTGCTCCCAGGGGCTGTCGGACAGAACCCCTTATGTCTTGGTTTGCACATTAACTCTGCATTCAGCTGCAAGGTTTTAATATACAAATGAAGAGAAGTTTTATTTCAGAATTAAAATATGCTATGGAAGTCTTTCATTTTGAAACCAAAGCTGTCTGGAGATCATGGGATTTGGGGATTATTTCAAAGGCATAATACTGTCAAATTTATAAAAGTCATATATTCCCAATGGACATGTTGTGACCGTTTTTCCTTGATTTATTTTTTGTTGTATATTTTATGACATAAGTGTTAACAAGCTTCAGTTTATGACCTTGACATTTGCTTATTTTTCTTTTGGAGGTCTTCATAGATCACCAAAAGATTTTGTTGAAATCATTATAAATAAACCAAGCAGAGAATAAGTCATTGAAATGGACAGAAGCAATTTCCTTTCTCTCTATCTGTGCATAATAGTTGACTGGCCCATAAGCCACACAAAGACAGTGAAACATTAGCATGGCAGAGGAAATGCAGCCATATCTGCGTTTGACAAAATAACAGTACATTCATAATGCTGTTGGCTTCTTAATTTCAAAAGGCAGATTTTAATATCACTGACTTCAGAGAGTGATAAGAAGGGCAGTGCATAAGACATTATCAGTCCAGTGTGGAAATAATGCATTCAAAATTAAAGACAGCAGTTTAATTAAGTGCATGAAAGGCTGGCTTTTATGATGATATTTCAAATACTCGAATGTCTTTTCATCCATTCTGCTGTATGACTTTACTTCATAATATATCAAGAACAAAAAATGTATTGGAGTCTTTCTGCAAATTCAATTAGTCCAATAAAAAGTGAAAAATAATTTCTTTTTCATTAAAAAGAACTCAACCCTAACCCTTCTGATGACAAAGTGCAAGATGAAGGGGGGGGGAAGCTAAAGAACTATGAAAATTCTGCCTCTGTTATGCATTTATATGTGCATGAAACAGATGAAGTGTCACCATTAGTAACATTTGTTATTGAAAGGACTAATTACATTCTGCTACAGTTAGTAGTTTATCAGATCCAGACCACAGGGTATTTACTTCTCCCTTAGGATGCACTCACAGTGCAGCAATAATTCCATAGTTTATTGTGCTGCTATAGGCAGGGTAATTATGTTAAAGTGTGCCTCTTTCAGTGCTAAACTTAAACCTACCATGACACATTGCACTAGGGCTTTACAGGTTAAGTGCAAGCTCTTGAGTCCTTTCTCCCTGCTAAAGGTTTATGGCTGAGGGAAGTACAGAGATCATAGATCTTGTGTGCTAAACCAGAAAAAACGAGGAACACAAACAACCCAGAAGTGCAGCATTTCAAATGAGACATTATTGAGTATGGTATACAGTGAAGGAAAAAATTCTTCATGGAAAGGGCTGTGGGGCATTGGAACAGGCTGCCCAGGGCAGTGGTGGAGTCACCATCCTGGAGGGGGTTAAAAGGCATTTAGACGAGGTTCTTAGGGACATGGATTAGTGCCAGAGTTAGGGTATGGTTGGACTTGGTGATCCTGAAGGTCTCTGAAATGATTCTGTGATTCTAATGTTCATTTAGAAAACTTTAAGATTGGCTAAAGTGGGACGGCAAAAGGACCCATAATAAGATATTGAGCCTTACACAGAAAGCAGCAGGTTACTGGCTCAACCATGGCACCCATCTGTAGGGACCAAAAGTTATTACCACTTGTCAGCTCCTCTCTGACCTCTGTGAAATGAGGTGCTGGGCTCAGTCCTGCTCCCGGCAGGCAGCCGGCTCCGTGACAAACACCGCCAGCACCAGCGCTGGTTTGTCGGTCACAGCCTCGGCGCAAAGCCTTGTAGCAGTACCCTGGTGAATAAACACCATCTTCACCTCTGAAGCTGATTCTTTCAGGTCAGGGCTGAGGCAGGCTGGCAAATAATTTGAGAAAGCTTGAAACTCCACTGCTAACACAAGGTGGCTCTGGGTAAATAAAAGATCTCATTTTCCAGAGTTACATGTTGACAGGTTTTACTTCTGCTGACATAACTAAATGTGGTCCCAAGGGCTGTTGGGGATGATCTGACCCTGTTCTGTTCAGGGGCACCCACCATGCCAATGGATTCCTCTCTGCTGTTGTTTTTCCTCTTACTTGTCTTGTTCTTGATTCTTTTAAGACTGTGCTGTCTGTCTAGGGGATGTTTTGTACTATGTTTCTCTCACTATGTGTTTATGAACAGATTATTTTCCAGATGTCCTAATCTTGTTTTAACTTCAAAATATGCCTCTCCCAGAGGTTTCCTTAGAATAATTATCCATACTGTAGAGAATCAGACAGGCTGCATTCTGAAAATACAGCAATGAATTTACAATAGTGACTAATCAGTTTTTTAAAGCAATAATTTTCATATAACAGAGGATAGAATTATAAAAAATATTTCCCTTTGCAAGCATTCAGGTACAAATAAGAGCAAGTGTTTATGAAAGTATGATTTAATAAACATGTTTGTTTTTTTTCCCACATAGGTAACCCTCCTGCTACAGGTACAGGAACTTTACACATCACCTTGGAGGATGTCAATGACAACGTTCCGTCACTTTATCCAACACTGGCAAAAGTTTGTGATGATGCAAAAGATCTCAGGGTAGTGGTATTAGGAGCATCAGACAAAGACCTTCACCCCAACACAGATCCATTCAAATTTGAACTGAGTAAACAATCTGGCCCAGAAAAATTGTGGAGAATCACCAAGCTTAACAGTAAGTCTGTTACTTTTTTTTCCTTATGTGTTTAGTCCTCCCACCCCTACATCCCAGAATAGTCACTTTAAGGTTGCCCATTATGTGAATTCAGGAGCCGGTGTGCATTAAAGTCTTGCAGGACCGACCCACTGCTGCTGCTTTACACCGTGCTGGTTTTGCCCAGACCAGCTGCCTAGTGGGACATATTAATTGTCTGCATTTTCTCTGAAATCTGAACTTTTTTCTTCTTATTATTGCGTTGACCAAACTTTTCTCTTTTAGCTCTGCATTAAAGAAAGGCTACTAATGAGTTATAGTTTTGTAAAGATTACCATATTTCATGGCATGGAATTTCCTTACATGAGGTGCACAAGACTTTGCTATAGGACAGCATGAAAATATTGCATGGGCTTTAGCAACGTACTTGAATAGCTCTCTGATTTTAAGTATTTGAACTCTTCACAAATAAAATACCCAAATGCACTGGGACCACACACTATTGGTAAGAGGATCAAAACTCATACTTTGCAATTGGTTTGTATGTCAAATTATGGGCACAAAGTACTGCATTTCTTTTTAATGTAGATTATTTCTATTTGTTTTCTAGCATGTATTATTTATCCCAGTCACTATTGAATGTTTTAGCAGTTCATTTCATATTCTTCTTAGAAAAAAAAAAAAAAGGATGAATGTGGTGTCTGTACCTGCCTGCAGGACAAAGTGAAGAGTCATTTTCTCTGCTGTTCTCCAGTCATCAAACCACAAACCTGTCAAACCCCTGACAGTTACCACACACACTTGGGTACCAGTAGCTGTTGTGACTCATCGCTGCTCAGGTGGAGCAGATCTGTGGATCATAAGGGGCCATTACTCCCCTTCCTTGCCTTCACAAACTGGTGAAGCAGTTCAGCAGCTTTGTCTGTACTTCCTTGCAAGAAGGGGTTTTTTCCTTTGTCACATAGATAGACCCTTCCCTCCTGTGTTGCTTTGGGACTGACATGCGTTTCGTCAGTACACTAGTTTCCACATGCAAGTTCTGCCAATAATTTGTAGACCAAAGAATGTGTTTAAATGAGCAGACTTTCTTTTGGTGGGATTTGGAATACATTTGCAATTAGCTTTCAGCCCATGAAATAATTTCTGTAACTGCCTCTTCTTACCTCCTAATCAGTTTTTCAATCCTTTCTTTAGAGTGTTCTTGTTTTCTTCTTAATTTCTATGAGTAACTGTGGCATGTCTGATATTGTTTGCAGATTCCTCTTCCCTTCCAACCAACCACTATTTGGCTAATTCTCACCTTGTCCTTTGCAGATACGCATGCCCAGGTCATCCTCCTTCAAAACCTGAAAAAGGCCAATTACAACATCCCAATCTCAGTGACAGATTCTGGAAAACCACCTCTGACTAACACCACAGAACTGAAATTACAAGTGTGTTCCTGCAAGAAATCCAAAATGGACTGCAGTGCAACTGATGCCCTTCATATCAGCATGACCCTCATCCTCCTCTCACTCTTCAGTTTATTGTGTAAGTCTTTTCCTGGACTGTACGTAATGAAGTATTATTTAGCTTCTTATTTATACGCTGCTGAAGAAAATGTACCAAGGGAGAAGTTAAATTCATACATTGTCAAAATAATGCTGTAAGTTTGTGGGCTTTTTTGCTGAGGAAGTAGGTATAAGAAAGAGGGAGGGAAAGGGTTTCTTCTTAGTTAAAAAAATAACAGTGAATGCCTGGTTGTCAAATTAAGAAATAGCAGCAATAATTTTAAGAAGAATCAAAGAGAATTAGAGCTAGCATATGATAAACTAAGAAATACCAGCTGTAGTAGCAGATTTGTGAGACGTTTTCTTTCATCTCTCCCCACTTGAATTCAATTCAAAAACAGAAACAGGAGATTAAAGGTGTTCTTGTAACAATAACTGTTCTGGGTCACCATGAAAATGAGTACTGTCTGCTTCAATCTATTCCTCTTGATAAAGTGCACAAGCAAATGGAAAATAAGGGATTTATTCAAGATTCTGGGCTTAGAGACACCCAAGTCTGAGTTGGAGGGCAGAGAGAACTGATACATAGAGGAAGATTCTGCTGGTTCTGAGAAAGCTTTCTTAAAAAGACTCACAAAATTCTTAATGTGAATTGGAAGGAGTGAAAAAAATAAAAATCCCAAATGAGTAGGAATTCAAAGCCATGGAATCCCAGCATCCAACCTAGATGTGTCCCTGGCTTGTCCCATGACACCTTCCAGCAAATTTCTGATGCCATATTATTTTGAGTTCCTTATCTGTTAAAAAAAGAAATAGCTGTATTCTGTGATAGTTAATCTGTTATTCAAGGATAATTACCATCATCTAATGTTAGTAAAATACGCTGTATGGTGAATTAATACTTGAGCCATGGTGAAAGACCTGATATTCTTGATGAAATACAATCTACCATGGGGCAGAGGTGACGGCAGGGATAGTTTACACATCTGAGGCTTGGGGTATGCTTGATTACGCATCTTGTCAGATTTTTTCTTATAGTATACTACTTTTATCTCAAAAGGTTAGCATGAAGGTCATTGTGAGAGAATTAGAACTCACTAATGTTTGTGATGCTCTTTGAAGATGAAAAGGGCTATATAAATGCTAAGTGCAAATTCACGTTCTTTGTTCCAATCAGTGGCATCTGAAGCATCTCCATTGGCTTTGGTTCAGTTATTCTGGGTTTAGTCTGCTGGAACCAAACACAGACTTCAGCTGTTAGAAGTAATATGTTAAAAATATTTGACAGTATGTGACACTATCACATCAGTGACATAAATATGCAGCCCATTGATTCAAATATATTCTTGTTATTACTTCATAAATGTTGCTGGTGCTATACTAGGCGTGACTTTCACCACTGGAATTACTTTCTTATCTGACATGATTGCACTTCAACTTTAGTTACATTATTGCATCTGCTAAGAATAGGAGGTAGGGAAAAGCTTTTTTGCTTTCGACTGTAATTATGTTGCTTTTTTGTAGCCCCCACAAAGAAGTCTGATCATTTTCCTTACACTCAATTAGGAAAAGCAGTTGTAGATCTTGGAAAACTCTTCTTAAGTTGCTCTTGACTACAGATCTTCTCCAGCTGAGCCATGGGCAGAATATACATCACAGGTATCTGGTACATGGTGCTCTAGATGACAGAGGGATTCCCTTTCCTGCTGTAAAAGAATAGGTACCACTGAATAGTCTGTACACTGTGAAAAAATACACACGTGCCTAGAGCCATTCTGTGACCTTACATTCATTCAGAGTACTGTAATGAGTATGGAGAGAGTTGTAATTTTAAATGAAAGAGTGGAGTAAGATTACACACATAATCTGCCAGCAGAGTGATGTTCTGGTCTGTTGTTTGAGCAATCAAACCAAACCAAATGGAAATAGTGAATCGAAGGGGAAGTAAAGATCTCCCTTTTGGCAGAGGCTGTTTTATACACCGTTGTTGTGAGAGTGAATTCCACAGACAGGCATAGAGATCTAATCCTCAACGTAGCACCACAATTTTTTCCCCAAATTTGCTCCTATTCCATTGTATGGTTTTTGCTCACCCAGTCACACAGAGGGAGGCCAGAATTCCATGCCTGGTACAGCCACCTAATCATGCTAATGCAAAACCAGCAAGGATAACAACATTCATAATAATTTTCCTCAGGTAAAATGGCTATATAGAGACATAACAAAATGAGGCCAGGAGCCAGCTAAAATAATGTGATTCTGTATTTATACTTCTCTAAAATGTTCTGGTATCACTGCATTACCAGTTCATTTTCACACATAGGGTTTTTTTATAACTGGAATTAGTTCCATTGCAATGTTTTGCATAGTCCAAATATTTATCAGACTAATCAAAGATTATGATGCCATAAAAACAAAGAGAACTTTAGTGCTTATTGAACAGATTAAGTATCCTGTTTCTAGTGGCAAGTTATGGGTTTAATTTTTGCAAAAGCCCTTACGTGTCTCACTTTGCTCCCACTGTTTATATTTTATGAGGCTCTTATTCCTAGGAGGTAAATCCTTCAGTCAAATGGACTTTGCTATTCGTGCCGAAGTATTTCTTTTTGTATTTGACATCTGGTGTGAGGACAGATAGCCATGTGAAAGAGCTGCTCATGGTAAAAATGCCCTGCATGAATCTCCTTCCTGTGCAAAACATCTTGGTATTATCATTTAAATGGTGCAATTATTATCTATACTTAGAACATGTGACTCCTTTATAAATCATGGAAGAAGTCATATGTGGTAGATTTCTGAAGTATCTGAGCACAGAACTGAAGACCCTGATTAAAACTGTAACACATGCAAAAAGCAGCAGTTTTGCCTGTTCTGTAGCTGCCCTACTGTGTTCAGTACATTGAGGGATAATGGGCTACAGACTGCAGTTGCCCAGAAGGCCTTGGAAAGCTAGATATACTTGGAACAAGAAAAATTTAGGAGTTCTTGTCAGCCAGAAATACAAAATATAAGATGCCAAAGCATATGGGCAGATTGCTGGTTTTCCACAATAAACCAGTAAGGTGTTTGGTGGGATTAGGACATGGTGAATACAAAGTTGATTGAAAAAATTAGCATCTTTTCATACTTAGCCGAATTTATTAGCACTGACAATTGCTGAGTCAGGCTGGAAAGATGTATAGTGGACATATAGAGGGCTTTCCAAAGTTAAAAGATTTAATGCTAACAAATATTGGAAAGAATATTAATTCTCCTCTGTCATTACTGCAGACATCATGTTTAAGGTGAGACCAAGTGTAGTGGCATTTGTCCTCTGTCAGCTTTTTCTAGCTGATAAAACAGGACCAAAATGTTCAGATATAATTTAGAATTTTAGTAGTTCAGATTAAGAAAAAATAACAGATCAAAAGTAGATCTGGTTCCTAGGCAGGGAGGAATACAGGAATCAGTTACTTGAGGGGAATAGAAAGTGGGAGAAAACACGTTATGCAGCATGTCTGGTGCTGGGGCTGAGATTGTCCATAGTTTTTCTGACTGCTGTGTTGTCTCAGTCATCTCATCTTTTCAACTGACACAGCTGCAATATCTCTGTTCAGAATGAACATAACCAAAGTGATGTGCTCAACAACACACTAGAATTATGAACAAGTTCCCTCTGGAAGGCTCCTGAATATTTTTAGTAAGAGAGTATCTACAATGTTCCATAAGGATGAGGGACAGAGAGAGAGAGGGGAAAAAAATGTGCCCCTTATTGCAAGCTACAAATAGGTAGCTGGTATTTCATTTGGACATTGGTTGATCAATACCTAAAAGGGAGAATAGCTGCCCTTGAAAATTTTGCTTAAGTAAGTATCATCAATTTCACAACAAATCATTGTAAATATATGTTTGACAATCATTTAACAGGAAAGTCTTCTCAAGTTATATGGAGGTTGGTAAAGCTGTTCTTTTAGTCCACTGGCAACAATACAGGAGAGTAGGTTTCCATAAGGAATGTGGTCAGAACCAGACAAATTGAGGGCATACGTCAAAGGACTTTTAGGAGTTCGTGACCTACGGGTGACCGAGAAAATGAAACAAGCTAAAAACATAGCTCAAGAGAAAAACAGATTTGTGTATATTTTCATAATGAACTCGGCCACAAAAACTGCCTCAGGCCCTATGGGAGACCAGGAAAGAACTGCCCTGGCTGGCAAAAGTAGGCTTTATATCATTTACAAATTATTTCTATTATTAATATTTAAAGGAGTATTTAAATTCTAGACTTTTGATTTAACAATAATTATTTCACTTAATTGCATAATCATAGAATGATAATTGCATTTCTTATTTCCTTTATATTCTACTAACATAAAAGATCAAGTTAGCTTCAAATGTGTTGAATCAAGGGACTAAAGTAAGAACCAAAGGCACAATGTCCTGAAAAAAGCAGAATTCAGAGCAATTCCATTGGTAGTTCACTCACACCAGCTATAATATTTTACTTATATTTTTGTGTTAGGAAAAGACTGGAATTTAAACAATGTTGAAAAAAAATAAAATTATATCTTACTTGACTGTCAAACATTGATATGAAATTTTTTTTTTGTTAACTTGGCCAGTGCCCTACAAAGTTCTGAGCTTAACTAAGTGAAATATGTCATTATTATGAACAGAAATTAAAGTGAGAGACGGGGGGAAATTACACTATGAAGAAATTAAATAAGCTGGAAGTGTCTACATTGAAATTAGTTAGTTAAACTGAGGGTGAAAGGCCTCAGGTGTGTTGAAAAACACACTCGCACAGATGTCTGTGCTACGATTGCGAAGAAGCCTTGGAGACACCCTTGAATTTAACTTCCTATTAATTTCCACTGACTTTTCCTGTTTTAATGTCTGCTGTCCCCCACTGTAATGTTCTTCTGATGTAAGGAAAGTAGCTACAGGGTCAGTAGAAAAAAATGGGTTTTTTTTCTGGAAGATTATGTATTTGGTATGAAACCATTACAAAAATTCAAATTACATTGAAACAGTGGATTTTAATTTACCAGAACACAGACAGCCAGAGTTAAAACTTCAGCGTTATCTTTCACCTCGTTCATTTTTCAAAGCAGCAGAAGCATCTGTATCTCTTGTATATCCTACGTTATTTGTACAGGAACGTCAGATGTCTGAAGGCTGAAGCAATGTCTTCTTGTCTGGCATAACACTGAGACATCGCAGGTTTCAAATGGAAAAGACCTTTTAGGTCATTGCCCTTTCCATTACAAGTGCAGATTTGTTACCCTCAGATTCACAGTTTTCAGCCTTCACTGTGAGTTGATCAACTTAGTTTTAGTCAATGAGGTAGTACAGTTTTTCTCAGGGCTCAACTACTATTCAGTTTTTATATGAGGCTTTTTGCAACTATATGGAACAGGGGTTAACTTTTTCTTTTTTTCTTGGGAAAAACAAAGAGGAAGCTTCAGAGGAATCATTCCCAATAGGTGAATTTGTTAAAAACAGTACTTTTTTTTTTTTACAAATTAGGTTGTTTTACCATACTTTAATCTTCTATAGCAATTTTCTACTTTTCAGTAGCATTTGGTTAAGAAAAACAAAAAAAAGTTCAATTAGCAAGACTAGGAAATTTTGCAAGATAAATTTTCCCATTTCTGAGAAGTAAAATATCCCTATATTGGCTAGAATTTCAAAAACTACCAAGGTGATTTGGTTTGTTTTGTTTTGTTTTTTCCACTACTCTAATTTAGGTTGTGTTCTTACATTAGACCACATACCATGCAGGTACTTAAAGTAGCAGTTAAATGGTGTTACCCAAGTAATTGCAAATTACTGACATTTAGTGAGTTTCATTGTTATAAACCTCACTTCCTAAAAACAATAATAACAGCAGCAATATCCACTATTACTGTAATACTTATTATCTTTGTTATAGATGTTTTTGTCCATATTAACATTATTATTATTACTGCTAAACTACCAGTGAATGTAGGTGCTTTCTCAAATGCGTGTATAACAAAAATACCATTATTTTTCTCCTTAAAGATTTTGGTTGATTCGACTCTAGTAGGGAAAGGATGGTTTGGGGGCTAAGGGGTTGCATTCAAGTGGAGACACTATTGAATTGAATCTCATGTGTAACACAGATTTGTGTCCAGTCTTCTAATTTCCCTGCAGGTGTAGCCAGTCCTGCAGTTTGTTGTGCATTTGGCTTTGAGAGCCCACCTAAAGTTAATGGGGCTTGAAATGGCACAGAAGTCCATACGCGTGTACATAATTGAGACAGGATGTTTATATACCCAGTCACACAGACATGACAAATAGAAATACCCTCAATTGTACATAAGCATATTTAAAATGTACTTAATGACATTACATTTTATTGAGTCAATTAGGTGGGAAATGGCATTTTACGCACATTCTAAACCATCCAAACATGTTCCAGAAGTATAGACATGAAAAAAAATGCGATAATTTAGAAGATGTGTATTTGAAATGCAAAAGAGAAAAATGTTACTAGCAAATACAGCTCCCTCCCTAAGAGCTGTAATATTGTTCCTGATGGTCATTCTGTAGACATGAAATGAACAGTTAAAGAGATTGGTTAGATAGACCATTCAGTGTTGTGAATTCAAATTAACATTTAGTGTTTTCATTTTCTCTGCAGTTCTCAACAGTAACTGTTGATATATAGTATTTTGTATTTCTTTTCTGAACAGCCTCTTAGAGTCACATAAATATATAACTTCACAGAGTTATCATCTGAACCGTTGTGGAGTGGACTGTGACGAAAAACTAGAACTGAATAAATTACCAGCTCAAATATTTTTTTTCTGTTATTAATAGCCACTATACACCATGGCATTTTTGTTTCTTTTAACTGTCTCTGTCCTTGGCTATTTCCCCACTGTAACATGCAAACACGTCAGAATGTGCTCTCCACGTGGACAGCTTGCTATGCAGCTTCAGATGTGACATTTGATACTAAGATGTGTTGTGCCCAAAGGTGGTGTGATGATGATGTTTTTCTTCTCTACTAGGCAGCTGATACTTAGAAAGTCCTTTAAAAGGCCATTGTCTGGAATATTTCAAACTACATCTTAAAGCCTTTACCCATACACTTAATTTGTGTCTGTCATTAGTTAGGACTTGCGTAAGCTGTCGTGCTTATGAGTTCTTGGAAAATTTTGAAATAGATTGATAGCAATGCAGCCAAACGTGGCGATTTTCTAATTTGATTCCCTCTTTTCCATAGCTTCTAACCTTAATACTTTCCTCTCATTTTTATTCTTGCTTAATAACAGGTCTTTTGCATGATTCTTACAGTATTTCAAGCTGAGATTAGTGCACACCTACAGATCGAATGTGTCTGGACTACTTATGTTCATGTTCTACTGAGTCACTCTTGGAAATATCATCTGCTAGTGTCAAATGGGTACCATTTGAAAAGGGCTTCAGCCTGAGCAACTTACTTATTCCCCTGTGCAGGCTGATTAGTTTGGATTGGCATGTTTCTGCTCTGTCCTGACAATTTTGGCCAATTGCATAGCAGATTTAGCTCCTGAAGTTAAAATATAGACATTGATATATGAAAGCCTGCTGGAGCTTTGAGTAGAATTATGAGATACACAATTATTTCACAAGCACAGCACTAATGTGTACTGTGTTTTTCCTATTATTAAGAACTTTGAAATAATTTCCTCATAAACGGGAAACTAATTATATATGATGTTTTCAAGCTGCAAATTTTCAGGATTCCTTTTTTTGAGAAGACAATACCATGCTATTAAAAAAACAGTGACCATTAGATGTTGGCACTTGCAGCAAAGTGTAGATGGTGCTTTGGATGACTGGCGAGGTCACAGAAGGGTATAACTATTAAATGATTATTTTACATAAAAGTGCAAAACTTTATAATTCACAGGCATGTGGTGCAAACACTGTAACACTTTTGGTGTTGAAGCTACCCATGGCGAATCAACCAGTGGTATAAATGAAAACCAGCTATATTTTTCTAAGTTCTACAGGAAGGCTAAACTAATAACTGTGTATCTAATTAATGTCCTTTTATAGATGGTAAATTCAGGAAAGAAGTAGCTGGATGTTGATTAGCTGCCTAATCAGAAACATGGCTCTGATCTCTTCTACCGTTTTTGCATTAGATCTTTAACATTACCAAGGCTTTGATAAAGTCCATGGTGTAACGTAGACTTTTAATTATGCAAAGATTAATGTAATATTTCTGAGGAGAGAGTAATTGAAAGAAATCTGAAAGAAATGGAGCATGCATGAGTTGAACTCCAAACTGCAGCTGTGTTAACTTTCTTCTCTGTTAAATGGGAATTGGAGAATGAATTTGTCTTGAGTAAAGTTCATTTCTGTACTGGGGTCAGCATGAAACTTAAATGTCTTTAATTTTTATGAGGTTTTAACTGCAATGTAGGAAGCCTTGTCTGTGTAATGGGGTAGGGGGTGAGTTTAGTCCCATAACGAACACGTCTTTCAAAGGCTTTTAAGTACTCAATTTAGACCTGTTTATTTAAAATAAACAGGGAATTGAGTCACTAATATGTAAACATGTTCAGCGAAAGCTAAGGCTGCAACAAGGAAAGTGACAGTGCCCAGCAAATGCCAAAGCATTTTCTGAGATCAGAAATCATTTTGCCAACAAGATTGTTTAGTGGTTCTGCTGAAGTATGAGCTCTTGGCAACTTGGACCATAGTGAATAGGGTTACATGATACCAATTGCCTTTCTTCTAGGATGGGGCATTAAGAAATCTTTGTCTTAAAGAGTTATGTGCATTTTTTTTCTCTATTTTCTTCTATCATGTGGATCAGCATAAGGAATAAATGTTAAATTAGACCACTGTGAAAGAGACAGGTAGCTATAGTCATTGAAAAAGTCAGTATTGTAACACTTCATCTGTATTAGGTGGCTTGCTCCTTTTCCAAACCAATTCACCATCCAAAACCCCATAACTAGATAACAATTCAGATCTGTCCTGTGGAGTTTGCCACCACCATCAACAACTCTTGACTTTCCGAAATACAGTGAACACCAGCAGACTTTAGTGGGCATGGAAAGGGGGTTTTCTTCCATTTAAGTTTCTACACCATCAATCTCCCTGTCCTAAACTTGAACTTATATTCCTATAGCATTCGTACACTCCATACTATTAGTACATATTCCAGATAAACATGTACAATGTTTGCCAGTTTTCTTGACCAGCAAAAGCTAACACCATCTTCCAATGCCAAGGTAATAATGCCAACAGACACCATCTGCTTATGATGCTGAGCTGTGCTTTCTTATCTGAGACCCATTAACCATAATAGTAATAATTCAGACAGCAAGCACATAAAAATAACTTGCCTGTTTCACTGTTATCTTGCTATTTGGCTGTTATCTTAAAAGGAATGTGGCTGAATGTATCTCTTGAGTGTCAAAGAGGTAGAGGAGAACTGTGAGATAAAAATGGTGAAGATCATATTAGAGGCTTCAGTGGGAGTGCATTCTGGAGAAAGAAGCTCCATATAGCTCTGCTGGCTCTATGCTGCCTGTGCGTTCCCCAGCTACCCTGTTCAGAACCACGATGCACACACACCTTTGTGGCAAATTACTTGTAGGTAGACAGAAACTACATTTAAAACAACACATGGTGTGTAATAGTTGAGTGCTGAGACCAGCTATGGAGACAGTGTTGTTCTTAATAGCTGATACAAAGAAAATAAAATCATTACTAGGCATAATGATTATTAGTGTACAGATGTAAACCTGCCAGGCAAAGGTTTAGCAGGGCATTAAGTTCCTAAAAGAGATGGTTAGCATGGATCAGCAAATGTGCTCTCTGCACACATTTTTTGCGCATTTTTATGCTCACAGTATTCATTAAACACTAATATCTTTTATGTGCTGTTCCCAGCTGCGAACTTTATATCATGTGTGATACAAAATAGAGAAGAATGGGTCCAAAACAAGAAGAAAAACATCAAAACAACCCCATTAAAGTCAGTGGATAAACACCAGAAGTCAGTGGTCTTTACCTGTAGAGATGGGATTCAAATAAGAAGTAGACCCTAATAATTTGGCAATGTGTGTGCATTTCTGGAACTCTCATTTGGTTCTTCTTTAAGGGGGGGAAGGCAAACAAGAAAACTACGATTCTTATACAGAAAACAATGAAGAAATAATGAAAATTTTACAGACAATAATTTTGAATGTTGAATCTGATTTTTAAAAGCCAAAAGCTACTCCTTTAGCAAGCTACCTTTACAAAATGGTCAAATTATCATTAATGAGCACAGGGGTAAATACTACACTTCCAAACAATGTTTGGAAGATAATAATTATATTAACACAACTTGAGTTAAGTCTGGTGAAATGACTGAGCTGAATTAATAGTAGTCTTGGCTCCAATGCTAAGCCTTTTGTAGATGTGTCAGCAAACACAGATGTTAAGAAGACAGCATGACGTGGGAGAGTCTGGGAAAAAACCCAAACAGGTTTCTTCAAAACCATGTCAACGAAACCCACCATCGTGGGCTATGAATGAGAAGAAAAATAGTTAATGTAGGGATAATCCAGGAAAAAAAGTGCAGTATGGAAGAGACCATGAAAGAGTCACAGTAACAGAGGTTTTTGTCAAAATGGCAGATGAGGAAAACGCTCCGTACGGCAAAAGACTGGCAGGTATGAGCATAGTAGCTTGAATTTGTCAAGGGCCATGAAAAGATGTTGCAAAACTGCTAACTGAGGCTGGAAAAAACCCTTTGGGACAATGTGTGGAAAAGAATCCTCTACATTAAGACATAATCTTAAATACGCAGACCTAAAATAGGAGATTCCATAACAATAACCTACTCCAGTTTGTTTCTTTTTGTGAGTTTGACTAAGAGGCAGGATGATAGTTTTGTCCTCAGCAAAGGAAGAACTACAAGGAGTGCTTTAAGAGCTCAGTTTTAGCTGTGCAGAGCTGTCAGCTAAACATCGATAAGGTATCAGAGGTAAATGTTGACATTTTAGTCTAAATGGAAAAGCAGGTACAGAGAGTAAGATCTCTGAACTGTCAGCACTGAAGTGATTGCTGAAAGTGTATGAATGGTGTCACAAGGAAGGGGAACAAATTAAAGTGGGGGAAACAATGGTTTCCCCAGAAACCTGGGATGGGGGGAACAAGACACAGAATGATGTGCTGGAAAAGTGATTAGAGAAATCACAGCAAAATGACAGGAGGTGATAGTCACAGGAGCCAAGGGAACATCAGATTTCCAGGCACGTGATTAAATGGGTCAAGGGCAGCTGATAGATCAGAAAGGATGAAGCTGGGAAGAAATTTCAGTAGAAGAAGTCTAAGCAGGGACTGTAGAGCTTTCAGATGAAAAGAAGAAGGAAGGGGATGGTGTTTGAAGAGGCAGGTGGGGTAACAGGGAGAACCAAAAGCATGCTTATATTGTGAGAGAGAGAAGCCAGCTTTCAACAGATTAAAAACTAGCCTAGGAAATGCATATTCATAATTAAAGCTGAAGTATTTTTAATACATAGTTTACTCAGCAAAGGCAAGGTATATGATAAGGTAATAACATTTGTTATATCTGTCAATATGATGTTAAATATACAAGCTTTTCTTCAGGTCTTCACATTAAATTATTGCCCTTTATTTACAAGTTCGTGGTGAAGCAGTCATTAGCTGCTTGAATTTGTGTGACATTTATAAATTTTGTGCTGACAGATTCCTCTAGTGAAATTTCAGCCTACGGATTGTACAGAAATTCAGTGCTACAGCTCCTGGTCTTTGGTCATATACAAGTGCCTGTCCTTAGCAGGAAGAGACTTCCAGGGACCTCCTAGGGATTCGGGTAGCTTTGCCAACTCAAAAGCTACTGTTATTTCCTTTGAGTCAGGATTAAACAAATGCCCTTTAATGACACTAAGCTTCATTGCAATCTGGAAATGCTGTTTTTCAGATGGTTTCTGAGATCAGAGATGTGAAATCTTACTTTTCACTACCTCAGGAGATCAAGTTGTTTATGAGAATTTAGTCCTAGCTGGAATCCTTAATCCAAATATATTGAAAACTTGGCGGTCATGATCACAGATTTCCTGCATGTAAGTCTGGATCTTAATTTTGTGGTCAGACCTCTTCTTTAAACAGCATGCTAGTGATCCACAAGACAAGCAATTCCACATTATATCTTATTTTGAAATCTCAGTGTTACTTATCAGTTCAGTGACTCACAACCATCAGTCCCTCTATGGATTCTTACACTTGCTTAATTTGCTTTACTTACCTTTGTTTAACAGGCTGAGGTCAGGCTGCAGGGGAAAAGAGAGGCTGTCATGTGCTATCCAGGTGCCTGCCTTGCTAAACAGCCTATCTGGAAGAATTTAATATTGAGGTCAATTCAAATAATGCCAAGATAATAACAAGAAATGAACAAATAAAGCAAAATAGCCTTATCAATAATTATATTAAACTTGTCACAAGCATCTAATAATGACTATTATGTTACAAATGCAATATACTAGACAAACATTTCCTGAGTGTTTATTGGTTTTGCTGTGTATGTTTAACTTGCGTGTTGTGTTTTGATACAGCAGTTGTCTCCTTCCAGGACAGAGAGAATGAATCCTTCGATGCAGTGGTGTGGTGTAACCTCAGTAGGCAGCCGAGCACCATGCAGCCACTTGCTCACTTCTGTAGTGGGATGGGGAAGAGAATCAGAAAGGGATAAGTGAGAAAACTTTTGTGGGATAAGGACAGTTTAATTGGCAAAGCAAAAGCTGCATGCACGAGCAAAGTGAAATAAAGAATCATATCAATGTTAGGTTAATGGCTGGACTTGAGAGGAGTCAGATCCAACTTAGCTATGTGTTTTGCTAATATTATTCTTACTATTCTTATCTGTTTTTACTGTGAATCCAAATGTTTTCAGTTTACTAGCCTCCAAACAAAACTGGTGGAAAGTGGCCCATTAGCTACACCTAATGTTACATTTGACCCTGGTCTCTTTTTCTGAATTTCCTTACTGCCTTTGTATTATTAATGGGTAATATTAAGTAAGTTATGCCATTTTCACTTTATTTTTTTAAAAGGCAATCCACATAAGCTTTATATTTCTGTAGCAACATTAATACAATATGCCAACTCTTATTTCTTGGTATATTTATAAACTATAAGGCACTACAATCTTGTCATTTTTCAACAGATATTGTTTGTTTGCTCTCTGCTTGTAAGTGTGTGTGCACACAAGGGAGTAACTCCTTGGCACTTTACTTGCATTCTTGCACTAACAGAGATGATGAAGGTGTCAAATGGGGAGGATCAAGTCCAGGCTCAAAATTTACACTCAGACCTCCACAGTACATCTTCCTGAATTGCACTGCAAAGGTCTCCGCAGGTCCCAGGTGCCATTTTGGTGTTTCCTCTTTGTAGCTTTCTGTCTTCACAAATAATTGCTTCTGAATGTGGACAATTTATATTTAATTACTGACAAATGTGCATGCACTCAATCAGTGATTGGGAAAAAAAAGAAATAGTTAAAAGATACTGTGATCTGCGTTGTAATAATCACATACATCTCCCGTCATTTAGGTCTGTAAGAACTCCTGACATTTGAAGCTGTCCTACCGAGTTGCCATGGCAATGAGAAAAAAGGAAACGTCAGATCTGAAGATCGCAGTTTACAGTTACTGTTCTTCACTACCAGGCCTCAGTTGCTCCAGATTCAGTTTAATTTGCAACCTCACTTAATCTGTCCGACTGTACATTGGTGTTTGACAGCCTCTACCCTAACTTCTGTTTATTAATGGATTCCTCTTGCAAGACGCAAGGTTTATGCGAATTTTCTCTGAATATTAAAAGACCACGACATCTAAACTGGACCTTGGGGGAGTAGAAAACAGATTGACTCAATTTTTTTCTATCTGTTGACTTGTTGCTATTCAACTGTTCAGAAAATATTTTGTCTGTGGGTTAGTATTTGTATATGTATGAGTGTATGTATATATATATATTTATATAGAGAGAAGAGTTATAGGACAGGTTTAGCTTTTATAAAATATTCATCTGGAGTGTGGAAGGGACAGAGCAGAATAACAGAGCCACAGATGAATGGTAACTATTCTACCATGGCTAAACCTACTGTGTTTGCTGCTTATAGTGTGGCCAGAAGGAGAGAGCGATTGCAATCGTACCGCTACAACAGATAAAGCAGGCTTGGGGCTCTGCAGCGTCACTTCTCGTACCTCAGGTTCAGCAAACAAAAAAATGCAAGTCTACCAGCTTGTTTCTGGTCTGAACTGCTCTCTTTGTGCCCCAAATGAATTGACGTCAGGATTTACAGCGCTGGGAGTGCTGGGCCTGATTCTAAAGGGGCAAAAGTCTTTGTGTTCCTGCCGATAATTATTTGACAGGGCAGTTTACAAGATTTAAGTCTTTGATCAGCTCTGCAGCCATGGTTAAGTAGGTAGATGTCTGCAGATGAGAAGCTGATTAGAACAGCAAAAGCAGAGTATTTCTCAGAGCAGTGGTCTCTCTCTCAGCCTCTGTGCAGCTGCCATTACATACATAAGCGCAAGGAGGAAAACAGATGCCCTGTTATATAAATATATTCACACACACACAAATATATAGTTTTGAATATATATATACATACATACACATGTACACACAGTTTCCAGTTAAGAGTAACAAGAGCATTTCTTTGTATGTGTAAACTTACCACACTTGTTTGCAGAGATGGAGAAAAAAAAAGGGTGTTCGTTATATATGAATATGGATCCTTTTTTATTCTGTGAGCATGTAAGGTTAAAAAAAAAATCCTTCTAATTGTATCAAGATGATCATCTTGTTAATAAATTGTAAATGATCCATCAAAGCTCACACCAAATTTTTATAAAATTAACACAAAACGTATACTAGTGACAGACTGTGGCTTTTATTAGAGCTTGCCAGTAACTAGGGTAAGGTGTCTTAGAATATTTTAATAAACTTGCTTATTTAAAGTTTAAACAAGAAAGCTTCCTTATGCAATAGAACTTTGCAGCTGCATTCTTTAGTTAGCATTTTTACAGTACTTACAAGTCATACTGTATGTTGTCTTTATTACAGTGAGATTATGAGCATATCTTCCACACCACTTATATGTTTCAATAGTAAAGCTTTTTGGAAAAGTTAAAAAGTCCAAACATACATTTAGTTTTCCATAATGCTGCACTAGATATTAAATGTGTGTTGGTGGTTAAAAATTGCTGTACAATAGCTTTTCTCCGACTTCCTGTATTGTACCAAATATGAAACAGATCTTTTTTCTTTTTTTTTAAATCAAAAGGAATACTAACAACAGCAACAGAGGAAAAATTAGTTTGTGTTGTGAACTTTCCTAACATTCGTAGTTTTCTTGACAAGATACAAACTGCCTTCAGACAGGAACCTGTTTTTCTCGCCCTGCCCAAGTGAACCCCCCACAGCCCCTGTTCCTAGGGGTGTTGCAATCACCAAAGTGGTACTTTGGGGTCAGTGGGACTTTCTGTTAAGGCATTTCAGAGGGAGGTGGCTGATCTCAAACCTTAACACAGGCAGGCTTCTAGTTTTCTTTCTCTGCCCCCTGCCTTGTAATATAATTATGTGCTTCTGCTTTATTATCAACAATCATGTCTTTTAACAAATACAGTTTTGGGGCAAAGTTTCAAAAGGAAAAAAAATGAAGAAATGTATAACACTACTGGATTTTCAACACATATATTTAATGAATGCATCCAAATGCACCTAAAGATAAACTGCACCCTATGCTTTGATCTACAGAACCTCTATCTTGAATAAAGGAAATTATAAAATCCTCTCCCACAAATACTCCTTTCCTACTTGTTTTCTTCCTCTCTCTATCCAGCAAAACCCAATTCTGGAGAGACACCCATTGACATTAGTGTAAACTCTATCAAGTAGTGGATAAAGCCACCGTTTTCTGGTTTAAACCAAGGCTCACACAGCATTTGGTGAATCGTTCCAAGGGCATCCAAAATAAGGAACAAAGAAAAATCTCTTCTGCCTGGAACTACGCTATCACTGGGAAGACTCCACCACTTTGTACCCAAGGATGAGATCTATCTTCCTGGATAATACTGCAACATTTTGACATGTAGAGAGGTCAGTATCATGGCTGAAACTCTGAATCAAGATGTATCAAAGCCTTCATTCACTGTTAGCAATATTTCTGCACCTAGATTAGCGCCTCCCAGCCTTTACGTGTGTCTCTAGACTTCAGACAGAACTCATCACTGGACTACCTAAGCACGCAAAGAGAAGCTGAAGCTGCCATGTTAATGTTTCTTCCTCTGTACCTGAGAAAAAAAACTTTCAACCACAAGATTGGGGCACTTCCTGTAGCATTATCCAAGCGACAATATAATATACACTATTAGAATCTCAGTTTTCTTACCTGAATAAGATTGTTGGCTCTGGCTCAAAACAATGGTGCCTAGTTCCTGAAATAAAGGAGAAACAATAATTTATTAGTTTTTTTCCACAATATCACAGAAAAAAAAAAGTAGAAAAGTTAATAAATTGGTTGTCATATTTTTATAGTTAATTATGCTTAACATATTTGTTCAGGCAAGCTTGCTGTTGTTATGGCACTTATTTCTACCTGGTTGTTGTGGTCACTACAACATATATTTCAGTCTATATTTGTAGACATACAACACTGTCCTGAGTCAGAAAGGCAGTGAACTTGTTTTTTTCATTTCATAACATGCACAGAACTTCTTATGCAAAAAACCATTTCCCTTGAAAAGAGTATCTGCTCTTAAAACGCAAATTAGGTATAGCAGTTAATCAGAGAGGAGTTTATTAGCAAGACAAAGGTCTCACTGGTGGTTGTACTTGCTAATTGAGCCCTATCTGTACACCTCGTGTGTGCTTTTACCACACACCTATATGCATTTATTAATGTACATTTTGTTGAGGAACTGTAGGTCTGAAAATGAAAACAAAGGGAAAACAGCTGAATTTCCTAAAGGGTATCAAGAAAATTAGGTAGGAGTGGAACACTGACTAATACACTTCCTGGCCCTAGTGTAAATCCAAGAGCAACTCCATTACTAGAATTGTTTAAGGTTTTTCATCTAAACCTCCCCACATATTGCTTTTCCTGGCCTGCTGTGAACAGTAAAGCAGCAATATTTGTCACAGGATAGTTGAGTGCTTATATATTATCAAAGGTCTGTCTTTTGTGACATACAGAGAAACCTACAGCTTAGACACCTCCCACAGCTGCCTCACTTTCCTTCACCAACCACTTTAACGTGTCACTAATGTACCCAGCACAATTTGGTTTCTCCTTTATTTGAAATGGCTGTGGCCTCTAGTCAAATAATTTAGCCTGGTCTCCTGCATAGTCACTTAGGGATCACTACAATACAAAGCTCATTTGTTAAATTATGGACTCATAGTCAGTTTGTAGGGTCCCAGCTGATTTTTTCATCGCTACAAAAAGGAAGATGTATGTTATTAACAACTTTTACATAATTTGCCTTGGTTTGGGTTTTTGTCCTATATCTGAAATACCAAGAAAGATGCCACTATTTTTCTCAATTGCTTTTAAATTCTGCCACTTGAAACACAGCAGAATTTTGTACACAATTTTATATCACCTTGTCTGAAGGCTTAGTTTCTTTCTGAACAGATTTAATAATGTCATTTAAAAAACACCTCACAAGATAGATTATATTAAAGCCACATCACCTTGAGAACATCAAGTCTAAGGCAAATCTCTGATCCTATCTGCCCTTTATTGCATCTCTAGAAACTCTGTTGTCTGAGAGATACACTGTCCAGTGCTAACAAGAAAGATAAATAACTAAAATAGCAATTATTTTACTTCACTAACTCTATGATCTATAATCTTTAGCATTAACATGCAAAGTACATTAGGAATTATCATTATAACTATTCTGTTTAAAACAGATATAGCTGCCTATTTTGCTATGTAAAACACATAACACGTTGACTACGCTGTTCTCTCACCTCACATCAAGATATGCTACAGGTGATTTATATTTGTCCAAATGAAATGGATACACTCATACATTCTCAGTGGAAAGTTACTAGTTGCACAATTGCTATGTGTGTGTATATATGTAGATATATAGAGATATACACATACATATATAAATATATATATATAAAATATATGCAGATGGAGGGAGACTAATACAACATGGGGACTTGGAATGAGCAGTTTAATTCCATGAATTATGGATGAATAGATGACTTAAGGGACAGCATGGGTTATGTGTGCAAAAAAACCTATGAACAAAAACCCAGACTTATCCCAACTCTCATGTTGTATTTATGCTGCCTTTAGCTGTCCCCTCATAACACAATTATATAATTTGAAGATATGCATCATTGTTTACTGACTCATTTTTAGCTGTCTATGTGTCAGTAGGTCACCAGTAGTGGAAAGGGAATTCCACAGGGAAAGCACAGAATTCTGCATTACTGTGCTTTCAGTGGGACAAGCTCTTCGGGAAAGCTTCATCCACCCTTTGAACACTACACTCCTCCTCTGCATCAGCAAATGACTGTATTCGGTGACTCGGGGCTAAAATGAATGTAGTCTAAAGACAGCCTGTGTGCATGTCCACGCACACCCCCCTGCCTGGGACTGTGCACTAAGAGCATGTCTGGTGGACTGTGGTGGTGAATTCAGTACAAACAAGCTGTGCTGTTACTGCATTTCAGACAGAACCCTCCTGTAAAATCATATTTGCCCCATAACATACTCTGTCTCTTTAATTTACCACCAAGTTACTTCTTTATGATTTTCTTTCTTTTTTAAAAATTCAAGCAAAGAGGAAAATATTTTATTTGATTTTAAAGATACTTGATTGAGCTACTTTTCCAATTAAATGTTCCTTTGGGCCCTAGTTGCTGAATTGCTTGCTGTTTCTGAGGTGTAAATAAACGTTTTGATTTATGATGTGGTTGCAAAGAAACTTGTAATTTATTTGTGAAATGCTCAAATAAAGGATGTATGGGCTTTTATCTTTTGTCTGGGTGTAGACCTTCCTCAACACAATACAGCAGTAACAGAGGACTCCAAAAAAAAAACCTTGACACTGCTAAAGAGCTGGAATAGCCTGTGCTAAATACCAGAAACTCCCCCATTGCTCTAAGTAAAAGAGATAAATTGCAGCCTGTCACCACCATGCCATGGTCACAGAATGAGCATCTGAAGGCTAGGGAGGCAAAGTTTGACCACACAAGAAAGCAGTAGTAGATTATTCAGTATCTACTCAGGTACCTGCAATGATTTGCCATCTAAAGCCCCACTTTCACTCCAGAATTACACTGAGCCAAAGCTGGGTCAGATGTCCCCAAGCTGGTCTGTCTGCAGGAGCTTTAATGGATTTTTGTTCCATGTCCTTTCTGCTTCACCTGGCCACCTTCCCCACCTAGCACCATCAGCTCAGCTTGTACAGAACTGGCAGCCAGAAAAAGTGAACTTTGCAAAAAAAAAAAGCAGAAACAGGCTGAACAAATGTCAATCAGCAAGGACCAACCTGGGACGCTACAGGACTGCAGTTCTCTCATGGCCAACAACAACATGACTTTTAACAGCTAGTGCTGCCATAGTCTGTGGTCATGTCTGATGTGTTCCCTCCTCCTCTGCTTAACTCCTCAAGATGTGTATGCAGATGTGCTCTACTTCTTGCCCTGATTCAGAAAATCTCATTGCAAAATTTAAAGTTCTTACTGCCTTCAGAGCCCAAACTGCCCTGGGCCAGGTTGCCCCAAAAAGCTCGCACTGCTTTACTGCCCTTCGGTACCAGAGGCTGCAGATTTCATTGCTGAGCCTCATTGTGTCAGCATGCTGCATTCCCAGCAGCGGAACTGAAGGTTTGTAAAATACTATTTTCTTTTTTCACTGAGCTCTCATAATCTGAAGGAAAAGGCAGTGATGTGTGCTTTTCTGTGCTGTCAGCTGGTCCCAGGCATTGCAGAAGGGCCCAGTAGGTGAAATAAATCAATAATAATTCTGGCCCAGAATCCAGGGCAGATGAAAGAATGGAAGGTTAGGCAGAATGAGCATCCTGCAGGAAATGTGCACCAGAGCATTGTGGCCTTATTGCCTCTTAGCCAGGGAATTCTTTTTCCAGCACAAAGCCATAGCCTGTTGGCTTCCTGAAATTCCTGCAAGCTGTTTTTTAGATCTTCTAGGAAGTTATCGAAAGTGACAGTGACACATAAAGATAGAACACCCCTGAAAATAGCCTTCTACTACCTCTGAGAGGAAGGTGGGGGAGGGATGGCAGCATTTGAAGGAAACATTTGAACACAGCCACAGCAGCTTGATTTCACAGAGACCCGCCTCCAGCTTTTGCCTATTGCCTGTGCTTGATCAGACTTTGAAACTAACAGGGGCTTTTTTTATGTGGTCTGCAATAAGTAGAGGATGAAACTTACGGTGTAATTGAGCAAAAGGTCATTACCTGAAAGCCACAGCAAAGAAGCGTCACCTCCTTTGGTCTCAGTTGAGATCATTGTCCTAAACTAACGCTGTGCTTTGTATCTTAAAGCAGGTATTTGAAGCAATACAAAGTTAAATCATAAGCAAGGAAATGTTAACAGAGAGAGAAAATGCTGAATGGTCTTTAGCTGGGTAGAAGTTTTCTGTTGCCCTTTCAACCTTCTTCTGTCTCATCTAACACCACACATCCTGGATTGCAGTCTACTATTACTCAGTAACTTTGCACAGTTCAGTCCAGTTGCATTTTTTTCTCCAGCAACAGTAAATCAGAACAGTCATTTTTGGCTTCAGTACAAACTTCTTACCTGCAGAAACAAAGCAAAGGTCGTTGCTCCTGCTGTAAAACTACGGGATGCTCTTCCTCAACCATCACGCCCCTGGCCGGACTCTGCTCATCCACCTCCCAGCGCCTGGTGACCTTCCCCGCTCCTGTGGTTACAGCAGCAAGTAAGTTACTCTAGTCCACTACACTTCAACGTTATATGACAATATATTTTATTACTTACGACTCATTTTGCAGCTCACTGTTTCCACATGCGGTTGTGGGATACTCACCATTATTGCTGTGGCTGGATGTACTTTTTGTGACTAACTGTCCAAAACAAGAAAAGCAAAAGCATGGCATGCTGAGAAAACAGAATGTGAAATACAGCAAGCAATTAATTAATTAAAAATGTCCAGCTAACAGTGTTCTCCATACAGTTACAATCCTGGAATAACTGAGTTAGGAAGGGGGATCATAGGCTGTTTATAAACAGCTTTTTATGGTACATTTAAAGAAAAACAAAAACCCCAAACTCTCACAATGTTATCTTTTCAAATTGACCATGTGTATTTTTAACAGAAGGAAAATGAAACAGTAGTAGACAGTGCTTATGGACTGGATTAAATCTCCATGTCATTAACAGGGTTTTTAAATTTTACCTTTTATAAATATGTCCATTGTTATTTACACCTGTTACCTTGCTTCATGCCAACAGCCACTTGGGAACAAATCTTACATGATGCTAATTTTGCCATTCCAGTTACCTTGCCAACTTCACCCCTTCTGTAACTGATCTGCGGGGGCCAGTGGTGAGATAACGAGTCTGCACTGGGAAATGACAGCAAATCAAGTAGTGCCTCTTTGTACACAAATAAATAGTCACATCAGCTGCGTCTCATTCTTTGTGCTATTTGATCAGCTGCAGTAAAGCTACAGTGCTGTAAGACACCTTCCAAGTAGCCATAAAACAGGGATTACAACCTGCCTTGGGGTTACAGGATGTATTATTGACTTGGCTGGTCCCAAGGGAGTTAACCTTTGGTGGGATTTGAACTCCTAGTTTCCACTGGAATCACTAAAAAGCCAGAAGCCGAAGAGTGGAAACTTCCTTCCCCCCCTAAAATCATTATATAACTATAAACCATTTTTAAAAAATCATCATTAGATAATACACAATAAAAATTTTCCTGTATTTCCAAGGTAACTTAATCATCATCTTTCATATTGAGCAAAACCTCTACAGCACAGGTGGCCCAATTATAATAACAGATACTCAGCCTTTCATATATCAGATTGCTGAAAAGAAAAACAACAAAACTGGGGATATTTAATTTATATGGAGATCATAGAGAACATGATAGAGTCCATAGATAAAGCCAAGTAGAAGCAATATATTGTAGTAAAGATTGAGGCCTTTTGGTGCAATAAAATTCACATGTGCAAGCTGTATTAGCTACATCATCTAAGAACTAGACCAGTGTTGGAAAGGCCAGTGCCTGGCAAGTTCTGCCATTGTTACTAATGGCAAAAACTGCGTTAACCCATAGGAAAATGGCTTGGCTCTTGGATCCTGCACAACAAAGTTAAAACAATAATGGCTCTAGAGAGATATCCTTTGAGCTGGGCAAAAACCCCTACATGCTCAGCCCTGCCAAGGACTTAGCGCAGCTGCTCGCCATCACACTGGCAGAGCTCATGCAGGATTTCAACCAACGTGTACCCACTGAGCTGCATCCTCTTGTGCCTTTATTTCCATCAGACCACAAGGCGCCCTCTTCTCACTTCCTCTCAGCAACAGGACAGAACTGCAATACAAAAATGGGAATACAGAAGCAGTCAGAGAGCACAGTTCAAAATGATCCTGGCAGCAGAGCCTCCTGGCCAGCACAGCCGCCTTCACACGCTGACCAAAGAGCCAGGGTGCAGAGGCTACTCATGCCAGGACCTCCAGCAAGCACTGGCCTGAGAACTGAACCCCCTTCCCAGAGCAGGGACTAGTGCCTGGGCCACCTGGGCACAGGGCCAGGGAGGTTTGGTAGCCCTGTGGTCACCTCGCAGCTGAGCAATTGTCAGACCTGCCCCAGCCTCCTGCCAGGCACCATACCTTTGATCACCCCCCATGTGCATGTCAGGCTTCAGGTAGTGCTGGGCTGCCAGGCAGCATTTGTACAGCATGAGCAGGTTCCCCCCATCAGCAAATGAAACAACAGTGTTACCTGGAAGGCATTTGTTTGTTTGTTTGTTCCCAGCTCCACCCTGCCTTAATTTTCACTCTAATCTGGTTTCTGTGCCATTGACATTCAGTCATCATCCTTGCGCTGATGCTCTATCTTGGCACCTTATTAAAAAGCCATCAGGGGTTACTCTTTTATCAGTGATGTGATAAACCTACTTTTTAGTTTTTCTGTCATCATTTACAAAACTTGGGGGCTGCAGTACTTTTTCCACAATCTTAACTTCTGCTCCTCAGCGCTGTGTAGTTTGTTCTTTAGCAAATGAGCAACGATTACCTGAAGTGAATGAAAACATGTGCTGTACACCACTCTGTCTGCTGGGTTTGAGTGGTTGCAGCCCAAGGCTCACTTACTTCGGTTCATTCTTTCTTCAGTTTTAAACAAAAGTCCTCTTGCTACTGCAGTTGTTCTTCATCTCTTGTCCTGCTTAGACTAAACAAGAGAGGGAGGCAGCATGTGCATTTAAATGCCATTATTTAGTGAAGGTGTAACTCATAACAAAGACAGATACATGGATATAATGCATTTATTGTTCAAATCGAAGTATTCATATATGTGTGTGTATCAATAAATATAAGCAGCTAAGGTGATGAGTTTTATTATCTCCCCCAAAAAAAATAAAATAATAGGTTATTTTTATAATTAGTTATTAAAGAGTGAATACTCATTAAAAGCTCAGTTCACTGGGAAAAAAAAATAGTACAATGCAATTAAACTGCACTACAGACTAATTAATATGGGAATTGGGGCAATTAGAATACCTTTAAAGAGACAGAAGAGGGGACAGTAGGCAGCACAGGCTTGTACCAGTCATCTTCATTAGCCTAGCAAATGAATTTTCTGCTACTTTAGGATTTTACTGAGTGTTCTATTTTTTTGTTTTAGTTTCAAAGGAAATCTGGGGAGTGAAATGTTTTCTAATGTGGGTCTTCACAAAGTCTATCTTTAAAAAAAAAAGATAATAGATTCATATATTACTTACCCCATAACACAGTCAACTCTCACTTTGTTTCTGTAGACTCATTCTTGGCACTTTGCATCTTTCCTTTAGGCAAATAAATTTGAAATACCATTAGACTTAGGAGTATAAAATTCTCAGCCTGCTTAGCTCTTCAGTCATGTATCATGTTTTCCCTATGGGAGATCCCTGTTAGTTTGTTCTTCTCAAGGGCCTCTTACAAGTTGTCCAGTTTCTTATGGGTCAGGCATTTACCATTAATAAACTAGACTTCCATGAAAAACATTTTGCTACCTTTCTCATACTAGAGATGAAGGAAGGGTGTCGAATCTCTAAGGAAACACCACTGAAGGAGCCTCTTACCCTCCTTTTTTTCTTTCCTTTTTTTTTTTCCAAAGCGTTCAATCCAAAACTTAACCTGTCTAGAAATAGGATTTCAAATGAGTCAAAAGTGTGAAAACTTGACACTCACTTTTGATAATATAAGCATTACACAAACAGTTAAGTAACAGAAGGCCCTGTGGCAGAGATTTGCTAGAAAGTTGTTCATACCCAAACTCAGGATGGGTTTCAGACTAAAAACCAGAGTAAATTTTGATGATATCATTGGTGCTCATGAGCTGTTTCCCTGGAATCTAGGTCTTGTTTTACACATTTTGGTGGGAATTTCACCAGCCAGCATAGTCCAATTTCTGCCCTTTGGAGGTCAGTCTTTCATTTCATAACATGATGTTACTATTCTGCCCAGACATAAAGCATGGGTTAAAGACATTTTGAGGATCTGATATTTGACTGACCAAAGATTTTGGGAGTCCAGCTGGCTGACTATCGCTTTACACCTTGTATGTATTTATACAACTGGTGCATTTATACCAAAGTATTAGAGTACAAATCAGATTAGCTTCGATTCACTAATATTTTCATCCCAGTTTGGAGAGTTGTAAATTACTCTGCAGGATGACAAACACTGATCTGACTGTTCGATCATTGTGTTATATAGCTGTGTTATTGAAGCAAAAGTCATTCACTTGAGAGCAAAACTCATTCATCAGAGACAGATGTCACTAGTCTACCACAATGGGCTTCTTTCAAGCCCTCCATTCTATTTCATTATTTCTCTGTTAACAAATAAATAAAAATCTCCATTTGTTTATGGCTGTAAGAGATGAAAGGACTCTCTGTTTTTTAAGTCAATGTTGTGTAGTGCTGATGGAGTCTGGTAACAGTTGAATCCTGGCTCAGACTTCTGTTCTGTTTTCCTTATTAACATTTTGCTTGGCTGGCCCTGCCAAAGTCTCCTGGACATTTTTGAACTCGGTGAATTGTTGCAAATATTGCAACGTCCAAGTGTGAAATGAACTGCATGGAAACTCCTGGGAACCTGCTAACAATGTATTAACAATAAGCTCAAGTTCACAGGAAATAACAGGCTCCTGTTAATTAGGGAACGTGTTCTTAAATTGACACTCAATTATCACTGTGTATTTTAGAATCACTTTTGCACCTTATCCAAGAACTACCACGAGCCTTGAAAGCCTGTTTACTAATTTAAAACTAGTCTTCACAGCCCAAGACATAAATGAAAATGTGAAGAACTGGAGTATACAAATAACTTGGCATTTTAAAAGAATTCTAGAAAAACCTCGATTATTTGATGAAATTTTGGTTTAGTTAAATGTGAATTGAGATGATGCTTTTATATAAGCCAGGTGCTTAATCTTAGTAACTGCCTCTAAAGTATTATAATCATGTAAGAAAGATAAGGTTAAAAAAAAAAAAAAGAAAGAAAGAAAATAAAGAAAAAAGAAATTAGGCCGAACAAAGAAAATGCTAACCAGTATTCCAGAAAACCTTTCTTGCAAGAGTGGAATACCTTACACATTTAATAATTATAGTCAACATTTTTAGACTAGGAAGGTAAAACTTAATGTCTAAAAGTATATTAAAAGCGTTACATGTTCTAAACCACTATCTGCATTATAAATAAATCTATATTATCAGTAGCCTAATATAAAATTCAGAGACATCTATACTAATTTATTTGCCCAAGAATGATGTGCAGCCCTAAAAAAAACCCCCATCTCTTACTTATATATGGGAGCTCTGAAGAAACACATTTTCTGGGTTGCATTAATGCAGAACAACTCTCTTTTCCACTCTGGAGAAGTTTAATGTGCCCATCGTGGCCACTTTAGGTTCACCTTCACAACACATGCGCAGCCCTGCAGTCCCCTGCAAGGCAGCATATTTGCCTATAAGAAGCTGTTCTTACAGAGGAGAAGGAATCTGCTGAAATTCGGTGGCCTCTCCATCCTGCTGCCACATGGATAGACCCAAGTCTGTGAATGAGCGACTCCCAGGAGACCAGCAGAGCACTGCGCCTGTGGACAAGTCTGAACTGCTTATAGCGTCTGAGTAAATCAATCAGCCAGACAGTGGTTCATTCATTATAGTCCATGGGTCTGTCACTTCTGCAAGTCTTATCCAGCTACAGCTTAGTGTTTTTTTTTCTGTCCACTTGATAGCTTTGTCACCCAAACTCAGCTGGCTTTTTCAGAGCTCATTTGTACTTTTTATAATTCCTCCACCCTGAGCCAAACTGTCTTTGAATAATGGTTAATGATTAATATCCTATTAACCATGAGCTTAGTCCTGACTCTTTAACTACTTTGACATAGGATGGTGTATTTTCATTTTATGATCCTACTAGACAAATTTAACTTCTGACTTGTATCTAGAAGCTTCAATATTGACTTGTCTTTCTAGACACAAGGAGCTCTACTTAATCTTAAGTCCTATCATTCACATCCTTCAGGACAGAGACACGAAATTATTTCAAGTAACAAGCATTCCTAAAGATGGGCAGGTGAGAGAGACCATTTGCAACCACATGACTGAGTGAATAATGTTGAATACTTGATGGCTAAATTATTGCCTCTCGTATGCTACACAGAATAATCTTTGTCTGAAAATATTTTCCGCTTTTATAGAGATTGCTCAAATAACAACTGAGTGGTATGCATACACACACCATATATAAATGTATATACACCATATATGTATGATTTATTCCAAGTTAAGCTTCTAAGAAAAAAGCAGAAAAGCCAGATAATAGGTCCAGGTAATTTCCTTCATAAACAGGCAGGTTAAATTATAAATATATGCTGTTCTTTATCACGCCCCAAAATATTATTGAAAATAACATCTGGGCTATTACTCAGGGTGTTTTCTTCTATCCCAGCAAAAAACTATACCAGTGTATTAACAATGCAAGAAATGCTGAAACTGCACTTCAAATAAAGTCTTTCCTTCATCACAACCCGGAACAGTTGCTAACAAGGAGCTCCTATGGCTATCGAACACTGGGATAATCTGGAAGAGTTCTCCTCTGCTGATGTTAGGCCTTTGGTACAGGTATTGCACACAGAAATGTACATGTTCATGTGTGAGAGAGAAGAAATCTGTTTTCCTTTGCTTCTGAGAGGAAGACTTTTTAATAAATACTGCTTCACCTCTGTCAACTTACACTTACCCACAGGTAACAGTGAATGTTTGCAAATGCCACATTCTGTATAACATAAGAAATTCTGGCTTACAGATATAATAAACCAGGAATAGTTTTAAGGACATGATTTTCACTTTTTAAGAAACGTAAAGGGCTGTATTTGAGAGTGCAATTACTCCTACAACAAAGACATCTTTCATTCAATAATGACTATCAATGTGTAATTTGGAATTTACAAGATAAAAATATATAGTGCTTGACCTCTAGAGTTATGTTCATCAGGGACTTTTATTCTGCTGGGCACAGGAAAGATCTAGAAACACATATACCAATAGACTGCGCATTTTGCCTGATACATTCCTCTTTGATTTTTCTTTCCCTAATCTTCTTGGACTTCGCCCTCTCCCCTCACAAGTGATACTCTGATAATTCTTTCCTGCTTTCTTGTTAGCATTTTGGAACCATGTTCTCTCCTGAATCTGCATTCGAGCAAGTCACACTGACACCAACACCAGATTTATGAGGGGAAAATGTGTTCACGTTACTGCTAATTACCATTAGTTGACATTGTTTCCAGTGTTAAATAATTTGCATTATCATCCCTGCCTTGCTTCATGCTTTATCTCTTACCTCTATTACTCATCCTTTGTTAACTTCCATCTCCACCACATTTCTGGGTTATGTCTTTGATGGACCAAGTGATTATTTTTCAGTCAATGATCCAATTTACACATAAAATATCTCCAAAATCATTCACAATTGCCTTCATTTCAAATAGCTTAATCTGTCAATTCTGGATGGTGTTTTCTAATGGAGCATCTCATTTTCTCCTTTCTTCTCACTTCTTTGCAGTCACACCAATTGTAACCTAACAATAAATGAGATAGATTGATTAAATGGTTGAGTTATGCATGAAACAGCCCCAACTAGGAAAACATTTAATGGTAGTTAAATATTATACTGTTGTATATACTACCTAAAAAATGAGCATGACTAACACAGCAGTCAGAGCCCTTTGAAAATGCCTTTATGGGCAAAATTGTGCCCGTTTACTGACATATATTTTCTAATGCTGCTTTTAATTACATCTATCTGATTACTTCTCTTACAAGGAGTCCAGGTTGAGCACATAAATTATTGAGGATATTATCTGCTGTAGGTGTATAAATGTCCTGTATAATAGTAGGGAGGAAAGGTCTGTATTGAAACTTAATAGCTTTTATTACACCATGTGACATAATTGGGAAAACAGACAAGCTTTTGAACACATAGGAACTTTGCTAAGTATCAGTGAAGAAAGATTTCATAGCAAGTCCAAAAGAATGACCACTTCTTACTCACCTGTGTCAGCTGGTCAGATAATATTATAAACCTTTCCTGTCTCATATCCTTCTACTTTTGAAAGCATTATAAACCTTTCCTGCCTCGTATCCTTCTATTTTTGAAACCATTATAAAACTTTCCTGCCTCGTGCCCTTCTATGTTTGAAACCATTGCTACATCTGAAGCATATCCAATGAAGAAAAGTAGGTATCTGACGAACAGACTTCACTTGGGTTGTGTCTGTTTATGTCAAACTCAAAAGGAACTAAAGGAAATTAAACAGCTTCTACTCACATATCATCTTGCCCTTGGAAATCTTTAATTCTTTTCTGCAGAATAGAACAGCTCTGGCAAGTAACATCTCCCCCAAAATTGCCATAAATTGGTGATGAGGGCACACTGCTGCAAAATGTGAGACACCAGGTGCTTATATACTGCCAGATACAGAAAGAAATGCAGTGTTTATTTTCTCCCTTCGAAGGACCCTGCCGTTCATCCACTGGGCATCTTTTATACTGTTTGTTCTACAGGTAGGCTCTGAGAACATCAGCTCTTGCTCAGCCTTGCCAAGAATGAAGGCCTTCCAGACATGTCTTATAAACAACCAAATAAAATAAAAAAACCTGTGGGTACTTGAGGAATTTTACCCTAGAAAGAGGTGGGAGCTACAGGCTGAGAAGTATCTGTCTTTACTGCAAGTTTGGAATCGTGTATAATTAGCATGAAAATTTAACATCACTTTCCACGAATATGCACAAGATCACAGAGAATTATCCTCTATGGAACTCTACTTCTAAGTGCAAGTGGTATTGAGTTTGAGGTATGAATTATCAAGAATAAGCTCATTATCTTTTACTTGCTATTTCTTGCAGTAATGCTGCCACCATCCTTCCTTGTGCATTTCACCAAGTCTAGAATTTTGATTTGCATTTATTTGATCAGTTGAAGTGATTGAACCATAGTTAAAGTAGAGAACTTAATGTGAGAAATATGGGGAGGAAGAACCAAGGTCCAAAATAAATTCCACTTTGCAAATTCACATGCTAATTGAAATTGGGGGAAAAGGCCATATTCTTATTCTCAAGGGTTCAATTGGGAACAAGATTGGGCTGCAGGTAGAATTTAATTACTATGTGGCTTTAAATGGTTATTGCTTGAAAGGCTGGTGCCAGGATCACAGTTAGGTTCCTACTTTACATTTAAAAAAAAAAAAAGCTAAACAAAAACCACCACCAAAAAACCAAACCACACACAAAAAAAGAAACAACACATAAAGGATTACAGTAATTTCTGTAAAGTGCATACATTTAGTAGCAAAAAGCTTTTGTTGTACATAGTTACTATAATTTAGTCTGTGTCATTACTTGAATGTAGCCATCGCAGCTGTTTTTGCTGTGGCCTTGGCTTTTCTAATTTAAATACCTTTGCTGGAAATTTAATTTGTCGGGGTAAAAATATAATATTTGCAAAATACACAGTATTCTGATCAAAGTGATAACAACGCCAAAGCTTTCCAAGTTCCAATCATACTCAGCATTTGTGTTCTTTTGTTTTAAGTGTAGAAACATAATGAAATAATTCTATAACATAAAGCTTGATGAAAGCAGCAATTAAAAAGGAATCGATCTGATACATTCTGTTCTTCACATTACCATGCTCTGTAAAATGTATATCTCCATCTCCAATGCTAAAGCTTCCATTTCCCATCTTGATTAGGCAAATATTGAAAACAATAATCATTTTTCACTAAAGTGAGCCTTTAATATGGAGTAGAAAGAGTGCACTATGGATATTATATTTTCCACAGAAGACTGGCTTTCACATTAGTGTTTGCTATTAGCGTATTTCATGTCACTCCATCATACTGTCTTTCACTCAAATCCTACATTTGTTGGAGCAGATGGAAAGTTAGTTTAAATTAATTGAAAGCATGCTGTGCACAGCTTGTGGTACCAAGAACACACGAAGAAGAAAGGGAGATACATCAATTTCCTTTCAAACATACCTAAAACTGTGAGAAGAGATCTCTTCAGAAACCATCAAGATATTATGCTGCTTTTTCTCTCTCTTTTTTTTTTTTTTTCCTACTTGAGAAAGCTATATTGCTTTGATTTTAACAAGAGGAGGAGGTAGTGAAATCGGCTGGATACACACCATTTGAAAAATAAATTCTGCCTGGGATGGATCATAAGAAAATGACACAGACAAAGCCAGTACTTACTGCTTTGTTTCCGTGGTCTTATCTACAGTTCTTAGAAATATTGACAAGTCTGAAGGCTAATTACCTCCTCACCTAATTAATACTGCTTCCTGTATCTGGATTCTCAGCTTTTCTTCTGTCACGACTGAAAAGACAATTGTTCTGGGAAATGACAGTCAAAAATACAATTAATGCCTACATTGTTTGATTACCTGAAACTAAGATGCACAAACTCAGTACAGGGCCATTCTTCGGTACCTTTACAGTTAAAACCAGCTTCAAAACTATCACAGTATAAATAGTTTAATGAACAGTGGCATTTTGATGAAGCAAAAATGGGAAGTTTTATTAATTTATTAATTTTGTCCTTAAACAAACAAACAAACAAACAGACAAAACCTCTCCAAGTATTTGTTTCACAGTGGTGTAAAAGCAAGAGTGGAAAGGAGCAGGAATTGGGAGGGGAAATGTTCAAAGATGGATGGTATCTGATGCTGTGCTCTGCTAAGAAGGCTCCAGTGGGGCAGATGGGAGGAAGGGTTGTATTTAAATGTCTGGCCCAGGCCAAGGTGAGACCCTCTGGGAACAAACAGGAGTTGTTGCTTCTTGTAACACAACTGAACATGCAGAAATCAATGAGGAAAAACAGATTCTGGAGTACAAGGGTGGGAAAATCAGGCAGAAAACAAGAAATCTGCCACACGTCTGTTGATCTTGATAGGGAGCAGATGCAGAGTCAAGCCTTAGAAGTGATGGAAAGAAAGTGCCATGTCCCAAAGGGCCTGAAAGTAAAACTTGCTGCAAATCAGAAATGTGCTGAAATTTGCTGGACTGAGAAAGACCTCAAGGGTCCTGCACGAAAATAGCAGAAAGGTGAGAGATCTGTCATTTTAATCTGTCTTGCTGAGTTTTCTCTGTTTCAAGTGTTGCTCTGTTCTGGTTTGCATTCAGATAAAAGCTGGCTTTTCAGGTTTAGATCCCTTTCGCTAACCTTAGTGTCTCTTTCTCTTTGGTGTCTCAACACTGGCCACAGTTTCCTTTGCTTCTCAAGAAAGGTCAAAAGGGAAGAAGAGGGGGGAAAACATTTTTTGTATTTGGTCTTTCTGTCTTGAAGAATTCCAGTGTTGAAGTAGAACAAAATTAATACATATTGGTCATAGAAAAGTAAAAAATTTCTCTGGAAAAGTTCAAATAAACCAAATACTTCCCATATTTTTGCCCAAATTAGTAAGGTTATTTTACATTTACCTTTGGGGAAAAAGTTATTTTATATTAAGGCATTTTTCCCTCTCCATTCTGACTGTAACTGTTGAACCTGGGTTGCTGAGGGCCTTATTTCTTCAGTCAGTGAACACATCTGACCATCTCTACTGCTTGCAGATCAAACACAACTCTAGCAACTGCAAGTGAAAAAGATAAAATAGTGTAAACCTTTCCCAATCCTACCTGTCTGGCTTTATCTTCCTTCTTTCAAGAGTCTTCAGACATGGCAGCTGAGTCTGTCTTCCTTTTTCATGATCTGGTGACATCACGTAACCTCCCCAAATGTTTACTTCTTGTATTTGATATCCCTGAAATTCAAGTGTAAGACTTTACAACTGGTTTTGCCTCATTTACTTTAGTTTTTCCACAACTATCTCTATATCTACATTTGCTCTTCCCAATACTTTTATTTAAATTCTTTCATTATTTTTATCTGCTTTCAATTTTGTCCTTTGAACAGCGGTGCCTGCAACATCGTACAGATCTTTTTGTGGCCACCTGAGACACCATTTCTTCCTCTGCTCTTAAAAAGCCTCATCCCAATCTGTATCGCAAGTCTTTCCTTGTCCTATTTAATTCACAGCAAAATTATCCTTCTTCCTGCATGCCAGGCTCCTTGCTTCATAAGCAAGTTGCATAAGCAGAGTGCAAGGAAAAATTTTGCTCTGAGATTGTAACTTCTCTTGAGCACATGACAGGTGTCCTAATTCATATTAAGAAAGCTCTTTGGAAATTCAGAGGATTGTGCAGGTAATCATTGTTTGATTAATAATTTACAATACCAACAGGACAGAAATGAAAATTGGAGAATGACAATCTCAAAGCAGCTGTATGCCTGTCAAATATGTAAATTTTTTACCATTTCTCCTCTGTTGGGACACCGCTTAACCCCATACTAAGTTGCCTTTCTAGAACATAACCCTACAACATTCATGAATAATTAGATAGTCATAAAGAAACAAGGAACGAGTGAGAATTAACTTCCCACCTCCTAGCGTCACTTGAAGATTAATTTGCCTGAAAACTAATTAGCTGATGTATCACAAGCACAAAACCACAAATGAAATTAAAAATAAAATAAAATAAAACCCCTAAACCTTTAACCAGAATTTTCCATTTCTGAATCTACACAAGCTTAGTGCCTCTGTAAAAAGCTAGAAGATTAAATCCCCCCAAAGCGTATTTTTTTTCTGAAGAGTAAATGAAACCATGATGCAGCTAGGATTAAATCCTTCAGCCCTTTCACTGACATCTGCAAGAACAGTAAACGTTGTTACATGAAACTCCTTTCTGAAGATAAAAGTATGATCTAGTTTTGAGATGACAGGGGCTGAGATGGCTGCAGGCATGTGGAGCCGTGTCACTGGCTTTGCCACTTAGTGTCAGCCACAGCTTCACAGCAACCAAGTCATTAGTTAGTGCCAGTTATTGAGAAAAATAAGCAAAATCAGCAGTTGTAGTGCAGAGCCAATGACGTCATTAGCACCTCAGTTTGGAGGCAATTCTTTCCCCACCAGGGAAGAGAAAATGAGGCAACTGGGAAGTTCCCTGCATAGGATTTTTTCCTAGGGCTATGAGCAGTGCTGGGCACAGGTGCCAAATTTGATGAAAGTTGAAAGGAAAAGAAGATGATTAGAATCCAATACACTAATTAGGAGAATAAGAGTTTTATGGCTGGCTGAGGGTTTTATTAGTTATTGGGGGGTAAGCCAAGACTAACAATCTGAGATAGACTCTAGTTGAGCAGTGGTGAATGATTCTGACATGTCTCACATCTCACCCAGGACACTCAGAGCTCAGCTGAAGGTTCAGAATCTGCTTCCCCATACAGGAGTCACTTAAAGGAATCAAAGAGAACACAGGCCCTTTACAAGTTCAGAGATATGAAAAGAAATTTTGACATTTCAATTTTTTCAATGAACTCTTCCATATCAGCCTCATAAAATCATACAAAACACTCTAAAGCAGGCAAGTCAACTGTATAAAAATGTTATGGTGATATTGAGTATTAACTGGGAATATTTTTTTTTCCAGAGGAAGAGTGAGGTATGTTTTCATACTAAGGTTTTAAATATGAATTCATCATAAGATCACCACCAGATCTTTTTATAAGAAAATCCCTGTAATATCCTGTATTGATGCAAATAACTAATGTCAACTACCCACAAAAAAAGGAAATTGTCTTTCCTTGAACAGTTCAAAAATACAAGGAATCCAGAGCTTCCCTATGCTGTGTTTGTCTAATGGTTAAAAATCCTTATTTTACTCCTAATTTCTCTATGTTTAACTAGCAGTTAGTTCGTGTTATCACCTTTGTTAGCAAAAGCACGTTTTCGTACCTGCTGTGCTTTTCCCACACTAAAATATTTCTACATGGTAAATGAATTTGTTGTCAGTCATCTTTACATGCTACTTATCAACTTTGTCTCCAGTTCTCAACAATCATTTTAGGGCCTGTTTGTTGTGCTGTCTCTAAACTTGCCGTAAACCTAAAGAAACAACACAGACAGCAGAACTAAACTGGGTTCTTCGGTATTAATCTCAACAGTGCTGAATTCCAGGGAAAATCCAGCTCCATCAAAGGTAGAAATGACCACTTTTAATTTCACAACAAAAAATATGTGTCTATGTAAATATGACTTTATTGTGGTCAAGTGCAGCCAAGCCATGAAATTCAACAAAATTGAGAGTATGGAAAACCTATGAGCAAACAAGCTTGGTATTAGTATTTTATATGTTTGCTGTTGGTTTTATTTTTCTCTGGAGTTATTAGGAGAACATATAATGTATTTAATTGCCTTTTGGTGAAATGTTAACAGCTGGAAACACAGGGAGAAAACCACCATCTTGCAGCAAGTTGGCAGCTGACAATTCACCAGTGGTCCATGGAGTGAAATTTTGGAACCTCTATTCTGTACAATTGCTGCAATATATTAGCTCCATAGTCATATGAGGTCTTTTCAGCAGAGGAGAGGCTATTGATGAAATTCAACGTCACAACTATGGTAAGGTGAATGAGGTAAATGCTTCTGCCTTATCCAAAGAGATCTGAGGTTTCAAGTCTTGTAAAATTTCGCAGTTGCCAGGGTAACAGGTTTGCATTTATAATTGCTCCTGAGAACCCGGGAGATGGTACAATATGCAATCATCTTCCACTGCCTCCATAAACCATCTAGTTCTAGATACACATGACTGCAAAATCAGTGGTACTTCATGCCATATACAGTAAGAATTTTCACATTAAATATCCCTGAGTAAAGTCAAGAACAAATGTTCAATTAGGTTGTCCTTCTCTTTTCTGATGCCAGCTCTGCACAAATGATTCGCCTTTCTCTTTAAAAAAAAAATCCAGAAGTTTAGCACGTATTCCCTGGTGTGTGGGGGGTTCAAACATTATGAGCTTTGTCTGCATATTATGTTAATTGAATCTACCTCATCTTTATGAAATGTACCACACACATCCACAGATAGGTGCAATTAGCAATTTTAAATTTGCTTTTTAAAAAGAGAAAAATATAACAACATAAAGGAGGAAAGACTGCTGTGAAACTGTTACTAATGAAACAAAGGTGAGACAACTAGAACAGGAAAATATCATACAACTATATTTACCTACTTCTTTGAAGGCAGTTACCTTCCTGTTTTTCCTCAGGAAAATAACAGCAAGTTACTATCAATGAGTTTGTTACATCTGAACAAGCTGACAAATTAATGGACAGAGGTAAGCTTTTCTCTTTTTGCAGATGAAGTTTTTTTAAATTTTTTTAATTGTTTTTTTCCTACTCCTACATATCATTGAATTCCTGCAAACATAGTGTGTTCTTGAGGACTTTAACAAATATTCTCCATAGACATTTTCTCTCTTTGAACCTCACAATTATGTTCCTTTAAACAGGTAGCTGAACATTACAAAGATCATAATAAATAAAGGATCATATTAAAAAAAAAAATCACCTCTTCCCATTTTGTTTCTGTCAGCCTAAAAAAGTACAAATAATAAAAAGCGGATGACTGTCAGAGCAATGGGCACTTCAGCATGTTGGTATTAACTAAATTTCATCATCAAGCTGAAAAGTAAAGGGTACAAAGCATGAGATCCTATGAATTACCTCTAGCCATTTTGGAAGGAGAAAAGAACAACAGGTGATTGAGCATCCAGTCAGAACTTCTTGAAGCCTATAAGAGCTCACTCATAAATTACCTGCAAAACAAAACTTACCAGCAAACAATAGTAGCTAATAGTTTGAGTATTCAAAGTACCTAATCGGATTAAGGTCTGTCTTCGGACCTGCCACCTCTAACTAACTTATGTATTAAACATTATTCTAGTTTTGTTATTAAATAGTAGCTTTTTTCTTAAAAAAATCTCAAGCAATTCATGCACAGAGGGAGGGAGAGGGAAAATAAAATTGTTTAATATATTATTCATTAGAAATTATTCTAGCAGCTTTATATTCAGCCTAGTAGCATATTTGCTTCAGGCAGAGTTAACCTTCACCATGTCTTTCCAAATTAGGTGTGATAGAATAACTTTTCTAATATTTTCAATACAGTCCTGTACAGTAAATGCAAATGAAAATGGTGCAGTGCTGCACAAGGAACTATATAAAAATCCAACATAAGGAAACAAGGCTCAAGCACTTATCTTCCAGGAACAGAGACTAATCTTTGAAGGAATTAGCTCAGGCCATTGCTGTCAGGGTGCTCTGCTGCTGAGTTACATCAGTAACAATAACTCATTTTTTAATGGCTGGAAACCTACATTGTAGTTCTGCACTAAAGTCTATCCTAAAATTTATTAAGGACGTTTCAGTATGTTGGAGCTATATATCTGGATGAGATCTCATCTTCATTAGCTCTCAGGAGGTATAGCTGCAGGAGAGCATCGATGCTAAACCCTCAGAGCTCTGGTAGACCCACTACACATGTTCACTTACCTTGCCCAGGGTCCTAGTCCTGCCACTCATGTTGGTGTCTAATTTCAGATCTCAGATGCTCAGTGGACGTGTTCAGGCCTTACAGGAATAAGGTCTATCCCACCACTGTTAAAAGACAGTTCATGTTTACAAATGAACATTTAAAAAACCTAAACCAAACCAAAACCACTTCACTTTACTGAAGTGCTCAGAAAAGGATCACAAACCCTAAGTACTTCTAGGTGAGACGGTGCAAGCTTATTAAAAAGAGATGGTACATGTTTGCAGAAGCAGGAGACATTAAAGGACTCAGGAAGGCTCTTCTAGTTGTTACATTCAAAAACCTGCTATGGGCAAAAAAGGAAAACCACAAAAATGCAATAATTTATTACCATTCCAATTGAAGCCAAGCAAAAGATGTTACTAGCCCAGTTAAAATGTTACCTGCACAACAACACAAGTTATTTGATTAAAGGAGAAAGGAGGATGCAATTAAAATCATAACACATAGAGCATGCTGTCTCACATCTGTCCCTGCTATTTGAGGTTTCTGCCCCTCGGGGGTCACCAGCCATGCATGCCTCAGGGAGATTTTAGTGTTGAGGTGTGATCTTAGCACCCTGTGATCCTGCCAGGTCAGTGTCAGTGCTGTCTCACGTTTGGCTTATGATAATTTTGATTTTATTGCCTGCCAACATTTTTCCTGCCTGACGATCAGCAATTTTACATTATATTTCAATTTTTCATTATACTTCAATTTTTCATGCACTGGAGGAGCTTGCTACACTTTTACCACATGTGTATCACTCAACATTACCAGATATGCTGAAGATACATATTAAATCACAGAATTCAATGGAACAAGACCAAATAACTACAAGGATGAAGGTTAACTGAACAAGACCCATCATTAAGCAATAAACACGTAACCTTTATTTTTTGCTACTAGACTTCAATCACACAACTGCTCTGCAGCAAAGGCAAGTGAGAGGAGTCAACAAAATTCCTTGGGCTCAAATGAAGCAACGTGGCATACAGTCTGTCACGACTGGTGATAACACCATATATAACAGGCTACAAGGATACACAGGGTGGTACTACCAGCCTCTTTGGTTCAATTTGTCTGTCTATATCTTAGACTACAAGGTCCAGGGTCCCCCTCCCTGGCCACCCTGTGCATGGATTTGGCCTCAGCAAGAGGCCTGTAAAAGACTGAAGGTCGGGGGTGTCCGCCACTACAGACCCTGACCGACAAAAGCAAACTGCAGTTTGCAAATGGCCTAGCCCACCTAATTTTCCATAGTCTCTGATTCTAGGCATGCTAATGACAAAACATTCCTTCCAGTTTTAATAATGCCATTTTGACATTCGTACCTGACTCGGGTAGAGGAAGTCTGGGGATAACTTTATCACAAAGCAACAGATGGCAGTTAATGATGGAGATCAGACTCTGGGTTCAGGGTGAATGAAATGTGGTGTTTCCTAACAGTGATTAATGAGGTAAAATGCATCTAATTTGCAGATGCTGCAAACAGAGTGGCTAACATTCTAGCCTGACAGAGGGTAAGCACCACCGCAAGCAGCCTGGTCTCTACCTCCAACCATAGTATCTAGAGGGATTAAGAGGACGATTTACTTATTTCTACATTTAGTCTGATAACTCGCTATGTATGCTACTGTCCACTGCAGTTACAGAGTTTACACGTGTTGGTACGTGCATTAGTCTGCTTTGGTTTATTGAAGGATGTATAATTACAGGCAGAAATGGTATTTTCAGCATCTACCTGCCAGCACTTAAACATTTAAGCCACAGAATCTCACGACTTGCTCAACATGTTAGCTCTGTTTTCCAGTGAACATGGATAATCAGAGAACTGTTGTTAGAAGCTTTTCTATGCCTCTATTCCTTTTCATAAGAGTATCTGAGAGGCATTCAGCCCAGCTTTAACTTCAGACAACCAAAAACCAAGAATCAAATCTAAGCTAATTATCTAGCCTTCCTTTGCAGTCAGTGTGAGTCACTTCATATAATTTATTTTAGAAGAGGACAAATTACCCTTTTGAGTGGCCAGTTTCCTACTGTTGACTATGTTAGACCTGCTGCCCAGCTTATTGATGGCTATAGCAGAATTATTTCCAGAAGAATTATATCTATTACTGCAAAATGTTAGATCATTGCTCTCTGCATCCCTTACCACCTGCTGCAGCACAGGAAATCTCTTTTGCATTGTGTATATACTTTGTGGACAGAATTCTGTGTACTGTTTAAGCTCTCGTGTTAATGTTGGCAACCAAGTACTATACACTTAATGATACTAATCAGAAGATTTTCTGCCTAGCTGGGAATCACAAGTGAACCAGACCCCAATTTCTGCTGCTGTAAATATTGTCTGCCCTGACACTCAGCCAGTGGGAAGACAGAAGGGCAGGAAAACCTGAGCTTTATCACAGCCAAACTAGACACAATTACAGACCAAGTACCAAAATAATCATAGCTAAGCACAATTCAAGACATTGAACTAACAAACATCAATACTGTAAAACTAGATTGAAAAACATCTGAAATATTTGTAGCTCTTGAGTTCCTTGAATATCTTGAAAGGCCTCATGACATCACCTAATCTCATCTATCCAACAATATGTTTGCCATCAAACCCCCTCACTGGTCTGTTTGTCTCTTTCATGGGCGAAAAGAAAAAAAAAATCACTAGTTTTTACTGCTTTTTTGTCAAAGATAGTGCAATCTCCTATGTTTGGGTGAGATTATCAGGCAGATTATGCTTTTTGAAAGACTAATTTTTCAGAATAGCGTTCTGGAGTAAAGTTTCTCTGGTGTCTCCCTAAAGCAGTAAAGGGTTAGCTCAAGCAGGGCTGAGCCCAAAGTTTATTTATCACAGCCCACTGAATAAGCTTGTTGGGCCCTGCACTAACAGCAATTTGGATAATCCACACCTATAGCTCACACGTGGAAAACTGTCCCCCCTCCATATTTCTTTTTATTATGTCACTGTGCACAATTTTGGTGGAAAAGCATCCTCTTTCCATTATTAAGCATTTATGCATATTTACAGATGTATATTTTTTAAAAAAGATAACAGCTGTGTCCTGTGTTTATTTTCTTGAAAGCTTCCAGACAAAATTCTCTGTGCCAGTCTTTCTGGTTTGAAACTGGAGATGCCCAATGCTTGGAGCCCCCTGCTCCGAAGCCTTGCTCAGTGTCTCGGTACCAATGCCTGCAGTTGGTGATGATACGGAGCTCGCATACTCCAGTTTCTTCAGAACTCACAATTATTTCACTATCTGAGGGTTCCAAAGCTGGAGAACTGATGTCTTCATTTTATTCATCTGTTTTTGCAAGATCAATACTGCTTTTGCTCCTCTCAATATGATACGATGCAATCGTTAAATACATTTAAAAACCTGCAATGTATCTTTGAATCTTCTTCCAGAAGCTGTGTTTTCTGTATGTTTATCCTGATTTCTTTAGAGGATACTTGTTATGCATGACTGATTAATAGGCCCCAAGCTATACTCAACCTGCTACCCACAGTAAATTGTTCTTTCTGTTGTCTGTGTCATTTTCTTTAAAATATCAAGCTGTTTTATAATTAACGAGTCCCTTGAAGGTCTTGTTTCAGTAAACAATCATTTCTTCCACTGTGTGAAGTTCTTTGTAATAAACAATTTAACAGCATATATTATTTTTCTTGTCTCCAGAACTAACCTTTTATGAAAGACCCACAAAGGCAAAACCTGCAATGTGATCCTGACTATTCGTACAGATTCAAAACTTCAGCATGGGTTGAGTAGCTCAGTGCTAGATCTGTTCTTAATCTGCATATTGTGTGAGTTATGGGAGATAAATTGCTCACAGTAGTGTTTAGACGCTTTCATATGTCACTCAGAAGATGGCTGAAGAGTTACTTATCTCCAGCAGCTTTATCCTTAATTACCTTTCTCTCTGATAATTCCAAATTTGGGATTCAATGCACAGTGAAAATCTCCTGTATTAATTAGAGATTGTAACTTTGTTATACAATGTGTTTTCTACGATAAATGGCTTTTCCTTGAATACCGAATGTTTTGTGAAAATAGCAATATCTTTGATAGTCTTGCAATTCTGTCAGAAACTTTTTCCGATTTACAACACTGCAGAACATAGTACAGTAACACTGGGGCTTATGCATGACTACATGTGTATTTTTTTCAGTCACTGATAGCATTGATTATAACTTAATTTTTCTATAAAAAAAGGGGAATTAAGGGGCTTTTTTTTTTACATTTTAAATGCACTTTAATAAAAGCGCCTGCTTAAAGTGAAAAAATAACAAAAAAAAATGTGCAAAATTAGGAAATCAGATCAATTTCAAATCCTACAACAGTGTCTATCAAACAGTTTTTTAATCACTGTTTTAATGAGCTATACTTTGGCAGCAAGCTTAAATTTTAAATATTTGATTATAAGAGTTCTTTGATTTTGTTGAGTTTGAATACCAGGATTTTTTTTTTTTTTTTTAGATGCTACTTTCAGTACTAGTTTAGACAGATTCTTTAGCTGATATAGGATGTCATAGTTCTTCTGAATTACTGGAGGTATAGCAATTTATGTTAGATACAAATTTGCCCCAAAGACATCATTTTTTTCACATTTAAGAGCTTTCGTTAGGAAAAACATACGAGATATTGCAATCCTCACATCAGTATTTTTTCAAATTACTTTGTATACTTACCGGTCTTCATCTATCACTGCCACATACTTAATGTATTTTATACCAGTGACTATATTCTTTGTTGACGTAATTCCGTTATAAAATTTGGCACTTGCTATGTTTTGACTTTCTTCTATTACATTAAGCAACCTACTAATCTGTGGCCTACTTCAATGTAAATATACACAAGACAAATAGTTGAATTCCAGGTGTATGCTTTCCATATTCAAAGAGATAACACAGAACTATGTTTATATTACTGTGTTCAAAAATATCCTTCAAAGACCACACATGAACGCTCCATCACTTGCAAAATTATTTTGTTCAGTTCATCCTCCTCTGCCTTCACAACTCTGATTTTTACAGTGATGTGCTGAATTTTCATTCACCCAGCATCCTTCAGTTTGCTATAGTTAGATAGAGAGGTGGTTTTTATAAACTGTTGATTCCACTTCAGACTTGCCTGTTAGCAATGCCTGTGGAGCATCCTCATTCCTCATATCAGGATTCACTACTTTAGAGAACCCTGCCACCCCTGGTTCAAGTTCCTAATAAAGTCAAAACATTCTCACAAACAGCCTGAAGGCTTTCTGCAATGTCTTTGAGATGAGAATTAAGAGGGTGATGAGAATTAACTTGCCCAAAGCCCCCTGATAATGTTGCCTAGTGACACAGGTACTGTGCAGAGCGTAACAGTGTAAAAGGGCAGACTGGGTCTTGATGCCGTCAAATCCTGCCCCTGCTCCAGATTTCAGTTACTTTATTTTATTCTCCCATCATTCCAAACTCATTACATGGATATGAAGATAAATTTGCACCTAATTTCCTTAAAAGCTTATCCACTCAGTTCTCTGGCCTTTTTTATTACAGCTTCTTTTTGTTGATAATACAGTAGCCTTTTCATAAATTCCCTAGTCTATAACCAGCATCTGAAAGCATATGCAATACTATAATATACTCATCTCTGATCATCTGGTATATATTTTAGCAGCTGTTGAACACATCCAATAGAACAATGGGGTTTTGTTTTCTCCCTGCCAGGAGTTACATACTGATATTCCTCCTCTCCATACCTTCAATGACACCCAGTTTTTCACTGCATTCCTGTGTAACGTGTACCTTTTTTTTTTTTTTTTTGTGAACCAAAGCACATTAGAATTTTTATCCACTTTCTGTCTCCACCAGAAGATGCTACAGCAGTTGCCCCCAAGGGTACAAGTTGCTCCAGCTACATGAAAGTCTTTGCTACTCTCCCATTATTCAGTAACCAGACCTCATTCCTTCAGGTATTTTTGCCTTTAGAGCCATAACCTCACAATTCATATCTGTGCCCATAGTGTGACATTCTGTCATCAATCCTTTATCATTTCCTTTTTGATTTGCAGGTTGGTTCCCTGCCTTGTTTTTCACCAGAGGGATTTAGTAGAATTCGACATGTACAAAGAAGGACACCGAGTACAGAGGTGCGGATCATCTTCTGTGCTGATAACGATCCAGAAAGGTGGGGCTCCTCAGTTTAGTGATACAGGATGTCTGACGGTACACAGAAATGCAGATGGTTCAGGGAAGCTCAATGGAAATCAGTTGCTCCTTCTGGAACCCCAAGAAGCAGAGAGAACCCAAGCAAACAAGCTGCTCAGGCCAGAAACGTCACCTTGCCCTGGACAGCAGGTCCCCACCACTGGGGATGGGCCACTTGCTGTGTGGCTGTGCAGGCAGAGCACAGCTTTGAGGAGACATCATGGTCCTCTGGTTCAGCCCAACAGCACCTCCAGCCTCTCCCTTTGGCCTCGCTAGGTGACACGCTGCAACCTTCACACTGTTTACTTCACATTCCTGCTCTCCCTAGAAAGGAACAGCTCTTCTTGCAAACTCCAGCACAAATCCACAGTGGGAAGAGGATGCTTGAGACTTCATCTCTGTGACTTGTGACCTGCACTCAACTCTGCTCAGTGCCCTATTCCACCTGCCATACAGCCTATTCCTAAACACACAGACTTTTGCCACAACATCTTTCCTGCCTGTGCTCATCCCAAATTAACCACCTTTCCTAAAACCCCACCATAACCACTCTTGATCTTTCAGTGGGGTTCATCCCTCCCAGCCACAAAAGGGCACATTATTAGCATGATAAAAATGTCCCTGCAAATAAGCCAGAAGCATCATGCAAATGCAAGAGCAGAGTTCAGGCGATGTGGGCCTCCCAAAGCTGTTTGAGCATCTCTTGTTAGAAGATGTATGATGCATATTTCAAAAGTAAATTTGGGTTAATGCTACTAGATGCTCCTCTACACTGCTTACAGTAAAACCATGTGTGATGTGTAAGCAGAACAGAAACACTTGGCATAACTAAATTAACCCCTTCTGCATTCAAACAAAGATCAATAGGATACTATGGATGAGAGACTAAGTGGGTCATTTCTGTACATTACTTTTCTCTTCCAAGACCTTTTGAAGGTTATCCCCCGCCCTCGCTTTTTTTTTTAAAATAGGCATTTCTGAAGATACAGAGCATATTCACTCTAAGCCTCAGTGAGCAAGTGGCCTTTAACTGATAAATGTAGTGTACTGTAAGTGACAAAAAGGAGAACAGCAAAGATCTTAGAATCCTTCATAACTATTAAAAAGAACCCAACCAACCAAGAAAAAAAGAAAGAAAAACAAACATCAGCAGCTATGTTTTAGAAGACTGTCTACTGCACCTACATGAAACAGTTTGGAAAACAGAAAGCAGCTATTTACTTCACCTTGCTTAGAAAATGGGTCATTAAACAAAAAAGAAAAATCAAACCAAACTCCATCCAAATCAATAGTTTAGTGTTCTTAGTGTAAGAACAAAGCACAATTTCAGTGGTCAATTCACTAGAATGTATTTGAGTTGCAAATACACCAGTTACAGAATGAGTTTCTTTCTTTGAAGCACGGAGAGCCAAATCCCTTATCACAGAGTGTTATATCACATAAGAGATGAGGACTTAAAAGTGTCTGTGCTCTGATGCCGAGTTCGTTGGCAGCTGTCTTCCAACCAGAACATTAGAGGAGATCTGTAACAACATCCTGCCAAAGAAGGGTTGCACCAGCTGTCCAGTGCTAAGCTGCACTGAATTTGTCTTTCAGTGACTAAACTACAATTCAGGAAGACTGGGATTCCATGTGCGGTCACTGCCATGAACTACAGCCAGTATCCCAAATAAAACCTATTCCTACATCAGTTAGAGTCTTAGCACTGTCATAAGCAACTATCAATTTTAGTATGTCTATATACATATTTATTTATAAAATACACATATATACAGGCATATGCATCATACCTTGATGTTCTGGCAGAAGGAATTCCCAGTGTTAGTATTTTTTAGCAACTTCATGCAGTAAAACTTCCTTTTTCTGCTTAAGACAAAAAAAAAAGAGGGAGAGACAGTAAGACTATAAACTAAAAATGACCTAAAAACATACCAGTGATTTAAATCAAAAGATCCACTTCTTATTACTCTTTGACACTTTAGGTCTTTTTTCTTTTGCACCCCCCTCCTTTTTATTTTTCACCTTTGTTCTGAGTTTCTTTGTTCTCTTTTAATTATAATCCTGCAAAGCCTGGGCATCTCTGTCTATTCTGCTCCAGTCATTCCTTGAATACTAACTAAGCGAGGAGAGGAAGCAGTTTCTTCCATATGCTCTCAAATGCTAATATCAGAAGTGCTGAATCAAATGCCAGTCATGCCACAGCAGTCACTCTGAGCCAAAATGGGATGATTAACTCAGATCCCATAAGCAGACTCGCTTTCAAAGAAGAGGGAAGGCCACAGAAGAATAAGAAGGGCAAATACCATACCTAACTCCACAAAGGAGTGAAAAGGAAGATACGGACAACTGCAGATGAGCTAGTTTAACTTCAATGCCCAGAAAAATACTAGAACAAATTATTAGAGAATTGATTTATCAGTGACAAAAAATGGCTGGCATTTTTCACGAATCTGTCCTGTCAAACTTGTCTGGTTTCCACCTCTGGCAAGGTAACTTGCTGAATGGATAAAGCAGGATATGTCATACGTCTTAAATTTAGTAAGGCTTCTGATCAATAATTCGTGCACAGCAGCATAGATTATTGCACGGGTTGTTGAAGGGTTTATGCTGCAGATTCTGCTTGATGTGCTCCTGGATGTGCCACTGTCTGGCATTCCAGGTGCCACCTTCACTGGGCTGATCTTCAGCAGATGCCTACAGGTAGAGAAAGTTCCTCAGGGAAGAGAGCTGCAGGGGAATTACATTACAGTTACTGCACCCAGCTCTTCTGGGGCCAGGGACAGCCCAGCTGTGTGTTCCCATCCAGCATCCAGGTACTGTAAGGAGTGAGGACATGAGCTGAATAAACCCGCTCCAAGAGCTCTCATATGTTAAGTGGGCTGGAAAGGGCTTGTCTGGGCATAAACTGTAAAAACTATGCAGAGTTAGAAAGGTACCTAAGAAGCACTTCGGAAAAAAAGGTTATCAGTGAGCTAATAACCAATAACAAAGTTTATCAAATCTGTTAAAAAGACAAATGCAAATAGCTTCAGTTTGGAAGGAAAATTCAAACACACAAATTCAACATTAGAAGAAGTTGAGTAAGTGGGATAAATTCAGGAAAGGATGACAGACAGGGCCACAAACAGAACAATTCCATATTGTGCTATAGTTTTCAATTCTCAGGTCAATGCTTCGATGGGATCTGGAACCATGTTCTTTACCTGCACACCCTCAGTCATCGCAGCTTCTATTTATGGATCATTTACTAACGAAAATGTAACTGCTGGCTGCCAGGATACGATCACAGGTGAACAGTAGTCTTGAGAATCTGGAGTTTTGGACTTTCTTTTCTGAAGGAGCGATAATGGGGAATTCAGCACTTTAGCCCTTGGTTGTCCCTATTTAATGAAACACTTCTCCCATAATCCCAGAAAAATGTGCTTTTCTTCTGTGATGAGTGAAATATCTATTATAGAGGCTATGGAGGGATAGATTAAAAATTAATAAATGCTTGGTTAGGTATACCATGTTGAAAGTTATGCCACAAGAACTACCTCAGTACTCTATCATCAGGTTTCAACTGTTGTTTTATAGCTGGTCGTAAACTATTCGAGGCAGGGACCAATTCACGATCTGATGTCGCTATGTCTATCACTGTGGAACACCGCCCATGACTAGCACATTAAGTTGTTACTCCAATACAAAACAGTAAAATAACTATAATAATTTGTCTACCAAAATGCTCTCAGCTATTAGAGAGAAAAGCTGATACAATACAAAACTGATGAAACTAAACGAGGTATTTTTGTAATCACCTTGCTTCTACAACTCTTACAGATTAAGCTCAGTACTGCCATATTTAATTCCCAACATCAAAAGGAAAAACTAAGATCCCTAATATTGATATCATTGTAACAAAACAAATTGCTCACTCAATCTTATTAAAGTTCTTCAAACTATTCTCAAAGTTAAACTGAGTAGGGCTGTTGTGCTGAGAGGGGAATTTGACCTGCAGCACGGGATGATGCCAGCATATTTATACATTCATTTCCAGAGTGGAGCAGGTTTTGTGATTTGTAAGCTTTTTATTCCCCATAAAGATGCAACTTAATGTGCCTCTGTAATGCTTTTCACTTAACATATACTGAGATAGCTTGGAGTGTATCTAAAATATTACCTAATCATTTCCAAGTTCTTATTCCACTCCCTGCTCTTGGCATTTAGCAAATGGTATTTTTGTTCATGTAAGTCACATTCTTCCCAACTACTGAATCTTTTCACAAAAATCAAATGAATCTTATACAAAAATCAGATTCTTAGTATGAATATGTCCAATTTGATTGAAATTTTTTATCACTTTAGGCTGATATGGCAAGTCACTGAAATACAACTGAAATGTCAATTGAAATGTATGGTAAAGTGATTAGGAAGAAACTTTTAGCATTTGTTACAGATTAATATGTTAATTACAGCACGTACTTTTGAAAAAGATGAAGTATCACCAGAGTAAATTTATTTTTAACCAGCTTTATCCCTCACACTTCATAAATTAACCAGCAGAATACATAATGGAGAAGAATTCAGACACTGAGATTGCTAGAAATTATGCAAAACTCCAAAGCATACAAGGTTGCAATACAGATAATGTCTTTGCTTTAAAATAAGCACTTCATCAAAGAGAATTATGCTTCCTCTGAAATATCTATTTTTATAGATTTCTTGCAGGTATCTCTAAAATACTGTGCCACAATGGCAATGCCAAAACTGATCGATATTTTAAACTCTGTTTTTGTCATGTAACATATTTAAGAGTAAATGTTGATGCTAAGCATAACAATGCAACACCCATCTGACATTAAAAAATTACTGTGAGAATTTGTGCACTTGTAAAAATAACAAAAGCCTACAATGTAATGCAGTGCTGAATCTTTAAACAGAACAGTGCTTGTCGTGAGATGTCGATGGCTCCGTGAATTCTCATTCATTCTGGAATTTGTATCTATATGCAAGTTGAAAAAAAACCTTCAGAAACAAAGTCTAAAACAATAGCCATAATGAGGACTGGGAGTTTTGCCATGGGTTTCAGAAGAAGTCTGAGCTATTTTCAGAAAGTTATATGGATTCAATGGCCACTAAAGTCAGCAGAAGTTTTTCCCTTCATTGCAGTGGGTTTGGAGATAGGCTCTTGCAGAACACGAGATGGGAACCATTTGCAGCCCAAAGCCTGATCCTCTTCAAAAGCCCAGATTTTGCATATCTCTGTATAGTTTGTCTGCTGCATCATCAAAACATGATCTTCATGCTGACATTCTCCTTGGGATAAACCAGTAGAGATATAGGAAATACCAACCATTGTGTAATTTATAGAGCAACTAATGTAATTTACATTAAACCTGATGTTGTATGGTGTTTGGTTAACTCATGTTCTGGGCAACTTTCCAAATATTTTGAGCATGACAAATAATTTCCTTCTGGTATAAGTCATTATTTTTATAATTAAAAAAAAAAAGTGAAATGCTAAAGTACAGGTCCACCTGTCAAGAAAAATCCTATCTCGATAGATATGTATGAGCATTCTGGGTAACAAAATAACAGCAAATTCCAAATTCAAACCTGTGATTGCAATTGTTCTAGTAAAGAATGATGCCTCTACCATTTTGAGGACTTAGAAGACTGTTTGTAACCTTTTTGTGGAAAGCCCTGTATTAGATTCCCTGTAAAAGATTAATTCTACTTTATTTTGGGAACAAACCTGTGATCAAAACTTACAGGTTTGATATCTGAAGAAATGCCAAGATGATGAGACCAGATGGGAATATCATCTTACTCCTGTTCAGGGATCTGTTCCCCAGCAAAACACCAGAGCAATCAAAATCAGTGATCTGAGTTCTAAGATACCAGCAGGCCACCCCTCTCTCTCAATAAGGTCTTCCTTATGTGAAGGGTGTACACTGTCAGTAATTTTTTTAAATTCTGCTGACTGTTTGTTAGACCTCTGGTCTGAATCAGGATCTCTTTGCCCTCTGTGTTGTTTCTGAACATATAACAACATGTCACGAATTAACAAAACAGAAGAATTTTTCTCCATTTTGCAAAATAAGGAGAAAAGAAAGCCCGAGATAAATTCTGCCTCACCTTGGCTGTTTCTGTTAAAGATGTAGGAAGATGTATCATATTGGTGATAAATTCATGTTATTGTGATCACAATTCAAGAGGTGCAATTACAATTCATTAGAGCATTGCTAGACCATCACGAAAGAGATGACATCTGACTTAATATTCATTAAATTAACAGGAAAGAGTCTCAGAAGCTTCAAAAACTTTGGTTCGGGCTTACACGAGTCCTACCGATGGCACTCCCCCCTTTGGTACATCTCCCTAATGCTTTGCTTTTCTGCAAATAGCCGATTTGTAACACGCTGCTCTCACAAATGATCTATATCCTCTTTGGACCTCTGCAAGGCTGACAAGCAAATCTGTTCTTGGCCACTTCAGCTGCAGCCTCTGGGGTTTCAAATTGCTGAATAACTTTCAGCGTATCTGGAAAACCATTGAAGATGAATCCCCTTAGCTTATTGCAAGCGTATCAGGAGGTATTCATTCTTAAAGTCTATAAACCTAATGGTTTTCTCAGACATCCAGGTAGTCTCTACTGTGCCTGTAGGAATTGAGACGTATGTTGGTCATTCCCAACAGTTGGTCCTTTCATAAAGTGTTATGAGAAAATCCAAGTCGCTCTGTGTGGAACTAAGTGAGGCCAGGCAGGTTGTTAAGAAGTAGAACTGCCAAATGCAGTTGGAAGAGAAACTGTTATATCTTCATTAAAACATATTTTCAGCTTTCATTTCCAACTCAGTCATGTGTTCAAGGAGCCTTTGACTGATTCTCAACTTCCATTGAAAGCAGGCAAAACTAACAAACAACTTCCACGAGTTGCTTATATCCTCATAGATTTTTAATTGAAATGCAACTCCCACAGCACCTCATTAGTTCATCGAATGTTGTATTAGTTTAATTTACTGAAGGGGTTTTTTTTTGCACCTGCCTCACAAATTTACCCCATTAAGCATGTGTAGATTATCAGATAACTGCTCAATTAAACTAAACTATTGTTCAAATTGAGTATTTCATTATATTAACAAGGTAAAAAGGTACTTGCATGTATTAGCAAACAAGGCTTGTTTCATTAAAACATATTTCCACATTAAACTGTGGCACTGAGATGCTTCAGCCTGCTAAAGTCAATAGAAAATACTCCAAACAGCTCCAATGGCCCTTGGATAAATTTTTAAATTAGGTGACGTTTCTTTAAGGTTATGTCTCTAAGAGAAGCTTATTAAAGAATGGATTCATATTAACTTGGTAACCTTTATCTTTGCCTGGTTTCCTATACCCAAAGCTCCATAGATGCACTCAAAATTCAAAGTACAACTCATCAAAACTGAAGAGTTTTGCCCTGTTTCATTTCTTGGGTTTTGTTTGAAACTTAGCCTCACTTTGTAGACTTTAATGAACCTTTTGGTTCAAAGTCAAACTCAGGCTGACTCATACATTACGCGCTTCAGCTGGAATATCTCAAAGTGCGCTATTCTTGGCAACAAGGAAAGCTCATTTTCCTGCAGAAAAGTGGGAAAGTGGTAGGGAGTACAATTTAAATTATGGTAGATTTTTTTTATTCTCTGATGGTTAAATTCTGTCATCCTCATTCACACTGAACAGTGGTTTAATTTGAACTTAGCCAAGTGATTCAATGGGGAAGCATTTGCAAGTAAAATATTATTCTATACCATTACTGTATTGCAGCAAGTTCAAGAAGCCTCATCATAAACAGCTCCCCACTACACTAATTTCAGTCCCAGAGAGTTTTAGAAAAAGACAATAGCTGAACAAAGAGATTAGATGTTTGCATCATCATTGCACAACATGCAAGCCCACTCTGCTCCTCTTCTGTGTTAAACTAAGCTCACTGGCCTTGACAACAATTCCATCAGATATCTTGTCGTTATCTTACAGCTGAGTTGGAAAAAAAGCAGATAGTGCTGTTCAGCATGATATGCAGCCATCTCTGCACATCAGATGTTGACTTTGTGTAGAGACTGGGAGGACATCTGTCCTTGTGAGCATCGTTTCCTCAGTGCTGCCTCAATCCTGGTTGTGCTGTAAGGCTGGACTATATTTAATCACCATCTAATAGTACATCTGAAACCTTGCACCCTCCTTATGCAACTCTTACTTAAGCTGATGTGGTTTAATCAGCTGCCTTATTTTAAAAGGCACTTCTCTAAATCACTGCAAAGATTTTGTGTAGCCTGCTACAGTTTCATGAAGTACCACACAGCAATTATGAAACAGGAACATCCTCTTCACTGATTACCCTGTGTAATTCAGCTCTTCCAGGGAATGTAAGATACAAGGAAATATAGTAACACACCCTTGCTGTAGTTTCATTTAACTTCTCAACAAAGCAAACCTGCACTCCAACCTTTTACTTTTCAGATACTCTTGTTCTACCCAACACAAACCATAGTTGTATAGAAACAGAGATATATTGGCTAATGAGTTCACTCTAAAGAAAAGCAAACAAGAAAAGAGTATCTTTGATAAAGCAAACAAGAAATCAGTATCACAATTAAATAATAAATCTGAAAAGACACAAAATATACATAAGACCTTCATCCAGCATCATGCACTGAGTCTGACTGGTTCTTAGTAAAAACCAAAAGAGAATTCACTGGTTTGTAGAAAGGACCCTTGAGCTGCCACTCCCACTGCCGCAGCGCTTTCTGTCACGCTATTTGTTCCTGTTGCCAGGTGACCAGCATCACCAGCCAGCTTACAGCAACAGATCTCAGATCCTCTCGATTCAACAGTTTTGCTGGATTGCTGAAAATTACTTACTAGAATTACCATGTAAATTAAATATCACAAAACAGAAGTTTGCCAGTAAAATGAAAAAGAAACTGTAACGTACTGTACTACTGTAGTTAACTAAATGGAATAAGGCTTGAATAGCTCTTGCTACTTTTCCTTTGGTGAAACAAAAACATTTCCAGAATATTACCAACAGATAGCGTCCAGTTAAAGATAAGGAGGCTATTGGCATGGACAAAATTAGCAGGAATTGTCTCCCAAAAGACAGGCTGATTAAATAGCTCTCCCTCAAAGGGCAGCAGTGTAGAATTTTATCCACCTACCAGCAGGCCTCTGAATGGGCATAACTAGTTAGTGGGTTGATATAATTGAACACAATAATGTGCTACTTACAAAAAAGCCTCTCTTCTGCACTAACAGGACAACACCTACAAAGAACTTCTTCATTCAAGCAGCACGACTAGATTCTCTCCTTGACTGAATCCTTACACATCTTGTCCACAGATCTGCAACAATTCAAGTGGCTTTGAGGTTACATACGTGATGGCTTGTGGAGCTGTCCCCGAGGTAACTGCATCCTCAAACCTCTGTGGCTGAATACATTTGTTTAATATACTGCCAGTCCAAAATTATTACACAGTCATTGCAGTTTCTGTTAGCCGCTGATGATCCATGAGCATACCTGAAAGCAAGTAATTAAGAATCTCAATTAGAATTTTTATTCCTGGCAGTGAATTTCAGTATGAGTTGACAAAGGATGTGTTGCAGTGCTCAAAATAATAAAAAATAAAATAAAATATGAAGTCATTGTGAGTGAGCTAGTCAAAAATCCCTAACTGAATTTTTGAGGATGGCATTGTTGTAACTTCTACAGAAATCCCTGTTCCAACTGCTAAAAAACAAAGATGAAAAAAGAGACAGATTCAGCACTGCTAAAATGCAATTGTTACTCATAATTGTCTGTCCATGTTACCATTCTTCACCTTAGCCTTCCTCTCTATTAATCTACCTCTTCTAATCATTTTTACACTGCAAAGTCTCCAATTACACCTATCATGTATTTGTCCAGAACATAACAGTGTGAAGGCCAGATCTGTTTGTCTTCTTCTAGTAATGCAATGCAGACAATAGAAGTGAAAAGAAAGAGAATTTCATCAGGAGTGACTGCAGTACAGAACTAGTGATATAGCAACATCTCCCTCTGTACAAAAGTTACTGAAAGTACCACAGATAACATAGAAACCACCAGCAAATATTACTGCTGGAGATACTTTTTGTATATAAAGAGAATAACACCAAGGTTTTCCTTTGCCATTCAAATAAAGATGATGTTTTAACTCTGATAATATTAAGCATTAATTCAGCCACAGCTCTGATGCAAGCTTATAAGTTTTGGTTTTTTTTTTTTAAAAAAGCTTATTTTAAAAAATGCAAGATATTATTGCAGGTCACCAAAGAGAATAATATATTGAAATTCATGTACCCAAAATACATTCAAATAGTGATAGAAAAGCATTAACATAGAATCCTCCTAACTCAAGTCATTCTTTTTTACCTAGAAATAACATTTTTTCTTTGAACCCTGACTATTCCCACTGACTTAATCAGTGGGTCTTGTGGGAAAAAAGGATGAAGCCATGGCCAAGGGCCCTTCGGATTTAGAAAGAATAAAAACAGAAGAACGAGAATGTATTGTTTTAAAGCTAAAGATACTTGACAGTAAAACAGCCCTTTCTTTGCAAAAAGAAACTGAGAATTTTAAACTTATGACAACCAAGAAGAGCTTGAAAACTTATTCCCCTTGCTGCAGTTCAGCTGGCATCACAGGAACGACAGGACAGAGGGAACCAGGTCCCAACTTCTACAGCTCGAAGGAAGAATGACCTTGATTTCACTGCAGTCAAACCTAGACATGAATGTGCAAGCAGCTTCTTGCTTTCTTTTCAAAGTAACCGTAATACATGGATTTTGATGAAATCTAGGAGTTTATCCATTGAGTACTTCCTTCAGAATTCACTCACATAGCTCCTGTACTATTTCTGTGCTCTGATATCCATTATGTTTTAGGGATTTGGGTCCCAAAATGCATTTTGCAGCCTACAGTGTGAAGGCTGCCTCTAGAATCAGGTCCCCGACAAGCAAGGCCACAGAAATTCCCAAATGCAAAGCCAGCTCAGTTTCATGTTTACACATAATTAATGTCTTTTACAGATCTAGGCTTGTTTAGAGTTTCACCACACATAATATAATCTGTTAACTGCTAATTCATGGGGGGAAGGGGTGTTTGTTTTTTGATTGTTTTTCTTAAAGCAAAAGGTTTGAGCTTTAGCATGAAGTTTTTAAGGTTAATGGATCCTAACAAATTATTTTTCAAAACATTTAAGAAAACAAGCTGTTCTAGAGGTTTTGGGGATGTCAATGTCCCAAAATCTCCATTTGCATGCACTTGCTTTAAAATACTCTCACAGCCTGTGGCTCCTCAACTTGGATCACTGTTTTCCTTTTTTCTTAAGTATCTAACTTTGCTAACCTGAAGCTTAATATCAAACTTAAATAACTATTTTGGAATTAAGTGAACAGAAAAGCCTTGAAAGACAAATGCTACTTTCAAGTGTTTATAGTTTCTTTGGAGAATATTTTCTCCCACTGTCTCAAGAAAGTGCATGTGTCCAACTCCCACAGAAAAATATTGCACGAGGTTCAGTATCTTCATGATGAGATAAAGATATTTATGTACTTTCTTACAAGGATGTTTCTTTCTAACTCTTTAAGACTTCTACTACCTAGTCAATTCCTCTACATACTACCAGGAAAAAGGGTGGTGGCAAAGAGAAAAAAGTCAGGATCAGCACAAAAAAGTCAGCTGTGTAAGACTAGGAATTTCACAAAGAATTGATGGGAAGAAACAAAAAGCAACTAAATTAACATCACATTTATATTACAGTATGTTGTAAGAATGTTAGCTAGGATTTATTTTTTGTTCCACCTAAAATTATAGAGACGGCAGGAGAAAAATCACAGTCTCTGCTCTGGTCTGTGTTGAGTTATAAAACTGGACCTAAAAGATGAAAAGTCTTGCAACCAGAAGGAAGAATGGAAATTTTATTGCTGTCACTGAGACCTAAAAAGCAATGCCTGTTCCACCTTTCTACATACTTTTCTATCATCTCTTCCCAGCTGGAGTCAGAAAATGAAGGGCCACGTTTCTTGGAGACCAAACATTTCTGTCCATTTTAGTTCTTTCTAGTGTGCCACTCATCTTTACTACTGAGGCCTTTCCAGAAGCACATCTGGCCCAAAGCAGGTAATAGCGAAAATCTCATAAGAAAGCTGGGAGCTTCTTACAAGTTTTCCAGCCCAGTCTGGCAGATGCAAGAGTTTCTGATAATCATCAAAACAGCCGGATGCTTTCTGAAGCTTATCTGAGTCGAACAGAACCTCAGGCCCTTCTGAGGTTTGCCCTGCATTGGTTTGAATAGGCTTCAGACAGTCATTGTATTGGATTTTGAAAGTGATTTTATTTGTTGTGCTCACAGCAGTAGCCAACAGAGTAAGGAGGCTGCACTTCTGTGCCATATCACCCATGCTCATATGTTTGCTTTTTCGGACTCTGCTGTTTGATCCTCCACAATGGATTCTACACAGATACAAAAATTACATATGACACTGGGGAATATATTCAAATGAAACAGAGGCTACTAGCAAAATTATTAAAAAGAGTACCAGGGATGGGATTTCTCCACTAAAGGCTAAACAATGTTAATTTCCTAGAAACTGGTCCAACCCTTATACTCGGTTGCTCAGCACTGCAGGCAGCACATCTGTTTGCTGCGTGAAGGGCCTGGGTTTGAGAAGGACTTGGCATTTTTCCTTGTGTGGTCAGCAGGGTGTCTAGAAACTGATGTTTCGCTTGATGCGGCAAACTACAGGGTTCCAAGAATAATGATGTCTAAAACATTATCCAGAGAATAAACAAATAAATTTAGCCCTTCTTCCCCCTTATGACAAAGCCCAATTTGTTTAATTTAGGATGGCTCTTTTATGATTTATATATTTTAGGCTGGTATCTTATCCAGGGAATAAGAAATACGAGTGTGTGTACAACTTTGTCCCTCTTCCACCAAACAGCTTTTAAACCTGTCCATCAAGTTTCAATCAAATTTGAGGGGGGAAAGGTCTTAAAGACACAAAACTCCCACAAGCTTTATGAAAAGAGGTAGCACACAGAGAAGAGAGGGGTTATATAGGTTATCCACTGAGAAAAACGTTGCACTGTGAGTCGCACCTTTATTGGACACTAGGTCATTCCCTCTTGAGGCTTTTCTCACCTCCAATGAGATAGAAACCTTGACAGTGCCATTTAAAGCACCCCAAGAATTTGCTCCAAGGGGGCTCTGATTCAACCTTTAAAGAAAGAAAGAAAGAAAGAAAAAAAAATCTTCTAGATCAATGAACCATAAACCCAAATGCAGGGAAAAGCAGGCTTCATTAACTCCTCTACCCACAGGGCTACATATTAAAGTTATTTGGACCAAATTTTTTTTCAAACAGCAATTTGAGCAATAAAGTGTGGAATGTTGGCTTTTCAGCCCCTGCCAACTCATCACTTCCCAGAGTTTCTCTTTCTCGCTTCTTGTCTGTTTACTGAAAACAGCATTGAAGTGACTGCGCCAATGGATTGAGAAGTGAATGAACTCCCGTTTCTCAACGGATGGTATCTTGGACAAAGTTTTAATCTTATAAACCTTCACTACACACCTGCAAGGCACCAATCCCTCACAAGCTCTCTTAAACACTTGGATGTTGCCCAGAAAAGTTCAGATTGATCTTTCATTATGTCAGTTCTGTCCTACAGCTACACTCTTGCTCCATCTCAAGGTATAAGTATTGAAAAATTTACACAAAATCATCAGTTCAACAGAAAGAGGATGAGTTTTACTGTGACAGGTAGTAGTATGCAGCTGGCAGCAGCCACCAGTAACCAGCAGCATGTGGCATGACTAGTTGTTGCTCATAGTTCTGGACCTTGGGCATTCTGGCTATATGTTGCAGCTTACACTACACGCATAGATAAGGCTGATAGGATTCAGCCTAACTGGTAACCTTCCCTCTCTCTCCTGTATTCCTGCTTGTACCCAGTCCTCTTTCTCTCCCGTCTTGTACGAAAACAGCCCCTTAGTCACACTAAGGAAATATTTGGTATTTCTTGGAGCAAACTGCTCTGTGACATATAGCCAGAAAGCAGTAGAGCAGCATCAGACCTGCTAATTTTAGCTGGCAAGCTAAAAAATGCTTTTTTGGCATGCCTATTCTCATTCTTAAATCAGACCTTCTAAAGGAATCATTAGAATATGGCCTTGGAGTCCAAGAAGCAGAGCACGAACTGACGCAAAGGTTGGCTGGCTATTTTGAAACTCCTCTGAGCTGCCTTGAGCACAGAGACCTCAATCAACAAGCTTTCTCTTGAAAATGACCCAAATAATAATGCAGTGATACAGCAGCCTCTCCTCAGTTTTTATCGATGCCAAAATAAATGAGAGGTAGAGGAGTTACATCATGGTGAATAAAAATGGATATTGCTTTTTTTTTTTATCCTTGTTCTCCATTCATGTGGGAGGCTGGAGCCAAAGTTCAGAGGACAAAGCTGCAATTCCTTATACTCTTTAGGGAATGCAGTTGGAAGAATAAATATAGCAGAGAATATGTATTCCCAGTCTGGAGCTGGGGTGGGTCCTGCTCTCTCTGCTCAGCAGGATGGCTGCTAATGCTTGGATAGAAGCACTTATCAGCTAAAGGAAGCCAATTGTCAGAGTTACTGACCCTCACTTAAGCAAGATGGTGCAAAATCCAGCCCTCATTCCATTTGAGCTCTGTCCTCCTCTAGTTGAGAGATGAGTTGTCAGCATAAAAGGGCGTGTACATCTTGAGAGGAAGTTCATAGTGCAAGAGCCCAGAAGGTTAAGAAGCAGCAGGCTAGATGAAGCTCAGCACCCAACCAGCAGATCAGTGCTACTTGCCATCCCATTCCAGAGCTACATTGGATCACATGGAAGGATTGGAGATTGAAAACTTGAGGTGGGATGTGATGGGAGAGGAACTGAGTAGCAGTTTGCTTGAGAAGTCTGTCTGTGTAAGTATGCATAGCACACTATGTCAGTATATGTACTGACATCCCCAGCATCTTCTATTGAGAAGTGGTTACAAGGACAGTGATGATCGTATCTGTAGAAAGTACAGGACTTGTCAACTCTCAGTGCAGTAACTGCTATTGCTCCTCCTCATATCAGATTGTGGTCACCACTTACACAAGAAGTGCATGAAATGGAAGCCAGGATATAACAGGCTTTGCAGTTCACTATCCATTCCCAAAGACCAGACAATGAAAATTAATTTTATTTTTACACTACTCTGATGCCCAGTTCCCTAGCATGGCACATGCATTAATCTCGCAAGAAGCTGATACGAAATTTGTACACTGGTGCATGAAATGGAAATGAAACAAGGCTGAAATTAATCCAGCAAAACAGGAGTCAACTCAAGGGCTTGTCGGATACATGTGAAGATGGATTTAGTGCCTTGACTCACAGAGAAACACAGATCACGTGTAATTAAAATCCGCACAAGTGAGTTTATGCCTTTCAACCCCAAAGTATCACTGTCACTAGATTCTTCACCTCTTTGAAGGGAACAAAAGGTTCACTTTGACTATGACGTACCTGGAGCTGTGGCTGTTGTGTTGAAAAGCTTGTATAACATCAGCTGCTATAAAGCACATAATTGGTTCTAAAGGTATTTAGTTTGGGTATTTTTATATGACAGTTAAAACACAACCATATTCAGTTTCTCTTTGTTATTGTCACCGAGAACACTAGGATTAGAGATCATGAGTAGATGAAAGGAATTTGTGAAGTCTTGGCAGAAGTTTTTGATACCCCACAAGGACCTGCTAGGTAACTGTTTCTGGCTGTACAAGGGACAAAAATTGCTTTTCAGGACTGAAATGGGCCCTTCAGCAGAGAGGCCCTGGAGCAGAGTCCAAGCAGTACTCCTAGCAGCAGTTAATATCAGGTGCTATATACAAATGGATCTCCCAGAAGAGTTTGTTGGCATGAAAGAAAAGTTCACTTCAGACTGACAATCATTTTTTTGTTGTGCTTTTAAAAAAATCCATCACTTTGATTTTCATAATGTATTAAGTGTGCTTTGACTTTTCACCTCTACTTCATTTGCTCTGTTTTGGGGTACCTGAACAGTCAGGGTTATCAAAAGTGGCTTTAGAAAGGGTCATGTTCAGAAACAAAATTACAAAAAGTTTTGGAGAATGATAGGCTTTACCACCTCTGTGCTATCACCACACAGCAATTTATCCATCTTCCTGTCTTATCGTAGCTCCTGAAATACATGAAGCACAGCCTAGAATTGCATTTTAGCAGCAGGTTGGAATAATAGATGCTTCAAGGAACAGTGACATTCCTGATGCGTGATGTGCTGTGCACCACAGGGAGTTGAAATCTCACTTTGTATGCCTTATAGCAAGCCATAAATTCCTGGGTTTATGTGCTGATGTAAAAACCTGTTTAACAAATCCATTGGAGCAGACTGCCTGGATCAATGTTATGACAGGCACATAGAATCCCAATAGCATTCCTATGAGAAAATATCTAAACGTCTTGATTCAGAGGTATATTTTAATTTAATATGTTCTTGAGAACATGTATTAGAATGAAGGAATTTCTGTTTCCATCTCCAGTGAGTTAGTACTGTTGTAGCCACAAAGAAGCTGAACATACACTGTTTCCATTATAGCTGCCCTGAACATAGTTTGTGAGCAGGTAGTGACACGTAACAGGACTTTCCTCAAACTCATAATGTTCTATGTAATGTTATTTCTTGTGCTGCCAGATAACAGCATATTTTTAAGAGCGGAATTCATCACTGTTCTTGGATGCTTAGAGATACAAGGAGTAAATATAGATAAAATATATTAATAGTTTTGAGAAACAACTAAGCAGGAATCATCCTGAATCATAACTAAATAGTGCACTAGAATTTTACCAAACGTACAAAGAAATAGTAGGAAAATCATCTCACTATGGTGAATATAAATATATGCATCACCGCATGCACCAAAGAGGGTCTTTGACATAAAGGTCCTCAGAAACACAGAGAAAATAGGAGGAACGTACACATAATGACAGCTATACATACCGAAAATGTACATTATGGTATCACTTGGCGGAGGAAATTCTTAAAATGTAGTTAGCGGCAGCCCAAGTATTCAGGCCTCATTCCATAAATTTTACAATTGCTTTGTGTGCATAAACTTTAACTGACAGTTGATAATCTGAAGCACTCAGGGATACTACAAAAATCATCTTTGAGTTATTCAGAGGAAATGTACATAGTATTAATTATTAATCATTCAACAACCAGCCCACAGAAACACGTTGCTTACCGAAGAACAAAAACTACTCAGATTAACTCGGTATTACAGTGGTTGCAAAAAAGTGATGGCAGTTGCAGGACAGTCCCAAATGTATGCAGAGCATCTGTGAATTAAATACATGCGCCTTTTTGCAGTTACTGCAATGAAAAACGAATGATCTTTATCTGAGTGCTCAACATTTCTCAGCTTAGACAAATCTTGAAAGCCCTGGTTTTATGGTGGATTTAGCTCTCAGGAAAGAGGCCTAGAGAGAACTTTCATCTTCATTGCAAATCCTACAAAGATGTGACCTTACCATTTATAGAGCCATGGAGCACATTAGAAGAACTACCATTCCTGCAGAAGAGGCTATGAATGCGTAATGGAACAAGCTTCACGAGGGTTAGAGTGCATGAGGTAAGAGTATTTCCTCAGAATAAATCATCTTGACCAAAAGCAATCCAAAGTTAAAAGGCACAACTTTTCTCAACCATGTGAAAGTCAGGTAGGTTTTTCTGCCTGATAGAGCGTGCACATTATTCAAACAACTTTCAGATGTATTGCATTTACTACTAGGAGATTATCCATCTATGCAAGCAGTTCCTTGTTTCAGATGTCATTTGGTTCACCACATAAAACATTAAGTGAGGCCAAGACTCAACATAGAAATTAATGTACAATCCAGAGATAATCGTGCGCTGATGGCTTGCAATGAAATCTGCTGCTAATAGAGAAATTGGTATTATCAATGAAACAAAATGCTCTCCCCAACAACATTTAACTGTTCTCCCCAACACCGACCAAGCCTGGCCTTTGCCTGACAAGAATTAAAGTCTTAAATTAATTGTCACAACATTAATCCAACTCTTTGCCCAATTACACTGTTGCTTGAATCATTAGGGTTCTGATGGACCGGAAAACTACACTGTGCAAGCCCAAAATTTCCCAACTGCAGGTTCTCAAACAGCCCAACGGGAGAGGGGAAAAAAGACATAAAAAGATTATGTATTGCAGTAATATCAGGCATTGCAGTTGGGAGGCTTTTAGCCAGCAGATCCTCTTCAGAAACAAGGACAGACAGCTACAATACACCAATTTCTTTCCTGCTTTACTGTCTTCAGGTACAGGAGACAAATCCACTTGTACAACCTGCTTAATCATTCCTGCCAATCGACCAAACAGAACAGCCAACTTCCACTGCTTTTATTTTGTGCTAATGTATTCCCATTTCCTTTGCAAAGCAATTTATTCAGCATGAACAATTTGTAGTAATATACAGTACATGTTCTGTGCTACATAAGCCTTTTCATATGTAATTAATATTTTATTAAATTTTTAACATTAAATTACTTCTCTTATGAAATAAAATATTCTATTTTCCAGTCCATGGATGCAAATCTACATATAAATAATGTAAGCAATGTTAAAATATAAACAGATATCAGTTTACTACAAAATAAATTACTTACTTCCCTAGAGAATGCTTAATCTCAATTATTACTCATGGAAAGCACACACCACTGACAAGCAAGCCAAGAACAGTCTTGTTTCCAAACAGCCAAACTACCACAAACAAATTTTGATAATTAAACTGCGCTATATACTCAGTAACTTCACCCCAGTGCTACACCTAGGAATAGAGAATTCTCAAAGCTAGACAGTTCCTTATTTAAGCTACTTCTAGGTTGTCCAAGAGAAAGACAGGCACCTTAGTAACCTCCAAGTGAATGTTGCAAATCTTGTATTTTTAGTCACTCTCAGAGCTTACAAACATCACAGCTGGTTTGACAACCAATTTCTCAACTGCAAGATTTCATAGGCTCCTGTAACATTATTGCAGATGCTTCGAACCTCAAAAATGGGCAGGATAAGGTCACACTGAGCTGACAGCTACTGCATTCACTTCTCCACATAGGCTGGTAGAAGCAGCAAACAATTTTTGGACACCTACCTTACAGGAAAATCACTCCGGAAAAAGGAATATGTGGTTTTACGCCTTCCTTACCCCAATGGGATTGAATCCCACAGGCCTACAGCCTGGAAGAGTTTTGGAACCATTGACTAAACAGGCTTTCATCTTTTTTTGATGTGCTAGAAATGCAGAAACTGGTGCAAAATCTGATCAGTATTTTAGCAGAGTGTCTCACACACCCAAACGTAAGAAAACGCTCTGACACTGTAGCATTCTGTCCAGCTGGCCAACCAACGTTGAGGGCAACTCCAACCAAGGCACAGCCCGGGTCTCCTGGTACAATAGGTGCTGTCAAAAGCTTTGCCAGCGCTCCACAGCTTATTACAGAAGTGATAAGACAACTAAACACTTCAGGATTGTGGTGGAATAAACCTGCCCTGACAGCTTCTGATGGCATTGGTTGCTTTATACTACGTGCTCAATGGGATAGAAAAAGAGAGTGTTGCCTGTCACCAAAAGAGAAAATTAGTGCAAATTCAGAACAAGTGCCAGGTCTAGGATGACTGTACACAGATGTTACCAGAGTAAACTTGAGGAAAATATGATAAAGGCTCAGCAATCAGCCATCTCCCATTGGGTGAAAATATTCAGAGTAGCTGGTTGAGTGGGAACATGTGCAAAATGAATGAATTGTGCATGGACCCCAGATGCATGAGAACATCTGTGATGATGACGCTGGCAATGAGAACAGCTTACATATTCATGCAATCATTATCATTCTTGCTTCTGTGCAGCTTCTTATAGAAGAGCTACAACTCTCATATCTAGAGTCAACAGCTCCAAGATCATCTGGATAGCCAATTAACAGCAGCATCCGCAGCTTTGTTCAAAACAAAATAAATTGCAACACAAGTAGTCAACATACTTAGCAATTCCAGCACCGCCACTTCAGAAACCTCTTGGTGGCCACCTTAGCTGCCATTTGTAATCATATTTCACTCACACTACAGTAGAAAACATTGGCCTTTAGAAGCTCCATAAGCTGTCACTATCTACATTTCTCCAAGGGCAAGACCTTGCATATTGGCGTAGCATGTTGTACAAGGTCATTTGTACTCATGTTCCAAGCTCCTCTGTGCTTCCAGAGTAGTGTTAAAGCTGTCTATGCATAAGCAAAGCAAAGTCTTTATCTTTGCAGTGGCAGCAAGTGAACTGAATTAGACTAAGAGTAAGTATCTACAGGAGGCTGGAGACGTTCAGTGCTACACAAGCTCAGGCCCCTTAGCTAAGAGCTCCAGGGAATGGGCATCATGCCCTAATGGCCATTTAAACCTGCACCACATATCAGTACAACCAATTAGAAAAAGAACAACAAACCACTGTGTGATACGGAGAGACAGCAGATCATGAAAACAGTTGTGGAGCTTGCCCAAAAATAAAATCGTCATCTCTCATATTCTTATTATAGATGTAGTTATTGCTTCTCCAAAGTTTCTTGCTTTTTGCTGCTTACTAGGACTTGTGCAGGCTGTTTAGAGCAGTGTTATTTGAATGAGATAAATAACAGAATTAACTCCATTCTTACTGTGTGTGCCTCTGCTACGTTTGTACTTTCTAATGTAAGCCGACAGGATGGTAATGAAGGTGGGGCGGGTTTCTGTCTCCACCAGGTTGAAAAAACATACCACATCACCAGCTTTTCTATGATACATATGTCCTACAGGTCCTGTGCTGTCTCTGACCAGCATCATAGTAACTGCTTAATCTTTCACCCACTCCTGTGCTCTGAACTTTTGACCGGCAAGCTCAACAGTGCTGCAGCAGCTACTGCACCTCCTAAATTAACCTTTATTTGCTCTGGCCATAACATTTTGACATATGCAACACAAAGAGGCAGCCAAGGGGACAAGCTAATAAACTGGAAAGGAAATTAAGAACTAAACATAACCTTTTAGTAAGTAAATAATTCATATAAAAGCAGAGGTATGATTCTGTCTGATGTAGAAGAATGAGTTACTAAACAAAGCCTGTGATGGAGGACAGAACGCAGATTTACTAATTTTTCTTTTTAATAACCTTCTTTCCTCCAAAACTCAATAATTGAAAACATGTGTTATGCAATTGTTTCCTTTTTCTTAAAACTATATGAGAATACATAGTCAGTGTATATATGAAAACATGCATAGAATTTTGATTTCTTATACTGGGATATAAACTGGAGTATAAGCAAAACCACATCAGGTAGATAATAGAGGCATTCATGCAATATAAGTTGATTTATGTGGTTCAGACTTTTCTGTATTTGACATCACTTCAGCCAGATCAAAACAGCGTAACCACTCTCTGGCTTTTCCTTTCTGTAGTGCCTCAGACAGTTTGAAGGTGCCTGAGCAGCCACATGCTGACACCACTGTCCATCAGACTAACCACTGTGCCTGTATGATGTGTTGTTTATTCTCTTTATTCAGGCTACAAGCTTTTGAGGCCAGAGATCTTTGCTCACAACCCCCACCTGCCCCAGCCACGGCATGAGTGAAGTTCCCAATATGCTCACAAAACAACTATATTGTCATTCTAGTAGCTTGAAGAGCCCTAATTTTAAAAACTTCATTTAAACATGGGACTCCTTTACAGTAATTTCTGCAATATAAACGGAGACATTGTTAAATGACACCTTAAAATATTTCCTTGAATATTGTAAATCCATTACTAATATTGTGAATTGTTTAATACTGATGCTTTTCTGCCTACAAAACCAGTACTATAATATCTGTTTACGCCTGGGTTTCTGCAGGAAGTTTTTCCTCTTTTAACATCAAGATTGTTCTTTTATTTTTTGTCATCAGGACCTTAATTAATGGAACTGTTGCATACCTAAACACAGAGGGTATCCAACCTCAAAATGGTAAAGGAGTAGCACTGTGGGACCGTGTGCTACACTATCAGCTTTATTAGTACCCATGTTATATAGCTGAATTTTGCCAGGTGCTAGATCATAATTCCTGGGATCTATTGCTACCTAGGAAAAAATTCACATTGTGTCAGGTGCAGGCAGACCTGACAAATTGGAGGCTCCAAAGGCTTTTTTCCCCCCCCACTTGTTCATTTCCTTCCTCCTGCAGCTTGATGCAGAAAGAGCTCCAAGCTGCCCTCATTGGCATGTGCAAACAATATTGTCCAGGGGCCGCGCCATTAGCCCGTGCGGTCTGTGCTGATCGTCAGGCAGGTACCATTCTCTTCAGGTACTTTTTCATGTCAGTGGGTTATATATGGGGAAAGAGTATAGCTTAGTAAACATTAGTGTGTTGGGATTCAAGATAAACAGACTCTATACGTAACATTGCCACCTCTCTCCAAGTGGCTTCGGGAAAGTCACTTGGCTTCTTAGTGTTTCTTAAGTGATGAGAGATCTACTGATGGAAAAACATGAAGAATTATTTGGTTTGGCACCAAATTCTAATGTCTGTATTCTGTTGGACTAATGTCATCTGTGCATGTGCACAGAAAGGAGAAAGAAAAAAAGCACCAAAGCAAACATGCAATGCCTGATCAAACTAAGCTGCTCCTAATTTGTTCCAATACATCTCTCAAGCTATAGCTTGTCAGAGTCACCTGAATAATCCTGGTATAATTCCGATCCATATTTCTACCTGAAAAAATTGAAAATCTTTAGCATGCAATTAATATAGCTGGCAATGACACAGCACATCCATCTGCCCTCTTGCACCAGACAAGGTTTAATAACCAATATGCCCAATGGGCTCAGATAATTTAGAGCCCATATTTGTTCTCGGGAGTGGCTCTTTCTGGCTAAAGGTTTCACCACTTACTCATAAATTTAAAGACTGAACAAGTAGGGGAGGGAGGGGGTGCCCAGAAGAAGAGGTTTGTGGGAGAAATTCTGTGTATGTGGGTGACAGTTCATAAAGACAGCTTCTCAAAGAAGAGTTGCTTTTGTGCAGTCATTTTGATAACTCTTTAATCACCGTGGTTTAATGAGATAGAGGCAGCAGGTGAAGGGGAAATCCATCATGTCAGTTCAAGTACCTGGCTCTCTTCCTGCTGTGAACATTTAACATGACACAGGAGCCTGAAACTCCCCTTTTGCAGCTGCAGCTCAGAGAAGGGATTTTGTAGTCTTCCAAGAACGTTTGATTTCCCTGAAGAAACCTCTTTATATGATCAAAAGTCATCCTTCACTTTCCAAGGAAGAAAAAAAAAGTGCTGTTCAAAAAAGTGCAAACAACGTGCCTGGATTTCAATGTAACCTTTCTCATTTTAAAATTAGCCAAGACAGATTATTTTATCCTGTGAAAGTTTTTGTTGCATGTGTCACTGCAGACTGCTGTTTGATGTGCTTAGTTTTTAATTCACACTTAACAAACATTAGCTAATAAAATCAAAGTCCCCAGTGATACTTGTGGTCTCTCAGATATTACTATTTTTATTATGTTCTTATGTTTTATCCCACAGAATCTCCAAACAAATAAACTATCAAATTGCTATCTGCAGATGGATGAGTAGCCAACATTCACAGATGCCGTGATCCTTTCTGAAATCACAGGTGCACCATTACTCATGCAGGTAAAGCACATTGCTCATGAGTTGGAGGATTCCAGGCCCACATCAAGAAAGGCAATAACACCATAACTTATTTTACAGCAGGTCATAGAAATGACTGGGCTGTTTCAGTAAACATACTTGTATAAGCCAGAAGTGCCGGCACATTCCTGGTGTGACCACAGCAAAAGCTGCTGATTTCCTTTGGAGAAGGATGTTGCTTGGTTGTTTCTGTTCACATTGGAGTTCAAGAAGCTTATTCCATGTGAAAAGCTTCCTCTCAGGATAATATTTGAACAGTTACAGCTTGTACCTTTCGCCAACACCAATTTGCTTCCTAGGGAGCGTGGATCTGGACACAGTCTTTGCCATTGGAAAAGTGTGTTCTTGGAGATCATGTCCACACAGACAAAAATCTTGAGCCAGTTCACACCACCTGCCCCTTCTGTCAGTGTCTCAATTCTTCATTTATTCTTTCTATATTAGATTGTCCCAAGAATCATTTTCTATGATCCAAGATGCAGAAAAAGTATATATATATTTTTTTAAAGTGAATAATTACCTTCCCTGTTGTCCTGTCACATAGCAGGTGATGATAGCAGCGTGATAAACATAAATCACAACATGACCAGATCTTTCCACCACTCAGGGAAACAAAATTAAATTTCAGGTTTCACAGTTTTCACCATCTAATAATTCTTAACCTGTTCTGTTACTAATAAACCTTTGAAAAACTGGTATATGTTTACAAGAACAGAGAGATAAATATCATGACAGCTGAACTATAATTTTAGCATTACCACTATAGAAAAAAAAATAAATCCCTTTCAGAATGATGTTCTGCAAAACAAAAATTGGACAAATTTCTTTTTACATCTTGAAAACTTGAGAATCTGACAGTGTGTTTTTCCTTTCTTCTTCCCCAGCTTGCTCTCTCTTCTTCTAACTGCCTATGAATCCCTAGTATCATGAGTGACTGACACTGGTTGAATGGATATAATTCAGCTTAAGAAGCTGTTAGAAGTGTAACTTTTATCATCTGACCATCAGTCTTCCCTCACTTGGAACAAACATTTTGATTTCTCAGAGGCAAAAAATCTTTATTGTTTTATCTCAACCATTCGAAAGCAAACATTCCTCCATTCAAAGTCAAATTTCCAAGCCATTCTAACTGCAGAAATTGTCACCCTTCTCCTATGTTAAATTTGTATTGTTTCTCATTTTTTTCTCTTTTGACACAAGCAGAAAAATTCAGTTTCCTTCCCTTTATATGCAAAACTTCGCAAACAATATCTCTGAAACCAATTAGAAGTCAGACTCGTCATTTTCAATCCAGTAACAGAAAAAGAAAGCAAGTAAGCAACACCACAGAGTAATGATGCTTATTTTAACACTGATGACTTTTTTTTGGAGAGAAGTTGAAGTGCCATTTAGAATACATATGCTCGCTTGCCTTTATTTTGCACGGAATTGGTTTTAAAATGGATAAAGCCTCTTGGGTTCTCAGAAAAGAATTATTCCTTTTCTTCCCCCCTTCTCACAAATAGCAGCCAGGTCGCTATTGTTTTTCTGTGAAATTCTGCTTGAGCACAACAATCCTTTCTGTCTTGCCTGTTCTTGAGACCACCTTTCTCCTCCTTTTATGTATTTCTCAAAATTATTGGTCCCTTACACAATCTTTCACCTTTATACCCCTTCACAAATTGATTCCAGGCTTTCTAAAAACCTTCCTGGCTCCCATTTCAAAGATTCAGATCAACAGAAAGGTACTGAGACAGGATATATCTTTATTCAACTTTCCACCATTGTGAATTATGGCAGAAATATAAGAATCTCTAATTCCCTTCTCCTCTACATAAACTCTAGTCTTCATCAGTGCCTGAATTCACACCTGTATTTCAGTCATTCCTCTCCTCCTCACCTCAAAGACTTTCAGGAGAACCTGTAAGGTAGCGCTGTCTTCCAAACAAACTATAACCATCCCTATGAGCGACCTGTCTCCCAGAGATTATTACAGTCAAAACTAATCCCCAGCGAGAAATAAAAATGTCACTTTACTTTAGAACCTTCTTTCTTGAATGGTTTTATGGAAGATGGCTCTATACTGGATAACATTAAGTCCTAAACTTCTCCACAGGGCATGGTCTCCTGATGTCAGTGCTGCATGGACACCAATACAACACTTACCAGGAGCAATATGAACAGGCCATGAATACTGAAGGGTCTTGCATTGTTTAAAACATGTGTAAGATGATGAAATTTCCTTCCAGCTTCTACTTTCCCTCATTTTGTCTGCTTGGAGATATCAGGATTTAAAGTTCTTGGCTTCTGCTTCTTATCAGAAGTGCACATTTGCTGTTGATAGCTTTTACTAAAAAGTTATTATTAGGCAACTTTTCGCTTTTATCTCTTATCACTTTCCACCCCGGAAAACCTTATCACTTCTTTCACTAAGTGTATGATAATTGGAGCTTTGCAATTACAGGTACAACACACACAGATTTAATGGACCAATCTGACAAGCTAAAAGAATTCTAGTTCCCTTATCTATTTAGCGTTTTAATAGTGCTGCTTCATAATTAGCCTGTAGTTATAGTTACCAAAGCAATTGTCAATGACTATAACCATAAATAACACAGATCTGTCAGAGCTATCCTGATCTCACACTGGACCAGGACCTTTTCAGAGGAATTAGTAAATTCACTGCAGGGTTTTAGTCAGAGCCAAACATCTCCTGAGGTGTGAAAATAAGAGCTGGTTAAATAAACATCCCCCAAGAAAGACCAGTGAGAAAAATCAAACACCTATTTCCAGTGACTTTCAAGTAGTAGAACAGAAAGGTAGCACAAAGACACATACACCTTTCAATGACTGCATCCAGGAAAATCTGCTGAGAAACTGATATCCTGTTAAGTGCCTTTTGTTGCCCAACCTGGAGACATAGGATCCTTTGAGAATATATGACAGATTCTGGCCTATTCCAAATGAAAATTCATAAATATTAAAACACAGGTTAAGTAGCTATGGCTTTTTATACGCTGAACCAAACAGTTCTCTCCTGAGCAACACCAGAGACATTTGAAAGAAGTCGGGTTTCTTATTTACCATTTTGTATGCCCATTTGTGCCTGAAGCCCCGTGCCATGGTTTAAATCTCTACATACGAGCTCTCAGGAGACCCTAGGAAATGTCATTTTGTTTTATGATAGAGGTAGATGTTGGTTAGCAAAGATTAGAAAGGTAACATAAGAAACAATGGGAAAAGAAACCACAAGAAAACACTGAGGTGTTTATCTTACCCTTTGAAGTTTGACTTAATGGTATATAAGAAACATTTGTTCTGTTGTCCTTAAAGATTTAAACCTACAATCAATTAAAAACAAAGACAGGACACTTTTTTTTCACCCTTCACAAGACATTTTTGTTCTCAGAGGGGATGATTCAGTAGAATTAGGCTGTAAAATATTAGTAAAAACTGTAAACTCAGGACAGGTGAACAAATGAGCAGTTCTTTATATATAGTTGTGTATTTCATTTTTTAAGTTTCTCCTTTTTTTATGCCTGTGAAAATATCTATTTCAAGAAAGTAAAAGCAATTCAATGAACAGAAGTTAACAACCAAGGGAAAAAAAGAAAAAGAATACAAGAGGTGAGGAGGTGAAAAACTTAACACTATAGGTACATGTGTACGTGTCCTAATCAAACATTCTCTAGAAGCTTGATTTAATAAACCATGGGCTGACAGGCAGAGTTTCTGCTTCCATGGGGCAGAATAGCAATTAGCTCTAATTGGTTCAAGTCCCAGTTTGCAACCCTCTGGAAAAAAAAAAAAAAGGCAGCTTCTGATTCAATACTAAATGAACTAATGTGCTTCCTTGGAGCGGACAATATCTCAGGTAAGGCAAGTGATGGGGCACGTCACAAACTTGCAGGAATAAAACCATTCTTCACAAGCTTCAGTTGTTGGCACAAAAGCAGAAATATTTTGCTAACAATGCAGAATCCAGATGCCACAGTCATAGATTTATTTGGCCAACACTTCTTACTCAAGGGCAGGCAGACTTGTGCTTCACCTGACCAGATACTGCCCTTGCCCCATCCTTGGGTTCATTTCTCTGAAGTGGGTGCTATGAGAGGATCACGCATCTCCCAGGTAAACCTTTATCCTTCTTCCTGTTCTTCAACCTTTGCAAATTACCCAATTCTAATCATGACCTTACTGAATACATTCAATTATACACAATTATTTGGATATTACTTACGTGAATAATTTCCAAGTGATTTCAATTGCAAATACTACAGGATGTGTAACTTGTTCCATAGCACAGGCAGTGAACTTTAACCAGACCGCCACAAACTTTGGTATCATTTTTTACTGCTTCTGCTGTACTGCCAAATACAATATCCAAATCAGAAACCAGAAACACAATCATGTCATTCAAACCCAGCACTTCATCTCAAGTCCTGAATGCAGCCCCTGCCATCCTACACTGAGAGTAAAGATTTGAAAATTCAGTCTAAAAATGTCCTATCTCTCATATGGGCAAAACTTCCCTATTTGTATACAGATTATCAAAAAGATTCCCCTCCATCGCTATGAAAGTAGAGATAGTGAATCCTGACCATTCCTTTTTCATCAGCGTTCTCTCAAAAGAAGGTCAGCTCTAAACAAAGGGCGGTGGGGGGAGTGAAGCTGTGCTATAATACAGAAAAATGTCAGGTTTTTGAGCATTCTAGCTTTGTAAATATTTTTCCAAATACTTTTTTTGCAGTTTTATGTAAGAGTGCAAAGAAAAGCTTGTCATCCAGCTTCATGCAGACATTCATTGCAGAGATCTTGTGCACTTGGCTTTCAGTCCCTACAAGGCTGAATATTTAGCAACATTTGCCACTATTTTTTGCTTCCTGTACAAAGACCAGCAAGAACTTTCCAAAAACATGCATTTCCACTGCTCAGCTCTGCAATCTGATTTAACTTTCTAGTAAGATTTTGTTGCCTCTGTACCTACACAGAACCTTGCCCACTATTTTTCTGTATCTACTTCACTGCCTACTTCTGTCAGAGGAATTTTCTGGCAAAACTGGGAAGTCATATACTTTCCAATATTTTTTTCTGAAGATGAAATGTCCAGTGATCAGCAGTGACAGCAGGTATTAGTTCTACCTTACTGCTTTAAAAAACCACAGTTTTGTTCTTATTTACCTCATAAAATCTGGGCAGATCTGGGTGTTTGAAACACAAAGATTAAAAAAGTCAAGCACTGGATGTACACCTAAACCACACAAAACTAAACAAGCAAATTAATGCATGCTAGTCTAAATTCGTAATTCTCAAGCAATAAGAATCTCTCTTCAACTTCAATGAAAATTTGCTTGCATACGGCTTACGAAACTGTACATGGAAGAGTATAATTAAGGCCTACTGAGAATCTATAGAGTGATTGAATTCCTAACTAAATATTCAATCATCCGTTTGTCCCTCTGCTGCAAAGACTATTCTCCTCAATGAAATCTTTTTCCATCTAGGATTGCAGACTTGAAAACTTTAGATTTTGCATATGGAAATCAAATTTTTTAATCATCGAAGCTTTAGACTTCAGTAAGGAAACAGGAATTTCCTGTGAATATCCTTACCTTATAACGTTACAGATATTTAATGAACACGAGTTTAAGGATGGCATGAAAAGAATAAACCTTTCTGTTCATATTACATGTATACATTATTTGCATTTCTGTGTATCTTTAGGCCAGTTAGAGTCTATCCAGACACAAAAGAAAAAGATGGCCCATGCCAAGAATCCAGCACATGAGAAAACAGATGAATCTAAACAGATTAACAGAAATTGAACAGATTGAACAGAAATAAACAGCAAGACCGTGCTAAATACACATCATATGCCAATAGCCTGTCTCCACAGCAGCAAACCACTTGGGAGTTTTGAAATCGTTGTAACAAAACAGAGTTTTAGAAGATAAATTTTTTTTAAAAGAGGAATTTCAAAGAGAACCAAGATGTGGCTTTGCTGTGAGCACAGAAATACTTTCCAAGGGTGAGGGAGATGAGGGAGAAGCACAAAGGTGTTTGCTCATAATATTTAACAGCTGGGATATGGGAGCTGGCATCTGCAGCTGATCAGGTATGGGAGCTGACTTCAGATACCAGCCTGCAGATAAGGCTTGAGGTAAAGAGGGGCTGCAAACAGCCTTAAAACTGAGCCTGAGAGATTTGATTTGATGTGATAAAGAAACAGGCAAACAAGGAATGTAAAGAGAGCAGTGACATGGTCCAAGGGGTAGATAAGGAAAAAGATCTTTGCAAAAGAATGGATTCAAGCACGAGCACTAAGGGAAAAAGAAAACTACAGTGCTGCAGCTTCTATACAAACCTCCTTGAGAGTGTTAGCTGCAAGGGTGGATAAGAAAGGCTGCGTATTCCAGAGACATTATAGCTTGAATGCTCAGATTCTAAGTATAAATATAAGAATTTACGGAAAACATGGAGGGAAAAAAAAACCTATAGAACTTTTTTTTTTTTTTTTTAACCAGCACAATAAGTTTCTCTTACAATTTACAGAATCAATCTTTCCCTTTTCCATCAATTTATAGTTAAATCTGAATCTGTAACTGTTGCCTTTGGACAGAGTATTGTGTTCACACAAATGAAATTTCTTAAAGTTGTCTTTTCATTTCAGTTTGAAGAATAATTTTGCTTACAGCACAAGTGAGGCACAACAAACTCTAGGGAAAGAAGAACATGAGCAGATAAAAATAGCTTTTTCTGTCTGATGAATATTTCTTTACTGCATTCATCAAGGAAGAAAGAAGCTGGTAGCTATGTTTGCATTCATCTCCAAAGGAGATTCCTATTTGAAAATGAGAAATTCCTTATCGATGTTAAATAGGTAGTAAGCGATGTTGCCACACACAAAATAGTAGCGCATGTGCACCAGAGAGAAGAGAGAAGATTTTATTAACATAATTCAGACAACCCAGCCAAGTCGTCTGCTGGGCACCTGGCCACCAATGGCACGGCAAGGACAGCACAGCGTGCTCCTGTGGCTTCAGTTTTCCAACCCCGTCATGCTCCCTCTCACAGCTGCAAAAGAAACAGCAACAGCAAGGCCTGGCAAGGATTCTTGTGACATTGAAGTTCTGCATCACCCTTTGGCAGAATAAAGCAAGGACAAGAAAGCAACTTACAGATGTTGCTGTGTGTAGTGCTTTGGTAGTACCGTGTTCCCCCTGCAGCCACTAATTATTACTGTGATGAGAATGCAAAGAGGGTTTTTCCAGGGGAAGTGTTAAAATCATTAGTATGGTTTATCCACATGAAGCCATGTATAGCAAAACCTTCTCCAATGACCACCTCTCCAGGGAAAGAGCTTCCATAGGCTTCACCCAAATCACCTTTGTCATGCAAGAGGTATTTTTTGTAAAACAAGCACCAACAAAACACAGACAAAGCACTCCAGGGCATCTGCTACAGTTGGCATCTCAATGAAGCCAAAAGCGAAGCATAAAAATAAGTAAATAAAAAGCTAGAATTCAGCTGGAAAAAATGATAGAAATATTTCATGGAATCATAGAATGATTTGGGTTGGACCTTAAGGATCATCTAGTTCCAATTCCTCTGCCATGGGCAGGGACACCTTCCACTAGACCAGGTTGCTCAAAGTCCTGTTCAATCTGGCCTCGAACACTTCCAGGATGGAGCATCCACAATCCAAAAATAGCCTTTTCCAGCATCTCACTACCCTAATGTTGAAGAATTTAATCCTTACATCTAATCCAAATCTACTCTCTTTTGGTTTAAAGCCATTATCCCTTGTCCTATTGCAACAGGCCCTGCTAATAAGTCGCTCTCTAGCTTTCTTGTAGGTCCCCTTTTAGGTACTTGAGGCTGCTATAAGGTCTCCCCAGAGCCTTCTCTTCTTCAGGCTGAACAACCCCAACTCTCTCGGCATATCCTTCCAGACCTCTGATCACCTTTGTGTCCCTTCTATGGACTTGCTCCAACAGGTCCATGTCCCTCTTATGTTGGAGACCCCAGATCTGGACTCAACACTCCAGGTGAGTTCTCACAAAAGTGGAGCAGATGGGCAGAATCACCTCCCTCGACCTGCTGGTCATGCTTCTTTTGATATGGTCTAGGCTACCATTGGTTTTATATTTCAATTCCCCAGAAAAAAAACAAAACACATTCTCCATGTTGTCTGCTAAACAAATTCATACTTGAAGGAACACTAAGTAACTTCACAATTGTTTCCAGACATGGTAGAGTTTTAAAGGAGTTTTAAAAGCCTTTTAAGGACTGGAAAATTATTTTTTCCTCCATGCAAGAATTTCCTTTTAAAATGGATTTGCACAGAAGAGGTCAGAAGAAAGGCTTATTTCTGCTTTCTTCCTTTTCAGTTCTACACAAAGGAAACAAAAGGATGCAACTTGCAGGATATTAATAGCAGACCAGAGCAAAGGCTAGCATGGTCCTTGCAGCAATCTTCCAAGCAGGTCTATGTATAAACACCACTGACAGCCATCAAGCCAATATTGAATGTTAGGCATGAAAAAAAACCAAACACACACACTCTGAAAAAAGCAACTGAGTAATTTAATTGTATGTTGCTTAAACTGACAACAGGATGAGAGACAATTTGGGGAGATGTCTCTTCCCTTTTACTGTACTATTTTTATTCCAGGGCTGCACAAATCCCAAATAGCTTCATCAGAATGATTTGGCATAAACATGACATTACAATTAAATGCAGCAAAGCATAGTCTAGATACCAGGCCAGAACACTCTGCAGGCCCTACCAAAAGCAGCATACACTCAGCATCTGGTGACCAGGCTGCAATATTTTATTGGTACACCATACAAGTTACCTTCTCCACTCTTCTGGTCTGTTCCTAGTACCATCACCCATGCTTCCAGTGTCCTTTTGTATTCCTTTGTGTTGACAAGAATGGTGGTAGCGTTAACCTTTTACAAGAAGTAAAGAAATTGTCTTGCTAAGAAATGCCTTAGCTGGTTTTGTCTCCTTCTGCCCTTTCTTCATGATTTATGATTTCAGACATGGTTCATGCTGTGAGGGTTCAAGAGCCCATGCACACACATACTGTTCTTTTCAGCTGCACCATCCTACTTGCTCAAATCTTCCTTTAACATGAAGTGAAGTTTGAAGATTATATTTAAGTAAACTTGTACAATGTCTGACAAGGTCTGACAGAACTTTGAAAAAGACTTGCAAAACACTGTAGTTATTTCTAGAAAAGATTTGTTTTTCCTTTGTATTCATTGGTTATTATTATTTTCAGAAAGCCAAGACTCATAGGAAGCCTACACATTTTCAGTGCTACTAAAATTCAAAGAAGGGAAAAAAAAACCCAAACACTCATTATCTTGAAATAAAGCAGGAAATGTAATTAAAGACTTCAATTACAATTGGCATTTCTGATTCTGTTGCTGTAGGAGGCTATTTTACCCAAACTGGCAAAGTAAAACTCCCTGGAGAGAGGTTCTGAACTACATTTAAGACCATTTTTTAATCATGTCTTCATCATAACCCAAAAGCATAAACACTCAGTATTTGGTGATTAAATGTTACACGTTAAGGGCTGAATATTCAAAAGGATCTTGTTCAGACACAATTTGTGAATGCACAACTTTCTACAAGTTTTGTTGCACTGAGTGCATGGAATGGCTTGTATGCATCCACATTTGAATATTAATGCTGAGAAGATTTAACCCTTCTTTCTGCACATTGGAAAGTCCATTGGTGCTTTATTTGCAAAATTACAAATCAGTTAATGTAATGCAGAACCTGACATTTATGTGCACAAAAACCATCACGCACATCTGCAGAGAATCCATTTTCAAACTTCATTCCAGGCTCTTACTAGCCAACTTTTATGTTATTACTGAAAAGACTGAAATATGATTTAAATTTTCTTCATTTGAGGGTATGACACTGACAGAGAATAAGTGACTTCTTTCTCAGTACTAGAGTCACAATGGATAAAAGACTGGGGAAACTACTGTGCTACACAACCAGGTTTTGTACAGAATAAAGCTTAGATGTTACTGATACCCAGAATAAGTATGTATGCCATGAGGTCGTGTGCCTATGTGTATCTATCACTCTCAGGTACTGACACACTATCACAATGGAAGCTGTATAAGTACTTCACAACCTTTATGTAGTTAACTTCACTTCTCTGTCAACTCGCTATTATCCAGGCTAGCAAGGGAGGGAATGGTTGGGGCAAAGAGTTCAACAAAGGGAAAACACTGACAACACAAAAATTTGAGTAGAAAGACATGCAGGGAGGACATAGTGACTAAAAGGGAGAAGATAAAGACCAGTATCACTGCTGAGTCTGGCAAAGTGTGATTCGCACATCACCGCTGACTTGAGCATCTAAGTTCATGTGGCAAATAACATGCTGCACATAGGAGGCTGTATTACTTCCCAAGGAAAACTGCCTCCCAAGGAGCCAGCATTGGTGTTTCCGTATCCAGCCTTTGCAGTTAATCCACAGCCTGACATCCAAGAGATGATGCTATGGTAAGTTTACAGGGCAAGTTCTGAAGCGCAGAGAAATAGGGAATCTGCCCAACAACATACAGAAGGTCTGTAGCAAAATACAAAGTGAAACCAGGAGCCCAGAGTCTTGGGCTTCTCCACTGCAGAAGGATAACTATTGCTTCTTAAAAGACTGAGTGGATTTACTCCAAGCTTTCTTCACTGATCTTAAGACTATAGGAGAAACTCTTTCAGCCCTCTACCTATACATGGCTCAAAAACCTTCAGACAACTTGTGCAACACACACTGCACTTCTGCTGGAGCTTTAACACACCCTTGAGAAAGTCATCACTCTGAAATATGTCTGGTTTTAACTTTTCCAGCAAAGATTCACAAACTGTCTACTGTCAGATGTCTCTTCCTAAATGAAAAACTGAACATTAGAACTAGATTTCCAAAGTCCAAGTCATTCACAGAGCTCTTTTCTGAACCTTGAATATTTACACTCAGTTAATTCTTGAAAAGCAGTACTTCTTGCTATAATCTACCTCTATATTTTCACTATTCAACAACATCCTAGTTACTGATGGGAGCACAACCTGTTGTTTTGCAAAGCTTTGCATTGCAGCAAAATTGGGTGCAGCCTTCTCACATGGCCAGACCACATTCATATACTGATGCCAATTAGTATTTAACAAATGTCACCTGCACAACACAATGATGCTCTCAGTGACAACTTCCATAAAGCAACAGGTTGTAATTAGTAGATCAGGACAGTTTTTACTGAAGATATATTGCTAATAAGTGCAAGAAACATTCCTACTGGAACCTAATAACCTGTGTGTGGACAGTATTAATTCACAAAGCCGCCATGATCTTATGACTCAAGTACCAAAAAGCCACAAAACAGGCATCTTTGCATAGCAAGTTCTTATTTTTACTGCTTCTGGCTTTCAGCAGTTCAACATTTATAATGAAAAACTGCCCATTTTTTTTTCTTGGTGGAAACATAGTAATGTCAGTTGCTTTCATTTTGGCTTACTATTGAGCTTTGAAAGTTTAAAACAGAATAACAAGAACAAAAAAATCCAACAAAAAAAAATTGTATTTAATTTTCTTTTCTGCCTATCGTTCTCCTAATTAACCATCTACTGCTGCTAACAAATGAATCAGGGGAGAAATGCAAAGCACTTGGAGTTCTCTCCCCTTAGAGAACTTGTGACAAGTAAACAACACATCACAAAAGGCTGTTGACAGCAAATAAAACAGAGCCACGATTTGACATAGCAGAATTAATCACAGGGAACGCTGTACAAAATTTTTTAGCCTCATATGAACTATCTCCCTCTTTGTAAAACTCAATTCTTGAGTCAACAGGACTTGCTAGCCAACATTTTTATGCAGGTACTCCATGTGATAACACCAGGAAAGTTAAAAAGAAGTTTATGATCATGTTAAAACAGGCACAGAGCGATCAGTAAAAGGCCACCAGTCCCCAATTCATCCCACTTCTTTTCCAGCTGTTCCCTCCCCTTTCTGTGTCTCATGCCAACTACACTTCCATAACTCACATGAACATTTCTATCCTAGAGAAACACACTTTGCTGCACTATAGCTCATCATGCTGGTTTCCTGTCTAAATAATGTTTCATTAACCCTGGAATTTGAACACAAAGAGCCCAAACTTTATTATCTGAACAGAAGTTTCCAGGAACTTTAAGCCGGGAGCTCTTGACTATTGAACTCCTAAACTTGTATGTGAGATTCATCATGGTCAGAGCCTAACCTCCCTAGGTAAAACTTCAGTGTGTTCTGAAGTGCATGTTAGCAGCAATAGCTCTACATCCATCTTTTCCCCAAACTAGCACAAAAAAAAAAATAACACAAGACCAAAGCTTGAACAGAAGCAGTGGCAAAATCAGCTAACAGAACCATAAGCAATCACATGAAAAAAATGTGTTACCCTATACTTGATCTAAAGGATATTCTAATATCCAGGTAACAAATAATTCTAAAAAGTCCATTCACATTTGTTTAGAACTGATACAGACTAAATTATCTCAGTAGTACCTTTAGGTTTAGCAGTCCAGGAAAGCAGTAGCTCCTTAGGTCTTAACTGACATCTGGTGGCAAACTTGACATTATCTGATAAATAAGGCTTTGCAAATTTGAGAAGGTTTGAAAATTAAATGAAGGGTTTGTTTTGGGTTTTTCATGTGGCTTTTTGGTATTATAAGAAAAAGTATTTACATTTCATCCATTTTCTGGTAATTCTATATCTAGACCTGATCATCAGGCACAATTCCAGTGATGAAGGCTTACTAATAGTGTTAAGTGTGCATGAGCTATCATACCTCAAAACAGAGGTGCAATTTAATTTACAATAGTAACATTTTTAATGTAACTAACCAACTGAGCTTTCCCAATCCGTTTATTCCTCAAAATCAGTAATTTGTGTGTTTTATGTGACATAAAATGATAACTCCTTATCCACAGCTGATAGATTGGACACCCTTTTTCTTTTTGGATGACTTTAACACCATTACAGGCATGCAAATAATTTGAAGTGAATTTTTCAAGGCTGGCACAGTGTTTAAATATGCTTCAGTGTGTCAACCAACTGCCAAAACTTCAGCTGAATCAAGCAGTTCCAGATCATTGGAACTCTAATTATTATAAGCACAAGTGGCTCTTGGAACAGCAGCGAGCTCTACATGACAGTGTTGCCAAGCACTGCACAGGCAAATGAATTAAACGCCACTTGCTAATTCTGATTACTAGATCATTCACTATTTTCTGATTGTTTGGTTTCACAGGAAATTAGTGTCAGTGTTGAATGTTTCCAACATGATAGGTTATTTGGTTTTTTGTTTTGTTTTGGTTGGGTTTTTATTTTTTAAAAATAAAACCAACATATTCAAAGCATGTAAAAGCATAAGGCTTTTCTCCATTTTTATGCCCATGTGATAATGAGAAACTAAGCTGATGTACTTAAAGAAGCTATTATTTAGTCATGATGCAATAAGCAATTTCTACTGCATATTCCTTGCTTATTACAAATGCAAAGTAGGACACATTAGCTGAAAACACCTTTGGTAGTTGTGGTCCCCTCTCTATTAACACCATTCACACTGTGTGACAGGAAAGCAACTGTAACATAAACAGTTCATTCTTTGCCTCCCCACTGTGATTAAATCTTCATTCTAACGTCAGGTATTTTGGGGCCATGACAGTATGTTGGGTCATGACTTATCTCACCTGCTAAACTAGAGGTAATTCCCAACACATCAGCAAGATGGAAGACAATTTTCAAAGGATCCTAGGATGAAGATGAGTTAGAATTATTATTCCTGAGACATTTTCAACAATTATTTACAATTTTATTTGAGATGGCATTAGAAATGATGCACATATATCCAAATATATCCAGAGATTTTTTCAACCCGAAATATTATTGCAGTAAAAGATTTGTGTTCAGAATTTTAGTTGCGTTTCAGAAGCTATAACTTCATTTAACAAGGATCACTACAAGATTATACAAGTTTGTGTATAATGAAAATTAAATAGCAGATCAAGTTCAGGATAGAATCCACAAAACTAGACTGTCTTCTTCCATTGCAATTAGCCCATCAACACCATAGAAAATGTCAAGTGGGAAGGGATCCATAAAGCTCATCAAGCTCAATTCCCTGCTCCTTGCAGGACCAATTAATGTGGAAATTTAAATCCTGCTTTTCTTTTAGCAGGTAAAGTTCACCACTCTCACACAGTACTGTTTGTGCTCCCTCTTGACAGTGGTCACACAGCTACAACGGACTCAATTTTAAGAGTCTCTTCCAACCAAAATGATTCCATGAAATTGAAAATCTGAGTTTTTGTTTCACTGCTATATTAAAATGCTGCACACCACGTATTGTGTTGCTCTGAATTTATTCTTCAGAAAACCAGTAAACCAATTTTTCCTCTCCTCTGGAATTCTGTTGTTATCACAAACCTCTCAGTAACTTTTAGTTCTCCAACTGCTATATACAGTGAAGGTCATTAAGTAGATGAAATCAAGTCTATTCTTAAAACAGTTCTGTACTGCAAATTAAGTGTCAAAAATAACACCTTTTGTTGCTTGAGCAGCAGTTCCAGCACAATATGAGAACTGCAAAGCAAGTTTAAGTAGTTTCTCATTTTAGGCACCCAATTTTGAAGCTTGAAGATGTTATAGGACAGGAAGTAAAATTAAAAAATATTTTCCTTTATATTACAGTGTGATTAAATAATCAGACTAAGGGCTCAGCATTCCCTGGGAGACTTAAACCCTATGTGCTGTGCAGTACAGTAAGAAGTGATGCAATTCTACATTCAGGCTTACAGAAAAAGCAATACAATAATTTATAATCCATGTGTGGAACAGACTCAAATAAAAAGCAAATGAATAGCAGAATTAGGAAGCTATCAACTTGTCCTTCCTGCTGATGCAAGGAACTGGCATTCAGACCAACTAGCAGAGCATATTTGTAGGTTACAGAGTATACGCCAACTCCTGAATTTTTCTTTGCTAAATAATCATCTCCTTTCCTGTATATTTGCTGCTTAGTTTATTATCTAACACAATTCAAACTCCATGCTGAGGACCCAACTATAAGCAAACCACAATGCACAAAAGCTTTTTAATTTACAGCATCAGCTGTCAACTAGCTTTCCTTCTTATAGGAAAGCTCCAGTTTCTTGGTATGCTTTGAAAATAATTATTTGTGTTTGTAAACCACAAGGATCAATACACATTAAAGAATATCATCGAAAAGTAGGACAGCCAGTGGAAAATTGCCAAGCTATGTCTACAGAGCAGAAGACACACCCAGAATACTACTTTGGGCACAGATGATAAGAAGCCATTTTTCCCAAGTGGCTCCAGTGCACTGGTCTGTAGGTCACCGTACCCACAAATCCACAGGGATGTCAGCAGGAACTGGCCAGAGAAGCAGGAAATGTTTCCCAAGCTGTCTTTAACCTTGCTTGCTCAGTGGAAAGCAACACAGGCACAATGACCCAAGACTTCTGATTGAAGTTGCTTTTTTTGGGCTACCTATCCAAAAGGCACAGTGCTGCAAAATGTCGCTTTTATGCTCAGCAGTCTGGATGACAGACGGTTGCGCCTCCTGTACAATCACTCCTCCGACTGCAATATAGACACTGCTTTAGTAATTCCCAGGTGCTTCTCAAACAGTCCTGAAGCAGGACAGCAGTGAGAAAATTCTCTATATGGTTTTGAGGCAGAGATGTTGGCAGGAACTACATTTCATCTGCAATAACATGCTTTATTCATGCATCTTTCATTCTGTGCTTGTGTCTTCTGCAACAGAATAGTCTGACATCCACCTGGTGAGAGAGCTGGGTACAGTTTCACTACAGTATAATAAAGTTCCACCACGCTAATCCCCCAGGAATATGGCAATTATCTCCTACCAAACAGGTATAAATGCTGCCTTCCAAGAGATTATCCCATCCTCTCTCATTCCCTTCTGCCCTAGCTGTATAAGGGATGACAGAAAACAGAATATGCCACTATCTCAATTGGTAAAAGAGAGTCATTAGCTCCTGGTCTATGATAGGGATTCTGGGTAAAACAAGGATGAGCCAACATCAGACCAGCTCAGTCCCTTACTTACAGCAAGATGAAGAGAGACATGTTTTTCCATGCAAAGGTTTTAAAGTGTTTCATTCTTCTTCTGGGTTATTTTTCTTGCCCTTTATTTCTCCTTCCATATATCAAAATGGAAAAGGGGAAATGAGGATGGAATGAACACATACACAATGAAGAAAGTTGCAGAAAAAGAATTTGTTTCCATTTTTATGAGACGGGTCTTCTCCTGTATAGCTGCTGAGAAGATTTATATAACCCAGGAACTTCCTTTCATTACTAGCAAATGGTAGATACTTTGGAAAAGTGAATAAGAAAATAAGTTGAATCATCCTTCTTCATGTAGCATCCAAACTTCTAGCAATCAGTGTTTTATGTGTCAGCTGGAGCCTGTATTTCTTGTCAAAGCCAGGACCACTTCAAATTAATAATTTAAATATAACTGAAGTGCTTGGGGTTTTATTTTTAAAAATCTGAAGAACACAAGTTCTTTCTTTGTCTGTCCTTATCTTTTGTACATTATCAGTATATTGTCTCATACAAGCACTCCTCAGCCATCCATCAAACTAGGAGACTGAAAAGCCTTTCTATATGTAATTCCCCATTCAGAAATCTATCAAAATTACCAAAATCACATGCAGAGTATTCTTACCAATAGGGGAGAGATTTGACATATTCTTCCCTGTCTTTGCCTTTCCAAAGTTGACCATAAGCAAATGTCTCTACAGCAGAGTTTGTAAAGTCCTGAAAACAAGCAATCAACCAAGAACTTAAAGGAAATTCAAGAAAAACCTATTTTGAAATTCCTTTTCTCCATTTAAGTTACCCATGTTAACAAAGGAACAAGTGAAGATGAAAAATGGAAATTAATCTCTATTAACAGACAGCCCCTGCTTTAATTTTAGCTTGTGTTTGCCACATAGTCCAAAAAAAGACTGAGATATTCAGCCTGCAGAGTGCAGTAGAACTTCCTACCAGTATGACTTTATTAATCCCAGCCTTTTGTGGCCAGCCCTTTTAACAGAGTGGCTGTTAGTCAATCCCTAGCACTCAAGAATGATAAAGGAAAGGATTAAGTCAGTAATCTGAAATCTGATTATGTGTTAAAAAAAAAAAATCCTTGATGTTAAAAAAAGGTTTCATGAGAAAGAAGATATCAAAATGAATATTTGAGTGCTACCATGCACTCACTTGTCATTAGAATGAGAAAATGTATGGTTCCTACAAATCTGCATTTGTAATATTTTTGTGACATTAATGTTGACTTTACCTACTCTGTACAGCAGCCTAAAATAGGGAGTAAGAGTGCTGATGCGGTCAATTTGCTGCACTCCAGCTCAGGCACAATATCATCTCCCTACCAAACCGCTGCTTTAATGCCCAGGAAGCCTGCAACAATCCAGCAGAAAAAAAAAATAAATAAACATAAAGGGAGAGGAAAGACAGTATAAATAGATCTAATCAGTTACAAACAACATTAACAGCTCCTTTGGTGGGTTCCTGGTACATTTACCTTTCAAATACTTAGCATCCCTTCGCCAAGTCCCTTGGAGTAAGGAAGGCTTCCCCCCAGAAAACCTGCAAGGTCCCACATTACTTTCTGCTGTACAGCCCTGAGACTGTTCATCTATCACAGGACCATGTGCCCAGCTATAAGGGGCTCAAGATGCTCTTTTATCTTCACCCTGTCCTCTTCTCCCACAGAGGAAGGCAGTTCTCCATCCTCCCCACTCTTACTGCTTTGCTTTTACTGTCCAGAAAGGCTCTGACGCAAAGGAACTTATCCAGAAAGTTCCTAACCAAGCCTAGCTACTCCATCCCCTGGACCAAAAACAGGGGACAAGAGAACAGTTATCTACCCATGTCCTTCGCAGCCACCATACGTAACCTGCAAGCCACCACAGACAGTGCTGAGGGGCTGAACCAGCTGCAACCTCAACAGATCAGGAAACTCAACCAGGGGAGGACAACACAGAGGTAGCTCCAGAGCATCTTCCCTGCCAGCCCCAGAGGGCTGCTACAGTGAACTTTAAAGCTCCTCTGGCACTGTCAAGATGAAGTTGTCTTACTCGCCATCTGGACCTGTCAAAAATAGTGCAGGTTATGCAGCAGCAGTTGTTCTGAGCATTAAAAATTACCACCTGAGGGAAGCTGGAGAACAGAAGACAGACAGAGGTTACCAGCAGACCTACTCTCTCACCTGCACATACTAAACTGAAGTCATTGGGATTTATAGGGAAGCAAGAGCAAGTTTTGGTTCAGATCCCACCAAAACTTAAAGAAAGAGAGCAAAGGAAAGATAGTCTGGGTTTATGACTCAGGAAAAAAAGGTTTCTCTGTGTTCAAAACACATCTCTCTTCTTTCCCTCTATGAAAGCAGCTGTTTATGGGCCAGGTGCATAATCACAGGCTGTGTCTCCTGCAATTCTTACTCCCTTCACACAGCCCTTACCTGCAGACTGTAACAGGATTTTTTGTAAGCAAGATGCAATGTAAGGCTATCAAATACCCAGCAGTTATCCCATTGCACATCATTTCCCCATGTGATGTCTATGAAATATGTAAAATAAGAGCATCAGCATATTTGTACCCAGTTATATTTAGTAATGTCTTACTTTCTACTAGCTCAGCATCACAATTTCCTTACCTACCTTACATCCTATTCTAGTATTTATCTGCAATTCTTATGCTTGCTTTCCCAACCACATCTTCCCTGGGGATGTGCATTCAATCATAAGTATGTGTTTACTCCTTTTTGACCAGAACCTACTTTTGAATTTGTTGTGGCTATTTTTCCTGGCACTACTTGCCACCGCTGGAAGGATTCCCCAGAGAAATGTCCTACTCACCACTGCTTTGCCTCCTAGTGATAGGTAGAATAATTTTACGTCCCTTACCTACTCAAACTTTTCCCTCCTTTTTATGAAGCCAGTTCTTGTAAAATTAAAATGTCTTTCCTACAATGAAGAGAGGATTGAATTATCACCAATTTCACTCCCTGTCCCCACTGTGTGGACCTTCTGTTGCCATGAGCACAACATTAAGAAGGATATCGAAGTATTCTGTTTTTACCTGTAGCTTTCATCTTTTAGTGATCTGGAATAAATAAGTAACGGTTTTCATGAGAAAAAGATGAGCCCGTAGTCAGAGCTCGTACTAGAGGAAAGGACTGAGGCAAGGGAGTGTAGCTGACCTTTAAAACGAGAACTGTGGCTGTGCAAGGTATCAACATGAAAGCATAATCACACTAAATTCCCAGATGTTCAAAACATAGTCCATGGTACAATAAGACCCCACAGACACCTGAACCTTTTTGGCAGGCAAGTGAGATTAGACAGTGCCATAAGACTTGGAAAATCTCTTTCTTTAGAGAAAAAACAGACTAAAGAAAGGACAGACATATACAAAATGAAGTTGTATTCATATTAAAATTGTAAAGACTCTGATTCCTCATGTTTCCTTAAAATTGAGAAATTTCAGATAACTACAATGACTCAGTATATAGTTTTCTGTATAGACTAAAAACAAACTTAAAACCAGCAGCAAGTTGACTATTACCTGATATTTTCACCAAAACACATGAAGACATTCATACTAGTTAGACGTTCAGAAACATCTCAGCTTTGGTCACATTGTTTTCCAAACTTTTCCTTACAACCATAACAGCAAGGATTTACTGCTATTTTTAACAATAAATCAGAACTCTGAGAATAACTTTCAAGAAACATCAATACATTCTTTCAAGTGAAGTGGAAATCAGTGGCCAAATACTGGTTTAGGCCAAATTCCTTTTTCAAAAAGATTTCTTCTCTGCATCCTTCAGTCACAACTCTCATGCCTCATTTTAGGATACACTGTAAAGCCACATCTTTGGATTTCCACTTTTACCAGCCTGGTGCGACGCTTGCCAAATCTGTCATTGCCACCACTGTGACTGAGCCCTTGTACTTTTGACATCCATCTTCAGCTGCTCTAGGACACATAATTAAATACATAGATTGGGGGTTTTTTATTGCATTACTAAGTGCTGTAGAGCACTGATCCTATAATCAAGCCAAACATTTCTGCAGGTAGCTGGAGAATCAATACAAACTGCTGGAGGGCGGTCAGTGCTACGCAGATTTACAAAGGCAATGGACATCCTGCCACGTCCAGCTCTAACCCTTTCCTTCAGATCCTCAATCCTCTGCTGTTTGTGAATTTGAGGCATGCTGCTTCTCCCCACATTGCTTCATCTGCATCAACTCTTCTGTCACCTCTGCAAACTACCTATTGCCTCTCAATTGCCCAGGAACAAGTGTCTTCTATTATTTTTTTCAAAGCCATGACAAAAAAAAATAATTTAGAGGTTTCATTTTTATGCAAGTAACACAATAACCACTTTTCAGGATGCTTGTTATTTCTGTATGGATTTTTCTCTCCAAGCCAGCAACTATCCCTGCAGCAAGGCAAATACTCTTTTCCTTTCCAGAGGCTTCTGTAACCTGAGTTTGCACTTTGCACATGTTTTATGAATGCTCATATTGAGATTTGCTATCCAATCCACTAGCATCTGGATTTTGCAGTTCCAATTCACATTGAAGTATGAAAAACAAGTGGTTTGGTACAAACAATTTTGGTTGGACTCCTTATGGGGAAACATTACTGACTGTAACAGAGTGATAGAAATAGACAAAAACATGAACAGCGAAGAGACCAGAGATGATCCAGAAAAATCCTCTGGCTATTTAGGGAAAGGAAATAGCATTTGAATAATGGGACAGCATATACTCTTGTCTCTTACCTTATGGATTAATTGCATTTCCTAGAACATTTCATCTCTCCCCTGCTCTAAAGGGCTGCCCCATTAAAGATCGCACAGCACAAGATGCCACTGCTGCTCAGCAAGATGCAATCAGGGGCACAGCACCATTGATACTGTCAGAGGTTCATTTTTACTTAATCACAGAAAGCAGGGGCAGAGGAACATGTACCCATCAGCAATATATGCACACAGTTACATGCCACCATGGACACTAGTTGGCATCAGCACACATTTGTTTTTATCACATTTGGATTCAGTGGATCATTTTTATTGAGCTTGCCGTCTACAGATTAAACAAGCACATTGTTCAAGGTTAACTGCTGATCGCTTCCCAAGAGGTACATCTTTGATAGACGTGTGGGAACACAGCAAATACTATTCACAGAAGTGTTTCAGCCATAAAAATAACATCACACAAAACAACAGCAACTTCTCCTTTTGACAGAAGCACATGTAATGTATAGCAACAGTAGCCTACAATCTGCTTAGGAGAGAAAAAAAAAAAATCTCACAGGCCTTTGATCATAGCTTTGCTCAATTTTTCCATAATTTCAGTGTGATTACATTAGAAATGGCTGGTATTAAACTATTTTGAGAAAAACCAGGGTGAGAAGGTGAGGGAAGAAGAGGCAGAAAGAGAGGGAAGAACAATTAAATGTCAAGAATGCTGTCAGTGATAAACTGCCTTGTGACATATCCCTGACTCAGTATTATGTCAATCTCTGCTGCTTCTCTCTTAGGAGGACCAAATCCTGTGAAAGTCAACTTCTTCAGTTCAACACAGCCAGAAAAGGCACTCACCAGAGACTAAAAGTATAAAGGTCTCCTTACAACTTATCATCAAATATCATATTAGAAACTGAAAAACTATGTCCTCAGATTGGCAATCTCAGTCCACAAATATTGGATGACATATTATGTTATAAAATACGTGGCTAGAATTTATTTTTAGAAACTACCATTCTCTCTGTCCTGCCCACAACAAAGGCCTATCACATGTACCCTGAATGTTTTTCAGGTCACCACTGGAAACTAAAGGACACAGGGTTTTTTTCTGAGTTATATTGTATTTAATGACCTACTAATCAAACACTAAATGTAGTGAGCTAAACAGTTGAGAATAGAGTTGGATGGAGTGCAAGTTGCAGCATCAGACACTCAGGAACTGCAGGCAGAAGGACAAGCAGCCACTTCAAACTAAGCAGGAATATTCAACTGTATTAACTTTCATAACAGACTCCTGCTTTTTGCTTCCTCATTTCTAAGGTCTGAAATAACACTGATCATGGAAGCTCAGTTGCATTCCCATCCAGACCATGGAAGGCAGTCACAGGCATTTTATGCCAGACACTGTGCTCACTAGTCCAGGGTTGCCGGTCAAGAAGGGGAAGTTTGGAGAAAGATCTTCCACATAATCCAGTAGTCCCAGAGCACATTTCTCAGTGTCAGACACTGGTACTAAAACTAAGGTGAGGACCTTTACAGACTTCTAAAAGAATAAATGCAGTTTCCTACTCTCAAGGACATGCCTTCTAAAACCTTGGTTCAAAGTAGAAGTAGTAAACATAGGTCCTTTCAGAAATTCTGACGTGTTCTGCGAGTACAGGCTCCTATGCAGAATCAAGGAGAAACTATAAAAATAAGACATTAAGTTTAAGCAATGACTTACTCAAGGATGGGCAGAAGGAACATGATGCTCTATGTGTGCCATATGCACAGCATATTAAGAGGGATTTTCAACATTGCTATTCCTATTAAAAACTTCAAACATCTGTGACAAGAACTTTCCAGAAATCCCACATTGTGGATGAAATCCTGGCTGCAGCAAAAGGAAAGCTTTGCATTCGTCCTCATAGCTGATCAAGGATTGCATGCTCTCTGCTTATAAAGGAGAAATCCTTCTTTATAAGTCACTTTTAATTTCTTTGTCAGACCTTTAGAGCTTTTAGCGACCTGTATTAGAATATCTTTGAAGTGCAGTTGAATAATTAATTTTACTGCAACTGATTTTACTGAATGAGTTGAATCAAGATCATCCCTACAATTCTGCAGCCTTTGGAGCAGCAACAAGTATCACCATTTAATTCAATGAGATGTGGAAACAAACAGCTATTCAGAATGATCATAGGCCAATTATGGGCACTAGGTACTTGACAGATGCAAGTGAAAGCGTCCAGTGAGGTTTATATTTGAACTACAGAGAAATTACTGTGTCATTCAATAGAGAGTAATGTACATTAAACACAGGTACTAAGATCTGCCAAGAACAAATACATATATATGTATGTATATACACATATACAGGTGCTATTGTGTGTCTAGTAATTCTTTAATACTAATACCTTTAACAGGAAATACTAGTCGTAAAGAAGTCTGAAACAGGATAAGAAAAAACCCTCATATATATCCAGATGTCATTTTAACAACAGCTGATATATTACAATTCTATGCACTTTTTAACTGCAAGTAAAATAGCCATTACACTTGTAACATTTTATGTGCAATGTTATTGGAGAGAAAACAGCTTTGACAATATATATTTGAAATACTGTTGCTCTTATTCACAATTCATGAATGCAGCCTTCCTGCAATATATCAAATCTATAGCCAGGCTTCCATCACGTTACCTTTTAGGCAGCAACTAAGCTGATAGTCTGTGGTTTATAGAACAGAAAATCAAAAAATAACCCCACGGGGCAGGGGAGGTGTGGAAGGGAGATGCAAATTATTTTGTCTGGTGGTTAAAAAAAAAAAAAAAAGAAATTTAATTAAAATTTTCTAGCTGTTGTTGTTCTTGAAGCCCTGAGATCGAGGGACATTGTGAATGGCCTGAACACAGACATTGTCTGAAGCACAAAATCCAGAGAATGTGAATGCATTAATGGCAAAGGATGAAAAATTTAACTGCCCAATTTTGTTCAGTTGTTATTACTCTTGGCCTAGGCAATGAAAAAAATAAAAAACCCCACAGGTATTTAATAGATAACAATAACCAGGGAATACAACCCCACATAGACACACTATGGTAACGCAACTAACTGAAAATGCAAGAAACCATACTGAAAAAGGGTTAATTAAAAAAACATGCAATTAACAATTATGTAAAGGTAAAATTAAGGTTGAGAAGTGGAAACCAGAGGTACTGTTAAATAATATGAGGTCCTCCAAAACATTATCATGTGAGAATAAAGGGAACTAATAACGGACTAGTTTACAGGTTTATTTCTGTCTTACTGCTTGAAATCTAGCCCAATGGATTCTTTTTTGTGTCTGTTCAGCAATAAATGCAAAATAAGTTTGATAGTTGGAACTCCTGCTCCTGAGTGAATAGGCTCCTCTGATTTACTGGAAGACTACAGTTAAGCCTTATCTGCCCTGAGAAGATGCTACAGCAAATAATTAGAGTTATCTAATCTTTTTGTACATGGTGCATACTTTAACTTTCAGTTTACACCAGCAAACCATCAGAGTAGGCAGCTGAGCAGACCAGCAGAGTGGAAAGTTTACTGCTGGTGGACTCCAAAGTACCCTCTCCCCACAAAACAGGGGTTCCTATGAAGGTAAGCTGGTAGGTGATTCCAGTTTGACCCCTCCTCACAAACTTCAGCATAAGTGACACTATCAAGAAAGTACAGCTATGTAATATAAGTGAAAATAAATTTGAAGTGTTTTCTCTCTTTTATTCAAAGTGTCATTCAGCTGTTTGACTTGTATAGAAAGGAAACTCAGACCTCCTTCAGCCCAAGCTCTAGTGAAAAGAACAAATTATCCATCAGAATGATTCTTGATGTTCTATGGGATTACAGAGGTAATTTTATAGCATAGAAATTTTGTACCTGTTTGACTGTACAGTTTATGTCATTTGGCTTCCATATTAAAATTCCCTGGTTTTCCCCACTGCTTAGTTTACCAGGGATTTTTATGCTAGACATTAAAGAAAGAAAAAAAATTATTGTCTCATACCCTTGCCCATTAGGGTAGCTACATTATCTTTTTACTGTGATATCACATCTCTGACTCTAAAAGAGCAACGTGAACCTGGATACCTGCAGTGTTTACTCAAAGCATCTCTCTGCACAGGTACATGTACATATACAGACACAAAATGTACACAGAGAATGCAGAAGAAGTGCTTCCCATTTTAGTGATAATTTAATGTATATTTCCTCAGTAAATACAACACCGATCATAACCTGTGTCAGCACATCACAGAGCTGGAGCATTCGAATAGGGACACTGACCTCAGCTCCAGAGAGAGAGATATTCTGATCTGTGACCTCGGTTCAAATGTGCCTCTATACCACTGATTGCAACTACCCATCAAAAGCTCACTGTGATTTTCCAGATATATCCAAAGCATAATTCGCGTTTGTACCAAAGACTTCATTCCATTCTGCTGGCCATGATATGTGTTCATGACAATAGCACTGCCATGGGAGCTTGAAGGAGAAATTAAGTTAAATGAAATTCAAATTGACAAATATACATGTACTATTACCTCTAGCTACACACACAAAAAAGTGCACAAATACCTGAACATATATCCTGTTATCACCAGCAGTTGTGGTCATACTTTCAAAAGAAAGCAAAATAAATTCTGGCTAACCTAAATCAAAGTAGGTAGTGGCAATAACTCTTTAAAAACAACAGGGAAAAAAGTTTCAGAATGTGTGCTCCATAAATAAAATATACAAGTGGAAGCTGCAAGTGCAGTATTGATCCCAGTTGTAAGTTGAGACATAGAGAACTGCAGAGTTGGCACTCTCAGTCTTCTGAATCGACAATAAATCCCTGGTTTGCCAGTATCCAAATTACTATTCTACACCTCTCCACTTGGAAGGAAGTCATTAATTAGGTTGGCTTCCTTACTCAGGAGGTAAAGCTAGAGTTACTCCACAATGCCCTGTGCCCTGGTCTTTATTTACAACTTGTGTGGGACCTTCCACAGACCGATGAGGAAAAAAAAAAATCACCTCTCAATAAATGCAATGCAATGATGTAAAACAGAGCCAAAGAAAAAGTAAAATAGCACATTTGTGGTGCAACTGGTTACTGATACTAAAAAAAAAAACCAAAAGCTGTAAAGCCATGTGGTGAGGGCTTTGGAAACATACAATAAATTTGAGATGGTTTTCCACTGTAGTCAAGCAGAGTTGTTCAAATGCTGCACCAAGGGAACAGAGTTATGGGTGTTTTCCTGTGGATTTTCTAGGCTGCTTTCCTATAAGGGAATTGTGACAAAGTCTGTCTGCCTTACGAATTCAGCCGGGAAAGGGATAAATCTAACATTAGATCCTTTAGATATTCTTAAAAACAGTGGCTTGGCTGATGCGTATGTGGTACAGTGACAGAATGCCAACTTTTTTTTTTTCAGGAAAGCATTTTTTTAATATTTCTATGTTGAATACATATTTATTTCTATTCTATTACTGTATCAGAGTCAAATAACCACCTTAGGTGGCTCTGTCATGCATTTATGTTTTGCCACCTCCCTTTGAAATCCCTCATAGATACAGGAGGTGCTGACTTGTAGGTCATATTTTTCAATTCTATAATTGTAAAAGAAAAAAACATTTAGAAGACTACTTTACAAATCAACTCAGTACAAAACAAAGTTGTGCAACTTTTCATGGTAGAATTTGTTTTGTATTTATGCAAATTCATTTTCGACATGTTCCTGATGCCCCAGTAAAACACCTACAGATAAGTAGGTAGATGAAAGAAACTAAACTGGGAAAAAAATAGACGTACAGAACAGTCACTAGTAAGAGCACTCGATTTGCATTGTAAATTCTGGCATAGCCAACACCTCCCACAGTAACGTTTACTCCTTTCTGTCAAAATTCCACTGAGTCTCCCAGAACATCACCTGCCCCCATGGTGGAGAGTTTGGTAGTCACCACCAGACCATATCAGCTATTCCTCTAATCAAATGTTAGACACAGCTATAGAACAAGTCCACGTCACATGAAAATGCAAGCCCCAGAATTTTTTTATATGACATAATGCTACAGGGATGGAAGGATTCACTTTTTTTGGAGGTAAATCAGCTACAGGTTGGATTCAAACATCACCAGAAATATGACAGACACCAGAAAATACATCATCTTGCCTTGATCCAACTCTGATATTCTTGTATAGAAAGGAAATTCAGACCTCCTTCAGCCTAAGCTCTAGTGAAAAGAACAAATTATCCATCAGAATGATTCTTGATGTTCTATGGGATTACAGAGGTAATTTTGTAGCACAGAAATTTTGTAAGCACCGCAGTCAATACCAACAGCTCACTGACAGGCAGATATTGCACACAGAGTTTACATATTTAAGATCAATAAGTGTTTCATTTTGTTTGTTTGGGTGGGATTTTTGTGTGGTTTGGTTTGTTTTGCTCACTGCATTATCACAATCACTTGTTAACCAGCCCACACTGGCTACTCTAAGCTAAAGGTCAAAGCGTCTTGTATTACACTTTTTAAAAAAGTTTAATATTAACAAGTCTGATCTTATTCTTAGACGAGCTTCATCTTTAAAGGTCTCATAGAAGGTCAGAGTCAGAATCATAGCAAAACTTTTCTCAAAACAATGGTGTTGACCACCCCTTCAGAGGGGTCACCAAAGGTTAAGGACTTAAATATGAATGAGCATTTTCTTCTCCATGTACATTATATTTGTCTCTCTTCCATCCCTCTTCTCTACCACTTTATTCCTCATATTTTAAATTCATTTCTCCAAGGTTTCAGACCATTTTTGGAGAGAGATGTGAGCAGAAGCCAGAAAGTAAAAACGGGTGGAATAGCAATTCATGTGGTCAAGTGCAAAGATGAGGAGCAGAAGAACGAGCAGGAGATAAAAATTTATACAACTTAGTTTATGGAAGTTGGAGAGAAAGCCAACAGAAATCTTTTAGCAAACCAAATGACTCCATATCAGGCTTCATTTGATAAATGTACAGAATAAATAAGATGTGTGCTTTTGCAAGGAATCACAGGAACCTCACAGCTAACACACAAAATGGAAACACCAAAAATCAGCTGGGCCCAAGTAAATGGCTGACTAGTTAGCTTGTAGGAAGCACAGTGTGTGAGACAGGAAGGGGAAAGGAGGGTAATCTGAGAAATATTTTAAAGGAACTGAAAAAAAAAGTGAAATATTAAAATAAAGTATTATGTTCTACTGATTTCCTCTAATAGTAACACTGAACCCCTACCAGTCATGTGCTTATTTTTACAAAAGCCTAAAAATAAGTCATATGTGAACAATTCACTGAAGAAGCCTTCACCTGAAAGTCTGTGTTCTTGCTCAAAGTCAATAATTTAATTCACCTGCAGGACATACAGCTCATCTTGAGCACATGCATTAGTTTTCTTTCAGACACCTAGCCATAGGGTCCAGTACAAACAGGGACATCACCAGGTTTGGGCTTTTGCAAATCAAGAGGAAAGCCCACTTAACAGCTGAAGCTTCTTAATATTCAACACCACCTTCCCTTCAGGCAAAACTAGTAGGGAACCAATGCAAGTCTCTACCTATTGCACCGTTCGCAATACAACACAAAATTCTAGTAGTGCAGTTCCAACCCATACAGGACTTTATATTTTAGAAGCAGCAATTTTTATTTAATCTGACAAAAAAATTGTAGTCAGTGAAGACAAAGGTGCTACTGAAATGTTTCAACACTGGCTCCAGCTCCTGCCTTGGGCAAAGGATTCCCTCATGAACCCAAACCTAGTTCCCTCCCCAAACAGAAACAACCAAGAGAAAAAAGCCATTTTCTCTGTTTGTCAGGAAAGGATTCATTCAGCAGATCACAAGGGAAAAAACTACACTGTTGCTAAGCCAGGATTCCAGAGCCTTCTTCAGCAATAAATGCAGAAGTGAAAAAGCCCTCAATTTTTTACTGCTGAAGTCAAAGTTAGTGACTTTATTTCACCTTTTCCTCATAGAAATATTCTACATGCATAACTAATGAAGGTAACTTACTTCAGCAGATTCTAAGGTCTTGCAGGCTATTTACAGCTTCGCAGAAGCTGCGGAGCCAGATTCTCAACCAGCATAAGCAAGTAGAACTCCAGTGATCCGTTGAGGTGTATCCATCCAGGTCAGTTTAAAAACCCAGTCCTGGAGCCTGCTGTCAGATACCAGGGCAGCTCTTATTCCCACTAATTTCTCAATCACTCAAGTGACTGGAAAACCAAAAGACTAAGGCTTACGGCAATAGAAGGCAAATAAAAGTCAGAATTCAACATACTGAGAAAATTTCTGTAAGAAACTTCAGTTCTCCCATTTTTTGAAGGAAAGATGAAGCTTAACTTTCTGAAACTTGCTCAGGCATACCAAGGTGCATAAGCACTAATGGAAAATAAATACAGCTAATCCTGCTCCAAACCATTAATAGGATAATGAAATGTCATTAACATGTAAAAAAAAAAAATTAAAATGCTAACATGGTTTAAGAGTGATTGACACATGGAAGAAAAATACCTATATATTATTTACTCATTTCATTAAACTGTTTAAAAAGATCTTAAACCTTTAATCCAAATATTTAGTCTCTAGTTTATGAATTATCCATAAGTAACTTCATCTTTTGTACCCCCAAGGAAAAAAAAAACTTCAGAAAAAGCTGAGGGAAATGAGGAAAAAGTGCAGACACTTAAAGGGCTAACTGGTATTTTGCCCCTCAGTCCCAACTTGAGTTTTCTGATTTTGGTGATCAACTACAGACCTGGCAATATAGAAAGGTTCTGAGTTAGCATCTCACTCACCTCTGAGGGAGAGCTGGGTAAGAAATCCATTCTCCAAACCCCTGTTCCTTCATCTAAGACCTCCAACAGCAGGAAACAGAAGAGTTAAATCCAAGAAGAGGACAGACCTTTCCCAAAGAAAATGTCTCTTTATGAGAAAAATTTCTAGCCAAGCACTTCTCTGAGTTTGCAGCACTTCCACCCTGCTACAGCACCTATAACCTCACATCATCTATGCAGCCTATTAACTACCCCAGAAGCATTACCCTTAATATCTTTCAGGTGGCTGATCCATGTGTTTTCTGTTTTCCATTAGGGGAAAATACTTCTTATGAGGCCCTGATTAAGGTCTCAAAAGCACTTACAGATACAGGCTGTGCTAAAAACCCTTATGAAAGTACTGAAACCATGAGTCAGCAGAGCTGTTGGATATAGGAAGTAATCCATGTAGAAAATTTATATTTAGATAAAATAATGCTCTTATTTTCCTCAGGGGAGGCCAATATTTATTTGCTATATACCTATGAAATACGTAAATGTAAAACATTTATGCATAAAACCATCCTGATGGACTTAGAATAAGAATTATTTTAAGAAAGCAAAGTGTAACAAATACCAAGAGAAAAAAAACCCATGGAGGAAACTAGTTATGAGATAGATGCACTCATTAAATTAGCACTCCCTTTTTTCATAAATGCAGAAGTCAGCACTTTTGCATCATTAGGTTACACTTTCTTGAACATACCCATGAGTTCTGATGTGTTGACTCAACACACCAGAGAACCTGCCTGAAGACCTTGCTGCGCTTCAGGGTCTACAGCAGAGATGCCAGAGAAAATCGCTCCCTGCACTTATAGCAAGAAATGATCCTAGTGTGAGTTTCTAGGCTGTCTCCAGGGAAGTGGGGTTTTTTTCTATCCCAGATACCACTTAAAGAAACCATTTCTATGCACCTCACTAGATTCTCAGCTTGTGCAAGCCAACACAGCTGCTTTCATTTCAGTGTAATGACTATCACTCACCTCCACCTGAGCTCTTGCTTGGGGTCTGCTGCTGATGGACCCATTTAGTCTGCTTGGGGGATGATGTTATTTCAGGGAATTAAGTGCCTGGAAAAAAATTTTAAAGTCTACATATCTGCAAAAATTCTTTTAGGAGGCCTGTTCTATTATTAAACATATTGGGACCTGAAATTAACTGAAAAGGAGACTTGCATGAAAGTTAGCTACAGTAAATATTTATTCCTAGATACTTCTGCCTTTATTCCAGATATTGCCTATTAAAATAACAATGCCACCAAAATGTATTTATTGTTAGCTCAAAGCCCTTTAGGTTCTGTACTGTGTAACTGAATGGCACGACTCAGAATTCACAGTTTAAGAAACAGGGTGAAAAATTCCTTCTCTAAGGCAATTCTACTGGAGCAGTCAGTGGGTACATTTGCACAAAATAAGCAAACCTTCATCCCTGCAGCCCCGAGAGACATGGTCCTTTCTCTGCTGCTGCCTGTGTGTTCTTGTTTTCCCTCTTGCTGGTACTAGCGCTCATAAAACCACCATAGCGCTCATAAAACCACCACCACCTCAGGGTTGGTTTTCAGCTACGTGGGATCTCCACATAAATGCATGAGATCTAATAGGCAGAAAAGGTGCATCAGGAACCTGTAATGGGGCTGTGCCCTTTGGTGGCTGCTGAGCTATAGACTGGCTTCAGCCTACTCCATTGACTATATTCTCTGCTTGCCTATCCCAAAGTCTGTGCTGCAGCAGCCCAGCAGGCAGAACACCCTGTTTTCTGTGGTTTCCCAATCAGTGTATTATAGCAACCAGATGGTTTTCTCCCTCAGGAGTCACCCTCGCACTTCAGCAAAGCAGATTCTCAGGAGGAGCTCACTGTGTTTTCAAGACAGAGATTTCCTTTCCATTTTCATTAGTCTTTCATCTCTCTGAGAGGACGGTGTGGGAAGCACTTAAGTAAATAACTAAACCATGGTAGGGAGTGGAACAAGTGACATTTCTGGCTTCTCTTTGCAGTCATCTGTCAAGACTTAGGTTGCAGAGAATTAGAAAGCTTGAAGTAATAGTGGTTCTGTGTCCCTGTTAGACAGAACTTCTCACTGTGACTGGCTCACTGTCAATTTATAACCTGGAGCATGAAGTCTCTTAAATCCTCTGTAATTTTTCAACTGCAGGGGATTTGAGGATCTTATCAGTGAAGAAATAATATTGTTAAGGTTTCTTTCTTGCAAGTGTTTCAGGCTTCATATTAAATCTGTAAGCTCCTTGTATTAGTTGGGTTTGTCTAATATTTCCACATTTTAAAAGCTGCAAAACACAAGTTGCAAAGTTTGTGTGCTGCCAGCATTAGGCATCTCCAAGTCACCTGAGTTACAGCTGGATATACAGACAATTATGCAGAAACATTCCTACTATGTGACAGTAATCAGCATAGTTTATTAAAGGATAACAGCACTGCCTAGCCACAGTATCTAATAAAGGAAACTGTTGTGCGGTTGTATATTCCGAGTGATGGCCTTGCTGCCTTGTCATTCTGGTAAGTCTGTCACATCTAATATTTCAGCTCCAAAAATAGTGTCTGATTCATGACTTGAGGGTGGAAAGTCTCTCCACTTTGGCCCTGCATTGAGTCAACAGTTGCTCACCTCTGTAATCCACTGTACTCACGAGTTCCCTGCTTAAACATGTCACATGAAATGTCACCATTTTTGCTATGAAGAAGTTCTCATATAACACCCTAATTTTCTGTTTAAATCCATCTGATCACAGGTGATGTGCACCAGCGAGTTTCCTCAACCAGCGACACACTATAACATGCACAGAGACCACAAGCTTTCCCCTCTTGGTTGCCTTAAAATCATAATATCAGTGCACATTTCAGCTAGCAAGAGAGCTAAGAGAAGCTGTAGTGCTGATCCAAGTCATGCAAGTTAGATTAGTTGCTGTGAAATGCTACATATTATTTTTGCAGGGAGCCTTTAATGTCTCCAAGCCAACTGCACTGACAACAAGAATTACTGTGCAGTATCTTACAGCCATGTTTACCACATCACCACCTGACCACATGAATAACAACCTGTGTTGCTGCTATAACCATACTAGTACAGCTGCAAATACATTTTCCTATAGCTCATCAAATAAAATAATGTCCATATCTGCGTGGCTTGAGGAATGAAGCATTCGAAACCTAACCTCAGAAATAAAACCAGTAGCCCACAAACAGGAGAATAAAATGCTAAGCACATCGTCTCAGCCAGGAAAAAGGTTATTATTAAATGTTTTCATATTTATATATATTTTTAATCTAGAAATAGGTTCAAAGTATCAATCAGAGCTATGTTCTGGCTCATCTCCCGGCATTGCTTGCTGCAGTAATTTTATTTGGTATACATGTGGAGAGAAAACACAAAAGGTCTTGGCATTTGAAAGACTGATAAAATTTAATTTGTAAGTTTGTCTGATAAACACTTCAAACATATCAAAATGCAGGAAAAAATATTAAGCTCGACAAACAATATGGTTAAGGCACCGTAAAGGAAACTCTCCCAAGCAAATCGAGCCTGCCTGCTCACCAGAGATGGCTTATTCCAGAAAATTCAGGTCTGACCCAGAGCACACAAATGCATCGGGAAGGCTCCAACTCCTTTTCATAGGCTAGGGAGCCAGTTTTCAGGCAACAGACTAAGAAGCTGTTCAAATTATGCTCCTGTACTAGAATCCTTGTTTCTTTATGGTTAATGCTTTATTCAAAGGAAGAGGTGGGGGAGAGATGTAACTGTCTTTTAAAAAGCAGTTTCAAACAAGTGAGTAGCGGGTGTTGCTGTTGTGCTGGTGTTAAATTCTGTAATAAATTGGCGGTGATTTGATTCGACTTTCATGATATCTAAGGGAAATGAAAATAAAGTCTGCAGGAAATGTGTCAATTCCTCATACAAATCGAAATAGAGTGATTGTTTCTGTAACAATAATATAGTTTGCCATAAACATTTCTATTGGGAAAGCATTATTGTACTATGATCACTGCAGCTAATAGCATTAGAAAATATACATATAGCAGTGGAAATTAATGCAGTTAAGGACAGAGAAATGGTACCTGGGAGGAGGGGTGGGATGGTGCCTGTACATGAAGCTGTGTGCAGACTGTGTACAGACAGAGGTTCCAGGTTAAGAAACTTTAAAAAAAATAAAAATCAATGAACAGATTTCTCCGTGGAATCAGAAGGGAAACATAGGAACAGTGAAAAAAATAAGACATTACCAAAATGCAATTTTTAAGGTATTCTTCCTTCATCTGTCTTTTACAGAATAAAGAGAAATACCATTTCTCTTCACTGGTGATTTAGGCTTCCAGCCATTTATCCTGGTTTGTTCTGCATGTCTGAATAATGGGAAGCATAATGAAATATATTAAAAAGAAAGGAAACCAAACAAAACTGTTCAGGCCCCGTAGTTATGGTGTAATTCTTTCAGCCTTCAGATTTTCCAGGAGCAACAGCTAGCAAATGCTTTTATATTGCACATTACACACTGATTAGCAAAGCCTTCTGGTCCGTAAAGTGTTTTTTGTTTGTTTTAGAAACATGCAGGTATTTTATGCAGAAAAACAATTATCTCCTACTGAATTATGAAAAAAATGGGACCCTGCGCAGACAAGACACCGGTTTTCTGAATGGAAAATGTATCAGCTGTGTGTCACCTGGTGCTCACAACACGCAGAAATCTGAAGAGGCATTTCTATAATCTAGAAGACCTATGAAGCAGAGGATGGGATGGACAGGATACTGTGTGAATTACCACAGTCTGCCTCAAAAAAGATCATTAGGGCTTTCTGCATGAGCCATCTCCAATATAAAAATATCTTTGAAAATGAGTATTTTCAAAAGAAGAGCAAGGAAATTCAGACGCACTCAGGCACAGTGGCAATAGTCAGAAGGATGTGATCTTCTGGAGATCTCCTGGTGTTTGAGAAAAAGCCATAACCAATACAGGTAAGAAAGCAAAAATGCATCTTAAATTGAGGACAGGCACAATGTTATTTACTTTTATATTCTGGCATCAGTGCCCCAGCCAACAAACTGGCTATCCTAAAATGTACTAAGTCCTTAACAAGGAAAAAAGAGAAAACCAACAATATTCCAACCTACAACAAAATGTTCTTTTTAACTCTAGCACTTCAGCTGGGCATCTCAGCAGGATCCAACCACACTGAGACACACAGTTGTCCTTACTATTCCCTTCATAAACCTCTTGGTACGAGTTGTTGAGAATGGACGAGCTCATAACATGTTTGCTCTGCCTCTGCAGTTCCTCTGCTTGCCTGCAGATATTAATAAATAGCTCCTGTAAACAGCTGCGGCTTCTCAGGAGCCACTGAATCCATAAGAACTTCGGCCAGCTGAGAAGTTTCATTTCTGTGTTTTAGTGGTGCCATGCTGGTACCTTTTACAGCTGTAGGATTCACTGAAGCATTACAAAAGTTGCATTTAAAGAGGAGAAGACAGATATAGTAATTCTGCAATACCACAGAGCACCAGCCATGGCTGTAATTGCCACCAGGAGCCCACGTCCCAACCTCCAGCCCCACTGATCAGAACCAGGGTTTAGAGATATGTGTAACATACCTTGTGTAACGAAAGTACAAAACCAGCCCAGCACTGGACACCTGAGGCTGCTCTACCAAAGTCTAAATGGATAAACGTTGCATTTCCTCTCTAAAAGGAGAGCAAAGGAATCAGAGGTTTCTGTAAAGATGCTGGAACAGTTGCTCCTCAGGCTTCCTGGATTTCAGAGCCTTCCCTGCCGAATTGCTGGCTGTGTAACTATGTTTAAATGCAGATATCTCTCCTATTTCCAAATTTACTTTTTAATAACATAACATAATAATTCCATTCATCTCTCTCCCCAAAAACTTACTTCCATAGCCATCCATTTTATTTTTGAAGCAACCTGCATTACAGCATTTCATGCTGAAAAAGTCACTTTTTCTTTTCTGCTTAAAAAAAAAAGCCATTATTAGGCTGAGACACAAAATTCATCCAAAAGAAGAAACAACAAAAAAAAAAGTGCCTGTTGCCTCATTTTAATTTCAAAACAGTCATTCCATTGTATCAATATTTCTTTAAAAATAAAAAGCTTTCCCAAATTATGACCTTCTGCTGCCTCACTCTTAGCTGCTTCATGGCTGAGTTACAGCCTTGAGAGAGAAGAGAAAGGAAAAAGAAAAGCAGCTTATTACGGAAAAATTGGTATAACCTCCATTCCAGCAGCACAATCAGTTACTCCAGCTATTATTGTGAGTAATAATCATGTTATAATGAACGAATACGGGCAAAAGACAGGTGGTGAGAAATGCAAAGAAAACTGTGTACATAAATATCCATCACTATCAGTTGATGACAAAAATAAAATAAAGAAAAGGTATATAATGGGAGACAGATCTCTATTTTAAAGGCTGCTATTAATTCCATTTTAGTTCAGATGGACAAATATTGATTAATACTTGTGGCTAACGCAGTTACATGGGTAACTTCAACAGCAGTTGGACTCATGAAACCCAGGGGAGAGAAAATCATTAGTGCCATCCTGGGCTGGTCATCTGAGAATTTCCTTTCCTTCTTTTCCTTTGAAATGCAACAGAAAATAGTGTACAGCTGGGAAGGATTCCCAGTGACAAATGTTACATTTAGAGCTGTCATAAGCATATACTTTCCAGTATCACTCTCCAGTGTGTGCGAAACCTCCTGAAGGCCTCCTTTGTATGCATTAGGTACCGGAGAAAGTTGACCTGGGATGAAAATATCCTGCCTTGAATCTTTTCATGCTTCCAGACATCAAGATATACGGCCAGATTGGGTCAAAGAGCGGGGGCTATAAAGAAAAATCCTGATCTTTTTATCATCCTATAGTGCCTAGAAAATTAATGTATCCACAAATAGTGGAAAGTTTAAAAGCTGCCTAGTAACTTGCTGTAAAATTTAAAATTCTGTCTACTAGATGCCATGCATACCTGTTCACTACTTTCAAACAATTCCTATTTTCACAATGCATATATATGCAAAGAAGTCATATATTTTAAACACATGGTCTTTCCATTCCTATGACATCAACAGATAAGCAGTAAATTCCATCAACCTTCCTTTCAGAAAACAAAACATATATCAACAAAAGGACATTACATAGTCATCCTCCTCCTTATAGCAGTTTTTTTCCAGGATTCTGACTTTCAGAGTTACCTAATCCTCAGTAGCTTCAGCTGAGTTCTGAAAACTCAGCTCTTCTGAAAATGAGACAAACTAAAGGAGCATCCCTTCGGTTTTAAAAGGTTTGTTATAACCCCAGAAGATGTACGGGTTCCACTTAGGGTCACTGTAAGGATACCAAGATGTGATGTTGCTGGATTTTTGTTACAAGCAAAGTCAGATTGGCTGAATCATTCCACAGTGGCATTCCTTTCTAGACTCTCTGGGCTTTTTCATATTTCAAGTTGAAAAACAGTCCACATTTCATATCCTCTTACTATCAAGAGAAATTCTGCAGTTCGGTATAAACTGGCAAAAAGACATCCAACCACCATTAGTTTTTCATTAATTTTTCTTGAATAGACCTCAACCATTCCAGTCTGAATGCTAAAAAAGTATATGTTTGGTGGCTACATTTCCCAGAATATACACTTTATTTTTCAATTCAAAATTATTTTTCAGTTCAAAATGCTGATTAGTTAAGATTTTTATAATTACTTAAAGGTAACCTAATGCATAGCAGATAAACTATGACTTCATACTAAAGAAATGCCAAATTTCCTTTGACAACAGGGTCCTTTTAGAAGATAACCAAATTAATTTATTTTCCTACTTTTACAATATCAAACCGCACATTTAGAAATTCATTATTTGCATGTATGAATTAGATTAAAAAAAAATAGCAGAAAGCCTGGGAAGAAATACAGCTTTCTCCAGCTTTAAAGAATTTTGGCACACATTTGAAAAAGGAAGACATATGAGTTTCGTATGTACTGGCATTTAGACCTGATCCAAAACCTGTTTAAGTAAATGACTAATTTTAATGGATAGAAGGGGCTATGAAATTTATTCTTTATTACAACGTTACTCTCCAATTGCCTTGTGTCTCATACTGGTAAGAAGAGAATTTCAATTGCATCTTGTTTCCTTGCAATTGCTGACTGCTCCCACAACACTGGTTCAAAATTATCAGTGCATGAGATACAGAAGCTCTGGTGCTTCATAATTTGGTAAAAAAGAAAAATCTGAATTGTACGGAGACATTTATATCCTGTCCCTGTTCCGTTGCCCTTTCTCTCCTCTCTGTGGGATGTTGCTGTGCTTCCATTCCATTTTTGAAAACTGAAAAGCTCAGACTAAATAAAGGGAAAAACAGAAACCCTGAAGAGAAAACACCTGTGGTCTTTATTTGTGAGCTGTAACCATCACCAGAGAGCGGGGGAAGCATTTCTGTGCAATACAGTCCCAAACAATGCAGCTTTCCTCAGTTTTCAGATAACATATGTTATCAGAGGATAATCTCATCTGATGTTCTCCTTTTCTTCTCTGATTTTTCTTTTTTTCTTATAGGTCTCTACTTCACAAGCATTTAGTAGCATCAGGTTCAGAAACATTACTTATAAGGAGAGAAATCCTGGCTTTTGCTTAGCCTTCCCCAAATAAAAACCAGTAGTGACCCTCTCTTTCTGACCTTCTGATAACAGCGTTGGAAGTGAAACACAGCTTGAGCTCCAGAGGACCGCTGGCCTTTGTCATGTTGCATGCTCCAGTCAAGCCACAGCCAGGTCTGTACACGTCTATGTTCTCACCATGGAGATTTTTCAGCAAACAAGCTGGTTCAGTTAAAAGCAGCCCAAACCCTGCCTCTTTTTTCTACTGAAATACCACTCACGTCACTGCTCTTCCAAACTAATTGTCAGTGTCAGTCACCACCTACAGTCAGGTTGAAAAGCGTACTGCAGAATCAATAATAACAGGATCCATGTCGAGTCACGAATGAAAAGCCTCTTACCTCAGAAAAATCAAGGACCAACTCTCTCAGGCTCCTTTCAACTCAGCCAAAGGGAATAATTCAAGGCCCAGGTGTGCAGTGCTGGTGAAGGGAAAGGAAATGTGCTCGTTATATGAAGCAGGTGTTGAATATTGTCGTAACTGAAGCCAAGTTAATAACATTCTAATGAGCAGTAATAAAGATTCAAAAGCAATAAAAAAGGAGAAAATAATCTCTCGAGTAATCATGCTGTGCTTAATATACCTGGAGAGCAAAGGGCATTATTGAATGGGGGAGGAGGAGAAGAGTGCAGCAGAGAGAAAGGTGTGAGCAAAGAGTGTTGGATCTCAGCACAGTTTTTCACTGGGAAATAGTGAAAACTGACACTCTCAAGGAGGCTGCAAACTCAAAATTTTGAAAAAGTAGCAGATTTCCTACTACCAGCATACAGCATATTTGTGATCCCCAAAGCCTCCGGTGATAGCTGGCATAAACAAAAATAATTCAATATCCGCTCTGTCTCCTTTGATGTTTTGTTCACAACCAAATAATTCACATAGTCTGAGCCCAAACAAATATAAACACACATCTTCACAACTGTGTGTCTGAAATATCTCCAGATAATAACCAGGGAAGATGAACAAAATATGTATGCAGAGGCTTTGTACTGTTACTATCTGCGTACCATCTGAAGTAGGGGTTATTTGGGTAAAACATCTTTTATGTTAATTTTCATTCATAGTAAAAATAAGGCACTTCTGTCTATATGCAGGTTTTAAGGGGGAAAGTAAATAAAATAAGAAAGCAAGGCATTACTTGCCTAATTTGTCCAAGTGCTATTCTGAAGTATACACATGACTGAAAACTACATATTCTCACAAAGGACTATGGTGTTTCAGGATTTCAAAATACAGATAATCTCAATGTATCTCAAAATTGGACTATTTTTGTAAATATGGAGACTTACAAAGACCTCTCCACTTGAGAAACGTTTGTGTTGCTTGGTGAAAAAGTGCATAGATGGTTCTGAACAGAATATTCCAACACGAGCCTTTGCCTAGTGCCAGCTACATATCGTTTGTGTTTCCCTGCCTCACATACCTGCCCTGTCTCACTCTTCTGGCACAGACACATCATGGTCCACACGTCTGTAATTTCGGATGGAAACCCAGACTGTGGTGCACAATAGACTAATCCAGAAGACAAACACCAAAATACATATTTATCTAAAAAAACCATTGAAATTGTAAAAGCAGAATGCTTAGAAACCAGTTTGTAAAGAATGGTATCTGGACATCAGTGACAGGTTTTAATCTGACATTGTTTCAACCTACAAGGTAAATTCTGTGGCTTGTCTCCCGTTTGCACTTCATGAACAAAAGTTCAGTTTGTCATTAAAGCAAATGTAAATGTAACATGTCCACACAAGTCTCCTGTGGGGTCAGAAAACTATCTATTCTTGTGCAGAGGGCAGGCATTTTAAAGAGACTCTGGTGGTATTTCATGGATTTGAGCCAGTTTTGGATCATGACCTATAAGAAAATACGTCTATTCTAAAAGTGGAAGGGAGGGAGGAGCGGAGAGGCTGTTGTTTGCCTTTGTTCATTTTGTAACTCTCATATTTCTACTGCCATGAACAAATATTCTGACGTCTCGAGCTGGCAGTGAAAAAGAACCATTTTCCCCTGTAAATAAAAATTGGTTCTTCTTTCTTGCTGCAGGAAATTAATTTGATTTGTATGTTGTCTGCACAATTTGAACAGTGTTAAAAAAAGCAGAGCAGTCTGCTTCACTGAACCTGGCATCCATATACCACCTGTTATAATAAAAGTTACATACTTTTGCAGTAATTAATGCACTTAAAATTTAACATGTATATGTTTCAAACCTTCCTTTCAGCTCTGATTTCTCCAGAGACTGCTATTTTTATCCTCAATGTATTGCTGGTAATAACAACAAAGAAACTAGTGCACTGATTTAATGCTCTGACTCCTGGCTAGCATATAATATAACAAGACAGCTTTCTTTCTCTGCTATTTTAGAGCTTTTCATATCAGCTCCCTGCAAAAATCTCTAAGCTTTCTCTGATCAGAGTTTCGAAGTCTTGAATATAGGTCTTTCTCAGAAACTTCAGGGAGAAATCAAGATGTCCAGAACTTCTGGAAATCAAGATATTGTGTTTACCTTTGACTTTTTAGTCTAATTCATCAGGTAAGCAACTGGAACCAACCTCTGCACCAAACCTCGTCCTGATCCCTGCACAAAGCCAGCAGTGCAATGTGAGCCTGATGTACCTTTGATCTCAGGGCACCAACTCCAAAGCCCTGGTTACGTGTAATGCCTATTTTCCCATGGAAATGCCCAAATCCCATGCACCATATGAGTTAGAGGGGCAGTTTCAAGTCCCCGTTCCAACTCCTTTTGCCTTACTGCTTGATTTTAACTGGAAGGATCTGAAAAGAAACTTTAATAAGGATTCGGTGTTCAGTCAACAACTGCTTGCGCAGAGGAGGCGTGAAATTGCATGCACAATTTCTTTATGCTTAGGTCTTTGCCTCCTCTCTGCTCAGTGAACTTTACTCTTACTATTCTAAGTGTCATTATATTGCCATTATCACTAAAGCAAAATACTTTTTCATAATTGAAGAATGATTTAGGAACTAAATAGCTTGACATGGTGTCATATTTTATCCTAACACCTTCTAAAGATGCCAATGGACTCCACATACTCATTTTCCAAGAAACTAGACAAAAAGTGACAGCAAAAATGTTTAAAGATAAATGAACCCACTAGAAAAAAACATTACAATAAAGTGAAGGTAAATGTAATTGTTTTTAAACCCAATGTTTCTGTTAGATAAATTCAACATTGGACAGGCTCTTTAAAAATCAATTTGCACTTGCTTCCTCTATAAAGATTTATCCCAGAGAAAAAAAAAAAAAATCTATTAGTATTAAAGTGCTTAAAAACTTGGCAGACTATCTCCAAAGGCATCAATTTCTAGTACTAATTACCACTAATTATTCACTCAGCAGTTGTAAGTTGCATTCAGTCCCTGAGGGTGGAAGAGAGATTTGTCTCTCTCCAGTGTAGCATGTTTCATATATTTGTTTCAAGAGATTTTTACATTCAGACATCAAAATAATGTGAACGTAGAGATTTTCTGAACTTTCCTGTCTGTTACCAGGAGAGGATCAAGATTTCCTTGCATAGTATAAAGAGTCTATCTAGTCTCTCAACATCCTGCACCCAGCATGAGGGGCTTTATCCACCCCATTTCTCTGTTGTGTGCTAGAGACTGGACGTAACACATTTTTTCAGTGTCTAAGTGGATTAAATGATTACAAACTATTTCATTCTCACAATTTCAATCCAGACCAATTAAATTAGTGTTCCTTAATTTAAAGGTTCGTCTTTCTGATGGGAAATAGAACAGAATTGGACCTTTTATTTTTGCCCTCCCCACCCAAAAAAATAGTGATAGTAAATTAATTCCTGTGTTCTGGGAAAATATAGGGGTTTAAAATGTCAGAATTTCCCAGCTTGGCTTTTTAAATAACTTTCATATCTCTGTACTTTGTCACATAACCAAACAAGGACTAGAGAAAAAAAAATCAAGTTTCCTGATGCAAGCAGGAAAGAAAATGGAGCTGACTAGAAAAGCTGCTGAGAAGAATATTAATGCAGCATGATACCCCCTCTGCCCAAGAAAAAAAAGATAGATATATGTGTGAGAGAGAAGCAATAAAGGGTCAGTAATAAAAGAAATATATCACTTGTAGAATTGACTAGGCTTTACTTGAGATGTATAATCCATTCAAACTGTAGTAATTTGTGACTCCTGGAGACAGACTGCCTATTAGACATGATATTTTTGTAGGGCACCACCCAGAAATAAAATACATTAAGTGCGTGAGCTAACTCACTCTTCCCTTGCATTATTTTAAATAATAGTCTTTGTACCAGAATTTTTTATTTAATGCCATTAACTACCAGTCAACAGATGACAAAAACAGGCAGGAGGGGTTAAGTGACTTGCTCCAAAATTGCAAAGCACGTCAGAAGTAGAATTTGCCTGAATCCTTAAGGCTCCTAATTTCTACACTCAGTCTGGCACATCAGCTTCCAGGTGTATCTATAACTTTCTTGGATCTACAGATCTGTGCAGGCCTACTTCTTGTATCACCAAACACTCTCTCTGAAGAGGCTGATGGCAGCGTGGCACGAGTTCTGTTATCCATGGGATGGACAGGACTGTGCTTGGACATCTCCAGGCTTCAAGCAGCAACGAGTATTTTGTACAAACTCTTACACAGCCCTATGTTGTCAAGGTTGTGATTTCCTGATATAATAAATCAACGCCTTAGCTGATATAAATTACCGGAGCACCACTGACTGCCCTGGAGCAGAGATGATCTACAACTGCAGAAATTAGATCCACTGGCTATAGTGAAAGCATTTGCAGATTATGGGACCCTTTAACATGACTAAAGGCACATCTAATACCTGGATATATAAACCAGCAGGTTTATTAGCTTGGACTCAGTGTTATATTAATACAGTAACAATGTCTGGTAAACTTAGACCAAGGTAGGACAAGCTTATGTATTCTTAGAACTTGCAGAGGTCAAACTTTAGGTAAATGTTATCTAAGTTTGTCAGAACTCCATTTCAAAGTTCAAATACACTGCTTATTCATAGGTCTCATGAGTTATATAGTTAGACTTTAATATGAAAATGAACAAATAAAATGGGGATGAAAGAGCTGAGAAACTTCACAATTTCTAGTAAATGCTAAAATTTAATTCCTCAATATAATTCATAGCATCCTGCAGAAATATAAGTGGTTGCATGAAACCATTGCCTTCATGTGGCATTTGCAAAGGAGGAGTTTAAAAGATCTGATACCTGAATTTAACGCAATTTGGGGTTTGTTTTTTTGTTTTATTTTTTTTATCTTACTCTCTTTACCTCTCAGCTGTTTGACCAAATGTTTTAGAATAATCCTTGTTTTGCTCTTCCCCTTGGCTCAGAGGGAAGGATGTCTTGTCTTGTTAATTATGATGTTTTATTAATCATTTTACTAATAGGAAAGGACCATAAGTGACTCTTGAGGGTTTTGAAAGTCCTTATTGAAAGAAAAAAAGGTGGGATAATAATCCCCTAGGGATATATTTTTTTTTTCCTGCATTCTATTATTTAATTAGAGTCCTGTACTTTTGTTTCTGGTCAATGTGAATAAATTAAGGTAATTAAATCCAGAGTATTGCACTAGTTGAATTGACAATTCCACTCTTGCAAACTGAAAGTAGAAATTTGCTAAAAATAGAAATCAGTCATAGGAAGTTGTTCTTCTATTGTGTTTGCAGCTTTCCTTAGCAATATTTTAATTTTCTGTAGGACCTTAATTTGTTTTCTTTGAAAGCCAGACTTCTGCACATTTTGCCTGCCCAACAAATACAGCTTGCAGGGAGTTAATTATTTTAAAATAACTTTTCTTTATTTCTTTTTTAAATAGATGTTTCTTACACAATCTCCTCTCCCTCTCTATTGAGCAATCTAAAGGATTTCATAAAGGACCAAACTTATAAAAGTAGGTAAATTGCATACAATCCCTAAGGACTTGGATGACAAAGGTACAATTTAACTTGGTGTTTAGGGCTGTGGGGAGTTTCTCCAAAAACAGCAGAACTGTAGAAAATAATTTGGAAGTACCATAACAAATGCAATTTAGCTGATACTGACATGACACACAATTAAATAAAGCTTCTCAAGGACCCAATTAAAATCTACCGTAATTTTTGGCAGGAGTTGCACGAGATCAGATATTCTGGATCTGCAGATTCCTGGCTGTTTCTACATTAGAGGGTTAAGAAAGGGCTCAGGAAAAGACTTTGCTGCTTTGCCACAGCCCGTTAGTCCAGCTGCAGTTCAGTCATAAAGTGCGTGCGTTGGCCCATGGTTGGTGCAAACAGTGGGGATGTCAGATGAGTCTGGACTTGAAAATAGGTTCAGAATTGGCCTATTTGAAACAAGTAATGTTGATACACATACAGACGCATGTAATGATGAGAAAACTGAGAAAGCTATATGTATTCTACTTGTACGTTAATTTTTGCGAGGAAAAAATACTGTATATGTCTGATTTCCTCCAAAATAAGCATTTTGGTGATTCTCATGAAGCTTTCTCTAGACTGACAGATTTTTAATGAAGCATGCAAGGGTGCTTGGGAATTAAAAAAAAAAAAAAAAAAAAAAAAAAAGTGAGAAATTCAAGGCACTAAATTCTGCATGAAATCCAGAAAAAGTTTACGGAAGAATTTGATTAATTTGGGTCTGTGTAAAAAAAGTTCAAGTCTTCCAAATGAAAACAGGAAACATTTGTCCTTAAATCAACAAATAATCCACAGTTAAGTCCAAGTGGCAAAATCAAGAATGGAACCCCCAAAACCTGTTTCATGCTCCATTGGGCTAATCAGTAGACAGCGTTGCTTCACATCAGTAACAGCTGGCTTTGGGGAACATTTCTATTGAAATTTGCATAACGAGATAGGTTTACACTTTCAGTGAACACCATTCAGGCTCCATATCCAGAAACAGCCATAAGAATCAGCAGAAATATGTTCTCAAGGTATAACAATGTGCACCTTAAAATGAAATGGAGATCTACTTGTGGTCCATACAGTCTTTTTCTCTTGGAAACTCATAATGACTAGTGATAGTCGATTAAAGATTTTTAATTTCCACTGCATATATGGATAAAAATGAAACTCTGCAATTCCTTCAGAACCCCGTGTTTGTACTGAATCTTCAAAGTGCTGCCAAAACAACTACTATCACGTCAGTATATGGAATTAAACTCCTCTGTGACACTCATCAAATTTTAGCAGTGGCCTGAGTTTAGGAGGAAAAAAAGCCAAAATCCAAAGAGGATTCATCAACCCACAGCAGGGAAATACTAAACCATGAAAGAGGTGTGCATCTCAAGAGAGAGCCCAAGTGCCAATACAAGCAGCATTTCATCTGGATCAGTGACGAACTCTAATGTGTGAGTAAAGGTATCAGTCAGGGCAGGCAAAAAACCTGATCTTTAAAATGTCTTTCAGTAAAGCTGACTCCAAACAATTCTCCTTCCCTTTCTTTCTTCATTTTTGTTACATTTTATGAACAAATAGCAACAAATAGTTTATTTTAGTTCTGTGGCAAGTGTAAGAAATTAACCATTTTTTTTCGTTGGCTGTAAAATATTTCAAGGGTGTGTATATGGACAGGAAAACAGTATATCCCCAGGGAGAAAAGCATTTTCATAAAGATTCCAGCAAAGAAGACATCAAACACGAACCCAAGGTAAACACGTCTTTATCCATTATAGGGTCTTGCTCACGCCGTGAGCAGACAGAGGACACCACTCACCATTGCCAACCTCCTGCTCATTGGAGATCGAGCAGCTGCTGGTGCTGGCAGCAAACATATGAGAATGAGAACTGGTTATTTGGCTTATCCGAGCTCATCCATATTAATACCTTGTTTCCACAGAGCAAAATTTAGGTGCTTCTTGAAAATGCCCTTGGTGTCATCACCTCCTAAACCTTGCCAGGTAGTTCGCTCCAAACATTTATTACTTTCAGACAGAAAAGATGCTCCCTTGTGTCCTTATTTCAATTTAAATTCCATTTGTGCTCTTTTGTCAAATTTTCTGCATTGAGTTATGAATAATGCTGACATTAGCTCTACCATTATAGAGTTTGAGCTCTTTAATTAGATTCCCTTATTCAACTTTTTTTCTGAGGTTAAGGTTTTAAACTTAGTCTTCATAACTCATTCTTTTAAAGCTGAAAGCAACAATGTCAATGCTTTACTCTCATGTTCCTCTGTTTTCAAGTGCCATAATATCCTGTCCCATGCATTGACTGGAACCGACTGCTTTGATTGAGGGCTGGCCACCCATTGTGCAATGACAGTCATGCATACTACAGAATTTCCCCATGATTCAGCCAAGTATTTGATCTGCCCTTTTATTTGTCTCACTTTGGATATGCATACTACAATATATCCTCATTTCTGCATGCCTAAAAGGCAGCTCTGATCTCAGGACACCCTGTTCTATTGCTCTCACAATCCACAAGGAGTTTACATCGTGCAGAATTTGAAATCTTTTTGCTTTCCCCATCACTTTTGTTTCTCCTATACATAAAAAGCCAACTTAAAAATCCTCACTGATGGTGCAAGGAAAGAGAAGTGCCAGGAACCATCACAGTGGTTTTGGGTCTTTTAAATTAGAACCAGCTGCAGTTTAAGAAATACCAATAAAGATTCCACTTATGTACATATCATTAAGTACTCCTAAGGAGTCTTGTGAAGGACCCAATTACAAGTTCACCTTTAAAATATGCAAGTCCTACTGCTGCCATTTGGCAAAGAAACTGAGGGTAGGTATTGAAGTACTAAGGGCTAGGAAAAACAGAGTCATATCTGAAGGGCAACTCTCCATTTCTGAATTCTTAGCTTTACCCACTTGAAAATAGTGCATCTGCGAAAATACAAGTCTCATTTGCTGTATCTGCTGTCTCAATACCAAGTATGAATTCATTGTTGTCATTGCTTCTTTCTTTTTACCTGGATGTGAATTTTTGAAGCTCAGAGAACAAATCATTCTTGTCATAGGAAGCTTTCTCAAGGACATCTTAAGATGTAGACAGTAAGACACATTCATGTCTCAATGTGCTGGGAGGAATGCATGAAAATTTCTTTTTATGGAGAATATAACTGAGTCATTTCACTGGTCTGTCCATGAGCTCTTGTAGGCAAGACGTTCCTCTACACTATTAACCCCCCAGTGGTTTATATCTTGGTAAGTGATACTAAGACAAGATAATGTCCAGCCTGTAAAAGATTTGATGAAAATGATTCTAAATGGTGGGTAGGAAGAACTAATTCCTTAGGCTATTTTCTAAATTTTAAAAAGATTTGGGAGGGGGAGAGGGGGATGGTTAAACTATACTATCCATTGTTCTTTACTATTGAAATCACTGAAGAGACATGGATTCAGTATGTAGGAAAGACAGTATCCCAAAAATCAAATTGCAGTATATTGTCTATTTCAAAGCAACTTCTCAAGTGGAAATTAATCTTCCATTTCTATTAAAAGGTTCCCTGACAGTTTGAGAGAAGGGAAAAACACAGTGTAAAATGATATCCTAAATCCCCCCAAACAGACATTAACAATAATGATAAGGGACAAGCCCCAGTTTTCTGGCAGAACCAAGGCAGCTGAAAGGGTGGGACATCAGCCCGTCTGTGACTGCTGCCTCCAGGATGGATGTTCAAAGTGGCGACACAAACCAGAACAGTCCCTTCGGCAGCTTGAAAAGCAGGGTGGAAAACCAGAGTCCATCTGTGACCAGAAGCCTCACCATGTAAATCAATTTGTATTCATTATAATCAAATCCTGCTTCTTAGCTGCCAGGATACGTCAGGAAAGGAAATAAATCCATCAAGGAGAAGAAAAAGCCAGGGTGTGATTTCTTTCTAAGGAAAGAGATGAGAGCCTACATTTCCTTTTTGTGACAGTGAATAGACCTGTAGTGACATCTCCAGAATTGTACCCCCCTGCAAAACAGCTGATTTTGGCCTTTCATATATAAATAGAGTCGACTAATCAGGTGTTACCTCTCTTCAGTACAAGGCATTTATCTGGAGGAACATTCTGGGGAACAGTTATGAACAGATTAAATGGAGACAGCCTGAGCTGTAACAGTGGTGTTAAATAGGTAAATTACTGCAGAGGAGCTGGGTGTTTATGTCCCCTCAGCATCCAAGAAACTCTGTCCTTATGTGTTGATTAAATGAACAGAAGCACATGGGTTTGCTCCTTGCAATGCATCCTGCAAGACGCAATGTGAGAGTGTGTATTTGATTTTCACATTCTTACAAAGATTGAGAGGGATGTATCTGTGATATTTAGCCAGGACTTAAAACAACCTTTAGATACAGTGAAAAGGACAAAAATTTTCAAGGTAGGAAAGAGAATTGTATTGAAATTGTGGCAGCTCAGGAAGCTACTTGAGATTGCTGTGCTGAGAGCAAAACAGCTATTGCAAAGCCACAAGATACATATGTAGGGGGATGAGTTCTTTACATGGCTACTTTGTCTCACTTAGAAATTTTTTCTCTTTTCAAAAGCTTGTGATTCTAGGCTCTCTTCTAATCCAACCTAGCTCTAGAATTTGAAAAGCCCTTTTGGTATTCTTGGTACGCTTGCTTGTAGGACAAGAGGGAACGAGATTCAAGGCAGAGCCCATCCCCTCATGATAAATTGTGAAATAGAATTTTTTGAATTGTCTCAAGAGGTACAACTGGTTTGCTACCAGAAAAACCTTCCTTCCTGTCACAAGCTCCTTAGCATAAGTGAATAAAAATACATGCAAATCTGTCAGAGCTGACTTGCCCCAGAAGGCACATGGCTCTACCCCCACCCGTGGGCATGTACCATGCGAACCCCAGCCCGGGGCCATTCTGGAACCTTCTGTCTGTCTCTAATTAGCACAGCACAGGTAGCTCATTCGCAGCTTCTCTAATCAGTCAGTTATGCACATAGTCCTTGTGTATCCAGGCACATCATATTTGAAAGTATAATTGCCACAGCAAGACAACACAAACTAGAGACATTAACCAATCTTATTTTTCACATCCCCCTTCCAGTCGAGAATCTGAATAATTTAGTATGGGTTGGCAGCTCTTGATTACATTTTTGCACCTTTTAAAATTGTCTAAATGAAATTTTAAGTAATTAAAGCAGCAAGTGAAAATGACACATTTTTGTGTTCTGCTTGCGTAGGAAAGAACATAGAAAGTGTCAGTTTTTAGTCAAGTCAAATTCTCCAGCATTTTTCTGCTGGAGCAGTGAAATGCCTGACACTGCTTCTGGCTACAAGGAGCAAGGCTGCTGATGGGAGTGAGGACTGTAGGGCTCAGCCAACACAAAAAGAGAATAATAATAATTTAAAAAATCATGACAAGCTGGCTGTGTGTCAGTTTACTTGGTTGCTGGGTATAACAACAGCACTCAGTCTAATGAAGGATGAATTTCAGGGGAAGAGAGGATCCACTTGGCAGGAGCATCTATATATTATGGGTTATTCAGACCTGAATCCATCCATGGAATTGAGGAAAAGTGTAATTCCTATAACTGGCATAGCCTTAAAAAGGTCCATGCAAAATGTCGTTCAATGGGAGAAACTCCTGGTACCTCTCATCAATAAGCTGCACCCAACCTTGTTATTGTAGCTCCTCATTTCAGCAGTAAATTTATTAGCAAGGGGGCCTTGTCTTCTATCTCTGCAAAGTGGTATGGGAGGAAATGGTATTAGATAAGTAAAATCTTAATCATTACTGTTTATAAAAGTTTAGATTGTGTATAAACTAGGCAGATACCTTGGGATACTTACCTTGGCTGGAAAGATCATTAGACTGTTTTTAAATTGTGGCTTTCCACCTTAATAACAAGAAGCAGATTTCCTTGTGGTATTTCTGCTTTTAGAAAACACATTACTAAAAAGTTAATCCAACACTTTTTTTTTTCCTTATATGGGAGACCCATTAAATAGGATGAAAAAAGATCTTGCTTTCAGTGTAGAGATGAACTTCACCTTTCAGCTTCAAAACCCAGGGAATATAGAGAAAGTTGCAAGTGTTAAGCAGCTCCCAAAAATAGGTCCATTGCCCTTCACAGAAAGAGGAAATAGAAGATTGTAAGAGAATGAATACTTGCAAGAACTCTGAGCAGTTTAAAACCTGTTCTTTTGGATTCACCTCAGACTCCAGGAAGAGTCTGGTTTGTATTTTTATCTTCTTCACCAGTTCACACATCCATACTACACAGTCTTGGGGATTTCTGACATCTAAATTGTCCTTCTATATAAAAGGGAAATGCATAATGTGATCAATATTTTTTATCTTGTTAGAAATGGAACTGTTCAACTACAAACAAATCATTTCTATGTGACAGGACCAAAGCAAATGAGAAAAATATTGTCTTCTACCCATTATGTCTAAAATTTTCAGGTTTTACATGAATTAATGAAAATGGAGGGAAGAATCACTTAAGACTACTAAATGAACTTGAGGAATACCTAGTAGGTCGTGTCCTTGCTATTACTTATTGATTAACAATGGGAGAATTTGGAATACAGGCTGAAAAATATTGTTGTGTAAAACACATGGAATCAATGTCTCCTACAACTGCAACATGAAACTAAATTGTGGATAGAAGAAAGCCTGGATAATTTCAGATTGCAAAAGAATGATATTGTCAATACACCCCAAGACATGCACAAGATGCTATTGAAAAATAAATGCTAGAATCTGAACATAACTAAAAGGTACAAAGAAATGCATAAGGACTGGATTTCATCTTGTTTTACTGAGGTCTCAACTCTTCACACAGTGATTGATACTTGGTGTCAATATAGCCTTGCAAATTGCAGCTTCTTTATTATTTGCCCTCTTAGGGCACCTTTAATTGTATGTTTTCAAGGACCATTATTGAAATTAGACTGCATAGCTATGCTTCTGCTGTAAGGCACTTAAGAAGTTCTTTTTAAAAAATGACTTTTTTCTTGTTTCTCATTACTATAACCAGGTTTGGAGCTTCTTTTTAAAAGAGAGCATGTGTTTTGTTAACAAGAAAGTATTCAGCAAAAATTAGTAAGTGTTGCTAACATGCTTTTAAAAATAATTATTATAATAATAATAACAACTTCCAAAGAAATCCCAACAGCCACCGAAGAAAACAATCCTAAAAAGCTATGTGAGAGAAGCTTTTCAAACAGCCCGAAGAGTTATTATCATTAAGCACTACATTAAGTCCTTCAAAATATGAATTACACACAAGATGTTAAACCTGGAAATCTAACTTAGTTACTACCTTTTTCTTATATAGAACAAATGAAAAGAAACACAGAGAATCACAGAAGAAATGAATCCATCAGAAACTGAAGCATGTCAGCATGAAGCACTGACATTTCAACTCAATTTTCCAAATAAAAAGAATGTTTAGAGAAGGAAAGAATTTAGGAGTGAGCGTTGAAGGAAAAGAGGCATTCCTTACAAACGCCATCATGCAATGCCAGATCTGGTTAAGTACACCATGTCACTCTCTCTATACTTAGGTGTTATTCAGTTTAAATTGAGCTGAGTTATGACAGCCATGAGTGGAATTTTTTATACAGTGCCACAGAAATTTTATCAGCCTCCAGAAGACCCTCACTCATCTGCCTAAAAAGCATCACAGCAGACTAATATAATACATGCAGAGGCTGGACAAGGCCGTGATGATCTGAAGAACCACACTTGACTGTTCCTGGAGAATACCTAACACATCTTGTTGAACCATAACAGAATTTGGTGGACAAAGCTGTTCACTAACTCTGAATTTCAAAATGAATATTTTATTTTTTTTTTCCAAAGCAAAATCATTCCAGCCTAACGAACTACCTTCAGAGTTCATGGACCAAGGCAATTTTTAATTTCTGACTTTCAAGAAGGTTTGATGCAAGTACCTCGGCACCATGAGGTGTGTCTCATTGCTTGCTCCCATTCCTGCTCTGCACATGGTTGTGTCTACCACAGGCTCTGGCTTTTAAAATCAGACCTTGCAGCTTGACTCATAAAGCATTGATGTGTCAGAAACATGGGACAGAGATCACACAAGGCTGATTAATTTGTAATTCCATTGGCTGTGTCCCTCTCCTCCCAAATATGTAGATTGTAGAGAGTCGCTCCATGCAGAATGTGATTACAAACTAGAGGGGAAAGCTGCGCCTGCATAGATGATGCTCACTCACCACAAGGAAAAAAAAAGCAATGACTGGTACAAGTGATGGTCCTGTGTGTTTTTGTGTGTTTTGCTTGCTTGGCTCTGGCAGAGTGTTCCTGTATGCATTGCCTTTTGCCATTTTCTGGGATGTGTTGCAGCACGACATCATTACGAATATACCATTATAGCTGCTGAATATGAGGTGGTTCATTCCCACAAAATAGTGAGCATCATTAAGCTAAATACCAAAGTATTCCACAACTCCTCAAAGAGATCAGCACATCACACAGACCTTCTTCAAAGGACCCCCCCAGGCGACACTCAGGAGTCTCCCCCATGACAGATATTGCTGCAAACAGCAGCTGCTTTGCTTCTCCCTGTATTATCTTAGAGTGAGTAAAAGTGAAAGCTATGAATCATTCTGCTATCATGAATCCAGGGATAATGAAACAAGGAATAATTAAGGTGCCAGAAGTACCATTTGGCACATATAAATTATAAGTAATTTTTGAACACTGGTTTTCGCAGCTCCATAAAACTTCTATTCTTCCCCAGTGAAATTAGGCCAGTATCTCAGCACAGAAACTGTGTAACAAATTCTCAAAACAATTATATTCTACCCATGTTTCTGTTTTGACTTGGGAGCAGCAAGGTTTCTGATGGAAGAATGAAGTTACTTATATGTGTTTACAGACGGCTGTCTATTTGAGTGACAGACATATGTGCTGGAGCAGTGTTAAGTGCTGTCACTTTGGTTTATGGAGCAGTTGCTTTGGGAAGATTCAATTTTAATGTTAAATAAATGAGATCAAACTAAAAATAAGTACGACAATTAGAAAGCAAACATTGTTTGCTTTTCAATTCTAGACCAATAATAAAGCTTGAAAAAAATTGTCATATAGATTGAGGTGTAAAGAAGACTTTAATAACAGGATCATATTCAAGTTCAGGAAGAAATGCAGCTTGTTATCAGTGGAACTGTGAGTATTTGCTTATCAGTTTGCTCAAATGAGGTTACTATTGCACCTGGCATGCCTGTCTTCTACAACATCTTGTCACCTGAAGGGTGACCATCCAATATGGGGCATTTTTTGATCCAGTGGTGCAAATCCTACAGTTGATGGAGGTAAAATGATGTATGAAATAAGTGTATGTCCAGAAATATTAAAAAAAAAACTATGCCAGGAAACACATAAAATACATGAATATTTTTGTTTGCATGGGGTGGGCTGTGATCTTTTGTTTTTTTTCCAGTCAGAAGTGATTCACAACTGTCCTCAAATCCAGAAAAAAAGATCTGCAACTTGTAGTGTTTTGCAGAGGGAATATACAGGAACAAAAGCAATTAGGTGTCACTGCAAGCGGCTCTTTCTTCTTATTAAATGTATCCAGGGAAAACCAGGAAAAGAACTCTATGCTTTTCAAATGAGATTTTTTTTCTCCTTCCTTTTGTTCCTGTGGCTTCTCTTTTAAATTCCCAGTGCCCAGCTGACTTCAGCTCAAACGGTACAGATATATACTGAAATTACTGAAATTAGCATACCCAAAAAGTCCTTCTAAACCAAGTATTGTGGAATTTTACAAGCAGGAAGCCTGAGAGACAGAAAGGTTCTTTCAGCAAAACAAATTCTTATATTTGCATTTTAGTTGGTCAGGAAAAAAGGAAAGAAAGCAAAACCCACAAGTGCAAGCAGGGTTCAACAGCAAGTGACTGGTTTTCTACCTAAATTCAATTTTTATAAGTTTCTTACATTGTACTGAAAGAAAGATGGAAGTGCTCTCTAGACATAAGGATTACTAAATACTTTCCAAGAAAATGTTCGACAGTGTCTATCAGGATAGCCAACCAGAAATAATGGATATCTTTTAAGAGTTCAATGCATAGAGGCTCAGGAAATACCTGCACTTCTCAAGGAAACCACTGAAAAATTTTGGAAATGTGTAAAAGTGCAGATGTTGAGCTAGTGTTCAGGAAGACCAAGTCAAATGGCTCAGCAAAGGCTTGTTATCTGTGCATGAAAAATCTGAAAAGAACTCATCTGATGAAGAACTGAAAGGGACTATGAGTCACCATGGTTCTATGGAAGAAAATTTTTGACAGATTAACCTAATTTCATATCCTGGTAAAATTATAAGTGCAGTTTATCCAAGTAAAACACTTAAATTCCTACCAATGTAATGTTAGAGTCTTGTAATGCGCAATATTCGGTTTAAATTTGATATTTCACCTTCTTAAGATAAACATTTAGTGGATTAATAACCAGCCATCTGGTATATTTCACAAACCTATTTTCAGGGAAAGTTGTCGTGGAAAAATAAAATTGTAGTGCATCACTGCCTACTAGAATTCAGTCTTTTCATCAGTGACGCAGAATTTAATATAAAAACACAAGTGATAAAATTGGTGGCTCCTGTAGCTGTTGCTTAAGAGAAAAATTGGTGAGAAACCTGAACAGAACTGCTTGGTAAATTGGGGGAATTCAAGTGAAGGACACTTAGACACAGTCAAATGCCACTGGGTATAGCTAAACACAAGGAATGCTGCCCACACCTATCAAACAAAGGATTTATAGCCTGGAAAGAAATTACTCTGAAAAGATTTGCAGGTCAGAGTGGATATGGAGGTGAAAGGATGAGTTTCCAGGATGATGCTGTACCAGAAAGAACTAATGAAATCTTTATATAAACAGAGGCAATGTGAGTAGAAACAGAAATGTGATTTTTATCTCCTCACTGAACAATCAAGAGTCCAACAGAGAAATTCTTGCATTCAAATAGATGTTGTACAATAAGGTGCTTAAGAGCTCACTCCATTTAGCTTATCATAAAAAAGAAAAAAGGTGTCTTGAGGACAAAAAAGAAGATAAAAATGCCATGTCCTCTAGTTTTTTAATCTGGTGGAGCAAAAGACAGGAAGATAAGAGAATGGAATAGAGGCACAAAAAATTAAAATATTTTTTTTTCAGCTTCAGTCTGGATGTGTCTTTACAGAATATAGTTCAGTAAAACAGCCAAAGCAGCATGGGAGAAATCCATGATCTTTCATACCAGACATGGAAGATTTGGATCAGTATGGGCCAGGTGCAGTCATGGGTCAGATCTGACCTGCAAGGTCCTTTCCATCCACCCGACCATCTTTTTTCCAAAGGCTGAAAACACAGGTTCCTTTAGGTACTGGACACTGCTCTAGCAGCCAAAAACTCTGTGGTTATATCTGAATATTTTGGTTGCCTCTTGAGCTTCAATAGATCAGTTAAGAAACAGAAGAAAGGCAATCACCCTACACTGGGATTGGCACCTGTTTTCTTGATATTATACTGTGCCCTCTTCACATGGGTTAAAAACAAGTAGCTCTTCTTTTTCTCATGACTTCTTGTGGTATGTCAGTGTCCAAGGCTATGTTACCTTCCACATACTTTTAAAATATCTGCAATATCTGTGCTTGAAAGTGGGGTATGTAACAAGTGTGATGGTTTAGTGCCATCATGCCATATTGTTCCAAGAAAAAAACTTCTAAAAGAAAACACCTGTTTTGACATAAACATAAAACGTTTTCTCTTATTTTTTTTCACTTTTAGACCATATCTAAGGTCTTCTGCAACCTTCTTCTCTCAGAAAAGTCTTGTTTTCCTATTAAAGATTTTCTTGTCTGCTATAATAAGCTGACTTCTACTCCTTCTGCTGTGTTAAATGTTACCTGCTCTCAGATGCTCTCTTTTTAGCGGAGTGGCAGAGCTAAAGTTTGGAGAGGCAAGAGTTCTTTTCCCTGCAAAGGCTATTCCAGTCTTGCTCTTAGACACTTGAGTCCAACAGGAGACTCTCAGGTCCCATTCATTCCTTTCTTTCAGCTTTCTTCCTTCAAAGGGAGACAACACAATAGCTTTTCTGTTTGTACCAACAAATAGGGGAAGTAGAACATCCAAAAATGAAATCAGGGCTGAACGACATTTACCTTTGTCATTTGGGGAAAATGCCAAGTATTTAAAAATTGATTTTACATGCTTTTTACAGAAGTTTAAGAAAATATGTAGGTTTGCTTGTACCGTGGTGTGACTTATCCACTCGTCTGCAATTGACCTTACCCTGCAGCTTGGAATAAAGGCACTAGATTCTGTGTTGCATTTGAAACCAGTTTATTTTCTGGTCCTTATTGACAAAGTTATTCTTTTAAAAGACTTGAGTATTTAAGGGGAATAACATCTGCTGACAAGGACATGGGCCTTTTAAAATTAGGGTCATTGGATGAACCGATATGAATAGACTGATCACAGCTACTGCTGCACAAAAGAGAAAGTAAAGGTGTTCGACAATTCTACTGGAAAGGAATGCTCACTCTAAGAAGTACAGTCTATTTCTATAAGGCTGAAAATTTAATTCTAGAGTGCTGCCAGCCAGATAATGAGGTCAGGGAAAAGGATGTAGGTGCATGAGGACTTCAGTGTATAGGACTGCATTGTACTGCAGCCAGTACAATGGAATATGTTGGAAGACTGTTTTCTTATTGAGTGGCATTGCAGGAAGGAAATGCATTTTACATTATAGCATTTTAACCCATCTTAGAAATTTATTTCTTCCTATTTATGTAACTCTTGTATGAGCTTATTCCCAAAAACAATTGGATTAGACCCACAGTGCCGTGCCACAGAGAAGATGAGCAGGAGGTGAGTGCTCTTAGGTCTTGTGAGGGTGCTGCCAACCAAGAATGAACGCGTGAGGATGGCCTTTATTTCAAGGACTGTGTTGGGAATGGAGGACAATCAATTTAGATCAAAATGTCTCTTACTGAAAGTAACTTATGAAGAAACGTGATCCTCAGCTGTTCCTGAGAAAAAGACACTGCAGCACAGGAGGTGGTGGGTAAAGGTGGCTTTAAGTCATGTTTGAAATTCCCTGACCGATGGCTGGGTTTAAATCTGTGTGCACCCTCCTGGCTACCTGTTACCTGGAGCCCATTTGGGCTGAAGGAGAGGTCTGACCACCATAGTCCTCTGAACCACAGTCGTGTTTCTCTAAGTCACAATTAGTGTCGAAAGTGGCAAACATTCACTGAAGTATCTCACTGGAGAGAACCCCTTCTGAGCTGGATTTCCCATTCAATCATAATCCAACTCATGTCTAGAGGGAGAGGGTGAAAATGAGCTATTTTACAGCAGCCACACAACCCAAATTGATCGCAACACTATAGAATCAGATCTAAGGAGTCAGCTTGGTTCCTTATTAGTAATGTCTTAGCATATTATCACACATATTCAACACCCTGGCACTGAGAATATCTCTCCAGAAAAAATTAATCCTTTTGCTACTAACACAGAGAGAGAGAGAGAGACTGGGAGACACAGACAAGATAGAGGGAAAGTGAGGGAGCAAGAGAAAATGTCTTGGTACAGAAAACTCAAGGTACAATGGCGAGTTATTTCACCTCTCTCTTTCTGCTGAATTGTACATGAACAGCTCATAAGTTTCTGACATGATTTCAGTGCCAATAAATTTACTTGAATAGGTATTGGCTGGGTGCTCATTTAGAAATATTCAGTATTAAGAATATAAATTGTTTCAGCTGCATACAGAGAATTTGTTGTATATTTGTGTTTCCCAAAATTTAACATTTAGATCAAGGTTTCTGGAATGAACACTGACAGATACAAATGCATCTTCTGTTAAAATTACTCTTAGGTTGGCTATTTTGTCTAAAATTGCTTGGTGGAAGATTCATAAGAAATGAAGTCTGAAAAAGGACTGAACTCAATCTTGATGAAAGTTCTTTTCAGAACTGGAATAAGTATTTAAGAGGGATGGTGGGAGTGAAAAATGAAAAGTATTCTACCAGCCTTCAGTCCAGTATGTAGTCAGGCATCAAAATCATGCCATTCTCCTCAGTGTTCTTGATCCAAACCCCAAAACACCCACTGAGAAGATACATATTTTGCTCTGTAGCTGCACTTCACTGATGAATTCTAATTAATATCCTGAATTGCATTTATGGGGAAAAGACAGTGATTCTGTGCTTGTCATATTTCATAGATGGCTACAGTTACTCGTATGAGAATATCACATTAAGAGGAAATGCTGACCTGGAATCTATGGATATCTACCACAGGGGTTTTTTTACCTAAGCACTGTAAAATACAAGATTCTCACTTTTGCTTACAGGGAGAACTACTACAGGCTGCTCATCACAACTCCAAGCTCTTTCTGCTCTTCATCTTTTTGCAGCAAGTCCTTCTATTGTTTCCAAGTCCTCTAGAAGGTGATGTTCAGAAAAGCAGGTACTTAATTACCCAGTCATTCCACACATGATTCACTTGGGATTCACTTTAGTATCTGTAAGTCCTGATTGTCCTTACTCCAGTGGCTGCTATTATAATGAGTCAATGATACCATGGTTACTACAAAGGCTTACCTACAACTAAGGCTGGTGCCTGACTTACAACTTATGAGGACTTTTATTAGAATAACACAGGCCACTTGTGTGCTGAAAATTGTGTGAATATTTCCTTCCCTCCCTGAACCAAGCCTTAAGGATGCTACAGTTCTTCTCCCTGCATTAAATAGTAAATCACAGTATTTTATAATCTATCATAAATGTAAGCTACTAACCCAAATCACTGCTCATTCCAATCACTGTCTCTCCTACAAGGTAACATTAAATCTGTGTATCCATTGATGAAGTAATCAGCTCATTCTGTTTGACTTCTCTTCCTAAGTAGAAAAACTATGAAAACTTATTTTCCAATTTTAATCTTCATTTTAGTCCAATAAACAGAAATAAGTAATGTATCAAAAAACTGAGAATATAATAAGCAGCACTGAGGGCCATAATTTAATATATATTCTTGACATCTTGCTTCATACATGATAGGTGATGAAGAAAAAGGAGAATTAATAGAACATGTATAATTTATTTGTATGTGAGTGATGTATGCATGATCTCACATTAACTCTCATCTAAGAACCCATAATATAAAGTCCATATAAAATATATATAAAAGAGTGAACATATATCTTTAGTGAAAGTACAATGAAATATTGTATGGATTATAAATGGACTGGAACTAGAAAATAAGCTCCTGCTGAGGTTGATTGCTCAAGTCATTCTGATTATGCAGGGAGCTTGTCATCCCTCCAAAGAATCAAAGTAGAATATTTTGGGCTTCTAATAATCTGCTCATTACGGTCTCACAGGTGAACATTCTTTCACAAAAAGTGAATGAAGCATCACTGAGAACCATAACAGAGGTAATCTGGAGGGCACTCCAGAAGAGTGGGTAATACAATTTTGTTTTACCTTTTGGGGCACAACTGTCAGCTGTACTGGCAGCCAAATATCCAGAAACAACCAATTAAAATGAAGGTGGATCTTCCCCCAGTGCATCTGCTTTGATGGGGCTGCAAATATAGATGAGCTGAAATTTAGATGGCACTGGACTGCATTCATGACAAGGACTGACTAATGGAAGGAGGAGATAGATTGAGGCTGATAACAAAATAAGTTTCAAATTTTATATTTTCATTATTTTTTTGCCCTTCAGTGAGCAATAATAATAAGAAAAGCCCCAGAGATACAGCTGGGTTCCAAGTAACTGTGTTCCTTAGCAATTCACAAAGAGATTAATTGCTGGCTTCGCTGAATGGTGGACAAGTGATTATTTTATGGTTCCTGTTGATACAGTTGTTTAAGTCTACACAACACGAAAAGCATACAGACAAATTATTTAAAGAGACATAACTGTATTTCTAGAACAGCCTTGAGATGCCTATAAAAGTTAAAGAAAAAAATAAAAAGGAAGAAGCAAAAAAGATTAATAACAAAACCAAACTCTTATAAAGCCAACCTAAACACCCTTGAAGGGAATATCTAAGAGATCTGAACATCTCAGGCCCAGAGAAAAGGGAGGACACAATCATCTGCACCATATAGTCATTGGAGACCAACCCTGAATGTTATGCAGAGAGCTGGTTCTCTCATCTCAGAAGGAATATATCAGAAGTGGAAAAATTCAGAAAATGGAAACTAGGCTGTGCAATAACTGTCCATAAAAGCAATAATAGAGAAAATTGGGACTATCCAACCTAGGAAAATAATTACTTGGTGGGATTTGACAGAAACGTACAGAATTTTGAAAGGAAGGAGAAGGAATAACTGTTCAGCATCTCATTCACGCAAGAGTGGGGGCATCAAGTGAAGAAAGGGGGAGCATGTTCAAAACTACGGAAAGGAGGTAATTCCTACCACTACAGGTAGCAAATCTAGAAAGCTCTTTGCAAAAGGATGCTGCAGATTCCAGACATTTACATGGAGTCAAGAAAAAAAAAATGGAAATATACTTGGAAGAGAAATTAATTGCATATTGAAGATTAACAATCAAATTCGGCTCTCACTATGTATGGCTATCCTGTCAACACTGTAAATAGATAATGGATTTATTTATTTACTCTACAATGCAGCCTAAGGTACAGCTCTAGGCAGTGGAGACTAAGTTCTGACACCAGGAAACTGCTGGCAAGGTATTTCAGGTTGAATGGGCAGGATTAGGTATTAACACAGGAAGAAGAATACAAGAATATGTCAATGGTGCATTTTCAAAACCTAATTGAACACATCCACTTGGTGCTATGCTATACTGAGCATAAAGCTCAGGGTACCACTCTTTGCACTGTAATAGCAGTATAAAAACAAGATAATTACTAAAATCATGTGCAAAATCATGTGCATGAGGTTAGTTTTGTCAGTTAATTTACATCCAGATTGAGCCCCCAGTGATGATCTGGATGTCTCATAACTACCCCAAGAACTTGGGCAGCTCACCTTCATCACACTTCTTCAAACTAAACTTGTAACAGCAGTGTAAGATTTGTTATTAAATCTGTTAGGCAAAAGCACATGAACTTAGTCAGGTATTTAAAACACTGTTTGCTTCATGCAAATGGGGATGCCACTCAGGGCCACAAGCAATTCTGGGAGCTCCAAAGACCCTATTGCTTAAAATGTTGACCTAATATAACCATTTTGTATACGAACTTAATTAGAAGTCTACTAATTAGACAGCTTCTTTGTAAAGTAAATATGCATGGATTATCATATGAGGTTTAAAGAAAAATCAAAAGTTTATTTAAATGGATTGCAAAAAAACAGAGCAATGGAGATGGCAACTTAACATGTACATGATGTGTCAATATTTGCTCTGCACAATTGTTTCTCTGAAGATTAGAAGGGCTGAATATATGGACATGGTAGATAATTTGAGTTGAATCACAGTCCAGAACATATTTTTTATTAGGAGGAGCTGAAGTAATAGACTTTGATTAGCCATTCAATTAGTAGCCAGTACATGAACTCCAATTACTCATCCAGTATTTTCAATGAAAACTTTCAGACCAAGAATGAATAAAGCTTTTCAATAGTTTAATCTTCCCCAAATCACTTCAATTAATCTGAAGATCTGTAAAACTGGTGTGAGCCTACAAAGCAGATTTCCACCCACACCCCTCAGTTTAATTCCTTTCCTTTCCTCAGAGGCAGCTCTTTGTTCCCTCTTCTTCTGCACCCTTACCCACTTCTCACAGAAACATCTTCCAGCAAAGGGAAGATTCTCCTATTGAATTTCCCTTTAGCCTGTAAAAACATTAAGCTCTTACCAGAGGTGCTTCATGTACAATGCAATAATATTTGCACATGTTTGTAAATAGTTATTTTCATACCAAACATTTTCTCTAAATATAGTGTTTCCCTGCTATCCCCCAAGTCTCTCTTTAGTTGCTTATTTCATCCTATTGTCGTTCCACCTGATGCAAGCAACATTAAAACTCCTTTTTCAGGGATGGGTTTAAAGCACCATTGGACTCTAATGAGGCAGAAGCACATGCTTAACTGCTTTGCTGAATTGGGGCCAAGCAAACTAAGTGACGTGCTCACGTATCTCTGTAAGCCAATTGATTTTGGCTCTTTTATCATCGTAGGTTAACACTGAGCTGAGAATAGCTCAAGCCATCCTCAGTGGGAAGGCTCTGCTTAGGGAAGTCATGTCTTGAAGGCAGTGAACATTCACTCTGAAAATCCTTCTCTGAGTCACCTTCTCGACAACCAGGGTTTGATATTTAGAAGATCTGCAGCTAAGCCTCATGATCCATGTTTTCCATTATTAATTGTTGGATATTACTTTAACTAGGCACTTTGTAAATTGGCTGAATAAGGAAAAGGTATTTCCAGCTACAGCCATCCACAGCTGCAATGCTTTATTTGCTAGATTTTGTATCAATATACTGAGAAGTTGTACTAACAACACAATCTTGAGTGTGCCTGTGTTACAGCCTGCAGAACCATGTACAGACAGAGGAGATGGCTGTAAACAAGCTACAAGCTACTGGAAGGAAAATTGCAATGGCAATAGGGTGATCAGAGAGGTGAGCTTACTCCATTCCTCAGATGCACAAACCAACAAGTTCCGTGAGGCACACAGGTATCTCATCAAAAGAGAACTCAAGATAAAAATAAAAGTGGAGATACTTATGTAGTAAATTAAAGTGGTGGTACTTATAACCATAATAAAAATACTATTAATTGCTAAGTCTGCTCAACTGGTATGCAAATCAGCACTGCGACACATGGAAATTTTATGTAATATAAAACCAATCCATTTGATTTAATGTAACTTAGAGTGGCAGGAATAGGAAGGAAGGAAAGAAACAAGCAAAATATGTATTTGGTTAATGCCGTAGCAGTAACATACTGAGATCAATTCAAGGCGAATTCCAGGGAGCCATAGACATTGAAAAAATATTTGTATGTTCCTCATTAAGTAATTACTATGCTTTACCACTTGGAAAACTCCAGTGAAATACAGAGAAGAGTCTTTTTATGACCAAATTGCATCCAAACTGCTTCATGCAAATAAGCCCCGTAAAAGCAGATTCATTCAACGCATGCAAATCCAAACTGCTAGATCCAGAACTAGGCTCATCTTGTGTAAAATTAGGTCATTCTCTCCAATAGATGAAGGAATCTACAATGGTCGACAATTTTCAGAACAAATGACATCCTTTTCAAATTGGCTTCATTAGCCTTTCCTGCATGCAAGTAAAATGCAATTTAATTTCTTAAAGGGACTTCTCTCAACTGTAAAATTCATAGGACTTGGTTTATGGAACAATATTTTCTTCTGACTTCTGATTTAAAAGTATAAGTTTAATAATCCATAAGGCTATGAACAACCTTTGTATTCAGTACAGAAAGCTTTTCAGTTAGCTGGAGTGAGCAGTCGGGTTTAGACACTTCCAGTCCATTAAACTAATTGAATAAGCAAAAATTCATTCTTCCAGAATAACCAGTTGCTCCAGGAAGTGATGCTGGCAATTAAGTAAGTGACACTCTTTCTTCTGAAGCAAGTGTCCCAGCAAGGAGTTCTGTGGAACTACACATATCTCCTTAGAACAAATCATTAAACAGAGACTCGGGCAACTTCAGAGAAGTACTGTGCACGCCCTGTTCTTTAATTACTTCCCAAGCGCATGTGCCCTATGAACTTCTCTCTGACCAAAGAAGGGTGTAAGTCTGTATATTTCAACATTATTGGGCAGGGATGACAGATGGGATGTCATCCATCTCTGCACACAGCAATGGCTGATGCTGTTTATCTGGGAGTGTTTCTCATCTCCAGAAAGGCAGCCAAGGATATATAAAGTAGGGATATGAGAAAGCTAAAGTGATTTAGCTGGATGAGCTTGAATTTAACAGGATTACTCCTTATTTTTATTAGAAAGCTATAATGTGATTCTGCTTTCTTTTTTTCCCCAGAAAGGTCATCATGGTAACAGCAGAATTATCTGCATTCTATAGAATTCCTGCAGCAATATTATTGCACAGACTCACAGCAGTGTGGCATATTAAAGTGGTTTCACCATCCATCATATGTAACTGTCTGCTACACACTCAAGCCTCTGGAAGATTTAAAAAAACTGAACTACATTTTCCAGCTCCTTGCAAATGAAGAGCACACAGAGTTCAAGCTAATCCTAAAACCAGCTACCACACACAAAAGAGGTTTAGATGAAGAAGAAATATCTGAGACAAGGGTGACTAAAATATAATAGAAGTAAAACTGCTGTAATTTCTACTTTTTCCCCCCACAGAGAGGGAGGCTGGGTTTCAAAGCACAGTGTTACAATTATCGTTAGTAGAGCTGAATTGCTGTAGCATCACTTCCTAATGAGAGATTACCAGTCAAGGGTGTCTACTTATGTAAAAAAAATTGACTTGGTGACACAAATCCTAGATGACAGACAAATCATGATATACTCAAGGACCCTCAGTTGACACTGGAGAAGGAGGACCATGCAGTACATGGCAGAACCTGAAGGAAGGAGTCAGTGACTTTTACCAAAAATAGCCACTACCTTTCAGGATAATCCAAGGAAAAAACGTTTTTGCTCTATGCAGGAGACAGAAAGACAATAAGTTGCTTTGTATTGAACAGAAGTATATGTTTCTGAATATCAAAGTACCTTTTTACACAGCATGTGCAAGATAGGGTGATGAATTTTCTCTTACTCTATGGGTAACAGCCCTAAGTTTCATTTTGCAGGCTGTTCAGGGATCACTAAGGGTGAAGGCTGTGCACCAACGGGGCCTGGTAACACCATCGTGGTAATGCCAGTCAGCCTCTGGAAATGCCTCTTTTACATCCTGCCTTTGAGCCAGGTTTTCTGAGTATTGCTCCACTTTTTTAAGTACAAATTTTTTCAGCTGTTGTTCTCAATACAACATCTGTGCTTATAGAATCAGACAAAAAAAGATAAAAATCGTGGCCTTCTGGTTACTCAGTGACTTAGTTTTTAGGGGAGTTATGCTGAGCTCAAAATTTGGAAAACTTGAGGAACATGTTGGATGGAGCATGCTGAATAGATATCACTGTTTGTTAGACTAGATTCCTTCAAAAACCACAACAAATCCAATTCAAAGCTAGCCACACAGCTCTCCTTTCTTCTTCTGGGAAACGAAACAAGATGTCTGGGTATAAGTTTTGAAACGCGTGAGTTTCACAAAAGAAAGCTCAGACTTTTGTCAGCTCCTTCAGGCCATGTGAAAAGCAGCTTCAGTCACTCTTTTACAGCCTGATTGGTGCAGTAATAACTTAATTTGGCTGATTCTATAATTAAGAAGATACTTAGACCTGTCAGCAACAACACAGCCAGTTTGTTCTAAGTTTAAGCTGCGTGACAAGGAAGATAGCAATCTTCAGGCTTCTGAGGATAATACATTAATATAATAGTTAATGCCCTGATGTAATTTTTTTCTCAATTTTACTCCTTTCTTCTCTTCCCTTTTTTTTCACTCTCCAGACAAAATTGCATTAGAAATAGCTCTTATCATTTTAATAGTCTTTAAATTAGGCTGGCACAGCCTTAAATAAAGAGATATTTTATGGAAGAAAAAAAGAAAATAGAGAAACTGTTTGTAAAACATAACTCTTGTGCCCAAAGGGACATATCATTTTCATATTTTAAATCTGAATGCATTTTAGTTATTTTGTGTTTTTGCAGCAATCAGTTCACATTATGAGAATAGGGTAGTATAATTATGGAAATTAAGTACAGATTTCAGTTGAATGAACTCATCAGATGGAATTACAGCCTTTCTAGATTGGTCGTCTGGCTTTATGTCAGATGATTTGCATAAAACATTTAGCTTAATGAGAAGTAAACAACAAGACTGTGGAATGTATTAACCCAAGGGGGTCTGAGCTGACATGTAAGAAATATTAAGGTTGTAGGGTTGGTTTTTTTTTTTATTTTGAAGACAAAAAGGAAGCCTTGAGAGCAGATTAGGGACATAAAGGTAATTCTGGCTTGGATCGTAATTCTTCACGAGTGGTATTTTTCACCACCTACAGTCATACACTATAAAGTAATTTTTCAGGTTTATTTACTTTCAGTTGCCTGTAAGCAAAATCTGACATAATCTAGTTACCCTGTCAGATAGTGTTCATGGCTGCAAACGTGTCTTTGTGTTCAGTAGTTGAATTTTCTTCTGGTCAGTGACCTGGAACTTGCTCAAATTACATTCCCGGATATCTAGTCATTTATCCATAATCTCTAGAGGGTCTGATTTTCATTGGGAAACACAAAACCAAACCATACTTTTGCATCTTGAATCATTAAACTCAGAAACATTGCCATCCTAAAAGCATATTGATAGCAAGTCTACATAGCACACAGAATATTAAAGGGCTCTTTCTTTCTGTTCCCATGGCAGCATCTACTTCTGGGCAGGGATCCTCCAGAAGGCCTAAGCAAAGTACGTGAGTGGTGCTTTGAAATCACTATTCTTCCTGTTAAGATTTTCAGGCTCTGCCAGTGGGCTGCCTCCCAGCCCAGTACAGCTTGGCATTTCCCTAATACTATTAATTCTGTGCTTTGTCTCATCATAGATCATCTCTTGACGTGTCTCCCTCTTATGCTAGAATCTGAACGTGGCCATTTACTATAACCCGGTGGTGTACTTGCACTAAGGGCACCTTGTTCTCTGCCTACAGTACTATGGGCTGTGAAGCGGAAAGACTGTAGAAGGAAGCAGAATTCCTTTTCTAGTATTTAAGAGACTAGGGACTTAATTAAACCTTCAACACTGTACCTCCAACAAGAGTAAGAATGTGGACAGATGATCACAAGAGACCAGGTTAGCGCATCTTAAGACATAACCACTCATTAGCTGAAAATTACCACCCGCAGCAGATGGGCAGCACTGCTTGTGAATGCAATTACTTCTGATCATCTGGCCATACCTGCAGAGCCTCTTCAAACTCCAGTCCCTCTGATTGCAAATAAGGCGCTTGATTACTGAAAAGAAATGTCCCCAATTAAGAATGTACCATTCACCATCCTCACACAGGGAAAAATAAAAGTCTGCAAAGACAAATTAATCCCTGTTGTTCTATCTTTCATTTGATCCACACATGTGAACATTTCAGGGAGCAACCCAGATCAGGCAGTGAAGCAGTGGTTAGAAATGCCATGGCAAGTGTTTTCATTAATGCAGTTCTGACTTAGAGGCATGAAATCAACTGCAGTGTTTAGACAGGATCCTGGAGCTGCAAATTTTAACTTTTTTTTTGTATTCTCTGAAAAAAATCACCATATGAGACTGTCTGAGTAGAAGGGTATGAATAATCTTTCATCTAGAAGGCAAGGCTTCTTTTACCCCTACCTAGGAAGGAACAGTACTGGGAGAGATTGCCTTTTGCCAGTTCATGATTGCTAGAGACAACATACAGAGAAGCAAGTTACCAATTCATTGAGTTGAAGAACAGCATGCCACATGTTGTGCTTAGATTTCAAAATAAAAAATTGTGTGGCAGTAGGAAATGGAAAAAGCCACTCTGCTTTTGCTGCCACGTGTTCTTTCTACTGCTGAGCTCTCCTTAATGAAAAATTGGTCCAGGCTTGAAGCAGAGCAAGAGATGAGAATGAAATGGTGGTGCAGAAAACTACTGACCCTTGTGTCTAGTTGAATACAGAAGCAGCATAGGTAGGGGGTTCCTTACAAGAGTGTGTCTGACCCTATGAGCTTATGACTGGCTGCATTTAGGGAAACAAAGTGAAATGAGGAAATTTCAGTGTGCTGGATGAATGTGCAGATCTGAAGATAAAAGATGAGCTGAAGCAAATTAAAGGCTGACGGTTCAGTGGCCACAGAGCCAGTGTGAGAACAGGATTGCTGTTCATTTCAGAAACATGTTATATAAAAAGACTTTGGGACCTGTCCTGTAGCAATTAAAATCAGTGGGAATTTTGCTTGCTATAATAGCTGATTTGGTGCTCCATTCTGAAGCCAGACCATGTGCCACCACCACAAACACCCTGGAAATTCTCTCATCCTTCTAGCTGCTCTGGTGAATATCATCCACGAAGAAATCAGTATCAAACCTGCAAAGGTCTCTTTGGAAAAGACTGAGGAACTCCCTGACTATTTGTTTTTCAAAATGGGCCCTCAGGTAATTCTAAGATTCAGGGGCATCCCAGCTACCTCAGACACTCGGATAACATCCTGCTCACAATGAGCAATTGGCACCTTCTGTCCTATGGGGAATTTCCTCTCAGGAAAATGATTCTCTTACACAGTCTCACTACAGAAAGCACTTCAGGATGGTTTGGGTGAAGAAGGCTACAGGAGACTCTGAGATTGGTATATTTTAAAGATGTGAAGAAAACAAGTGTCCTTCCTCTGCTACCAGAGGTAATGAAAATTATGTGCATTTCATACAGCTAGAGTAAATCAGCAGCAAAGCCCAGCCCCTTTTCATTTGTAATTCAACTGAATGATTGTTTCTTTCTCTTTGCCTTGCTTTATGCTCTGCTGTATGAGGCCCTCAGCTCAGTCCTCAACTAAACAAAGTAATATTTCATGCTTAATAAACACATTCTACCCATTGATCATAAAATGCTTTCCAAAGGTAAATGAACATTCAAGGCATGGAGAAAGACTATATCCCATTATTGAAGATTAGAAAATGAGGCTGACTGAGAATACAGGTACCTAAGTACAAAGTATACTCATATTCCCTTTCCTGTCACAGAATCACAGAATGTTAGGGATTGGAAACCTGTCCTTTAGGATCATCCTCCCAGGGGTAATACAGATTTCACTCAAAATTTCCCTGAATACACAAAAATTATATTTTATAGCATACGGTACGGAATCATCTTTTTTTAAGAGGAATGGATTTCTTGCTCCTAGTTCAGGCTGAACAACTTACACATATGATTACAAATACAGCATTCAGCAAAATTTTTAACCCAGTGAAACCTGGCAACAAGACAGCCCGTGCCTTGTAGAAAAAGTGATGATGCTGCGCATCATTTGATTTGTAGTAGCTTATTCCTTTGAGATACATTATGTCCCTGCTCCCTGTAAGCTTCTAACACCCTCCTTACCTAGAATTTGGGGAAATCTTGTGGTCTCCCCTGGTCATTTCCCAGAACAGTTATATCCTGGGGACTGGGAAAGGATCTGAAAGAGGAGATTTCAGAGGAAAGACTATCACAAAGTGGATACTACCCTCCAACTGTCCACTTGAAGCTGGACCTGTGCAAAGAGGAATTCAAGATTCATTAAGCCAGAAATGGGAGCACTAGAAAACATAGTCTGGTGATTACACTATTCAGCTGGCATAGTTTGGGGATGTAAATTAAAGATTGTGAACAATGCTCAAGTTGTTTACTGCATGTGGCTGCAAGTCACTTGTCCTATAAATCAGTGTTAGAGCTCCTGATGCCTCTACTAGTGCCTTATCCATCTATGTTCCATAGACCCCTCTTTTATCAGCTACAACTTTTTATCAATTCTACAGCAAACCACAATGTAGAGAGGAGTAAAATTCCTTGTCTTTTTGGAACCAAGAAAACAATAAGAAAGTTGCAAACTTTCAGAACCATGGGAGGGAAAACTGTAACAAAACCTGAATCCCTTCAGACCATTCCCTCCTGGTCTGCTCAGGGAACATTAAGTGATAACTACATTTTGATACCATGCTCTCTGTTTGAAGTACATATTCACAGAAATATTTGCTGTTCGTTCCAGAACTTTCCTCCTGTTTTAGATTACGCCTTTGTGACATAAACTGCTAAACAACTCAGAAAACAAAGTCTTATAATCATAATTTCATGTTTAATGTTGTCTGAGGGTGCAGAAGGAAAACTGCGGGTGGATCTGTGAGTGTTATTTGTATTTCAACAGCTGTCAAAATGTACAAAAATAATATTTAGGTTTGAATAGGCATTGCCACTCCCATACATCAAGCAAAATGAATTTCAAAATGACTTCTTTACCTTCCAAAGGAAGAAGAAGGAAAAGTCTTTTTGCATGTAACTTCTTCCTCAACATTTTCTTCCCCAGGGGTTTTCCCTATGGAGCAGCTCAGCCGCAGAGATTGCTTCTGACTCGCCACCTTTCATCACAGAGTAGCTCCATCCTCTCTAACAGCAACCACTGTGCTGCAGTTCACACATCACAGGTGATGGGGACTGAGAATCCAGGCCCAGTCTGTTTTAAAGTGTGACATTTGGGGCACTTCCCTATCATTTAAATCACACTGAATTTTTAATTCTATCCTTATAGAAGTCCCTCCTGCCCACACATTTCTGTTTCTGTGTTTATTTATTGATCTACCTGGGGGTGGCAGGGAGGGGCGGGGATATGGTGTGCTAAAAGCACACTTATCTGAGCAGGGAATGTGTGGTGTGGGCGTATTTGTGAATTAACTCCTGTTTGAGGTTTCTTAACAGTTCGATGAGATTTGTAAAAATGTTGAAAAAGACCTGTTGATTGCATCCGTTTGTAATTACTAGTTGTTGAATGGGAGCATGCAGTAGGTATTTATTGAATTATGCTCTGAATGTGAATAGTATACTGCTGATTCTTAATTGCCTACTCTGATAGGTGGCTGACAATGGGGCTTTTCATCTCATCCCACTTCCTCAGGAAAAAATAAATACATTTTCCTTTTCTTTTTTTTTGTTCTGTTTAACAGTATGCTGACATTTTATCGGCTAGAGCATATATTTTTTGAAATATTATTTCAAAACCAGCGTTGCTTAGTAAAGTTTAAGAGAAGTGGGGAAAGGACAAGCAATTACAGAGAAAAAATTACTCAAAAGCAGATATTATGAATAATTTCAGTGCTTCATGAAGTGCCCATGGAGGCCACTGAGACTTTCTGACAACTTAAAGGAATTTTGCATCAAGTTCTTATATGGTTTGCTTTGTTTTGTTTTCTCCAAAACATGGTCAAATTTTCTGCCAGTGTTAAGCGATGTAGCTTCACTGAAATCTCTGGAAATATATAAGCTATAAATAAGCTTATATATCAGCTTATATATGCCAGAAGCATATGTCATCTATAGTATTTCTACAGAAAAAACAAATTCAAGCAAAATATGTCTATATGAAGATTCTTGACCCATGTCACAAAAGAAATTTTATAGTGATCATACTCGTCCATCTGTGCACACAAACACTGCTCACAAGTCTTAGAGGGGCAAAATTCTTCATATCCTTGTTTCCATTCCATAATAAATATCAGAAATATAAAGATGTATTTATTACACCTGCAGTCATTCACACTAGTTGAAAAGGAGCTTCAGCAAAGGGCACATTAGGACACGGTTTAGAGATAGTGACAAGTCTCCTGATTTAATGCATTACCACATCCCACATGTGGCTGTAGCAGTTTTATATCTTTGACAATAAAGGAGACATGAAACCTAATTGAGTTCAATTTAGAAGGGCTGTAGAACAAGCCAGATACAGTGGAAATTCTGTATTTTATAGTAGTATTGTAGCAATTTTTAACAGTAGCTGAAACTCATTTCCACACTTCTGACGCAGCCAGGGCTCCCAAATATAATTAAATTGGTATTCATCATTCAGCAATAAAGAGTACCATAGCACTGTGAAACAAAATTTCTTCAGGGCGCCTTAGCCCTTCTGTTTCAATTTCCTGAAGGCCAAGACAGCTGGAAGAAGATAAGCAAACATCCCTCCAGAAATGGGAAATATTTCTGTATTTCTGAGAAAGACTGGACAAGCAGTAGCATAGCAATGAAAACATGGAAGTGTTTACAAATACTTCAGAGGCATGCTGTCAATTTCGGGAGATGGGGACTCTGCATGCAGATGGATAAACTAATTTTCTTTTGATGAGCTAATCCAATTCCTGCTAAAATACAGGCAAAGAACTGTAGTTTTGGGTACATGAACTTCATAATGTCCCATGTGATCTATTCCCACTTTCATCAACCAAACTACAGCACCATGAGGCCACAATAACCATAACAATATTTCCATGTCATATATGGGAAAGTTTAAGTTACAAACATCTCTGAGGGCCAGGAGCACAACAGTCACTTCTCTTACACCTTTAACTCACTAAAACAATCACAGATTCATTCTTCTAAAATAATTATTGCAATAACTAATCTCTAGCAGTCTTAGAGTCCAGAAACAGATAAAGCTGACAAGGCGGTTGACTTGTTTTCACAATGATTGTCATCCTTTAAAGGAAAAAAAACCCCAAAACACTGCATTTCCTCAAGTAGAAATCTCTCATTGCAGGCAGGAATTCTTTCTCCATGGCTTTGTATTGCTGCAGTTTCTTCAGCCCGGTCTCTGAACTTCAGTAATGCTGAAGACAGTGCTAATAAATGCCGTGTGTGCAGCATTGTTATCTGCACTGCACCAAGTCTGCATGCATTAGCAAAGCAGAACTTTTAATCATTTATGGAAATGTATGATGTAGCTCTTCATGGCATATTAGTGAAGTATTGATTGCTGTTTCAGACTTGTGTTTGTGCATTCTGTGCTAATGAAATTTGTACCAAAGACCGAATTGGACAGTGATGCCAATATACATATGTATAAACAAGGGTTATTTTGCAATGGTTCAGTCTCCACGATTACTTTAAGTAGTTTTATGGGAATAAGAGCAGTAAGCAGTAAGCTAGTTAAACCGCCCTTTAATGATCAATGAAAACAACCCAGATTTTCTGTTTTAAATGCTCACTTCACAACATAAGCATCAGCCAAGTGGCCTTTCCCAAATCTTTTGCATAGTCAACGTGTTTTGGCTCAAAATGTATGCACAAAGAGTGGCTCTTGAGACACAGGCAAAGGCATCTGTTATGCAGCATTTTGCATCCAAAAGCCACCTGTGGGTTCACAGATATTGCAAGGTGTTCACACATCAGAATGGACGCTTTGTGCGATTTTCTGAAGTTTTATCTAAATAAACTTATTCTGTCAAGTACATTTGATGGGGTTTCCAACCAAACGATAACATGATTTTTCTGAGTCCCGGTTAACTCGACTGCCTCAATGTATGTTTTCCACCTGTCTGTCTGCTTTGATTTGCATCTTTGTCATTTTTTCCCCCTTGCTCCAGCCAGGCTTTCTTCTTTTGCTGATTCCCTTGCTGTTGCACAGCCTTTACCTTCCATGCTCACCTCTGGACTGGACCAGAATTCATGTGGAGGGGACTACCAGCTGATGTTGCCTTCGAAGTCTGTATTGGCTCTTCAGCGTTGCTCAGAAACCAGCTCAGAGAATAAAATAGCCAATACTTTGTCACAGCAGCTGAAAGTAGTTTCACCTTTCACCAGATTTAATTACAGTATTCAAAGAGTTATGAGAATAAGACTTCTGAAAATCTGGCTTTAAGAGCTGAATTCAGTAACTACCCTTATATTTCAAAAAAATAATCACAGTAGTAAAAAAGCCCAAGACTTCTGGGGTGGGGCAGGGAGTGGGAATTATAAAGTAATGTCGAAGGGAGCAGTTTCATTGCCCTTTGAAGATGTTTCAAGATGTTTTCAAGTCTGGATTCTTGAATATAACAAAAGGGAGGCAGGGCAGGTTGTTTTGGTATGTGAATATGCTTATGAACTACGTACATATGAATAAGGCTTTGCGTTCTGTCAATACTGTCACCTCCTGCCCTCACAATCAGAGGAATCCTGATGGATGGATGAAGCAGGTAAGGGAGTGCTCTGATTGCTCCTTTGTTTCCTTTTGTGACTTGGCTAAAACCCTAATGAAATTCTACCTCGCATTTGACACATTCTTCCTGTCAAAACTAGCAAATATATTCCCGTGAAAAGCTTTTCTTTCAACAGGACTACATTTTTCTCACAGCAAAATTCCAGCAGGTTCTACTGACTAGATATAAGAAATAAATTTTCTACACTGAAGGTGGTGAGAGCCTGGTCCAGGTTGCCCAGAGAGGTGGTGGATGAACCATCCCTGGAGACATCCCAGGCCAGGCTGGACAGGGCTCTGAGCAACCTGAGCTGGTGAAGATGCCCCTGCTCATGTCAGGGCTTGGTCTGGGTGAGCTTTGAAGGTCCCTTGCAACCCAAACTCTTCTGTGATTCTAAGAAAATGTGAGTAACAACAGTATCAGAGACAAGAAGATGAGTGAATATAAAGGAGTCCGGCCTGCCTTGCAATTTAAGCTTTGTATCCTTTATAAAAAGTAATTCAAGACCTCATTTAAAGGTCTTTGCATTCAATAAAGAGACCACGGTGATTTAATGAATTTTGAGTCATATTCCGGTGCCAATCTTGGACTACAAACATTACCGACTGCAATCCTGTTTCCTCGCTAACGAGGTACAGCCTGGTGACAAAGCTCACCCATCCTGCCAGCCAGCATGTCCCATGTCAGTGTAAAGGGCAATTTCCAAACAGAGCCATTTGGTCTCCATGCTGACAATATTAACAATGACGCCAAGAACACTTTTCATACAGTGGACACCTGTATGCTTGGAATAGGACAGAGAACATCAGCTCATTTCATTTTGGCTTGCAGACAGCTGCAGGTGGCAAAGCTATTTGCTCACTTACAGCACAGAATGGACTTCAAGTATGAAGGAAAAGGCTCTATTTTTATTTCACAGCCCCCTCCTGTCACTTCCATATATGCTCATTTAGGATTTAGTAACAACCAGGTGTAAAATGAAATATGTTCCTTCAGGAAAAAAATAAACAACAACAAACAAAACAAAACAAAAGAAAGTGACCTTATATAATTCTGTAAATACTGTCAGGCCACAGGAATCAGAGCATTGCATTGTGTGGCATGGCTACAATTTGTCACAGCACAGTTATCAAAGGCACTGCACTAAATTTAGCAGAGCCATCTTTAGAAAAGCAGGAATGCTCCACACTGAAATCAAATGCTAAAAGCACAGACAGCATCTGAGTTCTGCTCAGACTCATATGTGAGTCCACAAAGGGCAGCTGAAACCTTTCCTGTGATGGATTGGTTTGGTTATCAAGTTGTATTTCTTTAAAAAACAACTCAGGTGAAGTATGGGGGCCAGGAGGGAATGGACACAATTGGATTCTGATGGGTGGCTGAGAATGCTTTGGGGGTTTTGAGGCTGGTAGGCAGGAGATTTGCAGCACAACCAAGAACCTGTGGCTCATGATAAGAATGTGAAGAGCAGATAAACAGGCCCAGAGGAAAAAATATATATTTCTAGAGCCATGGGGAGCTGAGTTTGTTGCAACTCAGAAACTCATTGAATGAAGCAAACCTAAGCTTGGAGGCAAGAATCCATCTCCTTGGGCACCATGGACAAAGGGGGTGTTCTGTTTTTGAAAATGGCATAAACTACATTTACCTACACATGAGTTTGAGAAAGCAGTAATTTGAGAAGCACTTTCAGATCTTCAGAAAGGAAAAGCTATGTCTTAGAGAGGAAGAAAAAATAGCAAATGAAATTGAGTGGTAGGAATAAAAAAAAACCCCACAACATCCCTGTACAGTTATTTTCTATGAATGGTCTCAGACAATATTAAAAATATGGTTAGTAAAAATAAAAATGCTTTTCTCAGCCTCATGCTTCATCTCAACGAACAACCAAACAGGCCTTTTAGTTTATGACACACAGAGCAGAACAAGACAAGCAGAACAAATGTAACAGAAACTAATTTTTGTCAATAAAGGAAGTAACTATGAGTGGCAAGACTCCCACTAGGACAGACACAGTTCTACCTATCAACAATTAGCCAACCTTGCCTATGAAGCCTCCACGGTCAAAGAACGTTTACTGCCCACTGTACCATGCAGGGGCATGCAAATGGAAGAAAAAGCTTTTGGAGAGGTCTCTGCAGTAAGAACCAGGAAAGTGAAAGCAAGCAAAAAGAACAGAGAGAGAGAATTAAGCATGTTTCATCTTAGCTTTGGTGGGCATATAAGCAGCTGTAAAGAAAGACTAAAGGATGCAAAGTGACAGTGGCGGATGCAGAAATCAAGCATATGCTGAGGGAATCATCACCATAGTGTCACTCAACAGAGACCGAGGTGCCTGCCTCTCCAAGAACACTGAAGCAGATGCAAAGCCCCTGCCAGCCCTAAGCCAACAACTCTCCACAGTGCCCTTGCAGAGCCCAGGACAAAATCTCACCTCACAAGTGGGATTCTGAAGTGCAAATGCCACTCAGCAGACAAATAACACACCTGCACTGAACTGCAGCCAATTTCTCAGCTCTTCCTCCTTGATTTGCATATGTCAAATAATATGCCCTCTTTTTTTCCTGTAAAGCTGCGTACCTTTAAGATATCCTAATTTTTAATAGGAGGCATGATTTTTCTCATCATTTTTGCCATATAATTAAACCAAGTTTTCCTAGAAATGTGCCCTTAATCAATAGAAAAATACATAATTTGCTATAACAGCTACTATGAAATATTTTAAAAATCATTATTTTTAATCCCTATGATTATGTAATCTTAATTAATTATATTTTTAACGACTTTTCTCCTGCCTTATAAAACACAAAACTCTACTGTTTATCTTGTTATATCTAAATTAGCAGCATCCCCGAGCAGGTGCTACATTTGGAAGACAACATATTGTAAGCAATTAGAGAATTGTATGTAAATACATAATTTGTCTGAGGAAAAGAAAGCTCTTTGGTGTGATTAAGTATCATTTAAAAATTTTGTGTTAAAAAAAGGTAAACAAATTCCAAACTGGATGAGGCAGGATTGGAAAACACACTTCTCTGAAGGATGAGCCCAAGGAGACATTGAGTGTCTCTCTGTGATCAGCTGGTGAAAGTTCAGGGCTGAGTGCACAGTCTCATTTTGCAATCTTCGTTCCCTGGGGACTTTGCTCTTCGAGGAACTGATTAATTAGAACGTGGTTACTTCTCCACAAGCTGCTCCTTATTAAGAGTACATATCTGTGGCACACACACGCATACACGTACTCTGGGGATACTCCCTGGTTCGGGATGGAGATGGCTGTGGTAGGAACCATGAACAGACAGGGAATGCACCAGGAAAGGTGGACAGACGTTCTGATTTTTGGCTGAAAGTCTACAGATGTTAAAACTGAGCCCACGTAGAGATAGTTTTACAGCAGATTTTCCCTAGAGTTTTGTCCTCTCATAGGATTAAAAAAACCCTCAACTTCATAATGTCCAGAAGGGCAAGATCCACAGCCTTTCAGATGCCTGCAAACACCTAATACCCACTCATGGGTTTATATCTTGACTTACAAACCCAGTGTAAAACTCTGCAGGAAATTCATGAAGAACCTTGGAAAACTCCTGCACTCCACAGCACTCCTGTGACAAAGTAAGTGGAATTATCCTTATTTTACTACTGGATAAAGCATTGTGAAAGAGAAAAAAGGAGTGAGCATTCTCTCTGTCTAACTTTGGGTGCCAACTGCTTTCCAAATGAAGGAAAACAGCCACCCTGATGGATCTCTTCTGTCAAATGAACACATTTTAACATGAAGCACAACGAATATGGTGTGATTTTTATTCCTATTTCTGCCACTAAGTATTGTAACTTCACAGGCTCTGTGGAGATATGCCACTTAAATTAGACCCTTGAGGCCCCATGTAGTTGAAATCACTTACCAAGAATCCTACACCAAATAAGTAGTAAAAGCAGAATATTTTATTTTATCCACTGCAGTGTTCATTGGCATTGACTTTTAGGCACGCTGATGTACTTGTAGCAATCTCCTTAATAGCAGAACTAAAGCCTTCCATCAGGGCTGAAGTTTTCCTCTCTCAAGTCAGAAATCTGTTATCCTAGTGATCTCTATAGCTAGCAGTAGTGACCGCAGAACCATAATAAAGCATGGCTAAAGCACGACCACAACCACGGCAGCAGAAAGTAGTTTTGCATTAAAAGACTGCCTACCCAACCACTACAGCCTGCCCAATCTTGAAGAAAATTCTCCAAATCGATTTTATTTATTTTCAGGGCATATGAAATACATCAATTTTCCCCTCTGTTTACCTTTCTTAGATACAGATTGCCTCTCTCACAGGACAAGCAAGAGCTGAAGTCCAAGAAGTGAAGATTTCTTAGTGGAAAAGCATGAGATACAATGTTAGATCCATTTTAAATATGAGATTTGAGGATTCCAAGTTAAATACTTGGGTTTTTTCCTTACAGTCTATGAGAAAGAGTAAATCAGTTGCGGACATTGTATAATAGTGTAGCTGAATTGCCTTTAGTATCTGACCTCATTCATTTGAACTTAGCTTGGGTGTCTTTACTATACTGCACTTTGCAATGCAAATATACCCTGATTTGATTGCACAGAAGTTGTTCTGCAAAGATAGTACTGACCCCACCAACAACAGGAACTGCAGATCTGTGCCGAGAGCAAAAACAAACCCATGAGTATTTCTTTGGCCACCTCACAAGGAAATAAAAGCAATGCTGCAGTAATTTAGGAGCAAATTGGCAAACTTGTAAAAGCCTCAGACATTCACTTCTCCCTACCACATCACATCAGGCTGATTTGTACGACTAAGCTACAGCGGTGCTTTGAAGAGTACGTAGTGATGTCATGTCAGAATTTGCACTTGCCAGGAAAATGGGCTCTGGAAACCATGTCACACGTATGTCTATCAAGAAGTAGGGAGATGCAAGTCTGAAGAACTGGCAACTCTGAACCTCGTCTGAAAAAGCTTCTCCTTCCTTTTACTTTAGAGCCTTGACTGCCTTGCCTTCACAGATTACAGTGTTGCATATGATGAATAGCATATAGCAAATTAATACTTAAAAATTCAGCACCGAGAGGTAATTACTCAGCTAGCACAGGCTCACATTATTGATGCTTGGCTCCTTAAGAAGTTTTTTTTTTTTGGAGTGCCTATAAACTAAATTAAGACATTTAAAACATTACAGTATTACATATCATTAGTTTTTCTGATCTGCATATTTTAGCAATTGGTTATGTTATGTAGCAGGAAGAGTTGTTTCTTGCAGGTTATTACTGAGAAAAGCTTGGACTACGATTATCTGTTTGTAACATTTGATAAGAGAGAAAGTCTCCTCCATTTTGCTGCAATGGGTTGCAGGTAAATGTAAAAAGCATCTCTTTTGTGTCCTCTGAAGATGTATACTGACGCATAAATCTCCAAAAGCTCTAGTTTTCCTACAATCACAGTGCCCAACTCCACCTCTCTCCAATTCTTTAGAAAACATCAAAGACCTCTGTGTGCTCTGTTACATACACCAAAGTACAGGACAGGTTCCTAATTGGAGCACTGTTAGCCTTGGCTTTAGTCAAAACCTGATTTGTCAAACTGCACTGTCTGAGGGGTCCAGAGTTAATCTTGCTAGGATGGGAGCAGAAAGAACTCATTACCTGCCAGGAAACTTCAACTGATAAAAAAATCTGCAGCCCACAGCTCAGTAGTATCATCTTGCATAAGACATCAGGCTTGTTTTCCACTCAATTTTCAGAGACATAAAAACATGGATAAGGGTTTGAGGATTCCGGGAAACAAGAATGGAATAATGTTAGACTGGAAGTATCTACAACACATTCAATAGCCTGTGTCTGACACGATAATGAGCACCATAGATAAATATCATTGCTCCTCTGGAGTAAAGAATAAATTTACAATGATAACACACATTTTTGTAGAAAAATGAACTGTTCTAAGAGCCCAACCTAGATTTTGTCTCCCTTCCTCCTCCGTCCCAAAGGTCTAAACAGCATCACAAATTCCAAGTCCTTCTAATCCAAGGAGTTTTGCCCTGGCTTTCTTCACCCCAGAAAAATACAAGAGAGATGTTGGTCATAGAATTGTGGAGAAATTCTATGGGTGGGACCTTGGGAAGTCATCTAATCCACACTTCTGCTCCAAACAGGGTTGGGTCTGGAGTTGTATAAGGTTGCCAAGGCCCTTGTCCAGTCAAATTCTGAAAATTCCCAAAATAGAAATGCTGCCCCCTCCCTTTTTCACTCATTTGACCCCTGTCCACGTGCTTACAAATCCTCACTGTGAAGAGTTTTTTCCTCATATCCAGATGGAAATTTCTATGTTAAAATTTGTCATTGTTTTGCCTTGCTGTTCTGCTGTGCACTTCTGAGAAGAATCAACTCTGACTTGTTTAAAACCCTCATTTATGTCCTGGATGGTTGAAATTCCCTCAGCCTGCTGCTCTCCAGGCTAAACAAACCCAGTTCTCCCACCCTCTGCTTATATGTCATATGCTCCATCTCTCTTTCAAATTATGTGCTACTCAAAGTGGATTTGGTGCTCCAGTTAATAAAGGTGTTTTGGGACCCTACTTTATTTGCATGCATGGCTGCTTGTGCATAATGCAACAGGTGTACCAGGACTTTAAAATCAGTATGGTATAATGGCTCCAAAAATATCAGGGGCCAAAGTGGAGAAACAGTGTCACATAAAGACATGGGATATAGAACTTAAAAGTTTACCAAATACATAGGACAAATCTATGAAGCACTTGGATTGTACAAGAGATTTGTACCAATTTTTGCAGAAGGCTATTGACAACTAGAACAATATTTGAATTTCCCTGCACATACCATTGGATGTTGAACCAAAACCACACAGACACTGGTTATAGTTAGTTGAATGACAGAATTAGGATCCTGAGGGCCTTGTGTGAAGTGGTTTTGGGTTAGGGCCAGGTAGAGTTAGAATCACATTTGGATCAACGTCACAGGGCAAGAGGACGGCACAAAAATAATTATACAAACAATATTTTGCACTGTTAAGCAACAAAGGCATGATTTTGAGTGTATAATGTCTATTCACTTGCAATTGATCCAAATTGGATCTCATTCTTCATGAAAAGGTCTTGGGGAAGGGCCTGACAAATTGTCAGCTTTGTGCTGTACCTACATATGTTCCACAGCATACAGGGGTATAATCTTAAATTAATGTGGTTTATAACTGAAGCAAAACTCATCTAGTTCTGTGGTGTAGAACTGAATGGCTGCACTTGGCAGGCATTTGTGAGCATTTAAGACCTCTCTTTATAGGCAAAATAACAAGACTCATCAATCCCATATTGTGCTCTTTGCAAAAAAACAAAACAACAAAAATTCTGAAATTGGAAATACCATTTGTGAAGTAATCTTGCATTAAACAAAAGGCTTTAATTTGCTTCATTACATTTTATCTGAATAGATGTGCAACCAATAATTCAGTAGAACTCTCTACATCAGCTATTAGTCCTCACTTGGTCTATCAACTTACCAAGTACTGGTTTATTCTGTGTCCTGGGGTTTAACTGTGAAAGTTTCTGTTGTCATGGTAGTTTCCTAACTACATGTTATGATAGGGGGGAAACTAGTGATAGTAAAAGACACTTATGCTTGACACTGGTTCCCAAATGACAAGGCAAAAGATCTGCGCCTCTGTTTTGTGTGGAAAGGTTTGCTTGAGGTGAAGGAACCGCAGGACAGTTTGGTGTAGAACAGAGACACCTACTGGAACCTGCTGCTGGCTGCTCCGCTCCTCCACCTCACCCACCTGCTCCCAGCCTCTGCAAAATTAACCTCACAACATTTACATCCATCTCCCATTCACTGCCGTTCCTTGTGCTGCAACGTCCAGGTGAATACTAAATCTCTGGTGTTAGTTGCCACCTCTTTGGCACGGCAACAAGTGAGCAACCTCTGTGTTTAAGCTGGGTTTACAGAGGAATAAGGTTGTCTGGCTTTTGTGAGCTGGCGGTTTATTTGGGTCTATGTCCTGCTGCTGGGCACGCTCCAGTTAAGTTTAAGAAAAGGAATCCCAAGCAGAGAAGTTTGTTGTGCTGCAAGACTGTTGCTCATTTCTACAGGGAAGTGAAAGAAAAATTATCTTGCTTTTACAATGCACTAAAACTTCTTTCATGGTGGTTTGATTCAAAAGTGCTGAGAATCATTCTTCCTGCTTTGTTATAAGAAATACTGGGTAATCTCATCTCCTACTGAGGTGGGCTTTTTCTTATTCTGCCTTTTTTCTGCCTTTTTTTATTCTGCTTTTCTCCTCTTTTTCTTTATGAAAGCTGTTTGTGTACCCAAACAAGTGCTTTGTCTGGCTATCACATGCTACTTTTTTTCCCAGCAACTATTCAATTTCCTGTTGTAATTTTAATTGAGATCTTAGATTAAAAGGGTTATGATCAGCCACAATTTTAAAGACACCCAAAGCTGCATTTGCATCTATCTTAATCAAGGTGCTTGGTAAGTGAAGCAGTACTCCTAAAATGAAGCTGATTGCTTTTCATGTCCTGCAAAATGATGTGGATAGACAATAACTGAAAAAATATTCTCTAATCTGCTTTGATAATATTTTAAAATTTATATTTGAGCTTACTATTGCACTGGTGTTTCCATGCAATAAGCTGCCATCCTATGGAGAGGAATAGTTGAAGAGGTCAAATGATGCTGCAGTGAATCAGTGTAAACACACAATTATTAATGTTGCAGAAGGATTCTGTTCTTCAGATAACTGAGGAAAAAGCAAAAATGTAATTTAAACATGGTCAGTTCCACACAGCTCATAAAATTTTCATTTTAATTTTATTAGATATTACATGTAATATATATATGTAATAAATATAATAACTATTATATTTAGCATTACATATTATTCTTTTTAAGAATTTTATGGAAGCCAGTGGGACAAAGTCCTTCTCTGTTCTTAACCTAAATTCTCATTAACTGTAAGGGCAGCTGTGTCAGAATAAGGGCAAAGAACTGCAGGGTTTGGATCAATACAAACAGAAAAAATGCGGAAGTTTGTATAGATTTAATATAAATGTTTACTAGGAAGCTGCTCTTTGGACCCCATACCAGTTGTAAGAACTGTATGAGAGTGCACAAAACCAAAAACCAAACTGGCACGAACCCGGAGATCAAACTGATAATCCTGCTTTAGAGCTCAGATGGCAAGCACATCAAAATAAACAAACACACGCTATTGGTGAAAAGTTAATTATTCTTTTTTTGATGGTGCATTTTCAGAAATGTGTCAATAGAGCATTAGAATTGTATATACAAGTCACCTGGCAGCTACTGATTGCCTACTGCAGCCTGGCTTCAATTAGCTGTTTAATTTGCTTCTTCACTCTTGAATTTGACCCTTTAGAGGTGACAGATAACAATATCTGCCTTACCAAACCCATAGGTGTGACCTCCTGCCTGCAGAGTGTGGGCACTACAGCCCTGCTACCAAACGTGGTCACGTACCTTTGCCTCTGAGCATCCATGGGAGTGCGGCAAATGGGTTGAAACCATGGACAACTGGGATGAAATTTCTACATTTCAGGAGTGAAGCAAGGCTTTCTATGATGGGAGCTCGTGGTGTGAGAAGTGGTGGGTGTGCTCTCACAGCATTTTGAAAGGGGAGTTTACACTGCTGAGTAGAGCTGATGTCAACTTTAAAGAAATAGTAACTGTAGGTTACTGTCTTTCCTCCACCGAAGCAATGTGTCCTCCATGTCTTTTAATTTTTTGTTCCTCCCACAAATAATGTAGTTAGATGAAAGCTGTCAAACTATCTTTCTAAGAGAAAAGTTGTTTCTTTCCACCAAACCATTTCATCTTCAAAAAAGTATCTTTACTTTCACTTCATGGAAGATTTTTCTTAGAACTATTTTACAACCATTAAACCAAACTTATTTTATCTTTTTTTTTTTTCCTTCACTTAAATCTGTGGTAATTAACCACAGTTGGTAGGGAATTTGTGAAACTATTCTGCTGTACTACAAGGACATACACTTTATCAAGGCTTGAGCATGGTCTAATTAATAGAGATCACATGCAGCCCATTAATTAACTCAACATAGTAATCAAACATTCAGAAACACTGGTTAACTAACCCCTGGTGTACCCAAGGGCAATGCATTCACTGAAGATGTGGGATGTCATATTGTTGCCTGGAATATAAGGTTGTTACCTTGGAGGGCGGGGTACTCAGAGGTTAATTTGACAGAGACCATACAATAGCAAAGAATGTGTTTTAATGTGAATTTAAGTGTCCATGCAAAATACTGAATTAGTCTTAATGGAAAGCTGAGGGTCACCACCTTCATTAAATCATAGCTACAGATCTTAGCACCCCATCCAATGCTGCCCATGCTGATCTAGACAGATCACATCAAATGCTGAGAAGTTTTCCAACTGCAAATCCTGTTATTTATTTGGTCCAGTATGACCACCTAAGTATAGTTATCTCCTTGCTATAGCTGCTCAAGGATACAACTGCATGAAGATTTCCTGGGCAGCAATCCCCACCTAGTCCTTGCTCTCATTATTCCTGCCATCTCCCCATCCTCTTGCATCAGGGAGTAGGACAGTTCCCCAACAATTCACATCACGGCTCCACAAACAGCTGGTGCTACTAAATGGGCAGCATGAAATGAGGAACCATAGGTAAAGGGACAGGGCTGTTCCAGCCAGCACTGAACATTTTTCCTGTTGGAGTCTAAAAGATAGGTATGTCTTTAGAATACTGCTCATGATGTGTAGTAATACAGATATTTCTAGAAGTTATGTTAGCCCACCTATCTCAGGAAATTATGATGGGATGATCGTCTTTGGAGAGGCTTCATTCTCTCCACTGGACTGTAGATAGAACCTATATTCCTAAATTAGACCAGTTTTACCTTATACGCAGCAAAATTAAATGGTATAAATTCCTAGTTGAGTACATAAATGTGATTCACCAGTGGCCACCTAGTAATCAACAATAGCTATTTTCATCTTCATGGAAATCACAAAAAGAATCCATTCCATGTTAATACTTAGGTGGTAAATTAGTTGCCAAATTCCTTGTACCCCCTTTGTCTCCTTGGCGGATTGCTGTTTCAGTAGTGCTATATTTGGGTGAATCGTACCTTAAAGAAAACCATCCCATTCCTCTTTTACAGGATCCCTTACACTCAGATGAAAGTCACTAGAAAGACGGAACAAAACAAAAATAACCGAGCTAACAAAATCTAACTCTGAAGCCGTTTCCTCTGCTCTGAATCAATGTACTTATATTACTAAGTAAATCAAAGAGCAATAAACCATTGTCCTCTGACATGAAATCACCACGCTATAATTCTGCATCTAATCATTTGCGGTGCTAGGAGACAGTGAATGCTGTCACTGCAGACTGTGAGCTCATGGAATTGTGACACCAGCAGGGAATACTACGTTCAGCTATTTGACTTCCAGTATAATCTGGGTCAAAACACGTCACTTGGTAACTCCTGCATCATGATCATATTTTGTGGTAGGAGTTAGAGCAGATTTTTGGAAATGTAATAAAATGAAATAATGAAAACTCTCCTGTGGCTCTCTGCAAATCATCCCAATGTTTCGTTACTTTCCCTGAGAAACTTTAGCACCTGAAGTCTGACTTGAACTTCTCCTGGCTCCAGTTGTCTGCCACCAGGTCTCATCCTGCTTTCAGTTGCTAAGTTACTGTATTTTGACTCAAAGTCAACACAGGTCAGTTATTTTTCCACTGACCTATAGGGCCAGATCTTCAGTTTGAATGTCACTATAGTTCTAAGCAAATTTATCTGGATCTTCTGATGTTGCTTGTTAAATGAAGGAAACATCTGCTATACCTCACAGAACCTGCTTTGTGACATAGGCTTTCATCAATGTACATCAAAACCTTCATTGAAACCAGATTAATACACAGATTATCTTGACTTTTCCACAGCAGATTATTGTATGTGTATTCTGAACCTTTTCAGAAAGGAATTAGTAGTGGGCTGATCTTGGGTTTCATCCAAACACCCACGCAGCCACTCGCTCTCTCACCCACCACACAGGATAGCGGAGAAAATGAGATGAAAAAGATGGGTCCAGATAAAGACAAGAAGATCACCTACCAACTACCATCATGGGCGAAACACAATTGACTTGGGAAAAATTAACTTATTGCAAATTAAAACAGATTTGGATGGCGAGAAAAAGACAAAATTCAAAGCACACTGTCCCTTCTCACTTGCCCCCCAAACTTGTTCCCTGGGGCTCCACCTGAATCCATCCATGGGCTGCAGCCTCCTCAGGACGTACCCACCTGTGTGGGTCCTCCAGGGGTGCAGGGAACCCCTGTCACAGCACCTGGACCTCTTCCCCTTCCTCTTCTTCCTCTTCTTCCTCCTCTTCCTCTTCCTCTTCCCATGGGGTTCACCCCACTCTTTCACACCTTTTCCCCTCACTCCTGGGCAGCATTTTGCCCCTTTTCTAAACACGCTTCCACAGAGACTCCACCAGCCTCACTGCCGCGCTCAACTGTGGAACCGCCTAGAACCACCTAGAACTGGCTGGAACCGGCTCTGTCCAGCAGGGCAGCCCCGCCCCTCCTGAGGGGATCCTGCAGCGCCCCCTGCAGGGCCCACACAGCCCATACAGCAGATTTAAAGAGAAGCACAATTTCCAAAAGCTGACGCCACATTCTGTCACCAGAACATTAGTTGTACAGTTAGTAAAGCAGCACAACCTGCCTGGTCATGCTTGTTTCTAGAGACACACATCAGCCTCCTAGTAGGAAACTATCATCTTGCCAGTATAATAGGCCCAGGCAGGATCTCTCAGCAAATCATATTTTATTAATGATTTTGCAAGACCTAATGGCAGGCACACAGAACAGAGCAAAAAGCCCCTGTTTATACCCCCCCCCCCCCCTCAAATCTCGACCACAATTTCCCTCCTCTGTTCCCCGTCAGTTGGTACTTCAGGATTTACAGACTACTCGACCTGCCTCAGTTTACCTGTCTCATTCATCTAATTCTAACAATCCCCTTCCCCTTAACAATCTTTTTAAAGTGTGAGTTCCTGACTCTTTGGTTAACTTTCCCCTTAGCTGAACTTTTAAAATACAGTAATCAGTTTGCATTCTGGGATTAGCTTGAAGAGATTTTGTTTTACATTAAGGATTTATAGTCTGGGTTCAGGTGCCAGATCAGTTGTAAAAACAACATTCCCCCTTCAATGGCTCCTTACACTCCTCAGCTACCACATTACTCCAAGCAGTTGAATACATGTGATGTCCTACACGTCTTTTCAAATTAACTCCCATTATGCAGCACTTACTGGAGAAATTTAGACTGAAGTAAGAGCTTGGTTCTTGTTATATTGAAAACACATGTTGGGTGACTCACCCACCACAAAACCCCAACATGCTACCAAAATCAGCCCTTTTAGAACTTCAGAGGAACTGGAAACTTCCCCCAGTGTCGATTCCTGATTTAGAGCTCCCTTTTGCAAGCTGTCGTCGAGACAGTTTGGGAGCCGTTTAATATGTACAACACCGATTTTGTATAGCGATAATTGTTTTTAATCAGAATGTTGTGCAGTACTAAGTCAAACACATTACAGAAGTCTAAATATATTATGTCAACACAGCTACTTAAATTAAGCAGAGCTAGGCCCAGCTCAAGAGCTCCATGGAAAACCGCGATTCATTAGGAAGTAATGTTGATTTAGTAGTATCTATCTTGCCCCAGAAGAACCATTATCCTAATAACGTTTCTTGGGATGGATCTACTGGGAGGGAAAATGAGGTGGCCCCTTTATTCACTATGTGATGTGGAGTCTAGTTTTTCTGGTAGAGGATATAGCAACATTTTATGTGCATCATGGCTTCTTTTAGTCCTTACGATGCCGTCACTGTTAACTTTTCAATAGCATAGATAACGGACATCATTGCTTCGTCTGCAGTAATTGAACATCAAGGCACGTTTTCTAAGTTTAACCATGTTATCGAGGGAGGAGAGTCTGAAAAGCTGTCCAGGGGTTAATTTTGTAGATATATTGCTTTTTTAAAAAATAGTTCATAGAAACATTTCGTATAGACAATAATGGACTCATTTGTCAAAGGTGCTGATCAATGGACGTAGTGTCAGAGCACCAGAGACTATACAAGCTTCAAAGAAATAGTCACCAAGCTACTGTCTATGCTGTCCCTGCCATGAAACGGAGCTCACTGCTTGTGCATTCCTGTGCCGCTTGTTTGAAATCAATTTAAATTGGGTATTAAAAGTTGTAGATACTGCTCAGCCCGCAGAAAACTGACATGGCATCATGGAGAGGGGACATAGCAGGAGTGAACAGACTCTTGTCTCCAGCCCTTCCCTCTTCACATTGCCTTTAGTGGTCTTATCAGATAAAAAGGAAGAAAAGAAAACCATTTGCTTCAGCTGGCAGGGGCGGGGATCAGGAACAAATTGTCCTTAAGCACCACTCTAAGTAAATTAAAGTAACTAACTAACCTTAATGATCGCCTTGTAAGAGACAGAATCACTCAGTATTTTACTGCTCCTTTAATTCTAAATGGAAGAACAAGCAACACCTGCTTTTCTTCAGTTTCATCCCATTCGCTCTTTAGACCAGACCACAACTCCAACAATGCTGTATTTTAGCTCCCACCTCTATGCCTGTATGAGTCTGGAGCATGCAAAGTCCATCACAATCAGTCCTTACCAAAGATAACACTTTGACCCCTAAGCATTTTAAGAGATTTATATTTTCCCCTTTACAAAACCTACCTAAACCCTCCCCCAGCCAAATATATAGCATCTTTTTCAATGAAACAGAACAAACACGGAAAATTTTGGGCCATACAATGGAAATTAACAAAGAAAGGAAACCTGAAAAAAATAGCAGCTTCCAAGCCATCTCCAGATATTATTTTATGCATTCAAAAATAAAACTCTCAGGTTGTGATGCCTGAGCCTAATGATACAGATGTCTGAAAGAAATAGACCTACCAGAATGGAAAATTGTGTGGCTTAGCGCTAGAACAGAATTTCCACCTGTCATCAGCATAATCAACCAGAACCAGCATCTCAAGGGACAAAAAACTCTCCTTCCTACAGAGAACCTGATGATCCAAAAAGCCTAATGCAGCAGTAAGTTCCATGGTGTCCTACACATTATGGTGTCTTCATCACAAGCCACACACCCTCGTTGTCACTGCCCCTAACACAGCAGCAGTAAAGGACAGAGTATACTTCAGTAAAACTTGCATGCTCTGAGAAACAGTGACTGCTACACAAAGCAGAATTACAGAAATGAACTGCCTTTAAACCCAAGAGCATGTCTCCTTGCAGAGGAATTTGCAACAAAACCACACAGCAACATTATGGGTATGGTACGTTTTCATTGAACTAACTCTATTTTTTGGGGTTCAGTGGTTGTAAGGAACGTTTAATGAAGGAATGTTGTTTTTACAAAACTGGGGACCTGACACCTGGTCCCAGTGTGTGGAAGGACTAAGAGACATCACGACTATGAATGCTTAATGTAGAACAAAGTCTCTTTGACCCAATCCCAGAATGCAAGCTGATTACTCAATTTAAAAAATTCAGCTAGGGGGAAGGGTAACCAAAGACCTAGGAACCCATATTTTAAATAGATTGATAAGGGGAAAGGGATTGTTAGAATTAGATGAATGAGACAGGTAAACTGAGGCAGGGTTGAGTAATCTGTAAACCCTGAAGTACCAATCAATGGGGAGCAGGCGAGGGAATTTGTGGCTGGGATTTGGGGGGGGATATAAGCAGTGGCTTTTTGCCCTAGTCCATGTGCCTGCCTTCAGGTAGAACAACTTGTCTTGCAAAATCGTTATTGAAATATGCTTTGCTGAGAGATCCTGCCTAGGCCTGTTATATTGGCAAGGTAATTGTTTCCTACTGTGGAAACAAGCCATCAGGCCCTACCTGCTGTACCACAGGTCACCTTTGCTGGAGAGGACCATGGTTCGTCCTTCTACACTCTCCAGCATCCTTCCGTGCTCTCCTGCAAGGAGCTGTGCAATCCCCCACACCAACCATGCTTGTCCCTGCGTCAGGCCTTCCAGGTCACTGAGACTAGATTTGCCTGTTGTGTGATAACTGTTCGACATGCAAAGCTTTAGCTGGAACCGTCAAAGGCAACTCACCGTCAGGTTCTCCCCATCCCCTGTGATCTTTTAGAGTCTCTTTCTCTCATAGGCTCCTGGTTTTGGACACAACTCAAGGCGCACCATGTGCTATTTGGAACAGTGATGTAGAACCACCCACCACCCTGGCTAAAATTCAGATTAATCAGGACCTCTCCAGTCTCTGCTTTCTGATGATTAAAGGTTAGAGATGGCCTGTAGAGATGACACCTGTCAGCATGAGTTATCAAAATGCATTAACCACACATTTAGTGGGGGCTGCGTTGTTTGTAACTAAAGGAACCATTATGTTTAATTCAAGCAGTTTTAAGTACCATCAGCATACTTCTTCAGCATAAGAAGTTATTACAAAGCTATAACCCCTTTTGAAAGGGGAAGACAGCAAGGCCAAATTAAACCGGCAGGTTTGAAAATTTAAATTCAGTGGCAGTTCAGGTTATACACTATACTTAGGTAAAAAAAACCTAATTCTATTTTAAAGGCTAATTTTCCACAAATGGCTGAGCTGTTTAAGTTAAAGTGAATAAATAGCTAATGAGCCATTAAAGTCTGTAAGACTGTGTGGCCTCCAGGCACTGGTACCTGGTTTCAGCCAATTATAGTTCCATAAGATAAGATGAAGACATCAGGTTGTTATTGGAATATATAAAGGTTGAAGACACTGTTAATAAGTCACTACAGGATGTGATAAAATTGTTTAAACTGTTTAAAAACTCTCAATGTGTTTTGCTAGACACATTTTTACTGCTAGGTTTTTTCCCCTGTAAAGTCTAATCCTTTCTTTGCACAGCCTTGAGAACTACACTTTGCAATATTGCATTAATACTAAAAGGTGATTTGTTTCTACATTTCCATGTTTTTAGCACATGCTCTGGAGGTTATGAAATATTAATGGTGGCAATTCCTCAACCATGGCACAGAGAGAATAGAAAGGAAAAGAAAGAAATTAAGAAAATAGCATTAAAAAAAAAAAGACGACCATCCAAGAGAAGAGTCATAAATAGTGAAAGTTATATTTGCCTTTAAGCATTACCAATCTTACGGAAATTATTCACACATAACTTTCATATATTTATTCTTACATTTTTCCAAGCTGGAGGACTCAGCCTATTTATAACTAGAATTTTCTTGTGCTGAATTTCTTTATTAATCTTTAATTATTTTTCCCCACAAAGCTAAGCATATAAGATTTGACTATACAATCCAAATACATAACTAGAAACATGTGAAAAATCACCCTGAACACACAGGCACCAGCCCTGCAAAGATTTGTGGATATGCACCATTTTCCCTCCACTGGTTTAAGCTTTCCAGGGGGAACTTCCATTTTTCCTCTCACTAAGACGTGAACTCTTCAGTACCTCCGAAACAACTTATTTGTCTTATTTGAAACCCTTCAGTACCATCAAGCCTGCCCAAAGTCAGGCCCGGATAGACTTTGACTTTCAGACTGACCATCACATTTTGGCACGTTCTACCATCTCTTTGAGCCTCCTTCTCTGAATCCGCCTGCTTTCTCTTGGCTGTACCTGGAAGAGTTTTGGAGCAGAAACTGTCTTTTGTTATGGTGTGTCTGTATAGCACTCAGTGCAATAGCATCCTGATCTCTCCCCAGGGTTTCTTGCTGTTACCCAGCTTAACTAAGGGATACTAAAGCAGGGCATCAGGGGGGCTGTTAATGGGACAATTCACAGAGCCCAAGGTTAAGCAAGTGAATAAATATGTACAGAATAAAAGGCTGCCTGATGGAGGCTGAAACATTTCATTTGTTAAAATCACAAAGCCTTTTAACATGAGAAAAATCTCTCAGTACAATTTCCTTTATGACTTGTTCTCCTATGACTTAAGTATCAGTTATTTAAAAAATTGTGATTCCATACCTAACTGCCATATAAAAGCCATAGACCATAGTATATTTTTACAGGCATATTATAAACTTCCCAGACTGATCAAGGTTTCTGACAGGCACATTTACACATTTTCATTCCCTCTGCTTTCTCACACAAAAGTACTGAAGGTTAAAAGCACACAACATGGCTAGAATAGCTTTATTTCCCAGCAGCACAACTCACATCAAGACTTATGTTCATGCCTTGAACTAAGGAGCATCTCGCCCTCTCCCCCCGTGCCCCCGGCAGAGCTCTGGGCCAGTGCTCCTGAATTATCACCTATGACTAATTCAGCTTCCCACTGTCACAGTTCTATTCTGTTGTGGCTCAAGGTCACCAAAGGGGAATAATCTTTCCACTAACTTATAGGATCAGATCCTCAGCTTGAGAAAGCCATCGTAATTCAAGTGACATCAACAGAAATAAGGCGTATTATGTCAGTTTAGGGGCCAGCCTGTGGATCCTCGGGACAAACCAGCACAGTTGTTACACCAAATCATATATAGTAACTCTGTCTCAGTTTTGCAGCATGAAATATTATTATTTCCCATGTACTCATTCCTTATCAGTTCATCAAGGGGTGCCTAACTCCAAATTTACTCAAGCTTGTAAAGTCTAGAGTATCATAGTACGATAGAAATTCCAGGTCTCCATGAGAATGTTTTGCTGTTCAGAGCTGCATCTTGCCAAAAAACATATGTATATTGATGCCACAGGCAGGAATTTAATGAAGCACTTCAGTAAGCATGCAGCTCTTCATGGCTTGATAACACATCCTTGGAAAACACAGTATCAGATGGCTTCATTGATTGGAATCTCCTGATTTTTTACCAGCCTCTCTCATCAATATGTTGTGATCGAGCCCCCAACTTCACAGTGGTTTTCTTTATGACACTGTAGTCATTCCCTTAATGGCAACTCACCAACCCTGAATTTGTTACAGACCCAAAAAAGAAAGAAGGGGAAAGAAGACACAGTTAAAGTTACACAACAAAGCAAATAAGGAACCTGGCAATGTGAAAAAATGCATTCTAAAGTGCAGCAATCACACCTCAGATAATAAAAGGACTGGAAGCTGGAACATTTCGCTACTTCCAAATTACTTTTGCATGAGCCCTGCTTTTTTGTGTGTTAGAGATTGCTCATAGCTGCAAATTAAATATTTCAGGTATTATAGATAATGGAGACCCAACATCTTAATGGCACTTGGAGTCATGACTACGTAATGCAATCTCCTTTTTTAAGGGAGATTATTTTCTTCCTTCTTGATTATATTTCCTGGTTATTTCTTTGCCTTTTATTTACTGTTACTATTGTATATTAGAAGCATACTGTTAGCTAGAGGCCAAGAACGTAATTTAAAACCTGCTTTGAATGGCTGTGTGCTTGTTGACCTAAGACATATTGTTTTATATGTCCCAAAATATATTAAATACATATAGGTGACAAGAAAAAAAAGCATGGCTTGGGTTTGGAAGTGAATACTGGTGGAGTGTGTATTTTTTAAAGATTATTACAAACATGTTTTGTAATGTAAAGGATAGATTACTCACTATTACTATTATTATTATTCTTTGCTTAGAACAAGTGGAATAACATAAGTGACATTAAATAACAATAAGTAAAATGCATGTTTAATTTTCCCCAAGAAAGTAAAGACAGTTGTATTCTGTTTTGCAGCTATGAGAAGAAATCTAGAAATTAAAATACTGCAAATATACTAGCATATAGTGTAAACTACAATTACGCTACAATTTACCGCTAGCATAACACAAGAATTACCTGGAAAGCCAAACTGAGCTGGCTAGGTAAAACTTTCCTATTTGGAATGGAAGCCAAAGAAAAAGAAATAAATTACTATCTATACTGAAGACTCTGCTGCAGATGAATACCCCAAATACTCCTGCTGAAACTGCTGCCTGGCTTTGTTGGGAATCTGCTTGGCCAAGGCACTGGAATATTGGCCCATTTTGGATCAATCTATTAGGACCTTCACAGATCATCTAGACCTAGAATACCAGAGCAAAACTCCTTTGTATGTTTTCAGTCTCCAGTTTCAGTAGCTGAATCTGTACTTCGTGATGCTGCTTCACTTTTAGCTTAATGACAATGTTATATTGCCGCCTCCATTCCAGGATCTCCATGTACCATCAAACAGCCTTTATGTAAGAACAGATATTAAATTATTTCTGCAAAATCACTCAGCAAATATTAGCCAGGAAGAACTGAGGGAACAAACACCCCCATGCCAAGCTGCGCCCGTAAGCCAAAGAACTCAGTAGTCATCATTCCTGCGCTCCTAAAACTACATTTCACTGCTTAATATGTTTATGATCGGGGAGCTCCTATTTGCTGGATGAAATGCGCAAGCAGTGATTCTGTATTTAAAGTGATTCTGGAAAACTGAACCTTTAAGGATACCATGGGAAAAAAGTCTTCCATTATTTGCAGCTTAATCAAGAACTGTCCTCAAACCCACTACCTCTGATGAGCAGTAAATGGACATTTTCCAAAACCCAGAGCAGGAAAGAAAATTATAACAGATATATTCTCTTCAGATCTAAAGCAATACCAAAAAGACTTTTTAGATCAACATTTTAATGTGTTTTTTACCTTTATTTTCTTTTAAGAGCTCTGAGAGAGCTCTCAATGGATAATTCATATCCCTGCAAACCCTGTTTTCTTTAACATCCATAAAAATTCTCCTCTGTGTTTTGACATTTACCAGACACCAGGCAAGCCTGGCTCTCAGCAGCACCGTGGGATGATTTGAGTGTTTACCAGGAGATAAAGGGCAGCGAGGTGTTCCCTGTGCTACTGACACAGAGCCCAAAGGATCAGCCCCACACCCGAGAGCCACTTGAGACTGGAATAGGATAAACTGTGTTCCCTGACTGCATCACTCACCTGGAGCCTCTTCCCAAGGGTTGGAAGAATGGGGACTCTGCATTGTCACTCTGTCCCCCAAACCTGCTGTCCAGGTGGACACAGACCTGCACAGACCATGTTCCAGCAAGTCTGATCCAGATGGGGCAGATTTAAGATTCTCTAATCTCCATTTTCCCACCCTTAATTGATGAGACTCCTCACTTGTCAAAATAAGTTAGACCTACAGATCAAAACATGACCCCTGGGTTATTCATACCACATACACTTGGAAATGTCTCTTCTTCTAACTAATGAACTAATGAAGAAAACAGGGTCACAAAGATGTAACTAAGCCAATTTTTTTGATTTGCTGAATTTCCTCAGATATGACAAAAGAATCTGCCCACCCAGCTGTTTTTTTTCCAAATCTGTTTTAAGCAGAATCATCTCACAATTAAAGAAAATAGTATATTCGTTAAATTTAGCACCCATCAAATGCAATCCACTTAGAGCTGTGCAATTTCACAGGCTTTAGACTGAGTATTCCTTCTTTGTGAATGATACATTACAAGCATTTTACAAAATGGTAATTTGAGACATATAGGGATTAAGACTAACAAAACACTGATTTTTGTGGCTCAGCTGGCCTGGTTTCTGGGGACACCAAGAAAACATCTCTCTCCTTAGGCCAGTTTAAGTTGTAGCCTCTCACTGATTTTGCTTTACAATCTATTTATTAGGCTGGACATCTACAACTGGTTATTGTTGATTGCTCAAGAAAAAATGGGAATGGCTGAAGTTAATCCAGGAAAGAAGTGGGAGACTTGAGACCTGAATATTAGTTTCCACATCTAACAACACGGATCTGGCTCCTAAAGTAACATTACAAAAAGGTTTGGAAGGCCCTCTGAGCTTAAAAGAAAATAGATAAGTCAAGGAGAAAAATTAATACACTGAAATTAAATATGGCAACAACAAATAAAACAACAGACAATTTCTTACATACTACGGATTCTGAAAGAAAACATTACACCCATTATTTCTTATTATTGCTCCAGGAAAGAAATTCACAGTGAAAGCAAAAAATGAAGTTAGCAATGATTTTTCACTCATGAACTTTTCTCCAGGGATGAGTCATAAAGGAAAAAAACGTTGCCTGAAAGAAGAGAGAAAGCAAGGATTACCTATGTTTAAGTATTTAGCGAGTCACTTGCACCCACACTTACACCGCTGTAGGAAATCCATCCAACAGCACTTTTACACTTTCAGTGTTTTTGTCCTAATATCTGAAAAAACTTTTTAGTCAAGAAGTAGTAAATTAATAGAAGTATTATGGCTAAAACTGCAGCAGGCAAAAAGAGAGCATCCTATATGAGGTAAACTCCAGAGCCAGGCTAAACTTTGGTCATTTGGAAGTCAGGTGATTAAATCTGGGTTAATTACTGGAGCGATTGTGCACGCTCTGTGTGTGACTGGCTATGCCCAAGAGTTCATTGTTCCCATGCACAGTTTAAGTAAAATATCCATATAACCTTATTCTGTGCTTTATCTTATCTGAGGAAAGCCGAACACCAAGGCTCTCTAAATATCTGCTGGTTGACAGAGGAGCAATAACACTAATACAGATTATCTTATAGAAATGTGTACGACTGAGGTCTCAAAGAAAAGCGGGCAGATGGAAGACAAACAGGCACGAAGGGGTCTGCAATAATGAGAATATGGGAAGTTTTCAAACACAGAGTGGTAGGGGAGGGAGTGCAATTAGAAAAGGTTACAAAGTGTTGCTTTTAAAAATAGTTCCAAAATATCATAGAGCGGGAAGTCAAGAATGATGACAGCATTTGGGGCAACAGTAGTCGTTAGATCAAAGGTAATATCACATGAGGCAAAGCATCAAACATCAAACATCATACGAAACAGTAGGTACTGAAATGCAAATAGTAAGTAAACAGAAGAAAGGCGAGTGGAAATACAGAAAAGAAAGAACATGTGGAGTGGGCACACTACACAGAGATTGGAATAACTAAACACAGTCAGTGCAGGATGAGTTTGCCATTTAATAAGTTTGCACCAGCTGTTCAGTGGAGGATGGAGGGATTGTGTTTGTTATTTTATACGCTCAATTGCCAAATCAAACCTTAGAATCTTTGGGCATGTTTGTCTACTGCAAACAAGGATAATAGTAAATCTTTTGCAGAGGCATTGAAATGAATCAAAAATACATTTCCTGCCTCTGAAGGTGGTTTAAAAAGCCATGGATCAGAAGTCTTAGGACCTACCAGTCAAAACCCTCCCAGTGCCCCACCAGCCTGACACTATACTGGGGTGTCAGCATGTCCTGGTTCTGCAAAGGACACAACACACAAACCTGAGCTCCTGGCCTCGTGGTGCTGGGTGAGGAGACGGAGCAGAGCTCGGGGTGAGGAGCTCAGCCCTGCACGTGGCTCTGCCCGCACTGCTCATCCCCTCTGAGCACCTCCCCTTCGCACAGATGAGAGGACTGCAAACACGGATTGCCCGTGTGATAACGGCTCAATGTGAGCTGGCTCTGCCTTGAGACCCTTTACACACCCAGGTCCAAACTTTTACCCAAATTCACCACCAAAGCTCAACCAACCATTTCATTAATGGGCCTGTATAGTTTCCAAAACGGAACCAGCACACATCTGCCCAGCTTGGAGCAGAGACATTGACGCTAGATTTGTCTGATATAATTTAACGCCATGTTGATACAACCTGTAGTCCTAATTCATCAGGGTACATCAGTAATTAAGTCAAAGAAATGGGACCATTTATAGGCTCAAGTCTTGGCACACATGTTGCTTGGGGCACTGGAGCTGATAAAGACTCTGAAAGATGCCTTGACAGTGTGTTTAGTCTCACCTAGAGCACTTTGTTTGGGAAATATCTGGTGTTGAATTATTGATCATATAAATAAACATAGGTGGAGAGAACTGAGGTACTTCTGAAGTGAAAATGAACAATGGAAAGGAAGGAAACAGGAAAGTACAGAAAAGCTAAGGTATAAAGCATAGACATTACTTATATTAAAGGACATTCACGTTATTCTATGACAGAATAACAACATTAGATAGTCTGGCTTGTGTTAATGCTTTTGGTTAAATCCCTGAAGTAGATTAAAAAAACTTACAGACACTTCCGGAGGAAAAAAGCCTACCAGCAGGTAATGTGCATGTTTTAGTACATACGGCTACAAAGAAAGTGCTGCCATGGTATAGAAATACATGGAGAAACAGATTTACTTGGATTCATGAAGGGGAAGTTAGTAAGAAAAATAAAGGTTTGGAATTTTAAGCTTTACATGTGCCCTTCTGATGATTTCCATGCTCAGCTGCTCCTCATCCCTTTGGACAAATTTCAAGATAGATTCCTTCCCTTATAAAACAGTAACCCCAAGCCACTTCAGGAAGGATTGCAAAAACAATCTTCAGGTTTCTTTATTTCATATCCTCGTGTCTTAATGTGTTTTTTACACTTATAGATTTATATCCTAGCCAGGGTAAGCTGCCAAAGTCCCACTGAATCAATAGGGTGGTGCTAATTCCTCTAAAGGTTCCTCTGATTTTCACTCTGTAGCTGGCATTTTTACAAACTAAACATATGACGTTATTTCACCCTTCTTTATTTGTAAGAAAGGCTTCAAAATACAACCCAGATCACTCCTATAATAACCTGCAATAAATATACAAAACCTGAATATGTATTCATGTTCTTTCCAGAATCCTAGAGATGAGGACGGGTTTACCATAAAGCATTAGATGTTCTTTGTTAGCATTCAAAAGCTACATCTCCTTGGTGCCTCCAGACATTTTTCATTTTCCACTTCAAGCAGTATTTATCAGGCCTCATGCCTCTCTAATTGGATTGTTTGCCCATTCGAAATGCACAGCAACATTCTACTCGGAGAACAATACATCCAGACAAAACAACACCTTGTTTAAAAATACATAAGTACATTTCTTCTTTGAGCACAGAAAAAAAAAACAACATTTCAAATTCCTCAAGAAAAACTGAGGACATCAGAACATCCAGGGCGCTGATACTGACCCAGCAGAAGAAATACCTTTGACAACTTGCCCTTTAATCTGGTTTTCTTCTACAATCACCTTTTGCTTATTTTCCCTCATTGGTAACTTTCTTTTTATTTTGAAATGTTCCTAAGACCTCTTTGCTACAACCTGAAGCTTCTGCACTCTCCAAGATGGAGAAAAACACCGGAAGCCCAAGGCACCCAACACAACTGAAAACACACGAACCACAGTTCGGGGATGTACATATATCTCATAAAACTCATTAAATATAACACATTGCAACACTATTTCCTTCAGAAATCACAAAAGGAGATGGGGATCCAGACTTAAATCCCATTATCAATTATGACTGTGTTCTGATTTACTTGGATTAGTTATTTTGCAGGTTTTCCCTTCAAAATGTCTCAATGCCTCTTATTGCCAGAACATGTGTGGCCACTCCACGATAGTCTGTCACTCACACAAGCAGCTTATGAACTTTGCTTGCTGTGTACAGACATACCCCAGCGAGAGAAGGTAAATATCACTTTTTCTTTCTTGTCTTTCTCCTTAAAAAGGGCAATTCCCTGGAAGCTCGCAGTAATATGCCATAGTTTCATGTGAAGAGCTCAGCCGAGACTGTAATATAAGTGTCAGTCATTTGATTGACAGCATGCGAGGAACGTGATTTTTTTTTCTCCCTCATCCCAATGAAATTCTGATGGCAAATTTGTGCTTGTGATGCTAGACACTGGTAGTTAGTCTTCAAAACCAGTGTTGACTCCTGTAAAGAAAGCTAACGGAATCTAAACTGGAGATACAACCCTGTAACCCCAGTCACTTTACAGGCCATTTTTTTCACACAATGATTAGTGTGGAGCTGCCATTAGCTGCATCACTCATCAGTTAACAAAAGTACAAAACTGTCATGGATTATCTGAGAAAGAAGATATCTCTTTAACAACAAATTGTCCTTTTAGGAGTATCTCTTAGAACTCTGGATTTTTGAGACCTGGGATTCACCCAAGATGTTACCAGGTGAGTTGTTAGGGAATCCAGCTCCCATGAAACTTCATTAAGGTTTAAGGCAACATTTTTAGGCCTCATTGAAAATATCATTCTGACATGACATTCCAGTGTTTCCGTTTGCAGTTTCACTGCTCATTTATATGATCCCAAGAGTGAGTGAGAAGCAACATACAAAGAGGAATAATAGGAATTAATCACCCTGTTAAAACAAGAGCATAAACCCTAGGCCTTATTGAAATTGATATCAAAGCGGTTTCAGCAAGGGCAGGACTTCACTTGCTGGATGTTCCCTGGCACCAGACAGTGCCAGCAGATCAGTGTCACTGCTCTGACAGTGAAGGAGCACAGGCCCTTCCCAGTTTTCAGTTTCCTTATTCCCATTAACACATGCCAACGATGTGCCTTGCTGTGCCTTTTTTGCTTTAGCAATCTCTGTTAATTCCCTGTTAAAACAGATTTTTTCAGTCATTCTCAGTAGACTTTTTTTTTTCCTTTGATGTCGAATGGAGAGAGAGCAACAAGCAGTGACGGAGAGAGATTAAGAATGGCAGAGCTATAAAGCACAGGAATGAACACTGAAGTTACCTTATTCTTATATTAAGAATCTGATCAGAAGTAATGGACTTAAATGTACATTACGGAAACATTCAAACAGCAGAGGTGTTTGTAAACTCCTGAATACACTTGTCAGGTAATTCTCTACAGCATTGCATTTGTAGACGTATCTTTATAACTGTTGCAGAACAATGGCCTTTGCATATGCCATAACTATGTTTTGAACATATTTTTCAGACATATGCCATTCAGTGGTGTTTGTTAAATGCTCCATCCATAAACCATTATGCTCTTCTATATGGAGGTCTCACTGCACCAGGCAGCTGTTTGACAGAGAACAAACTCCTGGGGAAAGCAGCAAATCAAATTAAATACATCTCCACAGAGCCATCATAGGGGGGTGCGTGGCTTGATGGGCTGCACCAAGAGCAATAAGCACACGAAGGAAGAGCAAACCTGAGATAAATCAAGATGGTCCAAATGAGGGAGCAGACAGACAAATCACTATGGGCTCCGTGAAAGCCATTAGGAGTTTCAGTGTTGATTTCAACGGAGCCACTATTTCAGCTGTCTGTCTGCGGGCAGGAAGTTCTTAATCCTGCAAAAGTCAGAGAGATTAGCTAATTATCGTTCTTTTCTCACTCACTTTTATAAGCTTGGTTATGGGAAATGATACTCACTGATATGCCAATAAATAAGCTCACTGAGGAAAACAAAAGTGGAACATGCTAATAGTATAGACTTTTCTAATATTTATTTTCCTGATATAAACCTGTAACCACCCTAAAGTTTACAAGAGGCTAAAGAAATAAATGGCTTGGTTACTTCCAGGAACAGACCCAGGCATCTATTCATCTCAAATATTGGGTTATTCTTGTTAAGAACTTTTCTACAAACACGACAATATGAGTGTTTTCTTTCCTCCTAATTTTCTATCACATATGCATAAAAGGCTGTCAAATACATTCTGGTAGTATATACACACTCTACATTAGGGAGGGAGAAGAAACAGCAAGAGAGGTGCCAACATAATAAATAAATTCCTCTTAATAACAGCCATTAACAGTGGCCTAAGTGTAGAAGTGTCCACTCCAGGGAAGCATGAAGTGCTCACACAATACCTCACTTTAATGTATTTTCTATTAAAAACCTGCACTTTCATCCCTTTCTCAGCTGCTTATTTCAGCCTGGATATACTCAAATCCTCAGAATCATTTCCTTCTGGAAAAGAACTGGTAAATCTACGTCGAAATGAGAACAACCTTGTTCTGTTTTAAAAGTGTTCACTCCTACATCATTCATGCTGTTCATGCTCTTTCTAACTTAACATTTCACAGGCTCCTGACCAAACTCTGGAACTGGGGTCTACAATAATAGTCATTTTTGTTTTTACAATTTTTCTGAGTGATCTTATCTAAATCAGATGCGTAATGAAAAACAGAGAAATATACCTATGCTGCTCCGATTCACGGAATCATTTCTCATCATCAAATATAATGTCTCGCGGATTTTTCAAGCACCCCTGCACAGCCTGACTGGGGAAAGGTGGGATGGAAACAGTGGGCACATGTCCCTAATTAGGCTTGTCCAGTATTATTTTTAAAACATCACAAATTCATTTGCCTGTGTCCAAGCTGAATTGGTCCATCCAGCTTGAAAGTCCCTTACACCACTGTAACATTGGTAAAATTTTTCAGCAAGTAGAAAAGCTGTAGGTGTTTCTTTCAGAACAAAGTTATGAAGAACAGGTATCATTCTGCTCGAGTGTATGTTATCTCTATTTCACCTTCCCCAACCCCACTCCGCAGTGATGACACTGGGAGATCACCTCGTGAAAGATGGACAAATCTGGTCTGATTTTGGGCCTCTGATTTTTCAACAGTATTAATGCAAGGCTCTTCCATGCACCAGCAGCAAAAGACATGCAAATTCAAATACAAAGCCTCTTGTCACCAACAACTGTGACCACTTTAGAACGAACCAGTTCATTCCACTCTGAAGCAACATCATCGGTCAAGAAACCAGTTTCTGGCGTAGCGTTATTTGGTATTACTTTTGCTTTCTCTGAGAGCCTGCAAATCATAAGATGTAGACATTAACACCTCGTGAATACATTTAACTTTCAATTTAGCTATAGCTTTATTCAGCAGGACTGTAGATAAAGGTAGCAGCAACAATCACTGAAGCTTAAAGAACATTTTTAAAATAAGTACCAAGGCCTCATATTTGTTCTGAAACTCTTACTTTCAGGGAATACTGTTTAATTGTTTTTCAGTGAGATTTTCAATAGGTTTGAAAAAGGAAAATACCATGAGGTTTTATATGAGAGTTTTTGAGGGACAGATAATATTGAAATAAAATTGTAGATTACTGTTTTACTAATATATTTGACCAAAAATTTACCTTCATTCAGTACTTCCAGGTACTTTAGCACTGAATTACCCTGTTTCCCCAAAACTAAGACCTACCCCGAAAATAAGCCCTGGCATGATTTTTCAGGATTTTTGAGGACACTGGAAATATAATCCCTACTCCAAAAATAAGACCTAGCTACAGTTCATTTTAAAAGTCAATTTAAATAGCACCCAGGCAGCTACACGTGTAAAAAAGTAAGCATCTTTGGGGGCAAAAATTAATATAAGACCCTGTCTTATTTTCGGGGAAACAGGGTATCTGTGTTAGTATTATGACAAATCAGTTCTGTAAGGGGCTCAAGGAGCAGCCGAGAAGCAGAGATGTGACGTCCACCCCCAGAACTGAGTTTTGCTGGGGCCTCTCCCCATATCTTCTCTGTGGTTCTGCAGAATTCAGCTTTCACAGGCACTCTGGTGTTTCGCTTTTTCCCTCATTGTTCTTGAGTCTCAAGCAATAGACAGCTGAGCCCCAATTCATGAAGCTGTCAAGCAGCATAGACCAGAGCCAGCGAACAGAAATTCCACTTTGCACAAATAACGTGCTACAAAAGGAAGAGCTAGAACTCACGGCAACATCTGCAACTGCCACACTAAAGCAAGGCCGAGCAGTGCGCCATAAATGAAGCACAGGGCTTCAGATTTGGAGTGGGAGATCAAAGATCTGTGGTGGAATATATATTTCGAATACAGAACTATCAGAAATCTGGTTAGAAGGTAGAACTCAAAAGATTATTATTCAAAAAATGCAATTAAAACTTTTTCCTTTCCCTGAAGCCATCTTCTGAACTTCAGCATAACTCATGAGAATTTCACTCGCAGTCAGTATAGGAACTTTGAAGGCCATCTTGTCAGAAGAATATTCTTTGAAAAAAAACCGACAAAAATATTTATTTAAAAAATTCAAGCAAACATAGCTAAAAATATTTAAATTGCATTTTAAATACCTTTCTGGAACATAAAGTCTTTCTAAGTATATTCTTAGACACAGACTGTAGTAACTTAATGATTTTTTTCACTATTTGAAGTTCCTGCATCATTTCCTTTTGTGGTAATTAAGCAGAAACAACCTAGGTCATTTTAATTCTCATTCTTTCCTTTCTCCATCACTCCCCCCAACACTTCCAAATTCGAGGTCTGGTTAAGATTCAGTAAGTGATTCCAGCCTAATCCTCAGTAATTTGGTTCATGAGTTGTCTGGTTTAAGAATCACATTTGGAGGAGAACTTTGCATATCTGTTTCAGCAAATTAGTTTCCTTAATTTTCCTTTGTACTTCCTAATATTTTTTTTTTTTTAAAAAAAAGGGTCTATCACTTTGAACAACTGCAGTCAAAATTGCTTTTTTGAATTCCATTTCTTAAAATGGAAGCAGAATATCTTTTATTTCCTCACAATCTTATAAACCCGATGCTTGCCTAGTATATCTCTTTCAGCTATTAGTTGCACGTGCTGCTTTTCAGAGATTACAATTGTTAATGCTACCCACAATTAATAGACGATAAAGAGGAAGAGATGGATATTGATAAATATAATACATAATACAGAAATGCAATACAACCTTGTGTTTTTCAGCAGTCTTGCAGTGAGCTAATTCATCGTGCAGGGAGTTACTGCGTCTCCAGAAACAGCCACATGAAAAATGAACCCAACTCCTTTAAAATAAAAATTTGTATTTGCACATGTTCATTATAGCCTTGGCTGCACAGAGATCCCGAGTTCGCATTTGTCACTGTGACAAAACAATCAATACAACCCAAATCCCGCACTTTTTAAGAAAACAAATCTCCCATTGACTTCTACAATGGCAGCACTTAAAATCAGCAGATTTTCAGCATTTAGCAAACCCAATTAACAGGGAACTTGTGGGGTCAAAACCAGAGTTTGACACCTGTTGACAACAAGAGAAAAGTTGACTACAATGCCAGAAGTTGCTCTTCCAGCCCTGCACCACTGAGGAACTATGAGAACCTCAGGAAAGTAGTCCCAGCTCTTTTCAGGAGCAGCAGCTGATGAGTAGGCTGGTATTGGATCCAAAGAAGCCAACGAACCGTGACAACTTCAGCAGAGTTTGTGTTGTGTGGAGCATCCTCTGCCGCAGGGCTCGTCGGGTGGTACCGGCTCCCGGGATCGCGGAACAAACCGCTGCGGGGAACAGGGGCTGACGACAGAACCAATCTCCCATTCAGCTCTCCTCGGGCTTTCAGCTGCAATCTAAATTTTAATCACTTATCCAGCATGTCAGATTACACACTGCTGTATCTCAGCATTCTCCAGGTACTTATCAGTCCCGGTGCAGATTTAAGAGGAATGTGTAGGTGTTCATCTATTAGATATAATGCGGCAACAAGCGATTTCTTTCTGAATGGTTTCAGGTATACTCAATAAAAAACTTAAGTCTGACTACAAATTACCTTGAATCTAACTCACACTATGCCCAGTTCCCTAACTACAAGCATCTATTAGCTTGGCTGTAACACATCAAGGCAGCTCAGCTTGCCTTAGTACCCTGTGCACCATGTAGCCGATGCCTTGATGGACGATTTATGGCAGCTGCACATGGAAAAATATCAATCAACAGTCACTTGAGTGAGCACATCTCAACAGGCTTATGACAGGACTTCCTTTTAGGTCCATTTAGAAGTTCTCTTTGGAAGACAGGTGCTAAATGGTGACAAACATCCATACAACTTCCTAGAGGCTTGCACACTTGCTCAGGAAACATTTGGGGCTTTCACCTCTGAGTGATATTAACTTGTGATATTTCTTGTACCTGATCTTTGCTGTGCTTGGAAATGCATATCTTTGAGGTATCTGCTGTTCCATCAAATCTGCTGAAGAATTCAAATGTGATTGCTTATTCCTTATTTTCTAAAGAAAACAATGCTAAGAATGTGTGAACTGCTCCTGGCCTTCTGACCGTAACCCTGATATTCCCCTTCCTAGGGGAGGTTCTTTATCAACAGGCTGAAGAATCAGACTACCACTACCTTACTCTGTCTGTTTTAATAAACCTTTGTACCCATTTCCACAAGACCACAGCAGGCTGCTTTGCAGGTTATGGCAGTCAATAACTAAAACAAACTACAGTAATATACACAGAAGGCAAGGAAAGTTTGTCTGATTCGAGAAGCACTTACTCCTTTCTTTTTGTGATGGCTCAGCATCTGCAAATAAACTGAATATCCTTCATTCAAGCAGTATTTTGGGCTCTCATTACCCTTCTGGGGCACATGTTAGAACACAGGTCCTGCTCAGCTCCATGCAACTTGTACAGAGAGAGGCCCTACAGCTGTGACAACAAAAACGGTGTAAGTTGATCATAAAACAAGCACAAATGACAAAGTAACATCATTTCTATTGATTTGCTTTCAAAAGCGGGATGTGGCTGTGAAACTGCAATGCTTTTATACGCTGCACCTAACAGCACAGCACGTACCGTTGGTTACTGAGTAAGTGAACCTCAGAAACCAGCCACAGCTTTTTCTTTCTAGACACATGGTAGGAGAAGTTGCCCTGAAAGAGTCAGTTGAACGGCCAGTGATGCTGGCAAAGCCCCCTGGCAAATCCTGCACTTTTCACCTGGCAAATTCTGCATCATGGGGGTTTCCAGCAGGAGCTGCGGTTGGGGTGTTGCTTTGAGGAACGAATGGCGCTGTTACTGTTTGCTACCAACTGCACCGAATAGGGCAGCCAAGAAAATAAATGACAGTAGAAAACAAAGCAGCCCATCTGGAACATGGGATGTCTCCTCCTGGGGCTTTAAGGCCTGAAATAAACTCTGATTTAAAAGCTAAGTCCTACAGGCTGTAATCCTGTAGAACAGTCCAGATAGTTCACGTTTTGTACTGCTGTTTACTGACTCAGTGCTACATCACGATCTGCAGGGTCATGTCCAGCTCAGTGGTACCAGTTAAAAACCTCCCCCCAAAATCAAAATCACTCCCCCCACCCAGAAACCTGCAGCTCACCCTCTTCAAATACCTGAATAAAATTAGAATGGTGAAGGCTGCTTAAAAGTAGACATAGTAGTAGAAAGTAGTAACTTTACCAAATAATTCTCAGTCTTTACTATGCTTCATTTTTGAACCTAACAATCCAAGTCATAGATTTAAGCTACTGCCCTTTTATTAATGCCAGTTTTCCACCCATAACACACACCTTTGGGTATTGTTCTACAGCCATACCATTAGTTCTAACAACTTAAGCCTCGGTAACTACAGGGATACTTTCACTAAAGTAACAGTTGCAAATCAGTTGATTGATTGAGGTATGTTTAAGAAGTCTCTGATATTCCGGATGGCAGGGGTCTGATGTACACACACTGTGGCAAAACTTGCGATTTCAGCCTTGGCCCGTCAAAGTGAAACACGGCGCAGTATTCCACACCCTAAATTAATCTTAAAGTATATTGTTTGAAAGACATTACTATAGTAAAAGGAAGCAACGACTTCAACAACTTTTAGTATTTCAGCTTCCTTAGAGGAAAGGCAGTTAAGTCGTCTTTAATGTTACATGTATGCTCTTCAGAAATGGCATAACAATTGTTGCACACTGAGTGGGAGAAAAAGAAACCAGACCTCTCTTCTTCCTGACTTGTTTGAGAGAATAAATCCTCCTTTAGTGACACAGTTACCACCCTAGTGAGTAGTACAGATGGTAATTTCTTTTTTTTTGGCTTGTGCCATATGCTGCTGGTATAGGCACCAGAACACCACAATTCAAGGGGAACTCAACTGCTCTTTAGTGGTTTTGGCAACTGAGAAAATGTTGGACGCATCTTGCTTGCAAGAGGATGAGAGTTTTGTGGGGTTTTTTTAAGTCATACCTGATCAAAATCAATAAACTAACTTTAACCTGTTGATGTATGAGAAAGCTGTTGACTTTTTTTAGAATTATTCTTAAAAATAAAGGCAAAATGGCATAGCAGCATTGCCACTGCTAAGATGGCATCACTGCCACTCATGACCAGATGCTGCATCAAAACGTTTCTGCTCTCACGGGAATAACAGACAGTAAATAAACCCTCTCCTTTAACTATTGGCGTTCCAAAAATCTACCATGAACAGACGTCAAACTTTTCTCTGCTTGGAGATATTTATAATAGGTTCCCATATTACGTTACCAGCTTGGAGGATGGGATTTTTTTCTAACAATGAACACAAAAAGTGTATCCAATTATAAAAATTCACTCTAGAAGAAAGGCTAATTGGACACTTACAGCTTTCTTCACTTCTGTTCTCATACACGAGCAGGAACCCTACCATTTTCAAATCCTCTGTATAATTCTTGTCTTGAAAACAGGACTGGAATTTGACCAGACACTGAATAAATCAGAAATCATAAACCGGCGTGAAACTCTGTTCAGATGGTCCATCTGCTGTGGTGATGCTGTTATCAAGGAGGGCTGTTAAGTCACAGAGGGTATATGCTGGAATAAACAAGACATGATTTATTCAGAAAGTTTATTTTATTAGTTTATAGCTCAGTCCTACTTCTTTATTAAAAAAGCTCTTTGTCAACAGAATAAAAAATTACCAGAGGCAAAGTATAATACTTATATTATATTATATTATATTATATTATATTATGTGTATATATATAATATATCTTATATTGTATTTTTATATATATATTCGGAAGCTTCTGAACTGATCCCCAAATATCAGTCTCTCTTATTCTCTTCTCTGATTTGAACATTTCTTCTTTGCTCATTATATTTTAGCGACAAAAGTACAAATGTAATACTACATACCTGCTGCACTGACAGATCCTGATGTTTTGACAATATTAATTCCAGGCTTTTCCATGCCCCAGCGGCAAAGCATGGACTCAGTGAGATTTTCAATGGGTTTGGAAAAGGAAAATATCATGAGGTTTTATATAGGAGTTTTTGAGGAAGAAAAAGACAGATGATATTGAAATAAAATTGTAGATTATTCTTTTACTAATATATTTGACCGAAAATTTACCTTAATTCAGTACTTCTTTCCAGGTACTTTAGTACTGAACTACCTATGCTTGTATTATGACAAATAAGTGCAGCTCCTTTCAAAGACACAGTTTATACAGGTTTATTGTCAAGAGAATAACGGTAGGGTTCAAGTATTTTCCATTCAAGCTACCACTGAGAAACTGATTGACAGAATTTTACCCCTCCTTCAATACAAACCTCCAACTCGTTTGCACATAACCGATGTCTAGAACTTGCAGTGACTCAATCACAGCAAATCAGGTTTTGAGTATGTGGCAACGTAAGCATGAAAACAGATAACCTAGATCACCTGGCATCCCGCTGCGCTGAGTACATTTGGTTTATAACAGACATTCTCATTTAAATATAGACATTGTGAAATATTACAGATCTTTATTGGCAAGGAACTAGTTCTTAGTTTTCATACTATTTAATTAAAGCTTGCTATTTTGCTGGAACTGAGACACCAAGGAAAGAACCTGCTCTGAGGCTTTAATCTGTTTAGTACCCAGGTAGGCCGCACTATTACTGGCAGTCTCCTCGAGGAAATAGCGGTAATTGACCATCATGCCACAAGAAGCAGTGATGCCCCGAGGGCTCGTGTCCGCCATCCAGTTTATCCGCCACAGCACCGAGCCGTTCTGGAGATGAAAATTTGCTACAGGATTAAGAGCATAGCCGCGATGTTTCTCTCCATACAGATACCAGGCACAGAGTCTCATCAATGGCGAATGGAGCACTTTGACTAATTTTTCTGATCTCACCCACTCATTGTTATTTAAGAGTTTCTTTAGTGTTTCAGTAGTAGAATCTCCTGTGATCTCACAGATTTCTTGCCGCTCTGATTCCGTAAAAAGTTCATTTCTTTCCAGTTCTTTTGTTTGTGAGGAGAGGAGACCAACAAGCCACTTTGTGAATCCCGGGATAGGTGAAAGAGTAGAAAAAGTTTTGATCTGAGGAAGTTCTTTCTGCAGACAAAAGGAGAAAAAGAAATCATGAGTTTGGCCATAATTGACAATGAGAAGTTTGAGTGAAAGAACAACTGGTACCCTTCACTTGATGTAAAGTGAAGACTAGGGATTCTCAGAATTACTGATACACATAGACAAAAAAATAAAGAAAATCACCCTGAGGGTAATACATTAGTGACTAGAAATACTTGGAGAATCAAGATTTTAACACTGACAGAATTAGAGTCCACACACACCATCTATATAAAAGTACTTATGCAGTCCTTACCAACACAGCATTCTGGTTTATTATTTTATAGGCATAAATAAATAAATACAACTCTGTGCCATAAAGAAGTTAATCAGAGGAATAGAAGTTTTTCAAAAGATAAACTTACAAGTTTTCAAACCTTTTAAATATTTATTTTTCATATGCAACTATATGTTTTTAAAGTCAAGTGCATTTTATTATTTCAATTTATTGTAAAATCATGAGAGGCACAATTTCTAGATTTTAATGGAATCAAAGTATTTTCTGAAGTTTTGAAATATGTTCTTTATACAGACCAGCTACTTTATAAGCTATTCCCAAACTATAAACTGAATTCATGAAATAGCAAGATAAGAAATACATACATGCAGTAAAAAAAAAAAGTATCACATAATTTAATACCTGTTTTAAGAAAATAAAACTTCTCCTACTAATTTATGAGTAAAAACTGTTGACTATGTAAACATGTAAAGCAAAACATACAAAAGGAAAACTGTGTGTTAGCTTTGGGACACGGCGACAGAAAGAACAGAGAAGGTTGTTAAACTCAGTGCCACTTGGAATTAACCAAAATTCCATCAGTCAACCCTGCTGAAGGAGTGGGGGGCAATGAACAGAGGGAAGATGAGCTGAACTGAAACAACCACAGTGTTGTTTTAATTACTGTTCATATAGGAAGAAGTGGTAAGAAACAAGACATTTATCAACATTACAGAAGCATCTGAATGTCAACAGAAAATTGTCTTTAAATGACTACAAAACGCATTTTTTTCTACTTTGCGTATTACAGAGATAACCATTAAAAAGCCATCGTTGCTCAGATGTTGCCTCACACTAGCAAATGTTGATGGACCGCGTGCTGCGAGGTTGGTTGTGTCGCACCTGTGTTGCTGCATCCTCAGGCACCGCTGTGCTCCTGCACCCTCGGGTACCTCAGTGCTCCTGCACCCCTGGGTACCCCCTGTGCTCCTGCCTCCCTGGGTACCGCTGTGCTCCTGCATCCCTGGGTACCGCTGTGCTCCTGCACCCTCGGGTACCCCCTGTGCTCCTGCACCCTCGGGTACCCCCTCTGTTCCACACAATGCTGCCATCTGTGTCCTGCTTCATGAGGATACAGGATCCAGGGAAGGCAGACCTGGCATCTCCTCATTGCAAACTGGAGCCAAGTATCAGTTCTAATAAACTTCGATAACTGGAATAATATTCAGCTGGTTCACCTTTTCCCTTCCCACACAGAGCTTCCCGAACGGCTGACTGCTGTTCTGCTGGCGCCAGCAGTATGATGCACCAGTCAGCTCAGATCTACCACCTCCTCAGTTTTTGCCTAAACTGAATAACATTCCCTGTTCTCCTTATCTGAAGTTCTTTGACTATTATATAGATATGTAAGTTAAATAATTTGTCTTTTGGGACCAGATAGGAACAAGGGAGGCAGACCATATTACAAAGAAACACCCCGTTTCATCTCCTTAGAGAACTGAATAAAGGTAAATTATTTTATAAAAACACCCTTTTCTGTATCTTACTGAAAAAAAAAACAACAAAACACAACTACTTTTGTAATGAGAGTGCCCAGGAGATCCTGACTGTGTCATATTCTCAACTGCTCCAGCTACCATGGTCAGATAGGGCAATACTAGTAAAGTGTTAAGCTCCTGTGACTTTTTCAAGTCTGCACTAAAGGACAGGATGATATTTTATTTCTAAGAGTAATTCCGAAGCATAAGTCTGTAACAAGATCTGTGAAATATAACTATCAGGTTTCATCACATATGCATTTCATAAAAAGATTCTTTGTAAATCTATAGAAAGAGATGTCTCTGGAAGGCAACTTCTGCTAATATCGTAGCACCTCTCTGTACAATTTTAGCTAATACAGCATTTATAAAACAAAATAATTTACCAAGGTTGTGCTCTTACTGTGGAACAGGACTACAAAAGGCATGGACATAGAAAATATGTTTTAATTAAAAGAATGTTTCTTGGAGAAGGCAGTTAAGCCTTTTTAGAGCAAGCTTCACCTCTGCTTTTGAAAAAGAGAGCAATGACCACAGTAAATTAAAAAAATATATATTTGAGGGCAGAAAAAAGGCAACAATGAGAATAGAACAAAGCAACTCCATAAACTTCAAAATTCTTTCCGTTACTAACCCTACACTAAATACTTCCCCATGGATATAAAGACTATTTATCTGCAAATCAATTCAAAATAACTTTATAAAATTTGACTACAGAAGCTAATGCACTCATTAAGTCTTCCTTTGATCACCTTCCATCCACCTCCTTGCAGGGTTTCTCAAATCAAGGAGTATACCTAATCATCACATTTGGAATCCAGTTTTCTTTAAAGCAGCAGGATGTTAATTAGTCCAGCAGAGGAGAGTTCTGCTCAGCTGCCTCCTTGTCAGCTGCACTTTCCTTGATTCAGCACTAACTCCCACCAAAGACAAACCCACAGCCCTGCTGGAGAAGGAGGAGGGAGAAAGATGGCACAAAAGTGAATTTTTAAAGACTACTGGAAAAATGCTTCAAGAAATTTGTTCCTGGAGAAGAAGCTGCTAGCTTTCAGTTTTGTCAAGATGGTAACTAGCGTCATTACCTGCTGCTTTCATTTCTGCATCAGCACCACTGACCGGCGGTGACTGCAGTGACCGACTGTAGTTTAGCTGCTGACACACTCTGCTGTCAATGATCTGACCTTTTGTGTGTCAGCTCTTACTGCAGCCAGATGAATTTCTGCCCCAAAGGGAGGGCCACAGCTCCCTTCTGAAGGATCGGTGACCCAGTGCCCTTCTGCCTGTCCACACAAAAACGATGGGTGACAACTCAGCAACTGCTCAGGATGTGGCAGACCTGCAAATGAACCTTATGGTGCAGAAACACAAACCTGTAATAACGAGAAATACCCTTTTCATGTCAGCATCCTTAAGCAGCAGCAAGTTCCCCCCAAAAGACACTGGATTTCAAAATGCAGTTTCATTCTTCGATGTCTTCATTCCCTGTTGTGGTTTAAAGTTCGTGTTTAGTCCGTGACACAGAGAACACAAGAGACAGGGATAAATTGGTGACGTTTACAAATTAAAGACCTATTAATGAGAAATCCTAAGTGTGCTGCTAGAGGGAGTACAAATGTTACTATTGTGCATTGGGCATGAAAACGAAGGGAAAAAGAAAAAGGTTGTTAGATGCTATTTTCCTCTAGGTAGGGATTCAAGGAATAGAAGAGGTGTTTCTTTATGACCTGAAGATGGGATTATATTCCTGAAAGGTGTCTTTTTTTTTCCTAACTATATTGCTCATCCTATAAAAGACAGTGTCTTGAGAACATATTCCTTAGGTTTCTTTCACAAATTCTTCACCGATGTTCGGGGTTAAAACCTGAGAGAGGAAGAAGGAAAGTAATGTTGAAATCTGAGCAGCAGAGATTCTTCTTTCAGGTAAAAGGAAAAACTGATTGGACCAAGAGGAAAAGCTGCTCACCACAAAGCCAAGTCTGGAAGTCTCCTGCACTATCTCTGCTAAGAAAGCACCATGTTGGAAAATACTATTTTGCTCCTCAGCAGAGCCCACAAATGGGGCTGAGCCGTGGCCATTGTGTTGTATAGTGACAATTCCAATCTCATCCCCCTTGCAAAGCTGAGAGGGAACCAATGTACCATCCATCCATGATGACAAAAGTGAGAATGAATTATTTCTTCCCATATTTGTGTATTTATAATAACTACTGCAAAGTTCCTAATAAAGTAACTGACATTTTGCTTCTTTGTGATATTGACTGCTCTTTGCTTATCATTCACTTTCAGGAGTGACCTGTTCACCAAGCTCTGCTCAAAATATTTATGAGGAAGTTAGTAGCTCCTACTCTATTAATAAATAAATACAAAATGGGAAATCGTGTGTATTTTTTACTTCTTAGGACAGATAACACATGGGAAAGCGACCCCATTTTGAAGTTACAGTACAGACTACAACATATCTGATAAATGCTTGAGTTCAGGAGCTTATCTGAGGCAGCCATTTCTTGTAGAAAAATAAATAGATGCAGCCAAGTGTGCACATTTATGTTGTTGCTAAATCGATGTGCTAGTTTCTAAGGCTATTGGTGGAGATCCATTAATGTATATTTTCTTGTCAGAAACCCACACACCATTAAGAAACAGCTGCTCATTTTGTCTGGGGGTAGGTTTCTGGTTTTGGTTGACTTTTAGGTTTTGGTTTGGGTTTTTTTTTTTCATTGCAAAAGAGCACAGATCTTTCCTGTCACCCATATCTCATCTGAAACTGTCTTGCACTCTGAAAGCTGTAGTCCAAGGTCACATTTTTCATCAATGAAAGCAAAGCCTGTTTTGGAAATTATGATCTCCCCAGGTCACCTAGATCAAATTAAGGTAGCAATTACCAACAGCCCAACCAGAAAGCTAAAATCTGCCACCAATTGTTAAGCATTCAATCGAGTCACACAGCAGCTATCAGTTTTCTCCCCCAAACGCCACAGGCTATAAAATTCTAAGCCGTTTTCTCAAAGGCTTCACCACAGTTATCTGTGTCTGTCATCTGCAGACTGAATTGCTATGATGTACCTTCTGCAGAGCTCCAGACCATTTAGAGTGGCTACGAACACGTTCTGAATTAAATGTCTGTCTAATGAGAAATCTGTTCTATCTGTCTACACATTCACCAGCACCCATCGCTCACTAGAAATGCACCTTCCTGCCTGTTTTGGGGGTTGGTTTGTTTTCTTACTAGTTGCCTCAAATAATTTCAGAATCAAATTCATTTCTGGGAGCAATGCAAGCTTAAATTTAAGAAATACGAGAGATTATTTCTGTTGTCTAGTCCCTGCTTTGTATACATTAATATAATCATGAGACTATACAGAATGCATAGGGAGCCTATTCTCAGATTTCTACTGGGTCCAAAGCTGTATCAGTGGTCTAATGAGTTCATCCCACAGCTTGCTCCAAAATAATCTGAACAGATAACAATAGAAGCCTGTTTATAAAACCCTTCTAAATTGTTTGTGCAGCAAACCTTTGTCAAGCAACTACCAAAAAGAAAGAAAAATCTCCTATTTATCACAGGATCCTTTCTGTTTGGATGCCCTTTGTATGCGACACAAGCTGCATCCCTAAGGGGCTGTTCTGATCTCCATTATATCCCTCCCCTTTACCCAATTATATCACAATACCTGTGGCAAATGCCAAATCATAATGTCTAGGTGGAGATTACGGATTCAAACTGCAAACTGTGCACATATAAAGAGATGAAACTGAGGACCCATTTCTGTGACTCAACTTCATACGTCCTCCATCTGCTTAAATTAATGGAAGATCATAAAAGCTGGGGCCATTAACTCCTGTGCAGGGCCTCAAACTAACGGTGCTTAACATCAAGGGTTGGAATCTCCACCAGAGCCTCCGCTGCTGCAGTTTTCCTAACAGGCCTAATAAAAGCCCGTTTGCAAGAGAGACTTTCATAGGGGAATCTATACTCGACATACTTCAAAGGTGAGCAGTACCACCCTACACGTGTTCATGCTCTGCAGTGTATGTGACCAGTTCAGGGAAATTAGCAGGAAGATTTCTAAAAAATTAAGTTCCATCTTACCTGCCCATTGATGAGATTTTAAGGAATCTGGTACTAACTGAATTTATAGACATTATAGAGTAGACACCCACTAGATCAATGTTTCAGTACAGTTTATAAAAATCTCGCCAAATAAAGACTTCAATGGTGGAGAAAAAGAGTGGCTATTAGCATATTTCTACATTTGTGCATGTCTTTTTCTGATCTAATGATATACATTCATGACAGCTCCCATCTGGAGTTTTCCTTATGAAGAATGACAGCTGAGAATTCAGTTTGGAGGTTACAATGGCACTTACAAGTAGAAGTGTCAGAGCAGGTTAAGTTAAGGCAAAGTCAGATAAAGGATTTTTACTAGAGCATAAATAAAGTTCTAAGAGTTTGCAGTGCCCTGGGAACATATGAATCAAATAACATTCTGCAGATCAAACACAGCCACAAAGTTAACTCAAATGGCAGGTTATAAAAGTGTATCATCAGTGATTCAAATATAATGAAAAACAAAAGCCTCAACCCCTTCAAATGGTCTCCTCTTCCCAAAGCATTTTATTATCCGTTAAATTAAAGAGAGTCTCAACTTACGTAACCTGGAACACTTGGTGATTTAGCAGCACTTTAAAGACTCATTTATTGCAAAGCCATGCAAAGGTTATATAAAAAATCCTCTTCCTATCAGAGACCTCAACTATCTATTTTTACAAAGGCTGCTGGAAGTTTGCTTAATGAGATGTAATTTCTGACCCAAGATTTTTTTGCTGAGCCTCTATTGTTTCAGCTGCTGCCACCGAGTCAACTCAGCACTACTGCAGTACCATTTGTCCCTTTTAAACTAAGTGACTATAATATTGCTTTAAAAATTATGGCCAACCTGAACACAGACAACCTTGGAAAGTCCTTTGCTTTGCTTACACCTGACCAAAGCGAGCACGTGTGTGCGATTAATGCACTGAAGTAGGACCTCCAGAATTTTGGAAGATGAGTAAAACAGGCTGCCAAGAGTATCACTCATCATCTGCTCTGCCTTTGCCCTGAACTATCGAACTCTGCAGGAATTTCACAGTGGAAGCATTTTGAAGTTGAAATACATGGCTCTTCTATCCAATGAATCAAGAACTCCACTGAGATAGGAGTCACAACATCTGCAACAAAAGCTGAATGACCAGGCATTAGAAAAGTGCATTAAATATTTCTGGTAACAGTGTGATGACTCAAGGTCACTTCGTCAGATGTGAACAGGTAATGGGAGATGGTTCTTGCAGAATTCAAGACATCAACAAAGAGTGGAAGAAAAACTATTAGAGAGTCACATCCATCATGAATAAACACTCCTGGATTATCCTTTTATCTCTTTTAGCCCAACAATGGTACACAACAAGGTTCATCGTCAAGAAAAGGAAAGGTGTAGAGACAATACATGGAGGTCATTTACCTTAATATATTAACAGATATAGAGAATAAATATAAATAGGCAGTTCAAGTTTTGCTACAATTTCATATTCAACTAAGTACATGTCCAATTCACCATATAAAACCTTACTAATAATAGCACATTTTTCACAACATCTTAAAGCAGTGTACGAAATTTAAGTAGGGAGGAAGACCTGCATCTTTGGCACCGTATGGGAAGCCCTTAGCTTTCAATATTATAATAAAGAAGTTACTGATTCTTGAGGCAATAATTTTATGATAAGAATGTATTCAAAGGCATCTCAGCCAAACCGTTTCCTACTAATCTTGTATTTGATGAACCCTGAAGGGCTGGATTTTACAACACTGAAATGTAGAAATGTTATAAGTATAAATAAGAAACATGTTCTTCTGTTTGACAGATCAAATTTGGGAACTTGCACACAAGTTATCTAAGTATGATATGTCTATTTTCCTTTATAACTCACTCATAACTTTTCTAGTGTTATAAGCAATTTAGTGATGGACAAATACGTTGTCAATATGGTTATTTTATGAGAGCAACTCAATTATCCAGAAATTATTTTTCAAATGTGAGAGCACGTAACTGCATGAATTTATTCCAATTTCCCCTCATTTAAGATCAGACAGATGGCCCAGTCTAATTATACCTGGACTGCTGCACTTTAGACAATTAATCTAAAAGCCATTCCAAAAGCAAGAAGCAACAACATTCCGTCAAAATATCCATTAAAAATTAAGTAAAATAAAAAAAAAACTTTAGGGCAGCCAGCTATGATTCAGCCATGGACTAATCAATCATTTTGTAGAAATTTGGTGCATCCAATTTCAAGTTATTTTTGTAAGCAGAACTGAAGTTCTAATCACAGACAATTTTCCAGACTTTACTAATCCAGATATTGGAAGAATGAATATAAACACAAATAGAGACCATTACTTTTAAGTAGCAGCTCTACTAGTAATTTAAGTAGTAAAGACTATTAAATAAAATAATGAACTCAACACAGGGTACATTGAAGGTTGATCTGGTAAGAAGTTACAAGTATAAGGGAAGACTTAGCAGCTCCTTGCCTTGAGCCCTGACACAAAAAGGAAGCTAAAACAGCAATACAATGGGAGGAAATTGGCCAAGCAGCATCTGAAGTGCACCCTGCAACACCTACCTGCAGCTCTTTTACAACCCGTTTGATGAGGTGAGTCCCAAGCTCCACACCTTGCAGCCCCTGCTGAGTCAAACTGATGGAGTAGAAAATTGCTGTTGTAATTTTGTCTGTATCTTCTGTTTCTAAAGGCGGCACTTCTTTCACTATGGCCTGGGAAAATTAGAATAAAATAAAAAAGTAGTAGTTATTATCATCATTATGGGGCCCTTCTTTTTAACTTTCAAATGAATTAACACTTTTCCCCACTGTTTTATTCCTTATCTTCTGGGAGAAACAAAAAAAAATCCAATCAAAAAAGCTGCTTATCCATTAGCAAGTGCAGGAAATAACTGTAATGTGGATTAAAATATTCAGAAGTAATCACAACTGCTTTGCAGTTTTAATCTCATTTGCTACCTTTTCTTACATATTTCTTATCTTTTCTTACATATTTCTTATCTTTTCTTATTGCACTTGAGCAAAACCCCAAAATTTCAACTTATATAATACAGGAGATAGACAGAATATTGCTGTAATTTTTAAGTGCCAATTCTCTCATCTCTTAATAAAAAAAAAAAATGAAACAAACCCAAATATTCCCAAATTATAAGGGATTATGGATTTTAAAAGAAGTAGATTGCAATTTGAGCACTTTGCTGTGTACTAAATGCATCAGTGACTGTACCTGGATGCTGCTGGAGATGTCACTGGTTAGTGCAACATGCAAGACTATCAAGGGCTCTCCTGGGATTGCACAGTGAGAAAAAAAGTAGCATCTTCTATATGACCCAACTCGACGCTTCATATCAACCCAGTTTCTAACAGGATGCACGGCTTCAGAACTCAATGAGAAAATAAAAAATAAAACAAAAAAAGGTAAAATTATATCTTTCTTTTTTTTCATTTCAAAATAGAGATCGGCTGCCAACCCTACAAGCTCAGCACTTTTCCCACTGATGTCAGTGACAAAACTCTCCAATCAAAAAAGGAGAGTCAGGTTGCAAGTGAAAAAAAGTAAAGTTCACCAGCAAACTGCAACAAAGTAGATTGTAAAGGTGCTGCATACTCACACTCTCTAGTTTTATTTGGGATGTGCTTATTACATAGCTGAGATTTCACGTGCATTTCTAAGTCATTGAATGAGTCTGAACACACCTCTAAGGAATTTGTTTTCCCAAGCTACAAACTAGTCTGTTAACACTCCCAGTCTTAAGTACTTCCAGAACTCTTTAGAGATTCATTTTACTTTGAGCCTTTTATATAACAAAATGCCACACAACAAAGCTTTGCTTCTGTCACCTTCAACTTCATCACTACAACTTGGAATATCTGGCAGAAATTCAGAAATAACTGTTGCAGGATTCAAGGAAGGGGAGCCTCAGTGCACTAGAAGTAAAAAGTGCTCTTGAGCATTGGGCACCCCATGCTGCATCAGATTTAAACACTGATTTTCCAGCAACACTGCTGGTGAGGGGAGAAGGTGGTGGCAGCGGTGATGGAGGCAGCAGCACCAGTGCGAGGAAAGAGTGTGAGAAGACAGAGCTGCACAAATCTGCGTTTGTAGGAAAAGTACCAGCAGCACCTCTGGGAATGTGGGAAGAGTAACTAAGAAGGTTGGAAGAAAATACACCAGTTTGTGAGTGCAAATGTGAGTGAAAGGATCAAATTACGAGACAAGCGATCCCCTTTACTGTTTACTTAATTCAGTTTTAAAAAGTGTCCTCTTAGTGTGTTAAATGCAACTATTCCTTAATTATACTTAGCCTGTTGAAAAGCAGTCTCTTGAAAATCGTGGATCTGGGCAGTCACAGCATTTCATCACCATTTCATCCATGAGCATCAACAACTTTTAGCACTTACTCACTAATTTTCTGGAGTACTTCACAAGGTGATTGCCAAGTGACCCGTTCCAAGTTCAGGAATCCTGTTGAGAACCACTCCGAAAGCATGTTCTTTAAAACTCCACTCATTTCCTGAAAACAGAAGAAAAATGGACGTACCTGCTAAATAAAGTAGGTAGAACACACAAATATGAGTAAAGATAACCTTCTTTCCAACTGCAACATGGGGAAGTATATTAGAATAGTTTTGTTTATTCTGGCTTTAAGGCACTTCCCTCACGAATCTTGTTTCTGCACAGCTCTCAAGCTTTTAGAAAACAACCACAAACCGTTTTGGTCAAACACCCCTTGGTGTAGTGAAAGTCTCCAGGTATTTCAGGATTATTTGTCATGTTTTCTTTTGTAAGGGCACATTGCAAGCCAGAAAAATAAGCTAGAGTTGTCAGACCTGGGGTCAAACTAACAGATTCCTATGACTCTCTCGTCATCCACCTGTTTTTTGGAACAGCATTTCAAGCTGCAGTCTAGCAGCTAGGAGGGAAAACTGCTGATGGCTGTGCTCCTGTTAGGCATTATTTTGAACACACTGCTCTCCATCTATTGGCAGTAACACAGCTCAGACAGCAACGAGTGACTTGGGAGAAAGCCAGTTATACTACACGGCTCCTGGTAAAAGTGGAAAACCTATGAATCAGATGCGTTTTGCTTCTTTGAAGCACCTAAAGGTTTAGCAAGTGTGCTCCATACAATGGGACATCATGGTGCCCAACTGAACTGAAGGCCACTTGTCAAGATGCAGAACGCATTACCTGAGAGCAGCCCTGCGGAGAACTTGGGGGTACAAGTTTTGTTTGGTGGATGAAAAACTGGACACGAGCTGGCAACGCGAGCCTGTAGCCCAGAAAATAAATTGTATCCTGGGCCGCACCAGAAGGAGCGTGAGCAGCAGGTGGAGGGAGGTGATTCTGCCCCTCTGCTCTGGTGAGACCCCCCTGCAGTGCTGGTCCAGCTCGGGGTCCTCAGCACAGGACACACATGGATCTGTTGGAGCGGGACCAGAGGAGCCACAGAAATGATCTGAGGCTGGAACAGCTCTGCTGCAAGGACAGGCTGAGAGAGTTGGCATGTTCAGCTGGAGAAGAGAAGGCTCCAGGGAGACCCTATTGTGGCCTTTCAGTGCTTAAAAGGGGACAATAAGAAAGGTAGGGACAGACTTTTTAGCAGGGCCTGTTGTGACAGGATAAGTCGTGATGGTTTTAAACTAAAGGAGGGGAGATTCAGGCTGGACATGAGGAAGAAATTGTTGGCCCTGAGGGTGGAGAGAGCCTGGCCCAGGTTGGCCAGAGAGGTGGTGGATGAACCATCCCTGGAGACATCCCAGGCCAGGCTGGACGGGGCTCTGAGCAACCTGAGCTGGTGAAGATGTCCCTGCTCATGGCAGGGGGGGCACTGGGGGAGCTGGGAACGTCCCTTCAACTCAAACTATTCTATGATTATAGAGCTACTTCAGGCCCAAGTTTCAGCTCTATAAAAGCAATGCACTTGTAAGCAAAGAAGAAAGTGAAGCAGATGCGCCTTCAGCAATGATTTTGGTAGAAAGAAATATTGCTTATGGGGAATTACAACTCAATTCAAATAATCTGTCAATAGTAAATAATGAAGCTTTATAAAACAACAGGGCAGCATGTAGGGCAAAGAAGCAGCACAGTCCCAGCTGGAAGGGACCTACAACCATCATCTAGTCCAACTGCAACTGAGGCTGTTGAGAAAACTTCTTAGTGCAGAAAGACACAAAACACTTCATACTATCCCAAACTGTGTTTAATTCAACTAAACTGCACAAAATTCTGAATTGTGTTTGATATAATGGTATACGCAAAGTTCTGAAAGGCTCGACCCCAACAATGCCAGTCTCAAGTTAGGTTGTCATATTTTGTAACTTTAGTGGTAAGTAAATTCTTATTTTCATTTCAGAGGCTTTTCTAGTCATAAAATTACATTTCCAACATTTCATTAAAAAGAAAATAAAGCACCCATTTATTATTCAGCATCCCAATTTTAAATTTGAGCAACAAGACATTCTCAGATGAGTATTTATAATCACAGGCTATGCTTCAGTTTCTATTAGCCGAGTATAATAAATTGTGATTACTTTTTTTTTTTTCATTCCATGTTCTTGCTACAAGACAGTAAATTACAGGCTTTTTGATCTTCACATCAGGTCCCTATTTATTCGAGCAACAAATGGGAAAACTCTTTATGAAAAACTTAAATTATTATTTTTTATTATGAAAATCCACCTCTCTGGTGATGGAACTATTCCAATTTCCCTCTCAAACTACCAAAAAATAAAATACTCCTTACAATGAAAATACATATACAGGTATTTACAGATAACCACAATATGAACAGCAGTAACTAACGCTCCGTGCACACCGAATGGATGGTTCAGTTACTGTTAGTTATTGGTTAGATATATGACAGGGCTACAAGGGAAATATTCTGCCAGCCTCCCGAGAGCTGAGTTTTTCCATGGCTTTGCAATGTTTGAAGTTTTTAACCTGATATGCTTTGCTTGGGCATACTGACTTACAGACCTACTCTGACATTGCCATGGGTTTAAAAATATAGGTACAGAATACTCCGGGTGAGATACTGACAAACGTACCCATTAGTAAAATGAAATTCAATAGTGTGACACAAATAAAAGGGAACTGTTTTCCTGCTTTTTTATTGCTAATAGCAATTACTGCAGCAGAAATGGTAGTGCTGAGAACTTCCCCAGCTCTTTCATTTTATATTGTCTGATGTCTTATTCTTAAAAAAATGTATTACCCTCCCCTCTCCATTTTTGCTCATTTAAACAATGTGTGCACAAGCATTTCCAAGTGACTCAGTCACCTGCATATGTTATTTTACTGTAATCTCTTAAACAAACACAAAATAGAAATGCATGATCAACCAATATCTAACAGTGCAAGTTGCTTCTGTGTTGATATATCTTGAGGAAGTAGAAAAGTATTTGATATTTATAACATAGCAGTGGGCAATCCTTGCTTTAATAGGTCTTTCAAAATGCAAAGTAAAAACTAAGATCTGTCTAAGAAATATTTTAGACAGTTTGGGCAAAAATAAAATCTCAGTAGGCCATATAATGCATTCTGTAATTCTCCTCCAGCACCAAGAAAATCCCTTTAATTTTATTTCCACATTTCCTTGTCAGTGCAGATATAAATACACAAAAGCTGTAAGACTCTTGTTGCACATTTGCCTTCATGTAGGTGTTACGGGTACGCTCAACACCTTGAGCAGACCAGTGGTAGTTTGGTACCAGCTCCAAAGGAAGCAAAATCTCATGTAGAGCCTATACGCAAAATATTCTGCCTTCAAGACAGTTCAAATTCCTCTAACAAAATTTAAAACCACTTTCCCTGATTATACAAAGGTCGGTGTTTGAATCTTCCAGAAAGCTTTAAGAAAAAAAAAAAAAAATCAAAACTTCAAGGAAAAGTCCAATTTTAAATCCTTGTTGTATTCAGGAGTGGTTGCTATTAATGGAAAAATAACCCAAATAATTATGATATTTCTTTCTTTGTAGTAGACCAATACAAGTGCAACAAGATTACAGGTACACTCCAACTACTGCTTAATTATGGAAGCAGGTTTATTTATAAATCAATTTGACAAAAATGCTATCGTTTTCATTACCTCTTGCCAGCAACTTGAAACTTCCACTGACTTTTTCTAAATCATATGGAAAGATGAAGCATATTTTAAAAGCAATAGTTGAATGATTTGCTACCTGAAATAATAACGCTGTGAATTTTTCACCAGAATCCATATTTCAAATGCTGAAATGGAGTAAGCAAGCAAAATATAAAAAAATCTCAAGAGGAAAATGCTGGCACAGAAGTAGCACTGCAGGTAAGAGGGTTCTGTGCAGTAAGGGGAAGAATGACACTCAGGAAACAGGTTTGCAGCAAATTTCACTCTGTGCATTGCAAAGGCTCATCAGAAAATCAACTAATTTATAAAGACACAGGAAAACATCCATGTCCTTTGGTGGAAGGAACAGAACACATGGAAAGTACAGAACAGCAAGAGGAAAGAAACTCAAACAGCACCATGAAGAAGAATTAAGCCCAGCTTTACTGTAATTTAACTTTTCAAATGATGTCTTATTTGCAGTAGTGTTTTTTTGAAGTGGTCACCTTATTACTATCATGAGCCTCATGGATAATGTTAACTGGTTCATATATTTAATAGAACAGAAAACCAACCTCTGGGACAGATTGGGACAGATCATGAAGAAAAATTCATCTTCACCATATATCCTGACTACATTTTTGGTGGACTCTTTGGAAAAAAAGGGCTGTATAGCTTCAAATATACAGTTTACTACTAAATTTTTGCTATCTGATTATCAACAAACTTGTGTCAAGAGTATTCATCATCTTTTACACATCCACAGAAAGACATTTACTATGTCAAAATAACTTGTCACTGAGGACACCTATAATTTTCCCATCTCGCTCTAGCTGACAATTCTGCCTTCTAATAACTAACTGAAATAGAAACTAAACCTTATTTGCAGCATGTTCCTTCTTTTTGCACAATCTGTCATTTTAAGTATTTCCAATGCATTGTTCAGGGTTTATGTTCATGATCTATGGAATTCTTCCAGTAAGGTAGTCACCATTATTCTCAATTTCTCATAAGTCAGCTTTTTCAACCCAATCTGTCATATGTTGGATCCCGACAGCTACGGCACCATGACGTCTGATTTAATGGACACTGCTACAATATTTCAGTGACTTCAGAGTCTTTACAAGTCTAATAACGAGACACATTTTGGCACACAGTGCAGCCAGGCACACGTCACACAGTACATAAAGTCTGAGTAAGGCATTTGCATTTCTTCATTTACTTTAAACATTAATTCACCTTAAGAGGTGATTTCTGAAAGACAACTGACGGCATTACGAAGATATGGATACTTGGGAGTAACTGAAGGCAACACTGCCTCACTCTGCAGTGCATCATCTACTTTGTTAATGATTCAGGGACAGTGAAACCAATGAAGAAACAATCATCAGGTAATTTGCATCTCTTGTTTTAAAATAAGAACTTAAGAAATTCAGGCAGGCAATAATTCATCACATGTAACAGTGAATCCTGACAAATTAACATCTACCCCAAGTTCCAGAGCTTTTTGATATCTTTTTTTGTCTCTCTCCTGCAGTTACGGAAACCAGCAAAGAACCACTCTAAAATTGTCCTCTACATGATCATAGAATCTGTTATGGAACAAAAACATTTCTCAAGACTCAAATCCTTCATCAAAAAGGAAAAGCATTCAAGCAACTCCTCCCACTGCCAAATCTATAGCCTCAATATTCTGCCATATAGTTTCCTGTGTTCTTGACATTTAAGTCTCAGAACAGGTAATACAGTATCTCACACCTATGGCTTAAGGTATCAAATTAAATACATGTGATCTCACAAACCACTCACGCCAGCTTGTAATCAGCTCCGTTGCGGAGGCTGTCAAGACTTCCTGCAGGTTGGGTTCTCATGGTTATTCTGACACTCACTTGCAATTGAAACAAACAGATTTTAAAGGCAGAGAAAGACACTTATTTCAGAAGCAAAATGTAACACCTTTCTCAGGCCAGAGTACTGGAACAGCACATAGTTCTAGGTCTTGGTTGCTGTGGAAAACAGATGAGAATGACTTAAATAAAACTTCAAATGGAAAAGAAACAGTATCCAGGGCAAATTCTTACAGCCAATACAGTCACAAAAAAAACAATGCAAATCAGTTCTAGCTCAATCTCTCCTGGCTTATGTGCCAATTTATTACCAACCCTCAGTTACAGAATATATCACCTTTGAAAATAAAAGTGATCAACAAGTGCAGAAAAAGACTAGGAGAAGAGATATGCAGAACGAAGCCCAGTTATATGATGAACCCAAACATTTCAAAAAACACTTTGAAGATAAAACATAAAATGCTTACAAAAGCCCTTTTATTGAAGCTTTAGTTTTGCAGACAATATTTTCCTACTTTCAAATGGGCCTAGTATGATTCTAAACATATCACATTACTTGAGGCATGTACCTTCAGCTGTTCTACACATTTCTATCCTGCTAATTTTTCAAATTCAGTCTGTTTTTACTTAACATGACCCAGCTGGATGTGGGATCTTAGCAATGCCCTTGCTACTTCAGTTATGTGATGACTGTGGCCAATTGACAGCACTGACAAAAAACAACTTTTCCTTGTCAAACTTAATTTGTATCTGAATATTGACAAACAAGTTATGGTCAGTGCATCTGAACAACTTGTGTCTTTGTGGCCTTCTGGGAAGACCTGTCAGCTCCTGCCACTGTCATCTTCAGCTAGAAGGGACCCACAACGATCATCAAGTCCAACTCCTGTCCCTGCATATGACAACCCCACAGTTCACACCATGTGTCTGAGGATGTTGACCAGTCTCTTCTTGAACACTGTCAGACTTGGGGCCGTGACACCTCCCTGGGGAGCCTGTTCCAGTGTCCAGCACCCTCTGGGTGAAGAACCTTTTCCTAACGTTCAACCGAAATCTCCCCTGGCACATCTTCCTGCTATTGCCTCAGGTTCTGTCATTGGTGGTACATCATTCCCTCTTCCCCACCCATGTCACCTCCTGCACCGTGTAACCAGAAGGGATGTTCCACCTCACCTATTTTCTACACACCGAGTTAAGTCATGACTCCTTTCTCCTATTGATATTCTTCATCATTAGCATGACACGGTTGCTATGTCACTATATCACTGAAATACCAGAGAGAATGCAGAGGAGGCGACAAAGCTGGTGAGGGGCCTGGAGCACAAGTCTGATGAGGAGCGGTTGAGGGAACTGGGGCTGTTCAGCCTGGAGAACAGGAGACTGAGACCTTCTCGCTGTCTACAACAACCTGAAAGGAGGCTGGAGCATGGAGGGTGTCAGTCTCTTCTCCCAAGTAACAAGTGATAGGACAAGAGGAAATGGCCTCAAGTTGTGCCAGGAGAGGTTTATATTGGATATCAGGAATAAATTCTTCTCAGAAAGGGTTGTCAGGCATTGGAACAGGCTGCCCAGGGCAGTGGTGGAGTCAAGGTTTAGACAAGGTTCTTAGGGACATGGTTTAGTGCTAGAGTTAGGTTATGGTTGGACTCGGTGATCCTCAGGGTCTCTTCCAACTGAAACGATTCTATGACTCTATGATTCTATGACTCTACCAGCCCCAGGAGTCACGCCACTGCACGTCACTCCTGCAGCGAGCTCCTGACACAGCCTGGCAGCCCCAGCATCAGCTGCATCGTGTCACACTGTGTCATTGTGGTGCTTCCTCCACCGCCCCAATGCCAGCGCTTCCCAGCCTCCCACCCCCACCCGAGCTTGACAAGCCCATTGCTTCACACCACAGAGTGCTCCCCTCCCAGCAGAACCAGCTTGCACTGGAGCCACAGCCATTGGGAATGGGCTTTGGTCATGTCCCACCATGGAGACCCCAACAGTAAACTGGGTTCATGGGCCACTCTTCAGCCCAACATGGAGGCTCCATGAGCGTCAAGTCCAAAACCCCATCCCGTGCCAGAGCCGCCCATCCCCAATCCAGCCCTCACCTTGACATGAGGCCCGTCCACCGCCTTGCTCGCCAGCCCCTCCACCAGGTCGCCCCTCAGCTCCACGAGGAAGCGCAGCCCCCCCTCCAGGCGGCCCAGGTGCTGGAACAGCCCCCGGTACTGGGGGTTGAGGTAGTAGCGGAGCCGGTCCTCGGCCTGCAGCAGGGCCCCCGGCTCCCGCTGCTGCTCCCGGGCCTGCAGCACCTTGGCGCTGAACTCCGCCACCCGGCCGTGGTCCACGCCGAAGTCGCGGGCCAAGCGGGTGAGGAGCTCGGCGCGGGGCGGCCCGGCCGCCAGCCCGCGGTAGAACCGCACGAACTCCGCGCCGCGCAGCTCCGCCGGGGGCGGCGCCTTCTCCTTGGTCTCGTAGGGCGGCAGTGGCGGGACGGCGCGGCTCAGCAACTCCTCCATGCCCGAGGGAGAGGCGGTGCTGGAGCCCGCCGGGCCCCTGCGCAGACCGGCCGCCACCGAGACGCGGCGCAGCCCCCGCGACACCGCCCAGGGCCCACGCAAGAGGCACCGCGGGCTCAGACACGGGCCCAGGTGGCTCATTCCGTGACAGCCGGAAAACACCCTCCGCCAAGGCCAGGCCGTGGCACCGCCCTCGGAGCCGCAGGGGGAGAGCTGATAGGCTGGTGTTACAGACTGCCAGCCCACCTCACCAATCGAGAGCGAGAAGAGTGTGGCGGAGTTGGGGTGGTGCCGGACGCCATCTTGAGCGTGGCGCAGCCGAACGGGTGACGGGGCTGGTTCACAGCGGCCGCGCCTCGTCCCGGGGTGGCCACTGTGCTCGGTTACTGGCGCTTTTTCGTCGGTCAGTTTCTCTCTCCCTGAGTGCACTTTCCGGAGCCTTCCTTGTACAGCCCGTTGGCTCCTGTATCGTGCTCACCTTTGGCTCCCATTTTTCCCCGACCCACCACTGTTCCCTCATAGTGGGTACAGGGGTTACCTCACAGCCTGAGCCAGCCCATGCCAGGCCTGCTGGTATTTGCTCTGAAATAAGTGCAGGAAATTGCACAAATTTGATTGTGTAATTGGAGGACACGGCCCTGAGAGACGTGTGATCTTTGGAACCTGTAGCTAGATACTCCAGTTGTGAGCCCAAAGTTCTCTAAAGTGCATCAGGACTATTCGTGAATAAAGTTAAAACATACACTGCTCTTGGTTCAGTCTTACAAAGATGTATCTGCCTCCTTTGACATCATATGTGCTCTGTCCTTCCTGGTGTTACTTGCCCGTTAAACCAAGCAAAACACATCGGTCACATTGATGTCGGTGAGATTAGAATTGAGCACAAGTTGTCCCCACCTTTGAAAGCATCGGTTGGTTTTGATTCTCAACATTTAAAGTAAGAATTGAGGAGGGTATCAAGCTCTCTGCCTGTGAAGAGATAGACAAAAACAGAGCCCTACTGAACTACAAATTTCTAGAATGATATGGAAGAGGAGAGGAGAGGAGAAAGGAGAGGAAAAGAAAAGAGATAAAAGAAAAAGCTACATAAGTAGTATAGCCCTGGGGAACTGAGGGTCCTAAGATATCCTCAAGAGAGGGAAAGCATTACTCAGAAGCATTACAATACATGAAAAATACTTTTTTTTTTTTTTTTTTAAAAAAAAGCATTTGAATTCCACAGGCAATTAATTAAGTTTCAGAAATCCCCTTAACAACTTTACAACTTCATTTTCAGCAGAAGTGAAAGCCCTCAAAAGTTGGCTGTTTAGTCCTCCTGCTTAATCTCTAGAGGAAGCAGGCTGTCAAAGCAAGCTGCTATGTTATATTCCCAAGCTAATGCTTTCAGAGACAGAGAAATGAGTAAGAAAAAAACCCATTATTTCCTATGTACACTGTTTATAGACAGCAATGCTGCAGTTTTAAATGTGTATTCATTAGCCAAGTACAACTTTTTCCATTTGAAACCAAAAGAAAATGTTTTTTAGCATTGCTTCCTAACAAGAGGTGGGCAGATTTGTTTTGTTGTTGTTGTTTGTTTGTTTATTTCTGTTTTTTTTTTTCCTAGAAATTTAATTTTTCCTTCTATGTATTTAATAATGACCTTTAATCCTCTGTGTTTGTCAAATATATGATGATATAATAAACTCATTTATAACCCATGAAGTAGATTTGGTTAACATAAGCCTAAAAATTGTACTAAAAGTCTCCACAAGCCTAGTTAGTCTTTGTGGCAGTTTTGGTGTCTGAAACCTTTAGGACAAACCAGCTGCTTTTAACTCACGGGCAAGAAAATCTAAATACCTTTACGTACATACATATCCATGGGAAGACACATTAATGTCTCCTTAGTGTCTTAAGACAACTCTTGTAACTCTGTGTAAACTAATTAAATCAAAGCATTAAGGAATTAACAAAAATATTAGGAGAAAGCCTTCTGCACCAGTTAAGTTTCTGTATGATTCAGAGATTCCTGGAAACTTCACAAAGACTGAGATATTGGTACAGGGGGGAGTGGGGATGGAAGCTGAAGATTTGCAGCCTCCCAGGAAACGGTCGGCATTTCTCAGGATTAAAACCAATGTTTCTAGTCTTTAAAAATCCTGCATAGAAGTCACTTCTGTTCATTTTGACAGCCTTCCCAGATTGGCATCAGTTACAATTCTTAAAATAACAAGGTTCTCTTGTGTAACCCACAGGCCATAAAAATAGCTGCCTGTATTGTCCATTGACCAAAAATATCTTGATGTAAGTTATAAGGCTTTGTAAAGCAAAAAGTTTCTTTTGAAATCTTCTACTGTTTCTTATTTTTGCCTGGGGAAAACTATTATCTGCTTCAGCTGCTGCTTGATAAATGAAAACACGAATTTCTATCAGGACCTGAGGGCACTCGTAGACTTTAATGACCTTGACCAGTCTCACCTGGGACCTTCTCCTACATCCTCCCATGGGCCCAGGAGCCTATTTCAGAGAGAGATTTTTTGGCTCACACTCCTGACTTGACCTTACACCCTAGAGCTGCTTATGAATCTGGACTTGTGGTTGAACACGGCTGCTACCTGGCCCTGCTCTACTCACCTAGCTCCGGTACAGTGGGGCTGTTATCACCTCTAGCTCCTGTCCTACCAGCCCTTCTGCTCCCAACCCTTCTGGCACACGTGGGACCACCGATTGGAAGGCAGATAAGCATGTTATTCAGGTCTAAGAGCTTGTTTTCCTTGAAATAACAAAATCCTTGCTGAACTTTGGAAACAAATTTATAATGCTCCTATAAAATGCATTTTTTTTGGTCTTTGTTAAAAACTGAATGTTATTATCAGAAAACTGGAGTATTGAAGGAGACTAATTAGACTTCAGTATTTGTAATTTTCATCACCAAGCAAAAAGAGGAGTGTATAAAAGATGGACAATCAATCTGATTAGTTTTATTATTATTTTTCCTCGTTAGACTATTCAGATGTTAGGTAAAAATAAAATTAACGTCCTGGATTCTCTGCTTGGTACTTCCACTGTAATGAAGACTGACTTATGCTAGATGTGAATATGTTCCTTGGGTTTTTGGTTTTTTTTGTTTTTTGGTTGGGGTTTGATGGATTGGGGTTTGTTGGGTTTTTTAAAGTATTTTCACTTTTGTGTAGAGTGCCATGTAAGTGTATGTAGGACAAGTGTCTTAAATGACCAGACTGTGCTACTGTTAAAAAGAACTTCAATTAACTTCAAAGGAAACAAGATGGAGCTGTGCATTTCCAATATAATCTGTGTTTGTGCCTGCATAGTGTTCATTCAAGGGAGATTTACAGGGAAATATTACTCCCTACCCATCATAAAGGATTCATGATTATGATTTTATTCTTGTGTATAATAATGGGCTGCATAAGCATAGTTCTCAAAGTATTTTTTCGTATCTACTAGAAACTATTAGCAAGACCTCTTTGTTTAATTAAAAACAGCCCTTTTCAAGTTTCTGTTAGGAAAAAGGCTGAGAGATGATAAAAGGCCTCTTCCCGTTTTTCTTTCTAGGTTGGTGAATTAGTGGTACTTACGGCATTGTGGCACAGTGGTGAGCTGCCTTGCAAGCTCTTAAATGTGTTTTGTAATAGCTTGGAAAACACTCTGTAAAATGACTTTAAATGAGAGAGTAGCCCATTTTGAAGATTTCATAAATCTCATAAGGTATTGAAAAAAAAAATCTGTTGTAGTTACTTAGTAAAAAGCAGGGTCTTTTCAGCTTTTGCACTAGATCTTCAATTATTTAGACCCTCCAGAAAAGCAATTCTATATTACACTCTGAGGCTTGTTGTGTTACAACTCCCAAAGCTGCCGGTTTAAAATTGGATACCAATGTTCCATTGTCAGAGCTGTAGCCAGTGCTTAGCTTTAATCTTAATTTTAGATAAATAAGATACTGTTTTATGGAGTTAGCTGGCTTTAAGCACACAAGGCTTGTACACTGAGGCTACAGAATAAATCTATGCTCTTGCTGAACTATTTTGTTAGAGTTGCATTGTAAGGCTGGCTGGGTTCAGTGTTTTATTCCTGATTCTTCAGATCTTCAAGTGCTTGTTTAATTTTGCCTGCAGTGAGTTGTTCTCTGGGTAATGAAGTACTGAACAGGACAGGTGTCAGCCTTTGAGATCCAATCATGGTAATATTTGTTTCAAGTGATTAATCTTCCTGTATTGAGTAGTTCTCTGAAATAATGGTTATGAAGCAAAGGATTTTTGTTTAGGTGTCTGTAGAATCAGAACTTCTATGATAAAACTATGCCTTTTTTAGCAGCTTTAAGACTTTATGATTGACAGTGGACCTAATCTATTTCTCAGCCTCAAGTGTTTTATAGTTTTGTACAAAGAAAGATAAATACTCTTGGAGATTTTAAGAAATATCTTTAATATTGCAGTCTATAGTTAAAATGAATGTGGTGCTTTTTTAGTTTCAGTCCTGGGTCCTAAGTACAATGTTGGAAGTTGCTAATATTCTTGTGGACACTGACTTGATTTGCTTTATTGTCTGATGCTTTATTTTGCTCTTACAGGGTTTGATAGTAAATTGAAGTGGAATATAGTAAAGTGTTTATATGCAAATGTACTTCACCCTTGTTATCACAGAATCTTTATAATTAGCACAGAGATTGGCAGCACACAGGCATCAAGCTTCTCTTTCTCCCCCTATTTGTGTGCTCATGAGAAATGGTAACAAAACTCTAAATTCTTTTTTAGTATGAAAAATAAAAGGTTAATGTTAGTCAAAGCTGCTCCTCCACCCCTTTACAAATAGCCCTTTTTTTTCCCTTATTTGGTCTTTTCGTCACTTTGAGAAGTCTTAGTTGATGACTCAGTTCTTAGATAATACTTCTATTAGTGTTCCTTGATATTAATTCTTGCTAAGGCTTGGATGTCACGTTAGACGAAAATGAGGCCAAAGATTTAAGCAGATACTTTTAATTATGGCTGGCTATAATGTTGGGTGGACAGAATCCTACAGGACAGCATATGAAGCTAATCTTCTTTTCTGCATGAAGCTCTTAAGCTTGTAGCACAAATCAGACAGTACAGTAACAATTTCTTCCTTATAACAGTTATTCCTAAATGGATGTTAGTAATTTTTCTCCTTGATTGCTGAGCCAGATTTTTACACTTGCATGAATTTGGATGTCAAAGAAGTAAGCTCTTAATTAAATTACCTCCTAGCCTGCAGAAATAAGGCTGGATGTAAGAGTAAGAAGCCATCTCCCTATTTTCCTGCTTGTAAAAAATACCAGATTTTTAAACGTAATGGAATGAAACAAAGTGAGGAGGAAAAGGAACAGAGGTCATCAGGAGTGAGAAGTTGCATGAGTCAAATATGGAGGGAATATGAAAAGTAATTTATATTTTATGTGTTTAGTGAAAGAAGTTGAATGAGAAGTTTCTAGAAATATTTATGGTTCTCTGGGGGAGGAAATAGAACTTTTTGTCTGTCATGACAGGGTTATAGATGTTCAGCTGAACTCACCTATGCTCTAACTTAGATTGTGAACGCTACACAAAACTGTGGGAACTTCATAGTTTTCATTGCGTTCTGTTTTTTTTCTTCTCAATCATAAAAAATTAGATGAATAGGTCAATACAGCCCAATGAGTCTGGCTCTGCACCACTTAGGGAATAAATGACCTGAAGCACTGACAATCCAAGTGTCTTTTATTGAAGCAGAGTCTGATTTCTTGTAACTGGATTATGTGTAAAGTGGTTAGTTGTCTGTGAGTGACCTTGGCATTGCCCTGGATGACCAGTCTCTCTTTCTCTACAGTTAGTGTTTTTCCAGCCCCTTCAAATTCAGTTTTAGGCATTTGCAGATTTAAAGGATTTACCAGATCATATGAGGAGCAGTCCAGGATGCAACACAGTTATTTACTGTGTAAACATTACTTCTTTTACAGTTAGTATTTAAGTCTAGAGGGATGACTGTAGGCTGGCTGTAATAATCCTATGCGAATTTATTTAGTGTCTTCTATGCTAAAAACTTTCACTGATTTTATTAAAATAATGTGAGGATTGGGAAATTGAGAGACGTGATAAATGCTTTACACAGCATGGAACTTAATATTCAGGAAACAAAATATTTCAAAATCTTTTGCTTGTATACTAGTGGCAATGAAAATAACACCTTTACATTGTTGTTGGAGTTTTCTTGAGGAAATTAGTTTTGAAAATTATCTGTTGGAATAGTTGTGCTTGGACTCTGTTCTCTTGTCACGCACTGACTTGCTCTCTGAAATGGGAACACACAGGTGCTCTTATTTCATAAGGTTACCAGGAGTCTGATCACATATGTGATGCTACAGGTGATGCACTGAAGTGTTTACAGTGTTTAGTTTGTGTATGAAACCAGGAATATCAACTGCAAGGATGTCAAAGCTTATGATACCAACCTATTAATGTCACCAACTCTAAAGGCCTCTCAAAGCTCAGTTACCACTGAGGTGTCTTCACATTATTCCCACAGTTTCATATGTATGAACTGCCGGTGAGGAGAAGGTAATGCTTATTTTGGTCATTTCTATTGTTTCTGTGCCTTTACAACAAACTATTTGTTTAATTGCTTAAAGTTGCTATGACTGTGGAATTAAAAATAAAATAAAATTAGTGCTTTGTCAGCCAGTTAGTCTGTACTTTTGAAATGGTTTGTAAAAGAGCTGTTACTAGTGAGTGAGAAATACATACAGGTTAACTTCTGTACTGCTCATCTCCCCAGGTTTATTCCCACAGTCAATGGGAAGAGAGGGGTTCTTCAGCAGATGACTGTGTTCATATCTCTCCATTGACTGTAGAGACATCCTGGAGTCAGTCCTCAAAAGCAAACTAGCTGTTACAGTATTTATTTCTGTTATGCCTTCGTATCACAGGGCAGAGACTTTATATAACATTCATAATTATTGTGAACAGGCTGTGGGCCTGGAGGTCTGGACCCTCAGCCAGGGCCCAGCGGGCTCTCAAGTAATGTTAATAAACCTTTAAAACTTTCTTGCTTAGTAGATTTGTTTTCCCTGCCAAAAATGGATCTTGATCTGGTTTATATACTAATAAAATGCATCTTGGAGATAAGTGCTTTAGTGTGCTTACTTCCAAGAGTTGCAAATAATTTTATTTTTGGGATTGAGTCAACTTTTTCCCCATCAAAGCAGCTCGTTATAGTACTACAGAATGGTGGATGTTCAGTCACACTATAGTGGCATTTTGTAAGCATTACAAATTTCACCCTGAGGCTCCCCAGTATATGTATGTGTATGTATACATATATGAAGGTGCTGTTATGCTGTTGCTTAGAGGTCTAAATGCAGCTGGAGTATAGTTCATAGTTTTCATTTAAACTTTTATTGATTATTACCTGCAAACTGGAACATGAAAACCTCTGCTGTGCAGAGGTGTATTTCATTTAACATGACAGTAAATACAGTTATACAAGAGGGAGAAGAATCTTAGAGAAACTTGTCTGATGCTGCAGATGCCTTTGTGCAAATACTGTTCTGGTGGCTGTTGAAATCTCCAAAGGGTAGAAACAAATAAGTTGAGGCCACAACCTCAATTTACAGCATAACAAAATTAGAAATTGAAAGGGTTTTGGGGCAATGCACCTCTTAGGAAGAAATTCTGATATTTTTTAGTTGTTGTCTGTGTGCTGCTGTGTCTCTGCCACTGTAATTGAGTGAGGTGCTGAGAATGTGCAGTGCTTTTGGTCTTCCTTTTTGCAATGGGTAGAGACTGGGGCTGACAACTTTTCAGAGTTTTACACTGGTTATGGTTGCAGGATTTTAAATGTAGATGTGCAGTCATGTTTATAACTGATCGTAAGCTAACACTAAATATGTACTTAATGGATTCATGGTAATATGGTGTGATCAGAGGGCTTGGGCATTGCTAACCAAATGGTCTTTGTTCCTGCATATCTGGTGTTTACATCCACCTGGGATCACCTTGCTTTGATGTGAATGGATCAATGTGCTCATGCTTCAGTTATGAGTGATGAATAATATAAGAACTAGAGGCTAAACCAAGGAAATAATCTTATTTTACATATTAATTGCTGTACTATTTGATGTTTTCTTCAAAGCAGAAGCTTTTATTGCCAGTTTAAGTTGAATTTGTGTGGATTAATGAAGATTAGTACAGGAGTTTAAAAAAAATACGAACTGTAGTACTTTGTATAATATTCATTAAGGACAAGAAAACACTTCAAGATTAAATTGCAGAATAACAATTAATTGTATGATATGTATATATATAATTAATAGAATTGTACTTTTTGTCTTGAAAATACTAAGTGAATGGCTACCCTGTAGATGCGTTGCAGGAAGAACAGCTGAAACTGGTACCTACATGAGGTTCTGGCTGGGATCAGCACATGGAAATTTCAGATCCTTGGCAGGAAGCAGCGTACCTCTGGAATTGCTAAAGATCTTTGGAAGTGCTATTCAAGGTGTATAATTATTCATGCGAAACACAAGAAAGAAGGAGGCTGAGTGTTGTGATTCTTTTGTGGATGTTTTGTTATTGTTGGAAGTGTTTGTTATATTCTTCTGTTTCCCGTTCTTTGATAGAAATTGACTTGAAGTGCAATTTATTCCCTGGCTGTTCTATTTGCTTCTGGATGCTAAGGGAGCAAAGTGTCAGAGCAGACAAATTCACTTAACACTGGCTGATTGGGTCACTGGTGTCACCAAACCAAGACAATGTAGGTAGTAAGGGATTTTTTTTATAACTCTAGGACTTGCTCTATATACAACTTCCTACCTTGTCTACTGTTGTGCTTAATTCAATGAAGTATTTATTTGAAACTTCTTTCTCATTTGATTTGTTTGGGTTTTTTTGTGTTTGTTTTTTTTTTTAGTCCTGCATCCTAACAAGCTGTGACAGGGGTAGGGGGCTGGTAAAGCACAAAGACCTGTAAATAAAAGAGCTGTTCCATCTTATTAAGTTTGTGGAAAAAAAGAGAGAGAGAACTGTTTCATATGTTATTAGATTATTGCCTTGCAGTTGTGGGTATTTTGATGACAGTGTTTCAGATTTAGTGGGTTTAATGTATCAAACATAATTAGCTTCCTATAGCTTTGTCAGTCACTCTTTTTAAATGAACTAAAGGTTTCTCCTTTGCTTTTTGATTATTGCATAGATTAATATATTGTAAATGGGCTCATTTCTATGCCTCAAATTAAGCTAGTTCTATTTCAGCTTTTTTTCATTTACTCCTGTGATTAAGATCTATAAAGCCATAGCAGAAACTAAAATAAGAAAGTTAAAAATAATAATTAAAAAAAAAAATTAAGGGGAGGGAGGAGGACACACAGCATCTATTTGTCTTCCTTAATAATAAATCCTTTAAAACTTTCTGAAACAGCCACTACAAAGGAAATTATTAATAAACTTGACATCCTATATATGGTTTTGAAAAGAACATGAAGTTTTCAGACAGTCGTCTCATCAGAGATCCCAGTTGTAAACAGTCTGGAATGTACCCACTTAATTACATGAAAACCTGGTGTGGTGCTCTGGGGAAGAATTAAGAAATGCTAAACCTGCATCCCACACAGAACCGGAATATTTAATCAAGTCAAAAACTTCATTGTGCCCTACAGCAAGCCAAGTTAAATCCAGGCTGTTAAATATTTCATTAGTGTTGGTGTTCGTTGTAGCAATAGATCAGATCATGGTAACAACACCACAAGTATTTATTTCACTGTGATCTGTGATTTTCCTTGACACTTGTGATGGTTATGATGGCAAGTGACCTGCAGGCGAACTGTGCTGGAGATATGGAGTGGTCCAGGCAGAAATGTGTTAAAATGGTCTGGATGCCATACGGGAAGGAACAGTTCATAAACATGTACCATTCTTTACTGTTTTTACACTGTTAGGCACCATTAAATATGGTAATATATATAAAAAAAGAGGGTATTGTAATAACTCACTGACACACAGATTATTTTAGTCAAGCCCGAGGATGCATCTAAAAAACAAAACAAATGGAAAGAAAAACATGTTTTTTCCTTCAAAGCACGCTCATATAACTGAAAAATGTGGGTTTCCTTGTATGGTACTTGTGAAGCCAGTTGTACTAAAATTGTTTGGTTTTTTTAACCACCTTTAGCATTCTTTCAGAGCTCTGGTAAGTGAACTTGGGCAAAAAGTATGTTTGTGCTGCGGTTTGTGTCAACACAGCTTTATTAACTGTAAATCATTTTTTAGGTGTTCGGTGGTTTACGGTGCTTGCACTCGAGGGCTGTCATGAATGCATTTATATATGTAGTACGTCAGAAATACATTCTTCATACTTTTGAGATCTTCTGGAAAAGAAGAATGCCTCCAGCGTTGCTCTTTATACACATGCTAATTATTATATTCTAACACTAAGACCAATAGTATTTACCTAGAGAGGGAAGAAAGGCTGCATTAAACACATAGAATCATAGAATGTCCCTGACATCAACCAAAGACTTTCCCCTTGGATTGAGCGCTGCCGAGGTCAGTAAACCCATATCACAGCTCAATGGCAGGTACAAGATCCATCCTGATGATGGCTTCACTCTGTTCCCTCCAGACAATATTGCCTGAGATATTAGAGTATCTTCAGGAAGTATATGAAGCTGCAGGAGATTTCAGTGTTGTGTTCAATTAGTCCAAAGGACTTGTACAGAAAAGATCACATTAAAGCACTTTCAAATAAATGATATATTAATTTAGGGACTGAGATCTTGTGAACTCTTCTGGGAACGTCACTGTGTTAGTCTTAAGACCTTTTGATGCAATTTTTATGATGCCTGATTACTGAAGTTCTTCACCTTACAAATGTTTTCTTTCATCTCCTTTAGTAAAGTATCACGGGTGTACCCTGTCTTAGGAGTATCCTGCTATGGATTTACTATCGGCATGTTAAGAGCGTAGATGTTAAAATGCACTCAAACAATGGGAATGAAGTCTTGCTAAGAGAGGATTTTTAATGAAATGACAATTCCTTGATTAATGGAATTTCCATCACATGAACAGTTCTGCATGCTCAGATGTGAGGAGAGAAAACTTGTTGTTTCATGCTATGTAATCCATGCGTGTAGGAAATTTGGGGTTGGTTTTCTGGTACACATTCCAACTACTCTCTTAATTAACAACAAACAGCTACACCAGAAGATGATTGCCTTAAAATCATGAAAAGCTATATTCCTGCCAACACCTCTGTGGGCATGGATGTTATTTCTCAGGATAAGTACTTGAAGGATAAGGCCCTGCAATCCTTTAGAACAGTTGTTTTTCTGCCCATGCGAACGATTGACACTTAATAATTTCACTACTGTAGGTCGTTGTGATTCTCGTGTGTTCATTTACGCAGAGGAAGTCAGTTCCTGATAAGCAGGTTTGTATCTTTTATTAGCAAACACGGTGTTGACTGAATTGGGAGTTTCCTGCAAAAGTGTCATTTTGATCTATGAATCTTCCCCATAATGAGAGCAGAGAATAAAGCTACCACAAGAATCTAATGAAAACAAAATCCAGCTGTAATAAGAGACCAGTAAGAAGAATAGTCTTTAGATAACTCTGGCTTCAAAAAGCTGACAGTCTAATTAAAATTCTCATTGGGAACACTAGGTAATATAGCTTAGCATGTAATAGGAATATTGCACAAAACAAGTGTGTGACTATATTTCAAAATATAAATTAATTGGTTGCTGGGTAGAAAAATGACAGAGATAAGTAGGCATTTGTGCCATTGTCCTGTGCTATTTGGCGTCCTGCCATGCAACAGGCTTCATGACCAGTCTTACAAAATTGAGCTATATCTATGTTAAGATTTTTGGATGCTGCTGAAGCAATTCCTACTTCTAGTTAAGTCTAAAGCCTTATGTCATGAAAGGAAGGGAAAAAAAAAAGAAAAAGCGGTAATTAGGGTTTTTTTCCACTCCTATTGACACAAATCAAAGATGTGCATATTGTCTTAAATGCTTTTAGTAAAAATATGCCGAGCTTCAGGTAGGATTCATTTTGAATGTCAAATAAAAACCTTTTTGAGTAAGAATATTGGTAGTTTCCCTTCAAACCTCATAGATAGTTGTTTCTAAGCTTATCTTTGCAAAGTTCATGCAAAGCCTGGTGTGTGTCTTGCTTATCTCTTGCATGTTGTGGTGCTTCAGAATACGGCATGACAATCATTTCTTTTACACCACTGAGTGGGTAAGAATTAATCCAGCTTTACAGGCAGGCTGAAAGAACAGAGGCGAAGTGATTTGCTCAAGGTCATTCAGAAGATTATTGGCAGGATTAAAACTTTTTAAATCCTAAAAGATTAGAATTTGTAACAGAGTCTAAAGCGGGGAGTTGAGAGGGATGGGGGTCTCTTATGAATTTTAGGGGATTTAAACACTTTATTGTAAGTTTGTTTCTGTCCACGTAGGCATACAAGAAAAGACATTTTTTTTTTTTAATTCTCTTTTGGCTTTGCTCTTTAATTTACAGTACTTAAGGTCAACAGTTAAGGCCAAATTCTTCAACTCTTCCTTTCTTATATGCCAGGTACGTAGATTCCCTTGGAACTCATGTTTGCATAAATGGGGAATGCAAAAACTTGAGCCTGACTCAAAAGGCGTTTATGTATGCTTTATTTTTAACCTTCCTATGAATTGCTACTGTAAGAAGATTAGAGTCAATGTTGAAATTTGAGGGTTTTAAGAAATGTCTGTCTATATGTCTGTTTTGATAATTTTAGTTGGCTCTCTGTCAAATATAGTTCAGTTCTGCTAGGCAACTGCTGCTGAGCACAGTTCGAGTAACCCTAAAAAAATCTAAAACCCTGAAAGGGATAAACATCACTAGTAAGATGATGGTGGTTGTGCTGCAGGAGTTAAATGCCAGTGATATTTTTTTTTGTATGGTTACTACAGTGTGTTGGTTTGTATTTATACTGTAAAGCATGTTAAAGGATCGGGAAGCTAAGTGATGGGAGAGTCTTAATTAGCACTTGTTACCCTTGTTTTACACCTGTTGTTCTGTGCAGGAACAAAACGATCTGTTGGCTGATTCAGAGTTCAAGTAGAAACTTTTCTGATTAGAAAAAGAAATGTAAAAGCTAGAAGAGTGTTAGGATGATTGTAATGCAACCGAGTATGCCAAATATCACACAGCCTGTAGAATAGTTACTGACAAAACAACAGTACTTGGGCTAGTTTGTTTAAAAATTTTAATGCACTTATTTAATGGCAAAAATGCACTTAAGGTTCCAACTTTAAAACCTTTTGTGATAAATACTTCTTGAGCAAACCTGGAGTTCAGTTTTCTTGACATGTCCATTTAAAAGCTTCTAAAACCAGACTCCTATTCAACCTCCAGTGTTTATTCTACTTAATGGCTTTTGTAATGCATTTTTACCCTTTCTTGCAAGAAGAGCCCTGGAGCACAGATTCTTCTGTCATTATTCTGAAAGCAAAAATCTAGTTTTGTTAAGTTGTGCTACTAAGGGAATTCCTTGGTGGTTTTCCTGCTGCGCCATGACACTGATTTTCCCTTTTTAGGTAAATCAGAGGCAACATAAATAGTTCTAAATATCACCCAGAAACTCAATGACCAGTTGGTAACTCTTGTTCAGAAACACCAGTGCTGTGAACTTTTTGATAATATATGGCTGTTTCTAGTAATAGCCCTCTTGTGAAGTAGCTTGAGATTATTATTGCATGTTGGGACAGAGTTGAACCCAGACATGAAAAACATCTATTTTTTTAATGCAACTCTAGGTCACAGTTGCCTTAAGGTCATAAAATTATTCAGGAACCAATCCTGAAAGAAGAAACCTTTCTGTGCAAGTAAAGAAAGAGCTGCATGGAGTTTGACAATTGTTTGAATTTACTGGGATTGAATACTTAAGACTTTTGATAAAGTGAACCCCAGGAGAAACTATTCATCTTCAATTTGATCTTTGGTTACAATTTTGTGTGTATAGAAACTATTAGTTCACAAATATAATAGGATCAGCAAAGCTTGATGATGCCAATGACTTCCTGGGGATTCCATAACAACAATCTAATTAAAGGGGAGGTGATTTGAGAATTTGGCACAGAAATACTGGGATGCGGAGTGAGCTGAATGTTTAAGTGTTTGGACAATGTGCTATTGCAAGTTGCTGGACTTGAGTGAACTGTGTGAGTACATATTTGTTGAACTTATAAAGTTCAAGTCCCATTAGAAATCAATCTGGATCACACCTCGTGCTGAAGCAAGTGTGCCTTGCTGAGACTTGCTTGTATCAATACTTAACATGGCAGAATCTTGCAACTACCGAGCTTGAATGAACTCTGTAACTTCTCAGCTGCCCATGAAATGTAGAAATGGTTTCATAGTAGAAAGATTGTTTCCTGAGTTCTGAAAGCAAAATCCTCCTTGGAACAGAAACACTTAATAGGCTTAAAAAAAAATTTGGACAGAAATTAAGAAAGTAAGTCTATGAAGACATCTAACTGCGTTGAGGGCTGCATTTATTGGCCAGTATGCTTGTGTTATATACTTAATTTATGTACTCATTTACAAGCCTTCTTTTCCCCTTTTTTTAAGAGAAACATACCCTCTCTGTCCTTGTAAGTCTGTGACATACTTATAAAACTTTTACTGGATTCTTCCAAAATATGATTCTTCCAAAATGACAAAAGAGGAAAGAAGAAAAGGTGGAAAAAGTTACTAAAAGGAAAAAAAAAAAGGTTCTTAAATCACAGTCCTGTCAACAGCATCATGCAAACTAAATTTAACAGCTAATTTACTGGTGACAGAAATATAATCCATATAATTTATGCATCTAATATAATCTGTCATTTGTGTTTAAGGAAGAGAGCAAAGCAGCATCTAATAAAATGTAGAAGAAAAATGAGTTTGTAAGGTGAGTGACAGAAATGTTCATTACTTCAATTCTTTCCTGTGGTGTTCCTCCCTTTTTCAGGCAGGAATCTTAAGAGTTTGATTTTTATGAAGTGCAGAATTATTACTTTAAAGGACGTATTTCTTTTTTCCTTTCTTGTCAAAACTTAAAATTCTTCCAGTTCAAAGCCAATCAAAGAAGAAACAGAAGATTTTGAGTTCACCTCTGTCCAAAGAGAGTAAAGAGAAAAGAAGCCAAGGGCTGTTTCAGAGATGAAAGGCATGTAAGTTAATTTGAAATCGCCATCAATCTTTCCAGTTCACGTCCAGATTATCTATTAGATACACATAGGTGAATAAAAGAGGTCAGTATGTTCTGCACTCTGTGCTAGATGAGAAGAAATCCAAATGCTGTGAAAGACAACTATGAATGTGGCACTATAATATTATCAGAAAATTAATTTTTTTTTTAGAGTTGCAGCTGGTAATAAAAAAAAGAGGAGTGAGACTGTGGGACATTGAAAAATACTTCAAGCAAGTCCTAAGAACGATTCTAGTCTTCCTAGTGTATTTTTCTGTTGTTTTTATAAATGTCACATGAAGATTAGTGGCGCTGAAGTCCGAAATAAGCCCTGGTACAGAACAACATCCCATCTGTTGTAGCAGCAGAAGCTGCCATAGACTGACCATGTGAATCCCAGTGTATGTCAGATCTTCATAATCAAGATATTGACTTCAAGGCACTGACTGTTGCCAAAAGAGAGCTGTAAAAGTATCTGCTGTAACTCTTATTTTGACTGCTGCTGTGATTTGGAGTTTTTCCCTCTGTAGGTTTGTGGAGGAGCAGGAGAAGGCAATGGGCAACAGCTTCCCAGAGCTGCTTTCTGTAGTTAGAGAAGAATCTTGAGACTGTTAATATGTCTGAGGGAAGACAGGACTCCTCCAGTTAAGTGCTTCTTAATAAGAATATAAAATAAGAAGCTTCTCTGCACAATTGCATGAAAAGAACTTCCTGAGAAATATAATCTAGTGTAAAATCCTTCTTGCTGTGACAGGCATTAGTTCATGTAAAAATGTTTTCTTTTTATTACATGTTGGCATTTGGGAGTTCAGAGGTACTATAGTACATTGCAGACAATGTGTTATTTATGTGATGTGATAAACGCATTTATCCACAGGCATTTTTCTATTGGATTAAGAGATACTGTTGATTTAGAAATAGAAAAATGTTGTGATTGCAGAACAGACAATGGAGCAAACAACGTATTACCTCTGGCTTTTTGTTTATTTATATTGTAACCCTGCTATATTATTCTTCTAAAGCAAAGGCTGGCTCCCTTGCTAATGCTCTCTGTGGTATTTATCAACAACGTATAATGAAAACAGCATATTGTCTGTAAGCTATTCCTATAGACAGGGAAACTCAGAACTTGCTTAGTGGTTTTTAAAACTAACGCTTCTAAGTGTTAAAACACTAAGTGCTTCAAACGCTTAAGTATTTAAGCTTGAATAAGCAATTGCAACTTTAACCACTTTTATTTGAAATACAAGGGTGAAACTGAAAATACTATTTTGTTTCAGCAAAATTATGGATGTATGGATTCCTTCTTGCAGTTTTATTTCAGATATTGCTTTGGGGAAAGAACTTACTGCTCTAGATTTGTACAACACCTGTTTTTCCTACCACCATAGTCTGATTTTGTGTAGGCTCTTTTAATACATGTTCCTGTAAAAGCATCACTCTTGAAGTGGTTTCAAACCCATCTCATTACGGATTAGTCTTACATTATTACAAAATGGTTATTTATTTATCAGTATGGTATTTAAGATCCTCAGTGAGGTTTGGGGCTACTCAGTTCCAAAAGCAAGAGCTGCTTCAGGGCTGGGAATCCAAATAAGGAGCTTGAGCAGAAGAAAAAAGTGCCTGTATAGTGCAATTAGCACTACTTGAAACCTCTCCCAGAGAAGAGTTTCTCAAAAGAAAAGAGTTTTGCGAAAATGGAAACTTTCCACAAGTCCGTACCATCCTCAGTAAAATGTAGTTGGGAAAGGGAAGTCAAAGTGAATCATTTCAATAACTGTCAAAACATTTCTGAAACAGAACTTCTGGGGTGTTTTTTTTTTTTAAAGCGTGTTATATTTTAAAACACATAGTATAAAAGTTAATACTGATATAAAATCTTTCTCTTGACAGAAAATCCCTAACATGTTAGCTTTATAGGAAACTCTAATTGGCAAACTTAAAGAATTGGGATGAAAATTGATTTCACGATGGAAGTTTTTAGTGGCTTTGACCAGGGCTAAAAAAAACCCAAACAGAATATCTGACACTCTCGTATAGGCTTCTCAGGTGTTTCTGCTATTTTGGGGTGAAATTCACATCTTGAATATAAAGGTATATGTAAAAAAAAGTCAAACAGGAAGAGATAAGTGACATATTGCTAAACAGAATAAGGCTGAAAGGATAAAGCAAGGCACACAGGACAATGAGAACAAGACTGGAGTGAAAAGATGCAAAGGGTGGCTGGAACGCTCAGCGATGGGAGATAAAGAACACTCAGCAAATCCACCTGACATCAGTGTCAGAAAGCCACTGCTTTTTCTGTCTTTAGTCTTTTATCTCCATTTTGGAGCCTTTCTCACTTCTAAACCTCAAGTATGAACACTTTATCATGGTGTTTAATACCATGTACTTAAGTACTTAATATTTTAAAACCATTGAACCCAGAACTAATACTAAACCATATATTTTGGTTTTTTAAAGTCGCTGTAAAATATCTTGTTCTTGACCTGTTAAAAAGGATGAGCTCATATCTTGCTGTGTCATCAGGTTAAACATTAAACATAGATTGCCAGGTTTGTCATGATTGTTGCCAGTGAACATTTGGTACGTTTGGAGTGAATTAAGTGCATGCAATAAGATATTCTATTAAGCATTGGAAAGCCAGGCCAGGTGAAGTCAGAACTCCCCTGACTGCCAAAGCTGCTCTGTCCTTGCCGTAATCCTGGCCACTAATACAGCACGAATCACACCAGCAAGGGAATAAACTCTTTGGCCAACCAGCTATACTGGGCACCAAAACAGCTCTAATGCTTTTGGGTTTAGTTTAAATCCAAGTTTGGTTATAGAACATAAAGGAGAATGTGCATTGATACTATTTCAAGATGACTTCTTCAGATTAGGCTTACTGAGATTTGATGAAGCCAAATATAGCATAGAAAATTCTAGTAAAAATATTTTTTATTTTGTATCTTCTTTTCTGTGAGGCTCTTTGTTTTGAAAATTATTTTGTATATAATGAGAAAAGACAGGAAAGGTGAAAACGCCACTGATCTGCACTGTGACATTAGTAGCTGCTCTGTGCATCAGTTGAATTTCCAATTCTTTAAGTTTCTAATGTGCACTTTGGATACAAAGAATAATATGGGTATTTCCCTAATGTTCAGCTGAAATGAGATCCCAATGAAGCAGAATAGCTTCTGACTGGAAAAACACACTCTGCTAGTGGAAGTGATCGGGTAATATGAACTCGTGTATGCTATTTTATCATTGATTATTGATTCACCTTAAATATGGCTGCACAAAAAGAACAATCTCCAGTTCAAGACTTTCAGGAGAAAAGCACAGCTGGATGAACCTCAAACAAAATCATCACCAAGGAAAAAGACAAGGATTTTTTTCCATTCTTTTTGCTTTCACATAGCTGATATCAAAGTTAAATGACAGTTTGTTTTTGAGCCAAAGGATAGTCATATATCCAGAACTGTCATTTGAGTCTATTTAAACTACATGAGTTGTTTGCTCTTCAGTTCTTAGGTCTAGTTGCATATATTGCTCTGAAAAAATTACATCCTCAGGGAATGATGAAGTGGCAGCAAATGATAGTTGTTCTGTTAGGAGTCTGGTCAGGAAGTGCTGCTGACTGGGACCAGAAGGAAAAATAACATGGAAAGTGCATGTGAGTAAATCACAGGATTTCCCAGGTGAAGCTTCAGTGACTTCTCCTGGGGAAAAGTGATATTTTCTTAAGACACATCTGATGCAGCCATAAAATCATGTTTACAATGCCAGCTTACGTCCCATTGGGCTTTAAAATTCCAACCAAACAGGTATGGGACATGCAGATACAGTGAAGTTTCTTATGGAGGTTTGAAATTGGAGGGAATAAACTATCCTTTAATTTGGTGTAATTTGCAGTGTTCAAGAGACCTTTCTCCCAAGAGGCTGGTTACTGAGAGTTTTGGAAAGCAGTAGCCTCAATGGTCATAATGTTCAAGAGTTTAAAAAACAAATAAAAATAATAATATCCCTGAGAGTGCTAGGGAGGTGAAGCCAAGTGTGTTATAAAAGGCTTGCCTCATGATTGCTCTAATTTTGCAGAAAGTGCTGTGCCTAATACAAAAGCTGTCTTGTATTCAATTTACATAAAGTGTTTTAGCACCAGACCTAGAGAGTTATAATTTCTCCCTCCAGAGGATAGTAATCTTGCAACAAAGGAAGATATAATGGGTAGAAATAATGGTACTAAGAAAGCAAAAAAAAAAAAACCCACAAACCTCTAAATAATCCACTTTTGTCACCCAAGCGTAAAAAGAGGAGAAACAACTGTTACAGGAATTGTTCATATGAAAAATGTCTTACAGACTTCCTTACTTTCCAACCAGTGGGAAAACCAACAGCCATAGTGTGTTGGCTGTAGTTTGTTTCCTCTGAACAAATATTCAGAGCTCTTCAAAAAAGAAAGTTATTCCTTTTACTCGAAAGTTGAAAGAGATGCTCTTTGTAATCAATACATAATGGCCCACATAATCAATACCTAATGGCAATTGTAAATTCTATGTGTGCAGCCTGAAATCCTGATGTCTGAGTTGAGGAGCTCAGTGTTTTAACGCCTGTGAAAGCAGAGACCCAGGCTCTCTTGTTTTGGACAGATTTTTGTTTTTCAGTGTGGAGAGACAATGGTCACTCTTGGTTTTGATTTGTTCTACTTTTCAGAAAGTTAAGACCCTTTTCCTGTTTTACACACCAAACATTTCACGTTTCAGAATGCCGTAATAAAGCAGTATCCTTAAGTTTGTCTTAATGTATCAAGGCTGCAAAGAGGATGAGGTAGCAAAAGATTGCACTTTTTTATAGCTCCTGGTTTATCTTCACTGTTGCTTTGTAAAGCAAAGCTGCATTTATTACCTTTTAGAGCAATACATTTTATGGTGGTTGTGTGATAGATGGCTTCAGGCGGCACAATACATTTTCCTTTCCTCAGGTTTTCCTTATGTGGTGTGTATGTCTGTGCTTAAAGGGAGACTGGAGTTATCTAAAAGAGTAAAAAAGAAGCCAAGGGGTGAGTAGAGAATGGTTCTGTATTGAAATTAAAGTGGGAGAAAGAGCAACAAAAAGAAATGGTAACTACATATTAGAATTTACATTTTGGTTTAACAGTAAAACACCCAAATGAGGAAAATCTAGTCTCAGATTCTTTAGTACTCAAGACAAACAGATGCAAACTGCCATTTAAAAGACTCTGTTGTCTTTTCTTGACAATATAATATCTTCTTTAATTGACAATCACAGTTACATTTATAAAACCCATTTGCGTATACTTACCTCTGTTCAAATGTACTGCGTGATAAAAGCTATTGAAACAATGGCAGAAATAGTTTTATTTAGTACTTCATGTCTAATTATTTCTACAGGTTTACATTGCTTTGTCTAATTGGAAGTAGCAGTGTTTTCTGGCTTGTGTGTGTGTTTTGTTGTTTCTGTGTTTGTTTTGTTTTGTTTTTTAAATTATTGTGTAGTGTTGGTTTGGTTTTTTGGGTTTTGTTTGGGTTTTGGGTGCTTTCTTTGTGGTGGTGGTGGTGTTATTGTTTGGGTTTTTTTTCCAAACAGCCCCCAATGTCCTCACACCAGTAGATTTCCACCACTTTGCTTTGTAAGCAGAATCAGAACACAGTAACAGAGATTCCTGAAAGGTTTGTTTATAAAGTGAGATGTCTTGTTCTTTTGATGCTTTTCACGTATTTATCATTTCTTGTAAGGAGAATATTCCAGCTCATTTTTACTGCACAGTGTGGATTAATGTTTTCTGTCCAGGAAAACAGAAACAAAACTATCAAAACCCTAGACCAGACTGATCTTGGGCCTGAAGAATACCAGAATTATTGGAGACATAATTTATAATGCTGGATTAGATTGTAGATGTCACTTTTCAGGTCTGCTTGTAACTAGATGACTGGAGCTGAAGGGGAAAATATATAGTAGAGAACACTGATTTTTGGTTTTAAGGGAGGAAGGTTCAAAAATAATCTTGGCTCAAAATTAAAGTTGAGGTTTTTTAGATGTTAAAGGATAGCAAATGGAACTGTTATATTCAAATTGGAGTGTTGACCCCAATGCATCTAAATGATCACTTATAAAGGTTTTAAAAAAATATTTGTCTGTGGCTTTGGTTTTTACAAAGTCACACATTTTTACTTCATTGCTTTTATATTCTAGAAAAACTGTCCTGTCAATGACAGATAATGTCTGAGAATACCAAACAACCTATTAAATGTTCACCTTAAAGATATTTTGCTACCTTTGTACTAATTGCCTGTTCAGATTATTAATTACTTATTTCCACTGTCCTGATTGTTAGTTTACAGATAAAAGGTTCACTTGCTATATCTGCTCTCAATTGGTAAGTCAGGGCTGACAAGCTAATAACAATAAGAAAATGGCAAGTTAGCTTTAATGGCTAATGCATAGGAACAAATTTTTGTGCCTCTCATAAAAATCAAAAGATTGAGCCAAATGAATTACGTTGCTTCTGAATTTGCAGTTGCAAGTTTGTTGCTTAGTGCATAGAGGGAGAAGATAGTCTTTTACGTGTAATGGTTTTCATTAGCTTCCCTATTTATTCAAATTATGCTTTTACTGCTACAGAACTGTTATGTTTATATTTACATTTTATAGTCTTATGTTTACTTAAGAGAACAACTTGAAAACATTCTGCAGATGTAGCTGCACCAAAAACCTGCCACAATCCAGTGAGAAAGTGCTTAGTTAGTAAATGTCATTTAATCAAAACCATTCAGACTGTTGGGGAAAAAAGAAAACACCAAACACTTTTATGGTAATTGCATTGAAATAAAGGATATGCTGCTGCTTTTTGACTGGTTTGCAGTGGGAGAATCAGTTTGTTCTTCCAGTTGCCTTAATGGGTGGGTCGATGTCTGCAAATGGCCAAGGCCTCTGAAAGAATGTTGGTTAATGGAACTTTAAAGCCTCTCCCACCAGTTGTGACAGCAGAAAACTGACTTGGTGGAGTATTGCACCTAGTTCTTGGAGAAGGATTTTGTTGGTACCATCGCCAGCATGGAGAAAAATAATTAATAAATGAGTAATGTGCAATCCTTCTGTAGAGTAAAAGCAGATATCAAAATATGGAACACAAGACAAAGGAAAACCTTGTTTTCTAGTGTTAGATTGATCAGTCTCAAATCAGCGTTTGCAAATAGAATACCTAAAAGCGTATTATTTTTCTTCAGGTGGTCTGTTACTTTCCACTTCAGAAAGCTGGATGTTCTTCAGCACTAACTCAGCATGAATGCTGGGAACCTTGCTAGGGTACTTTTTACTGAGTGCTCCATTTGATCTTCTGATCTACCATTCCAAGACTTGCGTGTGCTGCTCTAGTAATTTTAAACAGAAACTCTCGAATCACAGAATAGTTTGGATCGAAAGGGACCTTTAAAGGTCATCTAGTCCAGCCCCCAAGACACCACAGAGTTTCATCTGTTTTTAGTGTGCAGAGTTTGAATCGACTCTTCAGGCTATAAAAAAGTGTTAGAGGATGCTGAGATTTCCAAGTCAAGATTACTCAAGCTAGAATCTGCTAGTTTTAAACCAGACAGCATAGCCTTAATGCATAGGCACAAGGTCAATTACATGTCTCTATCAACATACTGAAATTCTACTGGATTTCAGGCCAGTGATTTGGATATAGAGCAGCAGCTTAAACACAGCACGCTTAAACTGTGTGTACTTGAGTTATCGGGTCAAAGTTTGCAAACTTTTTCTATCCAGGACACCTAAATCTCTAGTTTTCTTACTAGCGGAGCTTCTGAGGTCTGGTGGTCTAAATCTACCTGCATGAGGGGTTTGGCAGAGATTTTAATGCTGGTTTCTGCAGGAGGGAAATGAGCTTTGGGACCCTTACTACTTGGCTTTGGAATTGTTTCTGGTTCCTGGGAGTAACGTGTCCATGGTTATTTCAGGTCAAGCTGCTGTGATTCCATAAATTGTCTCCTTGGCTCTGTTCCTGCTGCTCAAAGGTGTCTCTTTTCAGTCAGTGAGAGGGTTAAATCCTATAGCATCTAGAAGTGCTTTTAAGGGTTTGACCTGTATTAGAGCAAGGGAAGTAAAGATCATCATGCTTAATAAATTAATAATTAATTTACTAATTTATCTTCTGAGCCTTCCACGTTTTTCTTCATAAGGACAAAGAAACCTGGAAGTATTAAATGATATTTCTCATTAATTGACAACATTTACAGATAAATTTCAAACTATGAATTTTGGCCAAACTACTGCTTTGGGGTGTCGGGTTTTTCTGTGTGACTTGTAACTGAGTTCACAAGGTCTTTGTTTTATATTTTGGCTTGTGGAGTCTTTTTAAAGAAAAGTGAAAGTTGAAAAGCGCATTTTTAAAATGTATTTCAAATGAAATATCATTCTTGCAGCTTTGGAGTTCATAAAAGCTTCCAGACAAACCAATATCTATTAGAAAATATTTAAACAGACATTACAAATGTAAGTACAGAAAACATTAATTTGCAATACTTTATCATAAAGGCATTTGCAAATTGCTTCCTCCATTACTCTGGTACTTATAGTTATTTGTTCTTTTTCCACTGGAGCAGACTAAAATTCTTCTTTCCAGCGACTTGCTGCAGTTATCTCTTGAAATGAATTGTGTTCCCCATACAGCACCCACGATCGATGCAAATATGCTTTGATTTTTTGCACAAAGCAATTACCCATAAATACCAGAGTTCATTGCCAGGTTAGTAGATATTGTACTACTGATGTAAAATGGGATTACTCACTTGTAAACACCTTCTTTTTGCATTATCAAGTAGTTGAATGATGTGATGCTATGCTATCAGTTTATTTCCAAACACTGTTAGATGCTTCACTCCATCACCTGAACATAAGAATCCTCTTTCCCAATTTTTCATGTATACGGCACTTCTTTTTTTGATATGCTTTGTGTCAAGGGATCTTAAAAAGAATAGAAAGTTTTCCCACTTTTTAATGAGCTTGACTTTTAAAACATCCTCACCAGGATTTCTGAATTTGAAGTCAAATAGCACAGGGATGTATTTTGGGCCAAACTCCGAAAGTCACTGCAAAAGGTGAATTTGAGAAGAGCTGATTCTGCTGTAATATGCCTAATCTATATTTGAGCTTCTTAAAGTGCAAAGTTGCCCGTTTCCCAAATGAGGACTTTTTTCTGTCAGCCTCCAGCTTCTCCGAGACACAATGAGCTACTTTGAAGGCTGCTCTTTGTCATGCATTTGCTACTCACATATTTGCATCTGTTTCATAAAGTTTATTCTCCTGATCTGTGCTATTTGCAACTAATACCTGGATTGATCCCCAGATTTATGAATTCCTTTAAATTCTCATGCTGTAGATAACATTCCACTTGTATTTATTTGTTTTGGATTTCTTCCCTAGAGCAAGTTAGTATTCAGAAGGTATTCAATCCCAAGTTATTTTCACAGACAAGATGCAAAGTAGAGGTTTTCCGCTTTGATATAATTTATTTACTGTTTCTGAGTGGCAAAGGGACTGGTTCTGACACTTTTTTGAGTTAAATACAAGTTATTCTACTGAATCAATTTGAAATCTGATAGGTATGAGGTAGATGAGTTCCTGGAAACTCAGTATGGGCAAAGTTTTCACATATCAATTTTTTGGTTTTTTGATCCCAGAATTATACTGAGGAAGACAAAGGGATGTTTTTATTCCTGGACCAGCTTTATATTAGTCACTTTTACAAACTGTTTACTTGCAGCAAATTTCCTGGTTCTTGTGCAAAGCTATAAAGTACAATTATTAATACTTTACTCTGGATTCCAGCACAGTCAGCACATGGTGCTTAACCATTTTGTATTTATTTAGAAAGACACTGAATTGTGACATACTGGATCATTTTTACAGGCTTGGAGAGGCTGGGAAGGGGCCATTTACTCACTTTTATTTACTCCTAAACTTGTCTGGTTGGTGTCATAGACCTGGCAGTGAACGTAGCTAAAAGCTATATCGCCCAGTTAAGAAGCAAACTTGCTTTCATGTTTGCCCTTGACTCTTCTGCTGCAAGTAACTCCTCTAATTTTAAGGAAAAAGAGTTTATCTCCTTGATCTAACTCCAGTTACACTTTGGAGACCTTTTCTTAGGGATATATTTCCCAGGATGGAGACGTCACTTAGATTCTGATGAAAGTTTTTCCTGCAATTCAGATTTTTATGAAACCTAGTAATTGAGGTTTGGTCCCAAATGCTTTAGAATTCCTAATGCTTGACACTGAAAGTAGTTTGGCTTTTCCCTGCCTTTTAGAAATGCTATTTTGTTCATGTGTAGACTTTTTACCCTCCTCCCTTCCAAATTTTGGAGTTTTGTTGAGGGGAGATTTGATTATAAAGAACCAGAGAGCCAAGCACTGTGTGACTTGCTTGAACAATGAAAGAAACAGGAGATAGAACTGACGCAGTAAATCTGAGCTTCCAGATTCTGTGGCTGTTCCCCCACACATCTGTAGAAGATGGTTGGCCTAGGAGAGCTCTGAATGAGCAAATAAAAATTTCAGAATGAGAGGAAATGGCCTCAAGTTGCTCCAGGGAATGTTCAGATTGGACATTAGAAAACATTTCTTCATGAAAAGTGTTGTCGGGCATTGGAACAGGCTGCCCAGGGCAGTGGTGGAGTCACCATCCCTGGAGGGGTTGACAAGGCGTTTCGATGAGGTTCTTAGGGACATAGGTTATTGCTAGAGTTAGGTTATGGTTGGACTCAATGATCTTGAGGGTCTCTTTCAACCAAAATGATTCTATGATTTCTTATTTAACCTGCAGGGCTTTTTCCTGTTTAGCTGTTAAACTTTTCCAGCTTTAAGATGGAAGCAGTTTTGTTTGGTTTTTTCCTCTTCCTCTCAAACATGATGGAATTTTCCATCTGCCCTCACCTCAATGTGCCAGTGCCTCATTTACGCTAACAATAATTTTTGGGCTGTACTGAAGCACCACTTTACACTTATTGCCTCAAGGAATGGCAAAACCTTTCAAATGACTTAGCCCCTGTGGATTATCAAGCCTCATTGTATCCACATTCCTTCTCTCTGTCACTAAGGAGCATCATATTGCACTGTACAGATAAACATCTGTACAGATAAACATCTGAGCCTCAGGTTGTAGTAATGATGAGGGGGTTTTGTTTGGCTGCATAGTACTGCTCTGCTAGTTTAAATCTGCTTTTTTGTGTACATTTTACATCTGCATGTTGCACTCTCTTCTGCATATGGGGAAAATGAGGAAATTAAACCCTGCTCTGTATCTGTAAACTTCCCCCATGATTCTGCCTTCTCATTCAAAGGTCACAAATAATGTTTTAGTTTAATTGTTGCATGCAAACAGATGCATGTAAATAAATCTGTGGTTACTTGGGCTTTTATCAAGTAGAAAAAAAAGCTAAACTTTATGAAGTTAGTTCATGGATGACTGTCATATAAATGAATTGTAACTTCCAAACTAAATTCCTTTTTTTTTTTTTTTTTTAATTAGGTTATTATTACTTGAAATGTTAGATGATTGTTAGAATTAGATTGAGTTGGTCCATATGGCTCGATCTCTTAGTTGTTTATAAATCAGTATCATCACTCTATATCTGTGATATCTTAGGCAGAATGTCCAGTCCAGCCTAAGGATGCTGTAGAATTATTGGGGTGTTTTATCCTGTATAAGCTCAGGATAAAACCACCCCTCAGTTTAAGAATATTCTACATTGAAAAATTCAGCTCCCAAGAGTTTTCCAGGGCTTTTAAACTTATGCAAGAATAAAACTTTATTTGTGCTATTGTCCTAATAATTGCTTTATATTTTAAGTGGGCGTTTTTCTTTAGCTAACCTTCTGCTATGCACATTGAAATAAATTTCCGAGGAAAACTTCTTTAGTGATGTTGGCATTACAGTGCTCTGAGTGTTGATTTGCTGCATTATCCAAAGGAGTAAAACTTGTGTTTCTCCTGGAACATTTTTTCTAAGTACTATTGCATCGTCTGCCTGGTGAAAGGAACAGCTGCAGAAGTCACATCATTGTCAAATCATAGACAAGTTGTTATTAATGCCACGCTACTGAATTAGGTTACATTAATTCCAGGTTTTTTTTCACTTTTCATGAAAAGATATTGTTTGGTGATCTGGGCATAACCTTGGAAGTTGTGATTTTCTGCTCTACTTGAAACAGGTCATTTTGGAGAATTGATTCTCTGTATTATCATAGTGACTAATAAAGTTTCTCTCTTCTGTAAAATTTTCTCAATATCCACTTTTCTGAGAACCAATATTTAGGTTTTTAGAGGTGAAAAGATTGTCAAGTTTTGCATACAAAACGTTGAATTTGACAGAGTGGTGGTAAAGCATAGTGTGTACCAGAAGTGATTGCTTTTGTTTTGGGGTGGAGATTAGACAGTTCTGAAACCAAGCAGCAGAGACAAAACTTGCAATGACTTTGTGCTTCAATAATTATGAAGTCTAGGAGAAATAATTATTTCGTATGTTGTGAGAACAATTTCCTTTGATATGAAAGGTAGCCTGGATAATAGGTTAATGTGAGAAATTTCTCTCTAGCTTTAGGTCTATGGTGGCTGCCTGGAGATATGAAGGGTTTTAATGATGATAATCACCTACTTGATGAGATTATTGATCGATAGGCCTTAATGTCTCATGTAACAAACTTGTGAGCACTAATTGTTTCAGTATGAGTTTTCATTTGGTATCAGGGTGGGCACTGAAACAAGTTTAGGAGTTTATATAATTGATCTTTTCCAAGAGATCCGACTGCTGAACCAACTAATGATAGTGCATGAATAAAAATAATTTAATACCTTAACTCTGCCAAGCAAGTTGTTTTCTGCTATAGAGTAATCTATAAAAAAATAACAACGTCAAAAAACCAACACCACCACCTAACAGGTAACAAAACCAGCAGGAAAACACCTTATTTAAAGGTTGTCAAAATGACCTTTGGACTGCCTTCCTCTAAAATTAGAATAGTGCTCATTCATAAACCCTGCAACAAGTGTTTTCTGGCACAACTGTGCATACCCAATTCTGATCTAAAGCCTGTCAGAATAAATGAAATATATCTACTATCTTAGTTGCCTTTAGATGGGGTCTGTGTAATAGTGGTGGTTTGTGTGGAGAGAATTGAGGAGCAGTGGAAAGGTGGATGGAATCCCTGAGCTTTGCATTAGAGTAACCCCTATGTCTAATGATGTGGCAGATACATCCTCATACAGATGGACAAATAAATGAATGTGTGAGGTTTAATGTCAGAGCTCTGTCAAAATAACTTCTGAATATGTATTACAGCATTTTTAGTTGGATTTTGATAAGTAAAATATAAAAGTATTGCTTATGGGGGGTGTTGTTATATAAAACAGTTTCCAATTTGATGATTTCCCTCCCCACCCCGCCACACACATATAAGTTCTGAGCATTTATCAGATCAGGTGTTGGAGTTGCATATCCCTCGAGTTTTGCATGAACTTAGCGACTGATTCAAAGTTACAGAAAAGGTGATGCTTGTGCAGAGAAATTCAAGAAATTAAAATTTTATTAGGTTCAGCAGCATCAATTCTGAGACATTTTCCACTTTATCCATCTTTCAACCTGAATTAAAAAATGCTGCGATTCTTGACTAATTTTATTATTTTATAACTTGCTTCAAAAATTTATATAAACTTCAGATGCTCAGCATTTTTTGCAAAAGTTGATCCATGACTGGTCAATTTAAATTGCAACAAGGTCAGATCTACCACCCATAATTCATATAATGAAATGCCTCATAAAATCTGAAAAATAATATACTAGAAAGTGCAGAGGGAACAGGACCTTCTTCAGCTGTTGAAAATGCAATAAAATGTTACAATATTTCTCTGCATAGGAGCAATAGCAAAAAGCTTTCCTGCCAATAATCTGACTTTATTTTAAAGAACATACAACTTCCTTTATAGTTGTTATATAGGCATTTTCTGAGTACATTATGTACATAGCACGGAATTGGGTGCCAACCTGAATAAATAATGTGGTACCTGTTCTGATTTTTCTGTAAAATGATCTCTGCTAGGCTTGTGTTTCCATATCTGAGTGCCAGTGACAGTAAATAGTGACTGGGACTAAAAGCAAAAAGATGTTGTGGGAAACCAAAGGCTCCCAAAACTGCTTTGTGATGTTTCCAGGATAGCAGTAGCATTTGTCCTATTACTATCATTACACTTGAGTGGCTTTTCAGGACATGTCAGAATCATCTTAAAATATTGATTTTTTTTTTTTTTTTTCTAACTCCAACTAAAACTGTATTGTAAGAAAAATAATGTTTTAAAACAATCTTTTTTTTTTTTTTTTTTTTGGACAAGAACTGTCCTGGAATTTTATTAAATTATTCTCTCTTAAGAGAGAATGTTGCAAGTTTTATTAATGCATTGCCTGTATCAAAATAAATGACTAAATGCCATCTCCACTTACAGCCTCAATTCTTTGGGGTTCTTCAGAATTGATGCTGGTTTAATTGAGATAACTTGGGGCTTCTATTGCTCCCCAAGGATAACTGCAGCTGGCTCTAAGCACATTTGTTGCTATGTGATGAAATAAATGGTTTGCCCAGCTGTTGCTGCAGCAGCCCACAAAAACACACTAATCCACCAAATACTGGCTCATGTGAAAGATTTCAGAGTTATAGAAATATATATGTGTGTGTTTTCTAGGGTTGTCTGTGTGCTGGTTATCTACATGCTTCTCTGTGGCTTGGAATTAGGTTTTTTTCTTTTTCTGGTGTGAAGCATTGGGAGGTACTAATAACCTTATTGTATTTACATAGATCTTGATGTGACAGAGCACATAAGCCTCATATTAATCAGCAGGATTTAAGTGTGTGATATCCATTCTGCTGAACTGCAGCCAGAATTCGTACAGTTCGGTGGCAGTGGGACAAACTCTCTTTTGTAAGCTATTAAACAGCAAATTTGTGGGGGGAAATTTCTTTCGCATTTCTCCAACACTTAGAATTATTTACCTTTCAAAATAAAATATGTTTGCTCCTGTGTAAGCAAAATGGAATTATTTTGCTTTGCGCTGAGATCAAACAGAATATCATGTAGCTTTGGAGTCTTGGACAAAGGCTGGAACAAATGGGTAAATGACACATTAGAATGGTTTGTCATAAAGCCTGTGATGGGTTTAAAAAATGGATTTGTGTTAAGGAAAAAAGAAGAGGGCAATTGACAAAATGGTATTGCTGCCACCGTATAGCTGAGTAAGGACAGCTAGTTCAATGATTCTATAGTTTCAGCAGAAAATACTCCCTAGCTTAACATACTGATTAAAATATATATACTTTTTATAGCTTCAGAGTTTTAGGATTAAGAAAACTCAAATGCTGCTAAGAGCATCTAGACCACAACTTCCTAAGCTGATCTGGTACCACCATGAAAGTCCTTTTATAAATATGTTGCAGTGATTTCCTTTCTATACATGAAGTGTGTACACACTTACATGACACATGTTGCTCTTGTACCTTCCCTCACCTATTTATTTTATATGACATGCACCCATGACATATATCTGTGCTTTGCCTGTGTGAAGTCTGCCCAGGGGTGGAAGAAACACACATATAATTTGAATCTTTCATCACTGGACTCACTAATTTATAGTTAGAGAGGAATGCATTGGAACAGCTGTGAAGTTGCCATAACCTCTGATTAGACTGTCTGAAATGAGTTTGATTCAGCTGCCTGAGGCAATCACCAAAATGAGGTGTCCTATCTTATTTGAGAAAAATAGAAATGTGAATATTCTGCAGTCTGGACCCTCCACTGATATATGGAAGATGGAGGTTCTGAGCTCAGTCTGGTCCAACAGGGAATTTAATTTATCTCCTTAACTGTGGCATTATTGGATGTTTTGGCCAGATACTCCACTGTGGTGGTGAAGTACTCAAGAAATTGGTATCAGTTCTTTAAAAGAAAAGTTATTGATCTTCATGAATTTAAGTTCTAACAGAAGAAAAGGAAAGAGCAGGAAGTTTTGACAGCTTTGGTGTTAAACCTCTGTTTAATGTGGCATGAGAAGGGACAGGCAACCCATGAGATGAGTTGCTTTCAGTATTGTATTTGTTAGCAGAAACAGAGAAATAGTTTCTGTGTTTTGCCAGAGAAGCACCTTTCCATGCCTTGAATTCACATGAGTTAAAAAATGGACATTTCATTTGTAGTGATGCGTACACAAAATCACATTAAACCCTGGGGCTGGAAAACACAAATTGCAAGCAATAAATCTGCTATACTCTGTGAGTTTAATGGTTATGGTAGTAAATGAATAGGCTTTGAGGAGTCGAAACCATTTTTAATTCACCTTGGTTTTCCAATAAATAATCTCTCTGGATTGAGAATGTAGTTGTTTATTGTTGGAAACTTTATTTAAATATCACATTGGTTTCTGTAGTTAGAGGAACAAAACAGAGCAAACTTGAATCTGGTCCAGATATTTCTCAGTATTAGCTTCTGCATCTGTGTTCTTCACACTCCTTACTAGATAATTTGAAGATGCAACATAAATCACTTGCCCCGCAATCGTTTTATAGATATCAACTTATTAAGGTTTTGTTCTGAATTTGTCTCTTAAAGCAGAGCAGACCTTAGTGCTATTTGCCAAGGTAGTAAATCCTGCCCGTGTGTGAAATAATTGAAGGGGAGAACACAAGCTTCATGTAGAACTGAATAAGTGTGTGAAGAAAAGGGCACGGCAAGGTGTTAGGATCTCAAAACTCTGAGGAGGACGCCAGCAATTTAAAGCCTTTGAAACAAATAGCTGGTTCTAATTCTGTAACTTTGACTTCTAGACCACTTGGAAAGATATAGTCCATTGTAAATGTGGTAGATACATAATGTTAATTTGATCATTGTAAAGTACATAAGTAATAAGAGAAATAGCAAAGAAAATGTTAGCCTGCTACCGACTAAAAAAAAAAAAGGTAGACTTATGAACTGATACAAATAAACTTTCTTGCTTATGCATTTTTAGATGGCATCTTTCTTTATTTGTGAAGAAGGTGACTTACAATGAGATTGTTAATCCAGTTAATGCCAGAATTCCTCCACATAAGCTGGCAAAGAACAGACTATGAAATATTTATATCACTTAGAAATCTTAAAGACAGGCATGGCAGAACTGTTATTTGAGGTGGTGTTAGTGCTAGCGATTGTTTGAGAACTGGTTGGTTGGAATGGGTGAGGTGCTAAAAACTAGCAAAGGGTCATTACTCAGCGGGCTCTGGGAAATAAAGAGGAACTCAGCCTGGCTTCAGCTCCCAGAAAAGCGGTGAAAAAGTTACCAAATGGCTGTGAAAGTTGAAAAGAAGAAAGAGATGAGTATGAATCAACGTTGTTTTGAAATTTCTGCCTGACAAATCCATCCGGTTTATTTCTTTGATAGAGAAAACACTTGTGGCTATGGGAAAACCAGTCGATTTCCTGTCTGGACCTCAGCAAGAGTTTTGAAGCTCTCCAGACTGACATTTTCAAACAGAAAGTGCAAGAAGTGTTATCTTTTGATTCAAGAATTTTGATCCTCTCTTTCAGCTTTTTTCCTTTCCCCACTGGTCTTGCAGGTGGGAATCAGTGTTCTAATGCACATCAGCGCTGAAACATTTTTTTCTTGGTGATGCATAAGGTTCACTATTTTTCCACAGGTGCCACATGTGCTCTGTCATCATTGCAGCAGAATCATGTGAATATTCTGACAGAAATCTGGCCACAACAGGGATATCCATCTTGGAAAAATACAAACTTGATCAATAAAACAGTTGGTGGAAGAGGTGGGAACATATCTGACAGGCTGTGACTGAGCTGAAAATTCAAGAACCCAATCCAGGCTCTTACTACAAGAGCACTTTAAAGGTACCTTTCACTGTTCTGCTAGTTTTAAAAGGGTTTGAGTTGTTTTATAACTTGCTGGAGGAATAAAATTAAAGGTAATATTTTCTTAGTAAAATCCATGGGCTTGCTAATTGTTTTTTGTTTTTTTTTTTTTTTATTTTTTTTTTTTTTAACTGTGTACTCAGCAACTCCTGGGTCCAGTTGAAGACAATGTATATTGATACAGATTTCTGAAATCTAGATGTTGAACTGTGACTTTGAAGCTGGGTGCTGCCTATGACTGCAGTTAATGTATATTGTGTATTTGAGGAATCTTCCCTGTCTAAAGACTTGTCACCTTGTAGTAATGTTAGTGTTATCCTGCCGGACAGAAGAGCTGGAAAGGAGCTGGGTCAGTTCTGGTAATGGCCTGGGGAGAACTGGGGTTTCTGCAGCACAGGAGGACACCACCATTTGCTATCTCGGAGCTTGACCAAACTGGTCAGCAGGTTCTACAGTCTGTGTTGCCTCCAAATTTTGTCGTGGCTGTGCTGCTGTCAATCTGTGCAACCTGTTTGCAACTTAATACATTTAAGGGATGCAAACTGAATAATACAGTGGTCAGTCAGCTTGCTCCCTGTCAAATTTATTTTGTTTTTATCAGATGTCTCCATTCTCTGCTGTCTCAAGCTGAGAGCTTCATCAAAACCACATTTAGTTTGGCAGCTTTATTATTCCAGCCAATCTGTCTATTCCACTCAGCCTGAAATGCCACCCCACTTCTCAGCTTTTCTTTCAGCCATCATCTGATATGTCAACCACCAAACATTTGGTGCAATCCATAGGAGAGAGAGAGAGGGCACCACTGATGAGAGCGGCTAAGATTTTCTTACTTGCTAGAGCTTTAAAACTTTGAAGTGGATGTCAAGAACCCTAAGATAAATTCCCTGCATTGTCTGTATTTAAAAAATAAATCTAACCACCTGATTGTGAAAAACAAGGATGGCTTCCTGGGCTTTTTATGTAGACTTGAATGCAAATAAATTGGTTTTGGATGGACATAATTTTCATTGATAAATCATTGAACCTCTTTGACCCAGCTCTGATGCATTTTTTTAAAGGTGTTATAATTTATCAGCAAACATTTACCTCAAGCTTAGGATATCTGTGATTCTGTGATATTGCAATTAATTCTCTATACCGAAGTTAAAAACTTATGGGTTGTTGTTGGTTTTTTTTTTTTTTTTCTGGTATATAAATTTTCAACTAGATCAAGCATTGGCAATTCTTCTCAAACTTATTTGCTAGTAATGTTCACTGGTTGTATGTTTCAGATATTTAATTAAATTTATTTTCTTTAATCTTCTGTTATTTGCCAGGAAATAGGTCTCCAACATTTGGTCCAAGCTCTATCTGAATAGTTCAATCTTTGCCTTATTATTTTACTGCTTTGTCCCTTGATGCATCTCTCTGAAAAATGAGTATTAAAAGAGATACTGTCTTGAGAGTAGGAGAGGAGCTGCTTTGTGTTGAACAATTATAGAGCTTGCTGAGGGTGCTTAGGTGAAAGCAATCAAATGCTATAATGCCTCCCGGCACTCCTTCCTGGTTGACGTGTAGTTCTTTTTCTTGACTATTTTCATTTTAGGTTAAAAAGGTTTTAGTAAAAATAGAAAAGTAGTGTGCTGTGACTCTTAACTATACAGATAGTCTGTATCCATCTTCCACTGTCAACTTGCTGATATCATCTGTCCTGAGGCCTTTATGGAGAATATAGGAAGCCTCATCGAAAAGGCCTTCAAAAATCATATTGCATCTGCATGAATACCACAACTGGGCTTGGAATTAATATTTCAAGGTACTCAAGAGACTGAGTGAGCAGCAGTGTGCATGGGGAAGCTGGTGGAATGTCATATTACCACCCAGTGTCCTGATTCTACCGTGATATAGCCAAGGTGATGCTGCTCTCTGCACACTACGAGGTCATATCAGTCACCTCCCAAAACCTACAATTGTCTGTCCTCCTCTGACTTGCCATATCTGCTGTCCACAGACCATTCCTTACGCTACTCTGGTTTGGAGTAACTGCAAGAACCATCATCCCTTCTAGGAAGCTGCTACTACAAGACTTTGGCATCGCCTCACAAAGTGATTACTGGCTTCTGAGCTGCTTTCTCATCAGCCTGTTCATTCTGCAGATGGCAATAGCTCAAAGTCTGCCAGGCATCCACAGCTTTCAGGCTAATCGTTGTCACAGCACATTTGTCCTCAACCAGGAAGGCTTTTGCAGATCTTGGGGTTGCTGCCTTCCTGCCCCGTGAAGAGCTTTTACAGAAATGTAAAGATTTGCTGCAGTGCACACGCAACTGTTGGGACGTATGCAGCTCTGTTCTACCCCCAGTCACAGGTGACAATGTAACGTTATGTTTTTGTGACATTTTATAAAAAGATAAAGATATAGCATTACCTATTGATAACAGTGGTCTCTGCGCTGCTCATGTCAGGGTCCTCTGGGAGAATGTGGAAAGCTGTGTGTGATAGGGATTCTGTTACCTAGAGACAGAATTGTAAGGGAAAATTGGCCTTTCACAAGCTTGAATTGAAATGTAAAGTCTGACATACCCTGTTCCAGATTCTTGCTTGGCTTGTGCTGATGTTACTTGGGTGAGATGCAGAGATTCCTTCTACCCCTCCCCAAACATTCCTGTTTGCTCAGCTACATATGTTTTTTTATTATCCCTAAAGATGCAGTAATTTCCAACACATTTTTCTGCTAAATATCACTGAAGTAATATGATGGTGAGGGAAAAGCCTGTGTTTTTTGTAATTGACAGAGGAGTATCTAGTTCTCTTAATTTGTCAGGACCTGAATTCAAGGATTTTTGCTATTTTTCTTAAATGTTAATTCTATTTAAGAAGGATTTCAGCTGCTTCACATACTATGGCATGGTGCCCTGTGGGTGAAAGTGTTTTCTTTCAAGCCCTTGTTATAGCAGTACAAATTAAAGAACTGGAATTATTGTACACATTTTTTTTAGACTGAAGTCTGTGTTCTTTCTAGGTGAGTACATGCATTTTCATTCTGGCTTTCTCCCACCTGAGAGTTGTGCTTTCTTTTCAGGCCATTAAAAGGTACAAGAGAGAGGGGAATACTTATTCTGCCAAAGGTGTCAGACAGACTGGCACCTACTTCTTGGTTGAATAGCACTTTCTTTTTGAAAAGAAAAAAAAAAAGTATATCAGCTGCTGTGTGAAATCAGTCTTCCAATCTGTTGTAGAACAGAGTTTGCTTTGTAAAGAGAAAAAAAAGAAGCTCTCATAAAACATGCATGCTTCATTTTTGTGTTTGCTCATTGGCTTCACTGTCCTTCTTTGCACTTTTCTTTCAACACTGCATCAGATATTTAATAGACTACAAAATACTAGATGTAATTAGGACTTGTGGCTACCAGGGTACTAATGATGGGGATATTGCTAAGTTAGTCATTTGCATTTTGAGGAGTGATTCCAGCTTTATATTTCTTTTACTATTGTCATGGGTGAGTGGAATGCACCTCACTCAAAAGAGGAATATTGAGTTAAACTCGAGCTAGAATGATCTAGATAGAGACAGGAGATGCAAAGGGTAAGGAAAACCCTCTCGTTGACTCACAAGGTTCAGAATGGACCCTTTTGCTTTCTAAAGTCCTTATGTAGCCTAGTTGCGGCTAGAGCAAATCTTAGTCCCAAACTTGGTCAGTGGTTTATGTTTAAGGGTAGAGATACAAGGGATAAGTGTAAGGAGTTCATTCTCATTTTGAGAGAATGACACTTGAGAGGTTGAAGGTGTGTTTCTAGCTTGCTGGAATGTAAGAAATCCTCTACAGGATATCCATTTCCATTTATTACCCTTTTTATGGTCTGTTAAAGAATATGGTATCTTCTTTACTGATAACATAAGGAATCTCAAGTCACAAATCTAATTTATGTTCAGCACTTCTGAGCTAGGTTCTTAATATGAGTAAATTGCTGTCCTCCCAGATTAGCCTGAGCTTCGGGAGCCCGCTCATATCCTGGAGTGTAGTCCCATTAACGCAACTGCTTAAAATAATTAGGCATCTCTTTTCTGTCAGTTATGCTATGAAACTTTTCACTAGGATGAGACTGTCTTCCTTGCCTGTAATCCATGAGGCTTAAGTAATATGAGACCTTAGCAGGGAAAAGTTGGGAGAATGGGGAAAGGCAGAGAGATTAGTACTACCTAATTTTAGCAATATATATTAGAAGCTTATAGAAACTAATCTCTTAATATGATAAATAGAGATCAGGACTCTGAAGTTAAGCTCATGCTCCAAAATGCCTAATACGGAAACCTGCCTCTCTTCCAGGGGACTAGAATCTGGACTTGGGTACTTGGGGTAAATGGTTTGGGTCTCTCCCTTTAAAATAGCAAATGATTTGCTCAGAATTTTGAAGAAAAACACAATAATGTTGAACTGGCTGTTGTACAAAGGAAAAATCGCTGTGCAGGTTTGACTGTCGTGGGATGGATGCTCATCTGTTTCTCCCCTGTAGCAACACCCAAGTGCTGCATCTGCCCATGGCTGTGCCTGGTCCTGACCTCCCTTGCAGTGTTCTTGCAAGGCTTAGTCTCGCTTGGCCTGTTGCAGGAAGAGCTGGGCTTAGCTGGCCACAAGCAATCAGAAAATCAGTCCAAACTGTACAATGCCGTGCACACTTTTTATGGTCAGAAGAAGACACTGGAGTAAATTCCTATCTGGTATAAGTTTGCTCTGATGTCTCTGAACCAAATGATCTTTAGTTTGGATCACAGCTTTGTTCAAGTGCCAGACACCCAGGTAGATGGGAAAACTGATGTTAGGAGTATGATTTTCCTTGTAACCATTATATATGTAGTAAAATATAGCGTATCAAACACTGTAGCAGCTAGGAGAACTGCATTTTCAATCTCAATATTTATAAAAATAAGGTAGCCATATCACTTGAGATCCCATGGGTGGTATTAGTTTATAATTTTATTCAGCTTCCTTCCATTTTTCTACTTACTTATTATTTTCCTTAAATAGATAAACTTGGTTTTGGCTATTCATTTCTGAAAAAAAGAAATTCTATAGGTCTTGAAATTACATGTCTGTGCTGGGCAGTTCTAAAGGAGATCAGAACAACAGCACAAACACCTCATCCCTCTCCCACTTCTGCCCAGCCAGCTCTAAATTTTTCCTGTGAACGCAGCATCCATCTTGCAACATCCAGTTCACATTTTTCAAACTGTTGTAAAATTTCCAGCCTTTCAATGATCTTTGTATTAATTTCCTAATACTGAAAATAAGTAATTACTCACATTTTTCAAAATGTGCTCCAAATTAGGAGGCTAGACTGCATCTTCTTTTACTAATTGTTTCAGGAGAGCTAATCTACATTGTGTGTGACCTTTTCTAAATTTGGACCCATCTGGCATTTTCAAATGGAATTGCATATTGATCTCCACACTGTTAATTTATTGTTTAATTAAAAAATCATAGTGCTGTGATGTGGTTTGATTGCACATCCTTTTTTACATCAACCAATTAAGGTGGAAAGCCATCACAAAACGATCACTTTTTTAATAATTTTTTATAATGGAACTTCCCAGAAACGTAGGTCTCTTCTCATATACTCTACTAATGGTTTGGAACTCATTTTAGCATAAATGACTTACAGGGACTGGTGTAGAAAGTAAATTCTCAGTTTATATCATTTTGGTGTGACCAAGGTGCTTCCTGGACTTTATTGAATGTTTCTCGAGCTCAACTGTGCATCTTAGGCCACCAGTACCTCGTATAAAATGTAGACAAGTGGTTATTTAAGACCAGTCATCTTAGTCAGTGGTGGATTTGCTGTGCTGCCCTTGTTTATTAGGGGGAAGGAACTATATTTCTTGAATGAGGCAATACCATGAAACTTTGTAATGTCAAGTTCCCTTCCTGTGGGTGAAAGATGTTTAAAGCAAACTTGCGTTGTTGCCAAACTACTTATATTTTGTGTATCTAACATGGGCCTAGGCAAAACCAAGTGGGGTGTGTATTCTACCGAATACTTGCTTCTCAACTGTCTTAAAAGATACCACTTAGAAGTGAAGTCGTTACTGTTCCTGCCTTGTATATTTATGATTGAATGGTTATTTAAACTGAGGTCTTATTGTAATGTCTTCTGCCTCTTCAGCCCTTAGGTAATGCTTCATCTAGAATCTCCTGTGAATGACCACTTAAATCTAGAAATCCTGGTAGGGATACTTAAGCCAAGGAATTATCTTTAGAATATATTAAAGTTATTTTAAAATATTCTAGTTTGACCTTCACACCTGTGTTTGAAATATCAAAACCAGACACCTATTAGGTGTGTTCAAGTAGCAAATCTGATAATGGGAACTTAAATTATACGCTAACGACTTTAAAGTGAGCATTTATTTCTAAAAGGCTCACTTTGGCTGGGTCACTTACAACTTGTCTGATATGAGGATTCCAGAAAAGATCAAAGGGAACTGTGAGGACTGCAAGACTGAAAATCTTGCTGTGCACACTGGTTAGTTCAGCAGCATTTCTGTGGAGATCTTAAGATGATCACATCATGGTCTGCAAAGTATTGTCAGGAGTCATGATCCATGGGCCAAAAATTTCAGCCTCTCAAGCAGCTTAACAAGAAGGTAGATAAAACATGTGTATCCAGCCAGGCTTGGGGAAAGGGTGGGAGGGATTTTTTTTCTTCCTCTTTAAGGTTTTGCATGGAAGAATCAGTATTTTTCCTAGGTAACTTTTTAATCTTCACAATTATGAAAGCAGTAACCCTTCTGTATTCTCCATTTCTTTTTCAATAGCCAATTTTGAGACAAAAATTTTAAGAATATTTAAATATGAAGAATATTTAAAATTTATCTAAAGTCATTTCTGACCAGCATGAAAAGTTGCCAGTGACAGTTTGATTTATTTAAACCAGACTTGTTTTTCATCGCCAAATAATTTGATAAAAATAATATCACATCTAGCAAAAAGGCATCCAGAAATAAATCACAGTATTGTTAAAATTAATTTTGGCCTAAACCTTCAAACTAAAATTGTTATTGGGTAATAACTTCACCTTAGTTCTTCAAGTCATCCTTGCTTTTCCAAGTCCACTCCAAAATAAATAGCATGTCAAAACAATACATTGCTAACAGATCATCCTTCAAGAAATTACAGGACCAGGACTATGACAGTTTGGAAATTTCCTTGAAATGATGTTGTTTCTTTTGAATTATTAGGAAACCATGTATCGTTCTGGTATAGAAATGAAACCTCAGTGTTCTTTGTAGATAAAGGTGTGTGTAAACATTAGCACAGGTTTTGTATTCAACTAATCAGAAACCAGAGAAAGCAATTTAACTTTGATCTTCTGAGAAGAGCCGCAGTTCAGTTTTATTTAATATCTTAACTGTAATTGGAAATAAAAAAGGACAGGAATCAAATAATCACTTTCAGTTGTATTACTCTTGGAGACCCAAATATTAAAAAAAAGTCAACAAATTTTTACTTCCAATTTTGATAATATTCTTTCTTCACAATGCAAGTCCCTCACTTATGCAGAACTGTGACAAAAGTGCACGTGTAAAGAATTAAAAACCTGTCGGTAAACCAAAGTTGTGATGTAAAGCCCACTGAAATAGACAAATTGAAGTCTTTCTGTTGACATCTCTGGCCCTTAGATCTGAGTCCTTGGTTTATTATCAGCAAAAAGTTCTTAAAACTCATTTCCAGATGCAGTGTCAAAAGGAGATTTTCTTTTAATACACCTTAAGGGATGCGGGGCTAGAAAGCTGCAGAATGACCAGGTAAAGTAGAAAACCAAATGCTTTCTTAGCAGGTCAAAAGAAGGTCACTTGTTTTACAGTTAGAAATAAGCCCTCGATTGAGAGTGACAGTAAGACTTTTACTGCTCCAGTTCAAGGAAAGTGGTGGGTGTCAGTGTAAACTGTATTCTGAAGTGCTTTCACTACTCTTATGGCTATGATATAAATTAAAGGGAGAGGAGAAATCAGACAGGTAGGAAAGAGTGAGAAGAGTTGGTTTTAAGAAAGGCAGAAGGCCAGAAGCAGCAGCTGTGGGGGTGCTTGGCCATGGCCAGGTTGTCTTGCTAAGCCAGGATTTTTAGCAGATGCCGGGAGGAGGTTGCAAATTCCCTGCTTCCTCATGCACATCGAGAAAATAATAGAAATGAAACTGGTGTAGGAGAGTTCCTGGTTTCCTTTACCAAGTATTATCCATACAGGTTGCCTGGTCCCCCACAAATTTTCTGCCTCTCATAGTGGCCAAAGAAGATGCTGTTTAAGCAGAGCTTACACAAAACTTTGAGTTAAAGACACTGGGTTTAATATACTTAATCATCTGTAAAGTGAATGTTTCTGTGGGAAACAGATGACAATAATACTTGTGCATCCTTTTTTTTTTTTAAAGTTTTTAAACGGGTGAGTCCTATTGTTCAAACGAGTACCTGTGACCACTTCTCTCTTTTTCTGCCTCCTCTTGCCCTGGGCTGGTTCTATCCTACAAACCACACATTAGCATTTTAATCCTTTTAAATATCTTTTTAAATAGACACAGTTAGATCTGTTTTCAGTGGGGCCAACTTAAACAACTGGTGTCAGGAGTTGCCAATACACAGAATTACACAATGTCCTGAGTTGTAAGTGACCCACATTGAGTTCAACTCCTGTCCCTGCACAGGACAACCCCACAGATCACACCGTGTGTCTGAGGGTGTTGTCCAGTCTCTTCTTGAACACTATCAGGCCTGGGGCTGTGATACCTCCCTGGGGAGCCTGTTTCAGTGTCCAGCACCCTCTGGGTGAAGAACCTTTTCCTAATGTCCAACCTAAAGCTCCCCTGGCACATCTTCCTGCCACAAATACAAATGTAATTTCATTATTCTACTCTTTGATACTTCAAACCTCGCATTCTGTTTTCTATGATCCTGCTCTGGCAGGAGATGAGCCTGAGGTCCCAGTCCTGCTTGTTTTACACACAAATTCCTATTACAGTAAATGATATCATTAAGGTTGTATCTACATAAAGCTGTTCCAAAAAGCAGGTTAGCGTATAGTTCAGCATAAAGAGTTTCACAGCAACTTTGTGGTTGTTATACCAGATACTTAGATGTTATTGTAAATATTGCTTGATTTACTGCACGTGGACTTTAATGATATAGACATATCACAATGTGGATTTTGAAAGCATTTAAATCATAAAACCTCACTTTTCTTAACTATCTGACTATGATTAATTGTAACAATGCAACTTATTAATTAAGCTTGGGAAGCAGCATAATTGGAACTAGCATTCTCAATTCACTTGAATGAATTTCAGCATTTATTCTGCAGCTATTTTAATGAAATGCTGAAATCATCTGCATATCAATCTATTCATTACAAAATTAGATGAATGCAACAATCCTAAGTATTCATGGAAATATCTTCACTAGAAAAATCATGTAATTAACCTGGGCTGTTTTCTAAATGAAGCATCTAAAATGTTACATACCTTCTTTCATAATTGCAATTTGAGAATATTAGTTTGTCATTCTCCCTGATTATATTTAAAGTAAAAATAGCATTCAGCATGAGTTAAGCATTTTGCGCAAAAGGATAAACTTCAGGAAAACTGCTTGCAAAGGGGGACATTAACCTTTCCTGTTGTTTGTTTTATTTGCTGTTAATAGTCGTTATCAAAGATTGCACTTTAGCAGGAATTGTTCTGGTTTGGGTCTCGTCTGTGTGCTGACATCTGTCTGCAGCTCTGCTCAAGCTACTCTTACTTGAAATATTTATCAGCATTAAGGACATTTCATTTTCTTCCCCCCCATCCCCAAATACTTCAGCCAAAATGTAGAAATTATCTCTATTCTGAAATTCACCCAGAAATGTCACAAATAAAGTGTAAGTCAGCTATCTGTTTCTAAGAGCCTTATTTTTAAGGAAACATCTTTTCTTCCATTTGAAAAATATGAATGGTTCATGCTAAAATAGAATTGCTACTTTAGATAAAGTAATGGGTTTTGCATGGCACACACTTGTCTCTCTTTTCCTTTTCTGTCAGCAGTAACATGACAGAAAGTCCCTGCAGAGGTAATGGGGTGAATAATTTTGGATTCTTTTATGACCGAAGCAATTCTTACAAGCTGGAATATAGATGCAAACTGTTCATGGATTGTCTAGCGAAAAAGATTTCCCAGAAATATTTGTAGGGGCCCTCAAGCTCTTGCACCGTGTTGTTTTCTCCTCTTTCAAGCATATTATATCTCTCTGTACTGTATCCAATTCCCCTCTCCATGTTTTTCCTCTGATATGGCCCCTTGGGGCTAAGGACTTATGAGGTTTTCTTAACACTGATTCTGACTGAGTCTTCTATACATTGGTATGGACTGGCTTCAGTTGTGCTAAAGATGCCCCTTGTCTTTTCTTTAATGAAAAAAAGGAAGCAAATGGAAAAGCTGTGCAAGAATTTGTCTTGGATAAATATCAAGAAAAGGTTGGTAACTTTAACATGAATGTTCCTGGTTTGTTTTGAGGTCAAGGGGAGGCTTCTAAGTAATGCTTAAAAAAAAAAGCTTCCTGAAGGCATTTTTATGAGCTATTGTGAGTGGGTGCTAATATTCCAAGGATACCTGGTCTATCAGAGAAGGAAAGTTTATGAGTGGTATATGAATTCTGTTTATTTTTACCTTGAGATGTGAAGATAAAAGGGAATGGTATACTTCAGAGTAGAGAAACGTGACAAGCACGCTGTACAAAATCTGACAACTTTTAGGTGAGTTTCATTCATCAAAGGGCGGGTGTGGATTTGGCTGGCAAAATTTGAACTAATGCAGTAGCATTTCAGATCTCTGAATACTTTGCAAATGGTAACTGTCTGGCTTCCCCCCCTCCTTAATATATTTAATAGACTCTTCAATTAGGTATTGTCATATGAGTTAATGGTATGCTTGTCTCTAGAAGACTTCAGAGTTTTTACTGTAATAATACAGCTTTAAACATCAATCTCTGCTTATTAATAAGGGTGTAGCACCAAATACAACAGACATATCTGCTGCTCTTATTGCTTCTATATAGACTTTCTATGATATCTTGCCAAAGTAGGTTTCTGCTCCTGCAGAACTTAGCTCTGAAGCATTTGGATTTCCTTGGGTTGGTTGTTTTTGTCTGTATCTGAATTTGAAGCTGTCCTTAGTATAACTCCTACATGAACTCGGGGGAATTTACGTCTAATTTGGGTGAGAAAAGAAACATGATCGCAGTGAGAATCTATAGAAGTCCAACTTTGCCATGTATCAGGTCAGTGCGGAGCCCTGGGCCACCAAGGGGAATGTAGAAACACAAAGCAAGGGACGAACAAAGAGCAGGTCCTGTTTGTGTATTGCAGATCTATAGGAACATGGACACAATCCAGAGTAGGATTTAAGTTTGAATTTTCTGCCAGGCAATTAAATCTGAGCCTTGTAAACTTGCAGAAAGTTACAGATCATCTCAATACAAAGATTTTTTGGAAACTGCAAAAGGTGTGAGACTTCTTGGGAAAATTCCTGTTTAAAGATCTGAAATCCTTGGGGCTCTCTGCATCTCAGACCCCAGAGTTCTTGAGCTTTACAGGGTGAACTGAACACTTTCCAAGCTGAGAAATCCAGAAGCATCTCAGAAGCTTATTTTAACATGAGGAGGTGGGGGAAAATTAAGGTTTTAAAGCTGCAAATCACTTTTTTGGGATAGTTTCTGGGTATGAGTCTCAGTCAGAGCAACCCAGTTGTCTTTTTCTTCCTTGTGTCCAGAGGCTGAAAATCTGTTTCTCTGCCCATACCCAAGCAGAGACCACCCTGCCCACCTCCTTGTGATAGAGAAGACAGTGTTTTGTCAACTTGCTGACTTGAAAGGGATTTCTCTGCTGGCCAGAAATGACTTTTCAAATGGTGGTTTTATTTCCACCCCGCTGCCTCTCATTTTCTTTGGCTCCAGGATTTCTCCTGCACTGATTCTGCGAGGTTTTCCTGGCCCTCTCACAACACACTCTGTCGATTTGGACAGTTTTCCCACTACAAATACTGAGCCTGTGAAAAAGCTGCAAGCTACTGATTTGACGTTGTGAAATCTGTTGCGTTTAATAGGTTTTGTGCAAGGGGGGTTGTTGAAGGCTTTTTGTCTCTTGTGTTTCCTACACTGTTGTTGAGTTAAAATGCTGCTGGAGCAACGTTTCAAGCAGCAGGAAGCTCTTTATTTTCAAGGCTATAGATGGAGTATTCTGAGTAGCCTTAATCACACGCATAAAGGTTTTAGTATTTCTTTTGTACGGCTTTTTATGTTGTCAACTGCTGTAGTCAGAACCATTTCTGAGATTTGAGATCTATCACATCATTGGGTTGAGATGAGTAGCTTAGAAAAGCAAATCTTTATGGAAGATGTAAAGAGACCTGGAATATAAGAAAATGGGGCATTTTATTAAATGATGCATTAATGAGGCTTTACGTTTTCCTCATAGCACCTGTTTATACTGACAGCACTGGAGCTCATGAATGTAACTTTCCATATTGAATATATGGCTTGTTCTTTCTCTTGTTACGGCCTGATTATTCTGGTGTAAATGCATCACTGCAGGTAGATTCCTTTTTATTGTAGAGCAGCCATCTGTGTTTTTAGAAACTTGATGAGGCTTTCAACAGCCAAGCAGCATCAACTACTTACAATAGCCAATTTTGATAACTTTACAATCAGAGCATTCAAAAATAATCTTCAGCAATAAGCGAAACTAGATTGGATGGTGCAATGGGAGGCTTATGTGCTGATTGTCTATGTGTGTTCTCCTCGAGCACCTTTTCCTTCCACTTGCCCAATTTAGATATTAGATAAAAGATTTAAAATGGTACCCTAGGCTCCAGTTTGGTCTTAATTATTTACTGCCTCCTTGCATACAGTCTTCTCTACTTAAGTATCTACAGTAACAAATTACAGTATTAAAATGTCTGTCTAAACAATTTGTAGGAACAGCCTGATATTTAGATGCTCGAAGTGCTTCTCTGAAATCCACAGTTTATTGTGCATGCAAAATTACACCTGAAAAAGAGGAGTGCTTCTGAAAAATCAGGATCATTTATGTGAATATATCCAGTGGTTGTAACCAGAGTTGTTTACATAATTATAGAAAAGTGCTGTGCTGGAATCCAGGGTAACTTCATCTGAATCTGTGATACCTGCCAAATGGAATAAGACGCCTTATAGCCTTTGCCTCTTTAAAAATATCTGTGTAAGTGATGTCTTGATCTTGCCTCTTTCATGGGAGGATTGAATGTTCTCTGTAAACATTAATTTTTCACTGGGCACTGCTATTGTGAGGCAATCTTATTACTTTCACTTATATGGAACCCTTGAGAAACTAACTTAGCTAAGGGAGATAAAGTGACTTGCCCAGGGTGACAAACACAATCAGCAGCACAAACCAGGCAAAAGAACACTGATTTTTATTTTACCCCAATTACTTCTTTGGAAAAATAGATCTTTATACGGTGTCAGTGTAAGCTATCATGTGTCCACTGCTGCAGAAAGGTGTAAAATATATTTAGCAAACTATGAAAGTGAAGTTAAGGGTGGAGTTGTTCAGCTCGCTTTAGTTGTCCTCAGATAGGTGTCATCTTTAATCTCACTGTCTATAGGTAAACAGGAAGATGGACCATGGCCAGCAAGTGATTATTCCATGCTGAGAGTATGTGACTTGCTCCCTGGAGGCCTCTCTTCATCTCTTGCTGTGAGGCAGATGACTGACTTAGGCTGGATGCCCAACTCAGATGAGTGGAGCAGATGAGCTGAATCTCACCTTAAGGAGACATTGAATGTTCTCATACTATTTGAGAAGACAGTGTTGAAAAGGGCTCCCAGTAATCAATCAAACAAGAGAGGACTTCAGGTAGAATTTAGTTCCACTAAGCTTTCAAATATTTCAGTCTCATATGCATTCCTGGCATACCTTCCAGTAATGCTTAGAAGCCTCCTTGGAGGTGTAGGATATAGGAAAAGCAGATATCTTACTACTTCTATTTATAAGCAAGTAAGACTTTCTGCATGCAGGCTCATAAGCATTTAGTGATTAAAAGATAGTGCTGGAAGGTGGTGCCTTAGATGAGAGTAGGAGGATGTATATGAGCTTTTCTCATGAGCATAAGCAGAGGAGAATGTTTTGAACAGTTTGGACCTGTATGACCAAAAAATAGCAGTTTGTAGCTCCACCTCTGTGCAAAATCTGATCCCAAACATCTGTCTGAGGAGCATCTATCACTGCTTGCAGCTGCGGGGTTGACTACGGGTTCAGGTTCAAATATGCAATAAGGTACCCTTGAAGTGAATTATCTGTAGCTACATGGTATGAGTAACTCAGCAAAGTTGATAATACTCAGCAGGAAAAAAAAAATGTCCTGCATTCCTGTTGAAAAGGTTCTGCCTGGATAGTGACTGCAGACACAATGTGAGGCTGAAATGTAGACATCTTTTTGTCCGTGCTAAAACCAGGTCTGTTTGAAAGACCTTAATGACAAATATTTCCAGCACACTGAACATGAGCAGCAGTATGGCTTGAAGCAACGAGAACTTGTATTTTTTTTTTTAAGGGTGGGATAATTATAGCAGAAATTGTGGAGATTTATCTTTAAATAGAACTATCTTTCTATAGATGTGTGAGCAAGTGAGGGGGGATAGTACAGGAAAGGGGTGGTAAAAATCTAGCAAGGTCTGTCTGTTTATCTGATTTAGTATTCTTAACAGTGACAGCTGAGGTTTAAAAGCATTTTTATAGAGTCTACTGCTGATGTTCATGAGATAATAGATGCAGAAGCATCTGAGCAAAGTGCACCTGTGTGATTTCCATTCTGACCACAGCAAAATATTCCAGAAAAAAATAAAGCTCAAGCAGATGTATACAAGAAAATTCACAGTAGATATGTGATGGCTCATAAGAGATGGTGCAGGAATGAGATGAAAGAGGTGAAAATGGGAAATATGGTTTTCAGCTTTCTAGTCAGGTTGTGAGGCAGACACTTGCAATCTTTCCATTTAGTTAAATACAAGCAGAAAAGGATTTGTCCATCTCTTGCAGGTGAGAGATGCCCATAAACAAACCAGTGGTGAGAAAGAAAGTGAGATGTTCCTCCATTTAGAGTAGAATATCACCAGTAAGGACCACGTATGTTTGCAGTCCTTTAAGGAAGGAAAGATGACGGTGATCTGTGATTCCTTTTTCCAGTAAGCTGCTTTTGTACTTCTATACAGCTTCCCTGAGTGTTTCTGCCTATAGATATGGAAAAAAGACCAAGTAACTTCCAAATTCATACACTAAGAATCTAAATGATATTGATATTTTATATATATATTTTTAAAAATTATATATATGTATATATATTTTTAATACTGGGTGTTTCCTATATGATATATCTCTTTTAGCAGAAATATCACCAAGTACCCTTATAGAGCTTACAGCTGTAGGAATTTGGTGTTTTGGCATCGTTAGCTTGAAAACAACAACACTGTTAAGAAAAGAGAAAATCCAAAGATTGATAGCTTTATCTCTGTGGTTTAAAATTCCTGAAATGATTTGGGAAGAAAGAAACTAAAACTTATTACTGAGGCAAGTGTTCTTGTTAGAAAGCAAAAACTTGCTTGGTCCGTGAAAGTACCTCATGCTTTCTGAGCCTGTCATTGCTGTAGGAGCTGCAGGGCTGAGTGAAAGAAGATGACACCACCCAAGGCATCAAATGTTGTCTTTCCAGGCTGTTGAAGCTGAGAAAGAGAAGGGTGATCCCAAGAATACAGTACTGAATGAAGAGCCAAGGGGCACCACTTCATTTCCCAGCCCTGATACAGTTTTCTTCAACTGTCTCAGGCAAATCGCTTAATGTCTGTATCTGTTTCGCTCTCTGTAGATTCACAACAGTACTTTTCCACATTATTTTGGTGGTGGTTTCATTTCTGAAGGTCTTGAATAGTAGCAGGATAAAGCATACAATAGAGGAAAAATATTTTAATAAATGACACTTCATCACCAAGGGTCACGATGAAACATTACGATCTCAAGGGATTGTCTGGGGGAAGAACTAAATTTCATTTTTCAAAACATTAAGAATCAGTTTCAAACTTGTCAACATAAAGACATAACTTAACTGAAATCAAGGGAGCTCTACCAATAATTGCTTTATTCAAATTGTTTGAAAAATGAGATACTTCTGGAGTAGTGACTGAAAGATTAGGAAATGCTGTGAAATATAGATCCAAGGCACATAGCACAGGAATCCTGAAATAATATTTGAGCTTACTAAAAGTGGGTGGTGAGATCTTCACCTAATTACCTGACAGGTGAAAGACTAAATTAGTTGGTTGATAATGATGTGAATTTGTGTTGAAAGGATATATGCCTTGTGGGCAGTGTAGGATTGTCCTGTGGTGAAAAATCACCTGTTTCAACCTTCATGTTCTTTTAGGTGTCGGGAAGTCTGTGGTACTAATGTGAACTGCTGAAGTAGAAAACGCTACATGATATTTGCTTTATTTTCTCACCTCTTGCTTCTGTTTTGAAGATTCCCAAATTCACAGCCGTTAAGAATGCCTCTTTGGGGTGTGGGGGAAACAACTTATTCTTCCAAATATGCAACTTCTGTTTCTACCTTATCTCTTGAAATTTGTCTGCATGTTTCCTTTCTCTCCTGTGGCCTCTCTGCTGTGCCACATGGGCAGTTTCAGAACAGAGACCGAGCGGCGTGCCCACATTAAGCCGCAGGCAAAATACCTTTTGACAAAAGTGTGTCCAGCAAACTTCACAGGCAGTTTTAACAAGACTTCTGGAAATGATAAGGCTGCGAAGTTAGCCACTGTGACAGCAATTTATAAGCTGTGAATAGAACACCGGGCTGATTATATTGATTTTGAAACCTACCACCAAGGCTGCTATTCATTGACATTCCTGTTGGCAGCGTGTCATGGAAGCTCCATCTATGTTAAAAGTGAGATGTATTAATACCAGACTTGTCAGATTTGTCTGGACTTAAATCTGGACAGTGCAGCCTTCAAAGGTATCATCAAGAAGATGCCCTGTGTCCTGGGAAGTTTGGACTTTTCTGAGCTTCTTGTTACTGCGATCTGCATGCCTCTGAAATATTGTCTCTCCAGGTCTTAGCTGGAGTCTGCTAAATGCAGCCAGTAGAACAGTCATAGAGGCTAATTTGTCATTTTCTTGGCTGAGAATTTTCTCAGATTGACACTTACGTAGACTCTAGGGTTGCTCTTTGTCCATGGAGGACGTTCTTAAAATGTAATGGGGACAGAACATTTGGGCTGAAGTCAACTGTGAGCATCCGACCTGTGCTAGCACAAGCGATGGCAGCAAGACTTGGGTTTGCAAAGTAGGGCACTCTGCAGGGCTCTGGGCCCCACAGCTCCAGTACATTCCACAGCCCACCAGAAACTGTCAGCAGAGATGCAAAAATTGAATTGAAAAGTCTTGACAAAAACCTTGTGGGGCTGGCACACTCCCTTGTCTCCCTCCAATAAGGAAAGTTTTTAATTGCTTCAATTTTTTTTTCTCCTTGATGGTGACATTTTTTCCCCAAGTGACTACAATGGTAGTTCGTTTATCATTTTTTGCTTTCCCAAGCCCATGTGACTTTGTTTTCCTTAATTTTGTGCAATTGATTGTAACTAATTGACTCTCAGTTTAGGGAAAAGTGGTTTCTGAGCCTGCTGCTCTGGTTGTAATTTATTTTTGGTGAAGTCTTTTTCTTCCAGCCCAGGACTGAGGTGCAAGGTTATTCTTTAAAAAAAAAGGCAAGGTCCCCAAAAAACAGTGAGGGTTCAGTTGAATGTGAGACACCCTGCCCTTGGCACTACCAAAAATTCGGTCTCTCACCTTGGAAGTCCCTTGAAGTTTACCTTAGCATCCATTAAGTCTTCTGTCTGCTTTTGATTTCATTACACCTCAGGTGCTAGCACAACTAGATTTCCTGTGAATCAAGCTTTCAGATATCTATCTGCATAAATACCTATTTTCTTTTCTTTCTGGAGCATATGTATGTTGTATTGAAATCTAGGAACCAGGCACAGCAGCTCACACCAATGCATTATCTCCACAGTGCAATAGTTGTTCTGTCCTTTTAAAAGGGGAGGAACACAGATTTCCTGGGCAGTGAAAATAATTCCATTTCAATATCTGTTATGTACATAATTATATTTATTTTCTGATGTAAAATATTTGGAGATCATTGAGAGAAAATGTTGTTTATTTGATAGATGCATTTAAAAATGAAATGCTGGCTAAATAGTACTGATTCATGAGGCTTCATAATGCAGCTGGTTCCTCTTCTGGTTCCTTGGGGGAGTGACCCCTTCTGCTTGGTGGGGAATAGTCAGAGGTGATGCTCTGCACACCAGAGTCCCTGATGGGTGTCCCAGGAAAGATGATGTGGTCACTGAGGGAATTACTGGACATGGTCATCTTGTTTTATTTGTTTTCCTTCTCCATCACAATTTCTGCCAGACCTGCACTGGGGTTTAGAGGAGAACTCCAAGTAGTCCCTTGATTCTGAATAGATCTTGATCAAGCTGCTGGCAAAATTGTTTATTTTTGCTGTTTTATGGCTTGTGTGTGTGTATTCACAAGGGGTGAGGGGATTTCTCAATGACACAGTGCTATTTCCATTAATCTGTCTGCCTCCTTATGTTGTCCTTTCTGCTTTTCTGCTGCTTGGTGAATACTACACGGGCTTCCTCTGTGAATTGAGAACAAAATATGTAGGAATCCTTGCTATATCATGAAAGCCAAGGGAATCTTAAGGAAACTTTTTTTTTTTTTTTTTTTTTTGTCCATAATTTGTGCTTTACCCAAGAGCACCATCTCCTGGATGTCACATCTCTTCATTTCTGTGAGTACTGTGGTCGAGTTACATTCTGCTCCAAGGGGATGATCACTACGGAGAAGCGAGGGCTTGTAAACCTGTGCCTGCTGCAGGACTTGCTGTCGTTGTCTATTTAGCAAATGCAGCAGCAATCTCTGGACTATTTTCACTTGCTTTTGCAGGCAAGGCCTTCTGACCTGTTCATTAGTAGCAGAGCTGGAGAGGGTCTTCAGAATTCCTCGCATTTCGTGTCTGGCTTTGGGTACTTCTCTGCATGGTCCTGCTACTCATTGTATCCTTGCAGTGAGTTCCCTTTCCTCAGCTCTTGTTTAGTTGCACTGGCCTTAATTTCATTTTTCTGGGCTGCTTTCTGACCATTAAAATCTGTGTACGTTGACCAAATTGCAAATCCCTCTGAAACACTCTGAACATCTGAAGAAGAAATTGTGTAAAGGGACCTCATTTTGGTCCAATATGAGATTGTCATTGGCTTAAGATTTATGGATGGAATTGATGCTGGTTCAGGCCAAGGAAACCTTAAGAAGAGGTTTTCTTTAAACACTGAGTGCATGATTGCCAAAAGAATCTCTTTTGCATCAATGTTCTCTTATATCTGTGTCACAGAAAAAGCAGAAAGAGACAAAGTGAAGCTTTTAAATGTGAAAAGAGTCTAATTCGCAATCAGGTTAAGATAAAATTTAAATTAATTTCAGTTCATAGATGCACAATTTTTACAGGCACTACTTTAAACTTTTTTTTTATTGATCCATTACAGTCTGAAAGATAAAGCCACAGCTGGAAAGAAGTTGGTCACGACAATCCTATCGCTTAGCTGGTGTCTTGAGCAGACGGGATATAGGGACTGATCAAACATGTAATGGCCATCTGCTCTTCCTAAAAACAAAATGAAATCATTGCAATGAAATCTGCAAGATGGAGACAAGAAGGTCTCTCTGACCTAATTTTGCAGGGTTTCATTGTTTTGTGAGTCACTGAAACCAGGGGAGTTCTTACTTACTAGGAGAAACTTTGGAATTGCAAGGGTGGTTAAGCATGGAAGAGATTTCCTTGGGGGTGGTGAAGTCCTTATCCTTAGAGGCTTTCAAGAACAGATTAGAGAAACGTCTGTCAGGAACAGTTTGTGTAGCTGAGCCTGCCTTAGGCGGGAAGATAGACTGAATGACCTTTGAGGTTCTCTTCCAGCCCTATTTTGATGATTAATCCTCAGAGGGAGTGCATATACTCTGCGCTACGTTTGATCTGAGCTCGGATGCAAGTGCGTTGGTTGTTAGCACAAAGCAAACACTCTGGCAGAACATCACTCATGAATTTTGCTTCAAGTGTCTGTGCTGCAGAATGGGAAGCTGGTTTTATGTGTCTGAATGGAAGAGCCTTAAGGGTGAGGTGGCTGAACTCTGCGGGATGCTCTCTGTCATTAATTGGATGGTGTTAACCTCTACTGGAGGCAGGAGAATGCCCCTTCTTTGTATCCTGATTAATCATGGTAGGTTCTGCTAAACTCTCTAAGCTATGTATAACCTTGCTTTTTTGTTCAAAAAGATGGTCAGCTCATATTCGTACCAGTAAAAAATCCTTATTCATCCTGCGTTACTGTTCGTGATACAGATACTGTGTGTCATACTAGCAAGGCTAAATAAGAGTGAGTTCTGCAGGGCATGTGTCTTCCTGGGTACACCTAGAGAATTTAGCATGGCAGGCCCTCAGGGCAGCTTTTTTTTGAAGTCTTTGGACACTGTTGCAAGCCCATAATATCACATGGGAAGCGGTAAAATGGATAATTCCTTTTGGAAACACTTGGAGACCTCCATTGCTGCTGCTATCAGGCCCTATCACTGCTGACGGCTGCAGCTGCAGAAATGGAGTTACAAGTGATCTTATCACCAGAACCTCATTAGAAATCTAGAGCCCATGAAGTATTTTCAAAGTGCCTTTTCAAAGCACATTGCTTGCCACCCCGCTTCCATCTTGTGCTTAATAAAAATGCCTCTGCCACATGAATGAAGTAAATGAAAGTGTAATGCATCCATCCCTTTTTGTAGCTTCCCTTGATAAACCCATATTTCACTAGAAGGAGCCTGGAAGAATAGTGCTCAAGTTTAACATCAAAAACATTGTTCAGCAGGACTCGCTTTGGGTCTTACACACTGCAAATGAGGTCATATATTCAAAAGAGATCTAAATGCTAAGATTTACCAGATAGGATTTGTATTATGCTCTTGACAGGCACTATCTATGCCTCAGTAAAAAAAGTTTCTTGCAGATTAAAATTACAGTAACTGGTGCAACCTGTCTCTGGGTCTATTTTTAAGCTGCATGATGTACTGCTCAATATCCTTTGATTATGGCAGAGATTCTGATTTTATTTGAAGAACATGTCTGTATATGAATGTGCTGCAGGAGTTGCAAATCTGTTCTTTACACCAGATGCATCTGGTAGCTCTGTGCTGATCCTAGACCTGTGTGAAAGCCGTGAGCAGAGGTTTAAAACTGTGACGTTTTAGTTTATTTTTTACAAATGCCCTTTTGAGTCAATGAAGATAAAGAGTAAAATCTTCTAAGAAACCTCCTAATACGCCTCTGTTCAGTGCTTAGCAGCAGCTCTCTAGATCCATCCCTTACTCAACATTGTCTGTAAGTGTGAAGAAATCTGAAGATAATTCAAAATTTGCAATATTTGGGTCTGAAGGTTGAACAGTCACCAGTAGGAGTATCTGGACTTAGATCATTGAAACACGAGACCTCTGGTGTGTTTGAAAATTGAGGTATTGTAACTGTTCTTTTTCCCTCAAATTGAAATATTTTTTTCCCTATCCCTATTCCTTCAGGGAGAAAAAGATTTGGAAAAATATGGAGGTACCAGGAGCCAGAGAGACATAGCATGGGTTTTGTCTGAATGGTGTGAAGCCTGGAGGTCTCAGGAAATGAAGTCATGACAGCAAGGAGTTTTCTGTCTTTGACTGACGAGCTGTCTCTTGAGGTAAGATGGCTCATCAGTGGACTGGTACCCTGTGATGGTGTAAGAAAAGGCTGGAAGCCTTCTCTGGGGCAAGAAGAGTGAGCTGCAGGAACATCAAGTGTAACCAAGGGGCTGTTTGCACCGATTTTGTTCTATTGTGAGCAGAACTGAAAGGAGATGGACCTGCCTTGAGGACCTGTGTCCTTAGGGAGACAGCAGAGCAGCTCCATTCTGTAGGCTGTCCAGACAGAACCTTTCACAAGTGCTAAATTTGCATTTCTTTACAAAATGTTCTCTCCATATTATTTTTAAATATGCAATTACATGGCAAGCATACTCATATTTCTGTTGATTAAAGTGTTTACAAGACCAGCATTTGTGATGCTTTTAAACCCAAGATCATTTAGTCTTCTAATTTTAGAGCTGTTTCTTTCTCTCTACTATGCAAACCTGGTGTTACCAATTGTAAATTGGCCTCAGCTTCAACTTACAGAATTTAAAACAAGTGATGAGATGGATTTTTTTAAAAAAGGACTCATTCTTTTCCTCTTTCATTCTTCACTGTGGACACCCACTAATAGGAAGCACATTATCCAGGATGTTTAAAAAAGATGGACCCAATTTTAAAACAGGAATATCAAGTAATTAGGTCCATCTTTTTGAAGCATGCTGTACACTGAAGCTTCTTAAAGGTCCCACCTTTCACCTGAAGGATATTATACATGGAGATACAAAGAGGGTCCCCTCAAGCAAGAATTCCAAAGAACAGACTAATAAAACGGGCATGTTTTAGTGTGACGGGTCCCCTGTGACAGTCCCGTGGCTGTAGCTAATATCGAGGTTCAGTGCGCTGCAGACCTCGGCCTTTGCTGCTGCTCCTCAATGTTGGCAGCGCTGACAAACAGGGAGTTCTCTGGTCATCAATTACAAATAATGAGCCTTTGCTCTTCTGGGCTGGGCTGTGTCCAGAGCACAGTGTGGTGAGGTGAATTCGTGTGCGGGAGCTGCCATCAGGATTCACCTGATGTATTTCTGTATCGCCTGACATGCAGAAGCTGGAGACGTGGGGAGAGAGAGGTTAAAGGCTCGATGCAGAATGTCAGACCTTTTCTTTGCGTTTGTCCTTTTACCAAAAACAAATTTAGTGCTGGGGAAAGCTGTCAGCTTCTAGTGCTGGGGAAATCTGTTTTCTCTAGCTACAGCTGTTATGGGAGGATCCTCTTGCTCTTGTTTTCTCACCAGATTGGTCTCTCTCTTAGACCTTGTTTTTAATGAGATTTCCTGCTCCAGAGAGACACCACAAAAGGCCATTGGGCTGAACCTCTTCCCACCAGGTTACACATGAATAATTCAAGCCAATTAGCATTCATCCACATCCCCACCAAGGTTGTTGCCCAACTGAACTTATTCCTAACTACCTTTTTTTTTTCCCTTTTCTTTTTCTCTCTCCTACTCTACCTCACTCCCTTCTTGAAAAGACACCCAGCTGCACCAACTGCCTCTTCCAGTAAGTTCCATGGGGAAAACTGACCGCTGCTGTGGATGTCTTGTGTGACTGAACCACTAACGAGAAACGGGTTACTGCTGAACACACTCACTTTGAATTCTGCTTTAGGGTCAGAAGTGATTTCAGCAAGGGGATTTCTCAGCAATATTGTTCATGCCTCTTGATCGTAAACCTCCCAGCAACAGGTCAGCAGGGACCAGCTCTGGGACCTTCCATGCAGAAAGCACTGGCCTCTATCAACTAAAATAGATATATTTCTGGTAAAGGCTCACTGCTTGTGTTAGATCTCCTCTGTTCTGGAACAAGAACATATGCAATAATATTGTAATCTTGAGCAGGGTAGCTGTGAGCACGGAGAGGCTGACAATGGGAGACACATCTTTGTTTATGGCCAATTTCTGAAGAGGTAATTGGCAGATTATTGCTTTGCTCTGCCTTCATTCATTTCGTAGCAGTCTGCAGTGGTAAAAATATGCTGAAGCCACTTCTGAGTTTTCTGTGAGGCTGTTTGTATTTTTTTGGCTCTGTTTCTTGCCTTTACTGCCCACAGTGCTCCTCACTCCACAGAAAACCTGTCTGCCCACGTGTTGATTTTTTCTCGTTTTTAGATTAGTCTCGGTAGAGTACATTCTCCTGAAACAAACCTTGTGTGATTGCAATAATAATAAAGTATGTATAGGAACATTAGAAATTGTCTGAGTGGGTCCATTTATCACGAGAAAGTGGAAGCTTCCCATCCCTCCAGCACAGGACTAGCTGTAAAGCTGACTCTCTTGACTTTGTCAGTGACCTGCTGAGCGACTTTATCCAGCAAGCACACCAATTAGCAGTAGTTTAGTCCAATGGGATTAGCTAGAGACTGCTAAATTCATGTCATGTATGCGTTTGAAAGGCCAGCACCAGCCTGTCTGCGCTGGATTGGGTATGAATGGGCATACGAAAGGTGAACTATTCTATATTCTATTACTTATTCCCTTGGGCCACGCAGTCATCTCCTGTAAAGCTGAACTTTAAATATGATAGTTATTAAGGCTTGTCCAGGCTTGAGATTTAGCTCATATAAATTCTGACAGGAACAAATGACTCTAAATTGTGACTAAAACTTTCTTTCTCCCCATTCCCTTGCTTTTCTAGATCTGCTGTTCAAAGAGGAAACTGAATCAGAATAGCTCAGGAAGATGAACATCTGCTTTAAAACAAAGTTTTTCAGTTCTCTTCCTAATATAAAAATTTACTACAGTGTGCTGGGCTGCAATTGAAAGCAATGTGGTTGTGGCAGGTACTTTTCTATTTTAAAATTGGCTCCTATAGCAAGTAACAAGGGAAGGGGAGTGGAGCATGTTGAGCTGCATGCAGAGCTCAGTGGAGAAGACATGGTGGAATTTGGTTTCCTGGGTAAAAGCTCTATCAGGTAATACAAAAAGTCTTGATGGAAAAACAGGTAGACCAAGGCAAATCACTAATATGTATTAGGAACCAGCTAGACATGGGAGGTAGGACACTAGGCACGAGGGGCTCTGGAAATTATTTCAGACTATGGTATTGAAGAACACATCATTTCCTCACACTGTCCCTGTTCTGCTTTGCCTTCCACCCCCCTCCATTCATGTCCAAGCACCAAAGAGCATTGACTGTGGGTACTGCAAGGCTGGATTAATGTAACATCTGATTTCAAATCAACTTATTGGCTCAATCTCATGTCAAAGAGCTGCAATCTGCTCTTTCAGTTTGAGTGAAACACCATGTTCAGAATGGCAAATGAAAAGCAAGGGCAGGGGTGGGAGCCTACTGCCACTGGTTTTGGGGGTAGGAGGGGTCACTAACTAACACCTCAGCCCATCCCAACTCTTCTCTTGTCAGGAAGAAGCAACTGTCAGATTTTTCATGGACCTGGCAGGAGGCCCATGGCCCTTTTGCTGCTCACAGCAGCTCAAGGCAAGAGCCTGTACCTGGAGCTGGCTGTGAAAACACACCCCTGCTAAAGACATTTGTCGGTCCAATTAAATTAGCTTAAAAATATCTCTTCTATTACGTAGGTGCAGTTTTCTTATATGTTCACGGACTGTGTGTACAGCATCTGGCCTGCCAGGGTTCTGATCTCACTGGGGATCGAAGCAGTATCAGGAGCTGACTAAATACAGTTTTACTTAGGCTGGAACAACATGTCCTTTGACTTAAGCTAATGGTTCTCTGCAAAGCTGCGTGAGCCTGCTATTAGTCAACGGTCCCTGTAAGAATACTCAGTGATGCTGCAGAGGGAAAAAGGATAAAACCAAACTGTCTTGTGCCAAGTGATAAAACCTTTTGCATGTGGTTATACTACTATCCTTTGCCCTTATAATGCCTTTCACAGAAGGATCTTGAGACATTTTCCAGACGTTAGTTAATTAATCTCCATAACATCCCTGTGAATTAGGTGACTTATCTACTATTTTACAGATGGGTGAACTGAAGCGCATAGAGGTTAAGTGTCTTTCCCGAAGTTACACAGTGAATTAGAGGGAAATGCTGGGAGTAAAATGAAGGGCCACGATTCTGTTTAACAGCTCAGTTCTCTCACCAACACTGTGCTTACCCAAGAAAGCTACTTCCCGCTCTACACCATGTCCTATTTAAAAGGAAAGTGGTTAAGTTCAAATATTTCTGTGGGTGTTTGCAAAACATTAGCTCATTAGTAAGTATTTTACTTGTAATTTAAATACATGACATGGATTCTCGGGTATTAAGTGAAAGACTGCACTATGTAAAGCAGTGATTTCTTATTTGAAGCCAATTAAATCCCTCTCACAGGGGAATAAAATTGAGTTTAAAGACACCAACTGCATGTGTATGTTTTGCCATAAAAGCACTAACACCTCAAACTGAAATGTACATTTTTGAGTGGCTTCCAGGTTTGGCAATATAGACTCTCTTGTACCATAAAGAAATTGATTTTCTGCAAATGTTCGGCAGATTTTTTTTATCATACCTTTTCTTTTTTTTCCCCCCATCAGAAAAGAACAACTACTGAATTGCTTCTTATTGAAGCAGACATGCTGAGGCTGAGAATCCGTGTTTTATACTTGCAACTTTTGACAACCTCGTAAAAATAGGTAGGTATTCAATACTTGTCCCACATGGTATCGCCTGTCCAAATCAATACATACAACAGGCAGGACAGCCGTCTTGTAGAGCTCTGCAGTTATAGGTCCCACCTGGTTTTTGGCAAGTACCATATTTACTGGCAGAAATCCCATTCATTTCTGAAATGCTCCAGCTGCTGATGATCTATTCTATTTTAATAAGGTGTTTAAAAATCTCCAGCTGTTTATGAAGAACCAGCACAGAGGAGATGATCTGTTTGACAGGCAGAACGTGAGTGTGGGCCTCACAAACACTCCATTGTGACTTGGGTGATTAATATTGACGTGTTCAATTTGGCAGCTCTTACCGAAGCAATCTACTGCCAGATGGTGCAAGAATGGAGGGAGGCTGAAGGAGAGGCAGAGGGACTTTCCACCTGCTGCTACCCAGGCAGGAGTCACAGTGGCTGGCACAGCCAGAGATGAAGAGGAGGCTGGAAGGGTAGGACTGGTACACGATGGGCTGGGCGGGATGGATGCACGTTCTGCTCCTGCATCCCATGTTCTGTCGATGACAAACCTGGGATAGGTCAGCAGTTCTTCTCCCACAAGGGAAATAAGCATCCATGGCCTCATTCCAACCCGCAACAAATTACCTTTGTTCTTCCAATTAATTTAGCCTTCTGCTTAGTGTGCAGCAAATGTATAATTAGCTCTAGAAAGACAGAGATGTTATTTCAAAAAACTTGTTTGAAATATCCCAAAGAGGCATTTCAGCAGGCTTTACCTAGTGTTCCTTTATCACCATTCCCATTTTAATTACCAATGAGCCTCCTTGTTTAATACTGTTTTATGGAGTTCTTCTTTCCTTCTCTGCTGCTATTAGAAAGCTGCTGATGTGGAAAAAACGTGGAAAGTGTCATGAGAAGAATCATGGCAGAATGAGTTCATTTTGAAAAATCACTGTTCAAAAGTAAAGTGGAGGCTTGCTTTTTCTTTTTTTTTCTTTTTTTTTTTTGGTCTGAAACACCAAAACATGGAGGGACAGGGATGAATTCTCCGCAGAAGGATGCTGAATCTGCTCTTCTTCCCTCTTTTTGCCAGAGGGATGGGAGCACCATGACGGGTGGAACATCATCTTTCTTAACCGCATATTCTCTGATGAGAGTGGAACAGTGCAGGCATAAAAGTACTACATAAATTTGACCTTTGCTTTAATCAGGAATTGTGCTTATCCTGTGTTTGTGACAATGAGCTTTGAAATTCAAGTGAATATAAAACAGAGAGTTGTTATTGTTATACAAAAGTGAGATAACAGTGTGATTTGTGGCTTTCATGTGTGGATTCCCTGCCTCACCAGCCCTAGAGTCATGGGCCTTTAATATTCCAAAGTGTCACCTGAGCTGAGGGGAGGAGGAGGACATCAGGGATGCACCCATCCATCTCGCCTCGCGCATGGTGCCAGCCCTTGGGAACACGAAGATTTATTTCCTCACACCATTCTGATTCTGCCTCATTGAAGCGAGTTGTTTCTGATTTGTGCAGGTATAATGAAAGAGAATGAGATTTTGTAAAGGAACACAAAGATTCTACAGATTCTCAGTTTGTTTAAAAAGACATTTGAAACCTTCCTTATCTATTTTTGTAGGAGAAAGTGGGCCAGAAACACTGCTTCCTATTTGGTCACCAACACAACCTTATTGTGAGGTTTCTGACCTATTTCATTTTTCCGTTACCAAATTTACAGTAAGTAAAATACCTTCTGATGGTTGTAATGCTTGTGCTGAATTTTTTCAGTACCTTCCCACCCCCATTATATCCCTAAAATGCTGTACATGTGTGTCCATGTGGTTTTATTCATTGTTGATATGCAGCTTGGGTACTGGATGGGAAAACTGCCATCAGCAGAGACGTAAGACATGATGTAATGGACACCATTCTGTCCAGTTTTAACACCGTGGGGAATGTGGTTGGGGTCCAACCCTGTAGTGCAACAAGAGGTCACGTTCACAAAGTTGCGGTTATTGAAATGGGTCTGTCTCTTTTAGTCTGAGGTCACAGAATGACTTCCCTTAGCAAAGAGAGAGCTGAAGAGAGGGATACACACCCTGAAGGAGAGTGGCTGTGAAAAACTGAAGGACTGTGTCTTCATTTGCTTAATTATGTAATTTGTAAAGTGCCTTCCCTAAGCCTAAGCAAAATATCTTCACTGTCTGAGAGGTCCCTTAATCTCCAGTGGATTAACAAGTGTTATACTCACCCATCCAGAAATCATCCAGCATGAGCTGGAATACAATTCACTACCAGGCTGGGAAGTGGCACTGAAAACACCGAGGAGTTCAGGACAGGAAACGAATGATGCCATTATGCCCAATTTCAACTTCACCGGAATTTTGGGAGGCAGATTGTCAATACCCAGTCTAGAACTGGGTCATGGGGCTATCAAGCCCGGAGTTGAAAAGCCCCCTGGATCCTGCCATCTGTTCAGGCCTATCAGTGGCACTTGTCGCCACGGTATGTGAGCATCTAATGACTACAAGGAGTAAGGATCTCAGCTCTATTTCTTCTCATCCAGGACAGATTCTTCCCTTAACCCCGTGCTGAAGCACAGCTTCATTACAGAGGGGAGACTGCCATCTACTGAGTCAGGCCGACAATGTGGTTTCGTGCATTCCTCAAGAATGTGAAAGTGTCTTGTACATTTATCGATTTTTATCCCAGTGCTCACCGCTGATCATTTATTTAAGACAGCGCTCTCGGTCCTTCAGTTTGGTCTGACTCCTCCTGTATGTTCTGTCTCGAGCTGAATACACTAACAGTAAATAATAGACAACAACTTAGTGTCAGTCTTACAGAACACTCACACAAGCAATTTTGAAATCACATTATTCCAACCACTTTCCTGTATGGGTTTTGTGTCAATTTGAAGGTTATTTGACAGGTTTCATAGAAAATGCGTAATCTTTATCCAAATCACATATATTTCCATCAGCTTTTAGACTCTTTTGCGGTTGTATAGCTCTTGAACTCTTAGCTGTTTGTGAACGATTATTGTATGTGCCACTTACTTGAAAGCTTGCCAGTTATATTGACAAACCTGCAGGACACAGTTGTTTTGAGGGAGGAGGGGAATATGGGATCTACTTGGTGGGTCAGAATCCTACGGTAAATGAAGATTGATTCTTACCTCAAACAAACATGGAGGTTTTCTATAGCTAATGAATTAAATAGTACTGTCCTGTGTGTTTTTGAAGGCTATACACACTCAGTATCTAAGGGCAAAAAGGATGAGATTTGGTCTTTTCATGTCGCTTGGGAGGTTTGCTATCCCACAGGATCCAGGTTTGACAGTCATAAATACTTTAGTGCTGCTTCACTCCTTCCCTTCAGGCAATAAATCTGTTCCTGCTCTTTGGAACAGGAAAAATCAAGGGATTCTTCTCACTGTCATGACAATGCTCTGACTCCGGTGTAACAACTGCAGACTTGTAGGTTGTTGAACTTGTTAAAGGCTGTGGAGACAATGAAGTTTGGCTCTGAATCTTACCAAAATTCAGGGGCTAGGTTGGGTATGGCCTATGTGTCTGCTCAGTGATTTGATCTCTTCAGAAGCTAATCAGTTCCAACAATTATACAAGAAAAGTGGTAAAATCAAAGCAATGACTGAAGTAGGTGATTTATGTATTTTTCCATGCAAGCCAATTTACCTGAACTCTCAAAAACTTGGACTAATTTCACACTGAAACAAAATTTCAGCTGTAATAAGCTTCTATAATAGAAATGTAGCACCAATCCAAAGACATCTGCTCAGAAAACAAAACACATGTTTCTGCTACTGAACCTATAGAAGTATTTTCTTTGTTAGCAAGATTTCCAGATTTTTGCCACTAGTTGACAATTCAGTTCCATGCACTAGAGAACAGTGGGAATCTAATCGGTTTACATTACTATAAGACTAGGATTTAACAAACAGTCATTGTAACAAGATGGACTGACATTTAAATAGTAATAGATATTTGGGTGAAGATTAGAGGATTTTTAGTCATGGATCCAAATTCCTTAGTTAAATAAAAATTCTAGTGACATTTGTGCAATAATTCAGAGGAATTATACTATGTGTATTTAGTTTGTGATAAAGCTTAAACCATAGGATCTCTTCCTACAGAAGTACAAGGGTCTTGTTTATGATAAAAAAGTTGACCTGCTTGACCTGTTCTCGCTGTTTCTGGGCTTCCGTCTTGCCCTGTGTCATCTAAAGCCCAAAGAATTACAGGCTGAGCATTATCCTTGGGGCTGGGCTAAGTGGACGGTCAAGCGAGAGTGCTGCAGAATCACAAAATTCCACTGAAATTTTTATCACCGAGCATCTGTAAGAACAGTTAAACTAAATCTATCAGCTTTCATAGCATAGTTATGCTTTGGTGCAGACTGAGAGCTGGCTGACTTCTCAAGGTACTTGCTAGTTTTTTCTGTGATTCTAAAGGCAGAATCATAGCAAACAGAGCTAGAAAAACCTTGATGTGGCGTAACTGTAGTTAGCAGTTCCAATTTCCCATTTAACTGAAACAGCTTTCAAGTAGGCTTGCGTTGTGTGGCACGTAGCGTTTTCCATCTTTAAAGAAAATTTCCAATAATTGTATGTTTATGCTGTGCTGAGATGGTGTTCACCCTTCGCCTTGGAGTTGGAGATACTGTTTGTGGTACCCTGAGGTGACACATATATCATCACTGTCCCTGCAGTCAGGGCATGCGCCCTCGACCCTTCCTCCCTCTGAGAGCCGAAATTCCCTGTTTATCTCCAAATAACAATTTTTTTTCTACTCATCCCCAGCTAATACATGCTAACCTTAGTGTAAACAGTTTTTCAGAGATAAATTCCCCCAGGAAAACTTTCTGCTTGATTTTGTTGAGTTACTTCGCAGTAATCATGCAGAATTCTCCGGGTTTCTAGCCGTGTGCCTCCCGCAGAGGTGTTCTGCCTGCTAATGATAGGCACTCAAGCTGCTCATTTTGTTTAGGCAAGGACACTTGAAGGACAACTCTCTACTTTCACCATTCCTTCGTATCTTGTACAAGAAAAACTGCAGAACTTTTGCAAAGTATCACAGTGCCTTTGTTTAGTAAACCTTGCTCGGAAAATATATGGGTGGTGCTATCGAGAACAAGCTGCTTGTTTCTGAGTTTTTTAAGAGGCTGCTGTAGGGAGAGACTTCCATCATTTTCTGAGACAAGCTGTAGAATGGTAAGAAGAAGACTAACAGATACCAAAAATGAAAGCTTTCTGTCCTCAGAATGAAGACTCATCATACAAACACCAGGCAGATTTTTAACAATGAATTTGGAGTGTGCAGTGAAAATAACTGTTCGCTTAATTCTAGGCAGAGCTGTCTCCTTCAAATTATCTGCTCCTTTTTATAGGAATCAAGCTTATTTAGCAGGGTTTTTGAGACAACCCTGATGCAGACACAGAAAAGGTTGCTACAGCCTTTGCTGTGCCACCACGACCCTATGGCTCTGCCTTTTCCAAGGCAGGCCCAGCCTTGTAAATCCCAGTTCCAGTGCAAGTCCTTCTGCCACCTGAAATGTCAACTGGCCCTGAATCATATCTACATGGTCATTTGAAGGGGCAAAGACTTATGTCTGTGCCAAGTGGGTTTTGAGATGTGAATACACGTATTCTATGCTGCCTCCATTTCCCCGAGCCTTTCAAGAAGTCGTCTTTAATATCCCTCCTGTCTCGGAGGAATTTGGGGATGATGTGAACAGTTGTCCCCCTGTACCTCTTGCAAAGAGCGTGTGTGTTATATCCTTTTGCTGGACAAACTGTTAGTCTGAGATGCTTGGGACTGTACATTCCAATAGTGGACTATATTTATACACAATATGTCTTGAACGAGAAAAGGTAATGAATCACTCTACCAGCTGTAAGCATGCAATTAATAAAGTGTTAATACAGGGGATGGTAGTCCCTGTGTTAATGTTGCCTGCCGGCTAAATTCCTATACATAACCTTCCCCTCAAATTTCACTAATTTCTTTGCCAGTGCTCAGAATACAAAATCATTTATGGTGCAACACTGATTCTGACTCCTCATCTATCTGACATATTGTTTCCTTTAGGAGTGAATGAATGGAACTCAGGGCCGTGTTAGAGGCTTCAAAACAGGCGATGTGCTTTAGTGATCCAAACCTCCTAATACCTTCTCCTTGCCGGTTGCGCAGTGGAACAAAGTCAGAAAAACAAGCAAATAAGCCTCTGGCACCTTCAGACTCAGTTATTGAGATCCCAAGATTTCTGTAGCATGGTGTGTGGTGACTGTTTTGGTTGATGCCTGATAGTTTTAGCATTCATGGCAGGAGTGACTATGCCTATATGCTTCCTGTAGAGTTCTAGGCTCGCCTGTTACTGATGTTAAATAATTGTTCCTTCCAGGTATAAAACATGTGGTTCCAGTGGGGAAAATCTGCAGGAAAAGCCAGCGAGGTGAGTACGTTTGGGCATTAAACATGGCTGGGAGAGATTTCTTATTCTAATCATGACTTTTCCTGAAGTATTTGTTCTGCCCTATCAGCTAATACAGCAATGGTGCATGCATTAACATCCTGAAATTGAAATAGAGATCAAGGGTATAGGGTATAAATTGGTTTTAGAGCATAACGTTAAATAATCAAACCGTGCTGGAGCAGCCTCTGTGACAAAATGACTTACATTTTTGGTGCTGCTTTCTAAATGTGATTATGCATTTTAATTGTTTAATTCCAGTCTATGGTGTAGTTTCAAAGATGTTTTAAAACAAAGTTACAGCATGAAAAGCCTCCTGATTTTTAAATAGGCCTCAGGTTCAATAAATTGTTTTTTAATTTTGTGTGATGTGTGAAACAGTGATTTTTGTTCAGTGCTTTTGATGGGGCGGAGCAGGATTGCATAAAACACTCCAGATAAACGAGACTGCAAATGCGTGAAGACATTAGAAATTTCCATTCTGTTTGTTGTCTTGTGTCACTAAAAGAACACAGAGCTCCTATGAATTTTGCAGTGTTTGGAAGAGCAGGACACTTGTGATAGCCTGAGCCTTAGCAGGAACAGCACTGGGACATAAAGGGTCTCCAAATAAAGATGCAAAGTTGACTGGTGTGTCTTGCTCCGCTCCTTCAGCTGCTCACCTGGTCATTATCACTTCTCCAGGTGGCCCAAACAACTGCAGAACCAATTACAAACCATGTTGAATTTGATTCAGTGGTGTCCATATCCCCTCCTGTGAACATGAGGCAGATCTGGGTTAATCTGGAATCACGTCTCACAAGCTCAATAATGTGTGAAAAACTGAGACTTAAATCTGCACTTTCTTTTTTATTTTTTATTCACTAAGAGAGCAGAAAATCATACTTTATAATGCCAATTGTCAGTATTTATAACCAAATTCTTGCTAGAAATATAATATGAAAAAATAAATGGCAGATGGTGCCATTCTGCTGAATATTGTTTACTGTTGCCTGTTGTTTTAGAGGTGCTCAAAATGGAATTTAAGGGCTTTATTGTGCAAGTGACAGGCCTTAAGTTTATTGCATTTCTTGCTAATGAGTGCCACTAATAATCTAACTTGGTAATTACCTTGAATCCCAAAGAGCATCTTCAGTCTGGATGTAGGGGAGAAGGGCTGGGTCGTGTCTGGGATCTCTGAAGCAACTCAAACTGCTGCCTTGATTTTCATTGAAAAGTGGTTCTGACCTGGAAGAAAAACAATGTTAAATAAAGACCTGATATAAAAATCAAATTAAGAACATTTTAAACCAGATTATCAAATAATCTCCTCCACTGCCACCTGCAACACTCACAGAATTGAGAGTTGAAGAGCTCTTGCTTTATAGATTCTGTACTGGTTCTGAATATAGTTTTTATCAAAGTATTCAGTTATAAGACAAGAATAGGGGCTTCTCATGAAGAAGAGCACAACGCTGCACCCTCTCATATGACAGGATAACTCTCATAATTTGGAAAAAGGACTTGGAAAGAATTTCCAGAGCAGTGAATCCTATTCAAGAATCTACCATTAATTGTCTCTTAAGATGCACCCGATTCTCAGTTGCATGGTACACTCGTCGAATTTATTAAAATGACACATCTATTTGTAACCCTCTGATAAGAACCTGATTAAATTTTTTGCCTGACTTGTTGGAGATCCCAGTGATGTCCCTTCTAATAAATGGCGATTGCACTTGTCATTAATTTTAACATTTCCAGTCCCATTAATTTTTTTAAGAAGTTTTGGTCTGATTTATACTGTTTCAGGTGTCAAAAGCAGGAGCATTGGATTCACTGAAAAAAAGTGTAAGCTTTTGGTTTGGTCTCCCCCTTATGTCATGTTAATATTCATTAACAATCACTCTTGCGGCTGTTGGAACCAGGCGTTTTTTTAAAAAATGTAACATGACTGAGGTCCTGTGCTTGTGTTCTCAGCATGGGTTTGGGGAAGCAAGCACTCAGGTTGCTTTATCTTTGATAACTAGTCATTTGCATGAAAAATCTACCGCTCTGTAGAGCCAGGAGGAAATTAACATAATTTTTCCTAAAGGATCTGGTAATTATCCTGAAGTATCTTCTTTCTGGTACTTCATGAGTGAACAAAATCCTTGCAGAATCAATCTGTTTGCAAAGATCAACAACATTTGCACCTTTGGGCCTTAGATATTTTAACCATTGCAGTGCTCTTTGATTTTTATTGCTTTCTAGTTCTGAAGAATAAATTTTAGCGTGAAGATGTTTTGAAGAGAAGATTTGGCTGAGGTTCAGCCTCTTTCAGTCTGACTGAATTGGGCACCTGTGGTATGATACGAAACTTCTGTTTTATGGCAGTTGGTAAATTAACTGAAATGCTGTTCTGCTGTTGAGCAGCCTCTTGGGAAGCTAACAAATGCTCCTTCGTTATTGGCACTGGGCTGTGTCTCTTTTTTCCTCTGTGCTTTCAGTTGCTTTAATTTTTCCAAACTACACAATTTCTGTCCTGGATATCCCTGGCCCCCTGACTTCCCAAGGTGCGTGTAAAAATAAATGAACAAACAAAAACTTGTGGAAACCTTCCTGTGTTGCTCCTAAGGAACTGATATTTCTATGCCCATGGATTGAGAACAGCTGAATTCAGTGTTTTCCTTCACCGGTGCAGGTTAAAGTGTAAAAAAGCTTCTGCAATATGCTTTGAAGAGACAGTGATCTGGTCTTCAAAACCAAAAAGGTCTGCAACAGAAATCGGGGAAATATTTCTTAGAGCTGTGTGGGAATCAGAAACTTTTATCCCTTGGGAAATTCATATTCTTAGAGAAGGAGGAATTGGACTGAGGTGGAATGTTACGAGTGAGAACTGAGGTGCCCTGCAGGTGAATTAGTTTGAGCCAGAGCGACTGAAAATGTCATCTGTCAGAATATCAGATAGGTCTTTGTCAGGAATCCACCTCGCCTGATCTGATGATAATTCCTATGTGCCTGTGAGATGTTATTTGGACAAACATTTCTCCACTTGGCACCTACAGCTAACAGAACGCTATGCTGCACCCAAATTTGGGACACATGTATTCTTCTGATCTAAACTCTTACGGGAATTCAGATGTGAAGGAGCAGACCCTTATTCTGCAAGTACATCTGCCTGCCCGCTTGGGGAGACAGGCAAGTGCTACTTAGTCTGTCTCAAGTGGTTTTTTTGCAGGTTGTTTAAGAAAGATTTAAATCTAAGGCCTGGCTCAGCCACTGATTTGCTGTGAAGCCATAATTTTTTTCATCTCTTCTGTTTCCACTTTCCAGGTAGATCCTTGTCTGCTTTCCCCATTTTGTCCATAAGAGGATGGGTTATTTTGCTATATTTTCCATATCTGTGCGGCTGCTTGCACAAAAGTCACAAGTGTTCCACGCAGACTTGTCATGGGAACATGTGAGACTTGAGAAATACTTAATTCCATCACTCCTCTAGTTGCTATTTTGAACAGGATTCAAGCTCTTGACCAAGGGTTGTATATTCTACAGCTTTTCAAACTGAAGATTTTACAGATGTATCTAACAATAAGAGCTTCATAAATAAAAACATCAGGTCTGTAGCAAAACAGCATAAAAACACACTTTCTATTAATATACATGCATTTTTCAGTAAGACAATACCTGTTTAACCATTCTTATTTTGGAGTGTTCATATAATGTAAAGTCTCTATTTTCATGCTTTATTTTCCTAATGACCTAATTTCATTAACTCTATATTGGAGTCAGAAAAAAATCTCTCAATGAGCATCAGGTCTTTTCAAAACACAGTAAGGCTGAAAGCTCAGGAAGGGATTTGTGTATCCCATTGCCTTTCTTATTTGTAAACAAAGCTTCAGTGTCTTGTGTGCTAATCGCATTTCCAAACAGCGTGTGGCTCAATAAAGTCCTAACATCTGAACTTGTACATTAAAGGTAGCAAATAATTGAGTAGCGTTCCTTCTATTAGCGAGAGTGTGCCCACTAGAAGGCAGTATCTGCCAGAGTTATAGTCTCGAGGAAAAGTAAAAAGGCTTCATTAAATAATTCCATGTGAGTACCTCCAGAAAAACTGCAGATAGATGTAATTGTAGAGAGAGGATGGACAGTGTCTCTGGCTTTGGTTACAGGTGTTTCACAGCATATGGAATTAAAATGATTTGCTTTTTGAAGGCACAGTATCAAATGTATTTACAATACAAAGGAACTAATTTCATGAGCTTTTGAATTTGGAGGAAGAACCTTTTGCAGACAGCGAGTGTTGGAGTTTAGTGGGTCTCTCTGGCCTGTAACCAGCTTCATTTAGTGCACGGACCAGAAGGTGTTAATTGAAGGGCTCTCTGGGTGCAGACTTGTTTACTGTACCTTGGCTTTAGGGCAGAGATTAAATGAAAAATCCTCTAAAGGAAACTGTAATTCTGGATCACTTCTCAGTGGGCCTAAACATTTAAAAAGGTGGATTTAGTACAATGCTGTTCCTGTGAGAGAGTATCATTCTTTTTATGAGACGCTGGATGAGATGAGACAGGACTTTCAAATTTGTTTGTTGCCCAGTGTAAAGACAGAGGCCACACAGCTCCTGCGGGCTTCAGCTTGTTCCTAGGCTCTCAGGTCTCCAGTCTCACACTCAGAAACAACAGCGCTATTAATGATCGGCTGTGGAAACGGTGGCTGAAGACTCACATGGAATCGCTCATCATTCCTGTCACAGGAAAAGACTGATTCTATTTGCTGTTCCCAATGCAGATATTTTGTGAAAGAAGATCTGGTAGTTGGTAGTTACCTGGGACAGTTCGGAAACAGCAGCTTTTTCCTGTGTAACAGCTGAAATTGAGCTCTGGAGAGTCAGCGTGGAACTGAAGCTGGGGCTGAAGAGGATGCTGGTAATGGACATTTGGAGAAGTGGTGGGAGGTGAGACAAGGGAGAGCTTGAGGAGCTCAAATGGGAGCAGGGGGATTCTGTCTCCTCCATCCTCAGCTGCTCTTCCTTTTCCCCATAAATGCAGGACCCATAGACTCTGACCAGTTACCCATTTGAACTGCAAACTGGAAAATGCATCATTTACCATGCCGGTTTGTACATGGACATCAGAGTAGGGTGCATTTAATCTGTCAGTGTTTGTGAAAATAAACTGCAGGAGGTGAATATGTCAATGATAAAATCCAAGTGTGTGTTACCATGATGACAGCAGAAAATTTCTCTTAAAGGAGAAAGTGCTTAGACATTTTGGCATAAATAACTAGAAAATGCAAGCTGCAGTCTCAAAGGATGGACCTAAAGCAAACACAGCCCTAGTTTGATTTAAATGGATACATGGGACAGCTTTATATTTTAATGCAGAAGACAGCCCCTATTAAAGAGTTTGATCCTCAGACTTCTTTTCTTTGCAAGTGAGGCAGCCCAGGGGAAAGGACAAATACAAGTCAGATAAGATGTGAACCAGCATATTGAGAAAACAAGCACATTATTATTTTGTAAAGTGTTATCAAATCCATATAAAGTAACACTTAAGAACAGTCATCTTCTGCTTTCCTTTGTGTATTAAACTAACTGCACTTCAGGAAATCATGGCCAAAAAGGATTCTCCTTTGGTTTGCACCTGCTGCTTCTATGTAGAAGTTCTACTGCTAGTTCAGAGTAAGAATAAAAAATGTTTCTCAAAAACATGCAGTATTTAAAGAGTTACAAGTAATACCTTCCTGTCAGAAAGGCTTGAGTTGTTACTTTTTAAAATCCATTGTGTTAAATTTATGAGGGAAAACTACCCCTTCTGAAAAGTGTTTAAGTTCTGAAAGCTGAAATAATTTTCCAGTAAGTTATTCTGACAAAATAAACTTCAGGAAAGCAGGTTACTGCTGCTGTATATAGGGCAGTGCAAGCAAATTCAAGGACGACCATTTCTTCTACAGGAGGAAGGTGAGATGAGAATTTGTAGTTGTATAAACATCATACAAAACAATCCTTCACTTTAATATGCTTTCCTATAGATGTGGTCTATAGTTGTAACCCAGTAAAATCCAGCTTGAACAGGGCATGAATCGTGCTCACCCATTTATGATACAGAACACACACTCTAGACCATATTCTACAAGCTGAGGCTGTGCTAAAGTCTTTCCATAACTTATAACTAAATACAATCTCCCATAACATGATGCACTTCTGCTGCGTTTTGCTTTAATACATATGACCTGACTATTAGTTACCACGTAATAGTTTATTTTTTTTTTTTAAATGACGTTACAAAGAGCCTAAGGCTGGTAATACAACGTATATCGATACATTTCCTGTGTTCACAAAAATTTCTCTTCTTCTGAGCTTTTCTTACCATTTCCCCTCAGTTTTGAAAAATGACCTGTCATGTTGCCTTTATAAGGCACAGGTGCTGATCTGGCGGCGTTCAAAGTGCAGTCTGAAGTGTGGTCCTCACGTCACTGCCAACTGCCACAGGCGCTTGCTTAAATTTACATTTCAAGCTGGAGGAGCATCACAATGATTGTCAGTAATATCCGACATCGGTCATTTTTCTTCACGTATAGTACATACTCTAAATACACTTTTCATTGCCAAAATACTCTAACATAATCCATTAAACTCCAGGTCCATAAATGTGGATATGACAATAAAAACAAACACCTTTCTAAATCAAATCCTTTGAAGAGTTCTGGCTGGATGTTTTTCAAACAGAAGCAAAGCTTTACAATTCTTACTGGATTCTCTCCTTTTTTTGTTACTCAGTATATCATTGATTCGTTAGCAAACTGCTTAGAACAAGCCAGCCATTTGAACTGAAAGACCACATACAAACACTCCTTATTCAGTCCAGTATCACTATTTTACCACAATTATTGTTCAAAGGTGATGCTAAATGACACACTGGCACTTTCAAAGTAGAGTTCTACAGTATTAAAAAACGTAAATCCCACAGTGAGATTTTTTTCATAGTTAGCAGTTCCTTGTCTGTCTAAATAGAACAGATTTGAATGGCAGTGGTTGCTCAGCTGTGTATGGGTGTCTCTAACATTAAATCTTTATTTCTGGTTCACGTTCTAGGAACACACAGGTGAGGTAATACCAAGAGTACAAGATATGATTTGATGCTGTCTTATATTTCCAAAATCACCTTATTACATTTATAAGAAAACAACATGTAGTCTTCAACTGGCTGAGTGACTGATGCTTAGAGCTAAGATTAATGCTGAATTTTAATCTTGTGCTTCAACCACAAAGTTACGTAGGACAAGTTAAGATTTCCATTTGATGGGAGTCACTAGATGTTTATCTATCAAAAATGAAATGTCTAGAAAAAGTATAAGAAAGAGAACAAAACGACTTCACCAAAAAAAAAAAATACACCCAGTAGTTGAGATCCATAAGAACTGTGTTTTAATAACACGACTAATTGATCCTCGTAACAAGAATTCAAAAAGTGAAATTACAGTACACAAATCAAAATATAAACTAACTTATCCCTAACTATACAATATACATTAGGAATGCAAGCTCTGTAACAATATAAAAATGCTTTTACACACAGTAGTTGCAAAAAGCTGTTCTGTAATTCCAAGGGCTGGTAGAAAAAAAAAAATAGGAAGTTGTCTTCCAGGATCCATCTTAAGTTATTGGCAACCTGTTGGGGAAAAATAATAAAAATAAATATATCACTTGAAAAGAATTAAGAGACAAATGCTCAGAGATTTTCATTCGTGGGGTTCATGCTAAAGGAACTAGAAATAGGGCCAATGAAACCCACAATATTTTGTGTTTCTGTCAAAGTATCACTGAAAATAGGTGCCTTAACAAGCGTGTTTCAAACACATATGCCTGTGACACGGCCATAAGTTCAGATCTCATTATATGGAGTGTGAGGGTGAGTGTGTAACAGAGGATGGGCACAGCTACTGCACTCCCTCAAAACTAACCAGTACCGGTGAAGAAAACCTCCTTGCTGAAGAGGTTGTGAGGAGCCTGCTGAGGAGAGCTGCTTAAAACTTCTTGTATCATAATACACGGAGCTGCTCTGAATGAATTTCAGACTACCTCACAAATCAAAGGAAACATTCCACCTACATTAAAGTCAGTACTTTAAGCGACTCAAGCATTTCTTTCAAGGCTAGCAAGAAACTGGCTCACTTTAACTCTTGTTAGCAGCCGGGGTCTTGTTCTCGCCTTCCAACTCTTCCACTCCCGCTTGTGTCATGAGGTCTGCTATGTTCTTTTCCAGGTCATCTATGCGACAGCTCATGTCGTCAAGTTCACTGGAGTTAAGGGTTTTTTTACCGCTTTGCTCAAACACTAATGGTCACTTAAAATGTATCTTCCAAATCCCACTGGTAACCATACCTAAAAATACCTGCACATCTGTAGCATATAGTGCATATTTAACTTCAAAAAAGGATATTTCTTCCAATTATTTGGTCAGACATGGTTTGAAACTTGTCCTGCATTTGCTGAAGCAATGTCTGCACCTAATAGAAAGAAAAAAAGACATCTCTTTTTGTTTTCATCACAGAGGTTGTTTCAGCACATGATCTCATGTAATGAGGTAAGTACAATGTTTTTTTCATTGCTGAAGTCAACTGCACACAAACTCTGCAGTATAATTCCATGTTTAAGCAACATATTTTTGCACACATTTAGATGTACACACAGGAGAACTGAGGCTGACAGTAAACAATTCTAAGAACTAGAAAACACCTGCATTCCACAACTACAACTAAAGCCACAACAGCTGCCTCCAGCGCCCTACGTTAATCACATGGTGACACTTTTTGCAGTGTCAGAATAACCACCTTCCTCTCCACAATCCCAAACACATCCCTCCTAGCCACAAGTAACTCCTCCTCACACAGGAGCCCCAGCTGCCCTGGCAGCCCCTGCACTCCCAGAGCACTTCAGTTCAGTTTTGGGCCCCTTATCATAAGGACATTGAAATACTAGAGAAAATGCAGAGGAGGTGACAAAGCTGGTGAGGGGCTGGAGCACGAGTGTGATGGGAGCGGCTGAGGGACCTGGGGGGTTCAGCTGGAGAACAGGAGCTGAGGGGAGACCTTCTGATCTCTGAACTGCCTGAAAGGAGCTTGGAGCCAGGGGGGATCGGGCTCTGCTCCCAAGTAGCAAGTGACAAGACAAGAAACGGCCTCAGGTTGTGCCAGGGGAGGCTGAGGTTGGATCTTGGTAACAATTTATTCCCGGAAAGCGCTGCCGGGCATTGGAACAGGCTGCCCAGGGCAGTGGTGGAGTCACCACCCCTGGAGAGGTTTAAAAGGCGTTTAGACGAGGTTCTTAGGGACATTGTTTAGCGCCAGAGTTAGGATATGGTTGGACTCGGTGACCCTGAGGGTCTCTTCCAACTGAAATGATTCCATGATTGTATAAGTGAGCGGTTTTAATGCTGCGATGGGCAACGCGACTGTAACAGCGCCCTGAGCTGAGAAACCCCCGCGGGACTCGGCAGAAACAGCTCTAAGTGACGGGGTTTACCATCAGCCCCGGGACAGAAGGCCCAGGCAAGCCCAGCAGCCCCTGAAGGGGCGAGGATACCTGGGCTGGGCCGGGCCCCCGAACGGGGCGAGGCCGGAGGCTGCGGGGACCTCTCCTCGGGGAGGCCGCGGCCCCCGCCCCGCGCTCTGCGGCCGCCCCGGAGCGACTCTCCCCGCTCCCCCACTCTTCCCCCGGGGCCCTTGTCCTCACCACGGCGGTGAGATCCTGCACGGTCTTGGGGTCGGTCTCGGCCATGGTCGGTTCGGCGGGTCCCGTCTCCAGGGCAGCGGCACTTCCGGAGCACGCCTCGGCACTTCCGCCCCCGCTGCCTCTCGCGAGAAGATACCAACGCGAGGGGCATTGTGGGAAGTGTAGTCCGGTCTGGGGGCGCGGGCGGGGAGCGGCCGCGGGACACGGGGCTGCGCACCCGGACCCTGACCCTGACCCTGACCCTGACCCTGACCCTGACCCTGACCCTGACTCCAGGTGGGGAACGCGGCGCCTCGGAGCTGCTCGCACGTCGGCAGCCTGCCCGGGCGGGAGCGTGTTGTCCCCTGGGCTGGGGCAGCCCGGGCTGCGCCCCCTTCCCCTGCACAGCACGTGTTGGCCCCGCCGGCTGCGGGGGCGAGTGCGTGTCCCATGTAAGGGACGTTTAACCAAGAACTGCTGTTTTTACATGACTGAGGACCTGGCGCCTGACCCCAGCAGGGGAAAGGGACCAAGAAGCATCAGACTGTGGATCCTTAGTGTAAAACACAGTCTCTTTCTGGAAAATATACTGTTACCTGTATATACCTGTATTTACAAGTTAATTTAGGGGGAAGTGTAGCCAAAGTACCAGGAGTCCATACTGATAAGGGGAAGGGTATTGCATGCGTCGGGGTAGTCTGTAAACCCTGAAGTACCAACAAATGGGGAACAGGGGAAGGAAATTGCGGCTGGGATTTCGGGGTGTGTAAGCAGGAGCTTTTTGCCCTATTAGGTGTGCCTGCCTTTAGGTAGAACACCAGGTCTTGCAAAATCATTATTAAAATATGCTTTGCTGAGAGATCCTGCCTGGGCTTATTATATCTGCAAAATAATTGTTTCCTACACCCATGTATCCGTACAGTTGGAATCATGGAATCATTTTGGTTGGAAGAGACACTTAAGATTAAGTCCAACCGTTCCTGCACCCCTGGCACTACCTCGTATCCCTGAGAACCTCATCTCTGCATCTATTCAACTCCTCCAGGGACGGTGACTCCACCACTGCCCTGGGCAGCCTGTGCCAATGCCCGACAGCCCTTTGGGGAAGAAATTGTTCCAAGATTCAACCTCAACCTCCCCTGGCACAACTTGAGGCCGTTTCCTCTGCTCCTGGCGCTTGTTCCTTGGGAGCAGAGCCCGACCCCCCTGGCTCCAAGCTCCTTTCAGGCAGTTCAGAGATCAGAAGGTCTCCCCTCAGCTCCTGTTCTCCAGCTGAACCCCCCAGGTCCCTCAGCTGCTCCCATCACACTTGTGCTCCAGCCTCTCACCCACTAACACACACACACACTCACCCAGCACAGTCTGGTACCAGAGCCCTGGCACAGTGCTGTGGGAAGGGAAGGTGTTAAAACATCTTTTTGTCCCCTAAGCTTACATTTAATCTTACGCTTAGAATAAAAGCATTCCTCACAGTGAGATTTGATAGTTTTGCTCTTGCTTTTAGGAAATAACTTCTGCAAGTTGGGGAGATGACAAATATATTTTTCCAGCTGGAGGAATGGTGCTGTCTGGAGAGTTCTTCCCCCTTTTTATCATTTAATTTAGAAAGGAATGAGCAGTTAAGCCGGGCCAGCAAACATTTGCAGGTAATCTGGCTTCAGAGCAGGGCTGGTGGCAGGAAAGGCGGCGTTAACGGATTAGTGCTGGGACTCGGGAATGTTATGTAAGTGGATTGATGTTTAAAAGGAGTATATTATTGTGGCATATTGTCTTCATGAAAGAAAGTACAAATAACAATATTGCATGCATTAGAGTAAATTCGTTCCTGCCACAGATTAGTGACATGGTCTTTAAGATCCTGTAAAGCTTCACAGGATGGATTTTCGTGGTGAGGATGGATGCAGGAAAAATCTTTCTTAACTGTAAATTTATAGGCTCTTTGGACCAAAACTGCTCATTTGTACTTTTCGTTTGTGAAATGAGCCGATGTTTACATGACTTGGTTATTGTTTACTGAGATAGATCTAAACTGAAGTTAACACAAACATTGAATATGAATTTGTGAATGAAGAACGTTTCCCATTAGCAGCAGATGATTCTCAAATGTCTCATTTTGCCCGAAAGCCAAAACGATGCTCCGACACACTCTTCCTGATCCCATAACCAGTAACAAATGTGGGATGGAGAGCATTTGCATTGTTAATGTGCCTTTTGGAGCACTGCAGTAGTAATAAAAAAAAAAACATTTAGTGCCGGTTTGGGGAAATTTGGTTGTGTGTTTAAAAGCAAATAAGGCTTCTAGTTCTGAAATATACGAAGAAATTGACTCCCATTTATTTGTTTGATGTGTTTACAAAAGGTGGTTGTTTTTATGACTGGGATTTGAGTCAGATAACCTGTTGTTTTGAAAAGGTCATTGCATCTGGTCTCTGTGTGCACATCGAAGTGCCGATCTTGCCACTCCCCTGAGTGCTGGTGTGGGTTGTGCTGCTCACAGCTGGGGCTGTGGATGTGGCACAGCAGTGTGAGTTGGGGACCGTGTCTTCCCCAGCGTTTGGACATAAAACTGTATAGGGAGGCAACATAGTGTGCAGCAATGTGGACAAAATCATGGCACCAAGTTTTGACGGCTCAGGCAATCGTGGGTTTCTGCAGTGAGTCCAGCAGATGCATATGCAGTGGGGAGACACACAGAATGCTGAGGAGACCCACACAGAGCTGGGGAGATGAGCACGGAGCTGTGGAGATGAGTACAGAGCTGGGGAGATGAGCAAAGAGCTGGGGAGACACGCACAGAGCTGGGGAGATGAGCAAAGAGCTGGGGAGACACACACAAAGCCGGGACGACATGCACAGAGCTGGGGAGATGAGCACAGAGCCGGGGAGTTTGACCATGTGTGCTGGTATCCTCTCACTCCAAGCTCACGGGGATCTTTAGTCCATTACATGTTCTCCTGCTAAATGAAATTGCTGTGCCCCATTGTCTTTGTAGTGTTTGCTGTTCTTAGGTAGTGCAGAACAGGGGGCTCTCAGGAAGCTGCCTGACGTATGGAACTGTTGGAGGCCATTTGAGTCCCATCCAGCCTCCTGACTGGCATGTCAAGGCTGCAGGAGTTTCCACAGGTGACAATGCACATGCATTTATCGGTTCTCCATCACTTAACAAGAAAAAAATTATGGATTGGCCTGATTCTTCAGCTTTTTTCTTGTAGATGGTTCTGTTGCACCTTGACCTTGAGAGTGAGACGTTACTGATTTGACTTCACGTCTTTGTGACCGTACCAATACCAATTGTGGCAAGCTTTGATAAGGCACTTTACAGAGTCAGCTGGTGCCTCTTCCAGCTCAGACATCCCAATACCATGTTCTGTTTTAGGGCACGAACAGGCCCTAGATGGTTTTGACGTGTCATTTGAAATCCTTGTTCACTAAACAGCTCTAACAGTCCTTGTTATGCAGGGGCTCAGACCAGACCAACAAAATGACTCCTGGGGCTATTAACACTTTTAATAAGCACCAAATGGCTGCACACTTGCTCTCATAACTTTAGGGCTGGGTTTTTTTTTTTCATAGCAGGATAAAACATTTTTGTTATTCATTTGCTTCCTAGCATGGCATAGTTAAACAATGACTGACTTCGAATGTGCAGGGTTTTGTCTCCTGTTTGAGATGGGACTGAAAGAAAATGCTACGCAAGGAGGACTGGTAGGATTAATGATCCTTTCACACTGGTGTTCAGAGATTACTAAAATGTATGGTGCTATAGAAGGCTGAGTTCTCTTGCTGGATTTTTACTAACAAAGTCTTAATTTAAAGTACACAGAGGAGGACTTCAAAAATTTACAAAGGGCCTGTTGTTGTCTTTAAAATCAAGGGAAATTTACAAAGATTAATTTAGAAACAGTTAATGAAAGTCCTTTAAAATGCAACGGAATGTAATTCCAAAGTAGAATGACCGGACCTCAGATACAGTATGTCATGGTCAGGCTTTGTACAAAAGGAAGCACATTTTCAGTTTTCCAGGGAACTCAAAATGAACTTTGCCTTTGTGGAAACATGACAGAGATTTCTGGTTCTGGTATCTTTAGGTCTGATTCAGTTCTTGTTTCCTTTGGTGATGTGGGATTAGGGCTCAATATCATCCTCATAAAGTAACCACTTGAAAAAAAAAAAAAAGGCTGTTAATTTTAACAGCTTTTTTTTGTGCCACTTGATACTTAAATCACCTTAAGTAGTTAATGCTGCAGAATTAATTGTGTATTACTTGCTGTTAGGCCTCCTTTGCAGTAATCCTAACACAGGGATTGGGAGGCATCGCATTAAATTTAAGCTTAAAAAGGCAGAATAAAATTTCCCAAAGGCAGTTTTTGCCAAGAGAGATGTTTTTGCATAAGACCTTGTTCCTACCAAAACCGCTGGTGTAGATTCTGTAATGACCTCAATGAGTTGTAGTTCTATATTTACATTTTTTAAACAGCAGCTCTTCCAGAGGACGGTGTCTGTGGTAGAATTAGCTCAGTGCTAAGAGTTTAGAAAAGATGATATTATCATGTCTGTGTATTCTACAAGGCAATAAATAGCAACAATCATTTAATTGCTTCGACCATCAGATCTTATTTGGGCTCCCTGATGACTTTCAGATAATTGTGGTAGTTCTGAGTATTATTCGTACAAGGAATGTGCACTTAAATTGTTGCAACTGTTCTTGCCTGCTCTCTCATTTGAATGTGAATGTGCTGAATTCATGAGATACCCAGCATGTAAAAGCACAGATTTTTTTTTTTTTTAATTCAATGTAATCTTGAAAATGAAATTTTAATATCTCACTTGCAAACTGAGTTGCTCATGGCAGAAATTCTGGAGAAAAATGTAACAAATAGAACTCATTTATTACTTCCAGAGGAATAATGCTCCTTACAGGCTGTCAAGTTTATATGAGGTCAAAGCATATTAAACAAAGAACTGTGCTTAGAAAACAACGGTCAAGAGAAAAGTAAATATTCGATATAATGACTCATGTGAATATTTAACTGGGTAAAGCACAAATTATGGAAACAGCAAAACCACATCTAGAGTAAATGTGAAACAGATCTGTATTAAGCCAGAAAAAACTCAGTGTGCTGTTTTCACATTATTCTTCAGCAACTAAAACAAACAGCTTTTGTATGAGTACTTGTCACATAAAGTTAACTCCTGTTACAAAATGATGTCATTTTTGTGATAGTTATTCCCCTCTGCTAATTTATCTTATATTTTGCATTTTCAGTCTTTGATTATCAGTGACCTGCCATCAGAACTGATCAAGGAGTTCATCCCTGAGTGCTTCAGATCTTTTGGGCCACACGAGGGAAGAGCAAGACAAGCAGGGATCCATTGAGAGCAGACAGATTTCATTTGAGGAGGCTGGGCCAGAGGCAGGTGAGCAAGGTAAGAGATGGAGATTTGAGGGGTATTGTCATATTCCATACCTACCCTTTCACTGTCTCATTCCTCCTCGTTCTCCTTCTTCATTCTTGCACACAGACATTTCAGAATGTTGCTTCCTTAGTGTTGTTACTAACCTCTCTGTGACTGTGAGAAGAAAAGCTTTTGTATTCTGTGCTTTAGAAGGGAAAGCTTTGCTGATGGTCAATGGCCACAAAGCCAAAAGCCCTTTCCAGAACTCCTGCCGAGGCGCTGGAAGCAAAAGGATGTTACACTGCTCTTCCTTTAGATTTTCTAAGCTTTCAGGAGCAGAAAGCAATCAGAAACAATGCAAGAGTGTGACAGGGTATGGCAATATCACTGGCCTAATAACTGCTTTGTAATTCAGGGACATATATGGTATCACTTACTGGAATCTCCAGGGCCAGGACAAGAGGAACTGTGCTCCAGGAACAAGCTATAAGAGGACAACGAAGAGATATGAGATTATGCTGTGTTGTTGTTAGTGGAACCAGTGGTTCTGTAAGAAAAAGGACAAGTCATATGTACAAAATCAACATTTTACGAGTAGAAAAGTCAACTAAACGTAGAGACTCTCATTGTCAACAGGTGAGCCTTAAAAGAAACTACTAAGATATATTTTGCTTCCCATAGTCATCTCTCCTCTGGTAGATGTTGGTGATTGATTTGCCAAACTTCTTTTAACTCACTAACAGAAGGAAAAAACATCTTACTGGAGCAGACATGGAGAATAATTACCTATTCTCCTCCACACATGAAGCATTTATAATTTATAATTTATAATTAAATACATGACCAGAACATGTATAAAAATGTCTACGTTATCCACATGATCAGCATGTGTACAGTTCATTTGGTAGGCGTCCATTAAATGCGGTAATTACGGTCACCGAGAGAAATGCATGATTGGACAAGAGCAAAAAAAGTGTTGTAACTTCATAAAGCTATTTGAATTTTGGTATTTTATATGTGGGGACATTTTAAATAGAGAATGAGAAAAGACTGCAAGATGCGAGAGGTAAGGAAAGGTGGAGCTCAAAAAGAAACTTGACTTTAAAACTTCACCTTCCAATTCTAACTCTGCCTTCATAAAATTTTCATGAGGCCCACTGAATCCAGAATCCCATTATTTCTGATGGGTGTCTGCACAGGAAAGAAGAATCAGACTGTGGGATTGTTTCAGCTGAGTGCCAAAGGACCAGGAGAAATTCCTGTTGAAAAGAGGAAGATTTTATTAGTGTGAAGTTGTCTGAGCTGCTCGTTGCCTCAGTGCTGCTGCAGCAAGGCGGGGGGAAAAGAAAGGGCCATACTCTGCTGACACAATATTGCTGTCTCGGGCTGCCTTGGGCAATTCTAGAGATAACAGTCTCTGACACCACTCTCTTTCACTATCAGTTTCAGATCCATCCCTGAGTTGTTGCCCCTTAGCACCAAATATCATCTGATTTTTCTGTGAAGAGTCACAGAGTCCAGCTTCAGTGGAAGGGATGGAGCTCGTGGACGCCCAGTACCTGCCAGGGAAATTATTAATGTAGAGATATGAATCTTTCACAGGGGCTATGTGCAGTGTGGACCATGCCCAAAAATGAAATATTTTCATCTCACATACATTGACATTTAGGACCTGTAGTGCCAAAAGACCTTCATTTTTAGACCTGGAGTCCTTTTTCTCCTTCAATTATAAGCATTCCAGAGGGCATCTCATTAAGGCACCTGAAAAGAGCAAGCTTGCTGCAGATACCAGGAATAATTTTGTTGTGCTAATTAGATGTAAGTGATTGGATTTTTCAGTCAAATAATTAGTAGGAACGTTGGCTGAAACTGTCTGTGGCAAAAGGAAATTTGCAGTGCAGAAAGAGACAAGTTCTTAGTGGAGGTTCAGTTCCTCCTCCAGGTAGTGATGCCAGTGAAGTGTTTTGTACTTTGCTGGGTCTGGCTGTGGTGCAGGTGGTTGTTCTTGATGTGTTTTAGTTTTCTAGTACAGATCTCTACCTCTGTTGAAGTCACTGACGTGCTGCTTTCAGAGGTAGTGGAGAGGCTCTCGTCATCCAAACCTGGGAGCTGCAAGTCCCCAGTGAGTTGTGAAACTTTTGTCCAGGATCATTGGAAGGAATTGTCCTTGAATTCTGGCATTTCCTGGTTATGCACCTTCAGAGCTGTTTTGGAGATTGTACTGCAGGGGAAGAACTGGCTTTTAACCACAAAGATATATACTTCTGCATCAAGAGACATTTCTGTGCTTGATCTGCAAACGTTGGGTTGATATTAGAGTGTTGCTGCTGGGCACCCAAGGGTGGAGGTCAAATCAAATCCGACCCACTTCAATGGAAATGTGTTGGCTTTTGAGATGCAGCCAAATTGTTTTAAACTTGAGTTTGAACATGCAGCCTTAACTGTTCACGCTCCCAAATTAAGCAAAGGATGATTGGTCAGTAAATGCTAAATAATGTATTTAATATTGCAGTAGATTTTCTGAGCTAGTGGAACTGGAATTACACTTGCACAGACGGCTAGTTTTCTTGCAGTTTTAAATTGAAATCAGAACAAATAGAACAAGTGAATGCTGTTTTTGCAGGCTTTGCTTTTTGAGTCTAATCAATCAAGCCAGGGAATTACTTGATGGTTCACAAGCGTATTGTACAATGAAATTATTTTATGGTTTAACTCATAGGCAGATAAGCCTGTGTCGTTAGGGTTTTACCCTGTCTAGTGCTTTGCCAAAAAAAGAATGTGCAGTGAGTCTGATCCTGATCCTGCAGTTTACTGATTATCCCCCGCTGTCACATGGAATTACGGGTGCTGAGCACCTCAGGACATTGCAGGATTGAACCACGCTTCTTGTGTTGGGCTGGATCAGTTTCGCAAAAACACAGCCTGCAAAACTGCAGTTATTTCCTTGGGAAAGACACTGTAAGTTATAGAGTGTGCCAGACACTAATTAAACGTTGGCCAGTTTCTGGTTAACTACTAGAAGTGCTCTCAGAGATGTTTGGACTACAAATGAGGTGATAATATTTAATCTCATCTTGAAAGTCCAAAAAGCAAAAAATAAATTTAATACAAGGTTATAAAAGCAACCTCAGGAAAGGACACAAATTATGTTGGTTTACTCTCATGTAAAAATCCTGCGTGGGGTGTGGGAAGAGAAGTGGTTTAGAGATCACAGACTCCAGAGCAGGGAATTTCCATCCAGTGATTGTTGAAGCTTGAGTGCTATAAACTGTATCTGAACAATGATAATAGCTACATGGTAAGATTCTTTCACCCGTTTTCCTGAAAAATTATTATCATTGTTTTCTGCGATACATCAGTATGGTTATTCATTATGTTTGCCATTCTATTAAAAGAGCTTCTCTGCTCTAATGATTATACATTTTTGTTTGAATTACAGCTATTATCTCTGTTTAATATATCTCCATGTTTGCTGAAGTCTTCATTTCTTTCCACAAAGATAATATAATGATTTATTTCCCAGTTTTATTTTTTTATACACATTAATGGAATGTTCCTTTATTTTATTTCTTGCGTTTTTCTGGATAAGCAGTTAAGTTTAGATATATCTTACCTTTTGAATGTTGACAATCTACTCAGAATTACATGGAAATGTAAAGGATGACATTTCCTTGAATATTTCTGAAAGGATTCATTGGCATTTCTGCCTCTTCAAATAGACAAAGCTGGCTGTATTTAATTATAAATGCTTCATGTGTGGAGGAGAATAGGTAATTATTCTCCATGTCTGCTCCAGTAAGATGTTTTTTCCTTCTGTTAGTGAGTTAAAAGAAGTTTGGCAAATCAATCACAAATTTACAACTACATATCCTAGTCTAAAATTAAGGACGGTTGAAATTTTTTCTTTTTCAAATTTGAAATGCTTCCTTCCAATTCTAATTCTATAAAGCCAGGAGAAAGGTGTCATTTGTAGATGGACAGATGTGCCACCTGGAAAACAAAGGGGCAACTGTGGGGGGCAGCAGGGAAGCCAGAGCAGAGACAAGGGAAATTACCTGGGTGTGCAGCCACTCTGTATAACAGGCTAATTATAAAGGCTTTGCAGAATGTGTAAATCTGGACATCTTGGGGCAGCGATCACCAGTTCCTGCTCTGGCTGCATCTAGTGTTAAATTCCTGGTGATTCTGGCATGATCACAATTAGGTGGATGCTGAGCTCTTTTGCAAAATCCACCCACTGAGGAATGAATAAAAACAGCATTTGTTTGTTCAGTGTCATGGTAGGAATGGAAACATTTTCTAACTGCAACATCCAGGCAAATAGGGGTCTATATTGAGCTTCCCAAATTACTCATTACAACGACTTCTTTGTTTCCTGCCCAAACTATGCACTGGTGCTCTCATCACACGAAAATCTGCAGTTGTCTCATCTGTTGTACGTAGACTGTGATAGTTGCCTGTTTGCAGCATGAATGTATCTGCTTTAGTAAACGTCTTTAAATGTCTGCAACCTTAAAAGTGATGCCTGCAGTTCCCTGGAGTTGTCCATGAGCTGAAAGGGTTTTTGATGATGGACAACAAGAAGTAATTCCTCCATGTTCATCATCCTTTTCCTAATTTTGGGCCATGTCATTAGCAACTCATCATGATGCATAAACCATAAATACTATTCTGTGCCTCAGATCTTGACATCTGGCTCCCCGGATTTTGTGCAGAACAGTTTTACAACCTATTTGCTTGGCATACAGCAGTTCCCTGCTCAATTATTCACTTTGTTCTGTGGCCAACAGACTGGATGCTTGTGACATGTCAAGTGAAATTCAGCCGCTATATCTGATGTAAACAACCTCTCAAGATGTTGATAATGTGATCGTCTTCCCCCAGCCTGTCCTCAGCGCTCCCAAGGGAGGCATTAATCCTCATCATGTAATGGTAGTGAACTCCGTGCCCTTACGCCAGTTTAAATCAGATTGGGGAGAGAAGGAGTGGGAATCAGAAAAATAAAAGGTAGTGTGTTCACCAGAATCCACATCAGAAATTGCTGAAGGAAAATGGGTCTCTCCAGTAACCCTGGTGGGATTTGGGGCACACATGGATCCATTTCAAAAGATAGTGGGGCAGAAGGACACAATACATTTATGCACATGAGCATAACTTTTTTTTTAGTAAAATATGTCTTGTTTGGGGGCAATCTCATAGATTAGATTCTCGAGTCTGACTTTGGATTTGTGAGTCTTTGAGCTGCTGCTGCTATACATGAACCATATCCATTGCCTCAGTGTGGAGACTGGTTTATTTTTTCAGCTCTGAAGTTGAGGGTTGAGGAATGGACTGGAGTGGAGCAGAAAGGGGTGCTCCTGATGCCCCTGCCGCGGGAAGGGAAGATTGTGTGTTTCAAAATGGCAAAATGGTACTGTAGAATATAAGCCTTGAGATTTAGATTTCCTCAAGCAGTAAATGTGGCTTGGAAGCCTCATATGTATCATTTCTTCTACCACACTGTAAAAACTGATAGCACAAAGGAGATTGGATTTTTTTTTCTTCTAATACTGGGGAAAAAACATCATTTGTTTTATTCTCTTGCTCAGGAAAGACTTGTAGTGTCTTCACTAGAAATACCACTAGTGAAAAATAAGTACTTCTTCAAGCATGTCATAACTGGCAATATGAAGTGCTTCAAAGAAAATAAAACTGCTTTAATTATAGGCAGCATCTCATGTAAGCATAACTTTCCTGGATTGTCTCTTTTTTGAGCCGCTTCCTTTTATCTGCAAGAGGAAGGAGAACTTTTCACCATTTTCCTGAGCCTGCCTGTGACAATCCGTAGATCAGATCAGAGGATGGAGGAGGGTTTGTAGGAAAGATTGCAGCTGGCGGATCTGTTCCCTTCCCAGGCGTTTCTCTGGGAACAGGAGCTGGCCCCAAAGCGTGCGGCCCTTGTTGCCACGCAACAGTCAGGCAGAACCCCGGGTACCAGACACAGCTCATCCATCATTTCATGATTTTTCAATATCCTTTTCAGCCGTGGCTGCCAGGGCTGCACACAGACCTCCAGTCTGCCTCGGCTGTGCTGTTAAATAACTTTCTTACTCCTGCTTATTAGTGCCACACAGGTACCTTTAAAGAACCTGTTACTCTTTGATGCTACTGCACCTCAGCAATTTGTATTTTAATTTCAGATTATGTCAGTGCTGTTCTGTCTGTTCAACATAATGCAACAGGGTCTCCTGATGTGAACTTGACAGCAGATCTGTCATAATACTAGACTTACATCCTGCTAGGGCAAGACTCTCCGTGCAAGGAAAGCAGTTAACAAGTGTCTCTGGAAAAGTGTCCACTGATCCAGATTCCCCGTTCCTGTTCCTAAGTAAGCATTGCCTACGGGAAGTGGTGTTTTTCATGCTGGATTTGGTGCATTGCTGCATGTGTGGCACAGTGCTGGGAATATGTGATAGTGCTATTTCCTTGTCAGATATGATGAAGACCAGGTTTTAACATCTTCATCTCTTTTCCCCTTATATCAATAGTACGAGTGGCTAACACAGAAAATAATTGTTCTTTCTTTATGTCGTTTAAACTGCATAAAGATGTTCAGAGGATGTGATAAATGAGTTACACTTGTCTGCATGTGAGAGAACATATCTGTTCTCAGGTCTCAAAACATTGCCTATTTTTAGGCTGCATTGGTAGTAGGTGATGATTTTCAGTTCTTGGATGTGATACGTTTCCATACATATCCTTTGATGTTCAATAGTGAGTGCTTATTTATGCAGTAAAATGCATAACAATGTACCATATCAAGCTATAAAAGTGTATGTAGGACTACTGAATATAGTTTGTCTAGCTCTGTGCAAAAGAATGAAGCCTGTGCCAAGCAGAAGGTTATTGGAAGGATCACATAGTCATAGATAGTCATAGCCTATTTGGATAAAAAAACCAGCAAGTTCTCATGTTAATTAACTTTCCCAAATGCTTTTGTAACTTGTGTGTACTGTATGGAGATAGGCCAGGTAAAGAAAAGGGAATTAGGGTGGTAAATGATGGATGGAGTATTGTTAGCAATTTGGGCATTGCATTTTACGTGTACTAATCTGAGGAATATCACAATTACAAGGTCCTGATCTCTTAAGAAAATTGGTTAAAATGTTCTAAAAATGTTAAAAAATGATGGCAATTAAAAAGGACTTATTTCTTCATGACAATCTACAAGCGAGGGCTCTGCTCTGGTGGCAAGGAGTTGTGGAATATTCTTGTGTGAGTTGGTTGATGTCAGAATAGAGCAGTTTCCCTTATTTGCACAGGTGTCCAGATGGCAACACAGGTTTGGCAGCAGCATCTCTGGGTGACACCTGTCCTTCCGTGGGACAAAACTTCCACAGCTTTGGGCCTCAGCCGGCACAGCTACATGTCAGGGGACGAAAGCTTGACAAAGCAAGAGGAGAAAGGGTCACCAGGGTATGTTGCTGACCTGCTGTTCAGTTCTTGTTCTGCTCGTAGAGTTCTGTGTCTGCAGGTATGCAGGACAGTTTGCAAGATACTATGTTGATGAAGTATGAAATCAAGTTACTTATAACAGCCTGGCTATGTTTGGAAATGCCAAAGAATCACAGAATCACAGAATGTTAGGGATTGATTGGAAGGGACCTTGAAAGATCATCTAGTCCAATCCCCCTGCCAGAGCTGGTCTGATGAGATTTTTTTGTTTGTTTAATTGGTGTTTTTTATAATCGCAATATCCGCTGTGTTCAGTAATTTCACCTCTGGGACCATTAGACGATGGGACCCTTTGGCTGGGCGATGGACGAGGCAAGTGCTGGTGGTTTGGGTGGGTCTGGAAAGGAGAAGGAAGAGGAAGAGCTCTTCTTTCATCCTTGAAATCAAAGCCAATGGCAGCCATTGATTCCATCAGGAAATCACTGCCACTGTCAAGAGGAACTCTTGGGACATTCCTTCCCGATGACTTCTTCTCTTTAGAAGAATGAAGGAGTTGCTTCATTTCACAAAGTTTCTTGCGTTTGGTTTTCTGCTCTGCCTTTATTTATTCAGAGTGGAGATTGCTGAATGACTGTCCCTGCTTTCCCGTACTGCAGTGTGTTGCATGATGACCAGGAAAGGGGCAAAACTCTGAGCCCTGCCCGAGGCCAGGAGCTGAGATAGGTTTGTTTTTGCAGCAGAGTCCCCCTCTTGGGAGAGATTTCTAGTGCTTTGTCAAACTGTCCGGCTACATCACTTAATTGCTTGTTACAAAATCATATTGGAGCGCTTAAAGATCGCAATGCACTTGTTAATTTGCTTCTTTGAATGTTTTAGGAGAGCTCAGTGGTGCTGGGGTAACACAAAAGCAATTTTACACCATATGCCAGCATGCCAAAGGCCGGAGAAATCAATCTGTGTGTTGCCACTGCTATCGATGTAGTCGGAGATGGAGTTTGACTTGAAAGATGAAGAGGAAATTAAGCATAACAGAGTGATAATAGAATGATCAATGCTGCTCGCTGCAGACTTTGCGTGTGCATTGGAAAGGAAGATATTTTGTCAATGCCGGGCACAGATGTGCAAATGAGGTGATAAGTCTTATCTGAAATACAAAGCTAAATGGAGGTGACTCGTGTGGTAGAGTTGACATTGGTGCTTCACTAACAAAGCAAGAAAAACCAGAAGGATGAGATGGTGTCCCAGATTTCAAGTAGGTATACAGAGTTCTGCTGGTTGCCATGAAATTCCCTTTTCTCAGTATTTGAATCATGGTTCTGTTTTCTCTCATAAACACTGAGTGTAAAGAAGGAATTAGAAGAGAAGTCATTTTCCTCAAGACCTGAGTAGCTGGGGTTGTGATCCAGAAACCTGTTGTCATAAAAACTCACTCTTGTTATTAAAAAAGCTGCTTTCAGTGGCAATAAACTCATCAGTTTGGGACAAAATGTTTCTCTTCAATGTGATATTCTGTAGAAAGAGCCTTCATTCATCAGCAAAATTTATGCTGAGTATTATGGGCTTCAGATTTATCTAGCATGAAACCTTTTTGTCACCAGAATGTTCCTGAACACTGATCTGGGGAGGGAGAAATCTGTGTCTCGAGAATCCTCCACAGTCTATAGGATTGGTCTCTGTAGCGGGCATGTTTGCAAAATTCCTTTTGTATAATGCCATTTCTAATTTTTTTATTATGTTAATAGTTCCCATAAGGGAAAATGAGACTTCTGAATGTTTGATTGCTTCTAGGATCTAGCATTTATTTATTTTACATGCTTTTATTGATGGTTGTTGCTAAAGAGATAATCCTCATCCTTGTGGCTTTTCCAGTGCTTTTATATAATGTCAAGTTCTCAGGAAGTCATTAAGGCAATCATTAGGGATCTTCATATATCCTTCCATGCATGTAAGAGTTTCAGTGTCACCACAGCTATGTTATTTTCAGCATTCTGACTTGCTGCAAAGACTAAGGGGTGGATTTCCACAGCCTGGCCTTTTTTTCACAGCCATCAAGGTCTTTATTCACAGCATCTAATTCACTCTCTGAAATATTCTTAGCTACTTTCCTCCATAATGTCAGACAATGAACCAGATAATGTGATTGCCATATCCCAATCATATGTTTTAAAATATCTTGCGGGGTCAAAATTTCATTATTTTAATCTACCATTGACCACTATATGAACTCTTTTAATTCACAGTGGCTTTTCTACAAAATTACATTACCTATCAGTGGCTTATATTAAATCTTCTTTCTAATATCATTGAATAGCCAATAGCTTTTTAATACAAGATTTTGTTCTAAAATTCTTTTTCCATGTAGTAAACTTGTATTTCTTGGCATTACTGTGCATTCAAATGCCATGTTGTTTACCTTTGGTTTTCGTTTAATTTAAACTCAGGTTAAACCCATTCACACATCAGTCCTGACTTAGCTTTAGATCTGTGTAGATACATTCCATAGAACTTTAAATCAATTTAATAGATATCCATGGTGATTCATAGCAATCTTCTAATTCAGAATGACTGTAGCAGCCTGACCAGCACCTGAGCAAATCTGCTCATGGTTTAGATGATGACAATCCCCACATCATTGCTGCTGCTCTGAACTTGGCAGTCTTTGGCAAAACAGAAAGTTTTGAAGCAAACACATGAGACCTGAATTGATATTTGGCTAATCACTTGAATACGAAGGCCAATCACTGGATTCAGAGATCATTTGAGTTTTAAAAGCTTGGGATGTGTAGAAGTTTTTCAGAGTACACTACAGTGAATTAGGCATTTAGAGAGAAACTCAGCTTTGAGCAGGGGCTTGTCACAAAGCCTCTACTCCATCAATGTCCTTCTTAGGTTCTTTTTTCAACCCACTGTGAGTAAATTTGAATCTCTCAGTACACGAGTACGTAGTTCTTTGGAATTCATTGCACTCAAGATTAGTATTGTGGGGGATTTTTTTCTTTTTCCTGTACTTTTGTGAAAGGTTATTCTTAAGCATATACATTTTTAACTAGTTAGTACAGTCCCTTGTTGTGAATGTATGGCTCAGGTTGCAATCTGATGTTTAAAACGTAGAATTTCCCAGACTGTCTCTTGATGGGTTTAATGTAATTTTGAGACCTTCTCATTCTTGAATGCCACAATTGCAATGAGGTCAGGAAGCAGAGTGGTTAAAATGAGTTTCCATTGCTAAAAAAATATATATATTGGTAGATAATTCAGAACTACTCAAAAGAAAAAAAAAATAAATAAAAGACTAGAAGGCTGAACGTAATCCATATTGAGCGACTACCTGCTGCCCAGAACAAGCATGGCCTCCAGCTTCTTCAGGCTGTGGTTACCTTTGCTTTTTGATAATACTCCAGATGTAACGTGAATGTCTCCCAGATGAAGTGTCGCTTGATTAAATGGGTTAGAGAAAAGAAATACATTGAGAGCTTGGCACTCTGTGCCCTGCGTGACTCACCCTGCCTGCCGGGCAAACAGGCAGCAGAGTGATTACCATTCAAATAGCAATAAGATGTATCATTTAGCTTTTTCAGGTTTCTGCCTTTTATACTCTCATAATAGAAATAATCAGGAATGCACTGATGTACTCTGTTTATTACAGTAAATTAGGTGACGTTAAGTGCCGTTATGAGTCCGGGTCACGATTACAACCCAGCAGAGTCCTGTTCTGGCTGAGTGAGGATGCGTTAACTCAAATAGCAGTTTTATTATCTGTCACGGATGTTGATCACGGCCCAGTTTTTCTAGCAACAGAGTGGGTAGGCAAGTGTCCAAGAGAAGTATCAGTGCCTCTTGCACCTGAGGATGAACTCAGGATCAAGTCTTCATGGTTTTGCTTGGGTAAATCATGCGTGTTTGAGCTAATTCAGCCTTTCCAAATTGCACTTTTCTGCTTCTGCATGCTGAGGCCAACTCCTGTTTATGCACTGAAGGAGAGTTTTTATCTCTGTGGCTGAGAAAAGAAAAGGAAGAGGCAGGTGGAGAGTGAGACAGTGGTGAGGTTACAAGGAAGTTACACCCAACTACAAACATACAAAATTATCACATACTATGAAGTGTTCTTCTCTACTGACACACAGTTTATGTCTGATCTGTCACATCAGTCTTGCTCTGGAATTGCAATAAATCTCAGCCTTTGACTTCCATCCTCTCCAGACAGGATTTTCACTTGACAGCCAAAAATCAGGTAGTTTACAAGATAAATTCACTATCTTGAGTTCCAAACACTGGCTTTACAAATTGCACTTTCATTATGTAAAATAGAGCAATTTATATCCATTGACAGTAGATACAATGCTTCAGTGCCCACTGTTTGGCTTGATATATTTGATAGCTTGAAATAAGCTGCCTTTCCAACAGCTGCATGGTCCTTGTGTCTCTAAGCACTAACCTGCTCATCTTCCAGAAGGAAATGGGTCAATCTTAAATTCTGAGTTTAGCCATTTTAATCTGGAATGAAATGCACAGATAAAATAAGTTAATTGGTTTGTCTTGCTGGTAAACCTCGCGTTTCTGTTATTATAAAACTGCTTATCAGAAATAATAAATTCATACACTTTTTTACTCTGAAACACTGGCAAGGTATAATTATATTATGATTTATTTTACAGCCTTAAGACCAAAACCTGAAATATTTACTCAGGCAAAATTAGAAATCAGAGACAGTAATCAATCATTCACAACTAGGGAACTGTAATTCTTTCTATGTCCCTTTAGTTAGACTGAGCACATGAGACGTGAGGACACCTGACAAATACAAAGAATAAAAGTCAGGTTTCCTGATTTCTAATGCCCTTTCATTCTGAGCCTTATTAATGCACCTCACCTCAGTAACAGCCATAAACAGGAGTTCAGCCTTTCTGATACCAAGAATATGAAGTATTGGTGGAGATGGTGATAATTTGGGACCCCAGTTCCCTACCTAAATGGGAGCACTGGGCAAGACATTCTCCAACTCTACCATTTCCCTCCGTGTGTTTATGGCATTTTGGTGGGATTTCTCTCACTGGTCAGATCTACTCTAAAAGCTCCCACTTTTGTAAGATTGTGCTTGGTTTGTGGGGTAGGTTTTTGCCCATATTTTCCTGTTTTCCAGGCTGTATTAGGCATTCCTGATGGACACCTGTCCTACTGTGAGATTTAAGATCCCAAGCAGTCACTACAATTTTGGATGTAAGCAGAAATGGCATTTAACTGTATGGAGATAAGAAAGTAGATTACAAATTAGCAATGTGTTCAGGGTAAAAAACTGCCCACCAAGAAACTGTTAGTGTATGGGGCAACAAGCTGATTTGAAAAAGAACACTTAGTATGTCCCTGAAAGACAGTTTAAGAATTATCCCTGTTTTTCAAGCCTGAATCTTCAAGTAGCTACAAATCAGTATGTAGAAATTATTTTGCATGCTAATTCATGTTTAGTAAAAAGATCATAAATGTGTCCGGATTCTGCATTCTTTTAATTTCCAGCTGCCTTAGGAAAACTAAGAACTGTCACCATAACTCTAAGTCTTGATGTGTTTAGTTAACAAAACACTTTGTAACATCACTCCCTAAGCCTTGATGTGAATAGTCAATATTTCAGCTTCTTTCTTCAACTGAATGGTGAGCCTAGAATTATAATATATGATGGAATCAGTGACAACCAAAATGGTTATTCAATGAAAATTGAAGTCACGGAGGAGGCAGGTAACCTTACCTAAACTGCAGAATATGAGGTCGGCTGCTGAAATGTAAGTCATCACTGTTTAATAACTTCAATAGGTGCTTAGGGTTCATTTTGTAGTCTGTTAAAAATTAGACATCATGTGTCACCTTCCTGTCCCTTAGAAATGAGCTGCACAGAGGCAACATCATACAGTTCGCTTAAGAAATTATTAGCTGAATCAGTTAGAAGGTGGTTTTATTTATTTCAGTGGAGTTATATGGGTTTATATCAGCCGAGAATATGATGGATATTTCCTTGGATCACTGCACATAGGGTGTTTTGGGAGTACATACCTGTGAATGTGAATCAGAATTTCTGACTGTGTGGTTTTTGAGATATGTTGTGTGTGCAATGACTCTGGGCACTCCCTGTCGAATATATGCAGGTGCATTTTGGTCAAAACACCCTGGAAATGATGCTGTTCATACCTTTGAAGTGGAACATTCACTGAAATTAAAATGATGCATGTGAAATTCTGAATAGAACTTCTGCCTTCTGATTCTGGGTCTGTTAGGAAAGTTATTTTCCAGTGGAGGAAAAAACAAAAACCACGACCACCACCAAAACCAACCAACCAAAAACCAAAACCAACCCTATGCCATTTTATTGAGGCTACAGGAGCTATTAATCCTCAAAAATGGCTGTTTGCAAACAGAAATGTCTGGTAAGTTCTTCTTTCCAGCTTTTTTCAGAAAGGATATACACTTGTGTGCTGCAAGACTGACAAAAGATATTAATTAATTCAGGAAATCAAAGTTGATTTTTATGTTTTCCTACGTAGTCCAACTGAAGGAGATATACCAGATAGACGGAAGACCCCAGTCCTGCTGCTGCCAAGTTCTTGGCTGATCAACACATCCATGTCAGAACATCCTTGAAGGCAAAAAGTGCCCACAACCAGCTACTGGGTCCAGCCCTTGCCACGGGAAGGATCTGACCCCGGAGCAGATGGGCAGGACCGGTGACCTTTCCAGCCATCAGTCACTGCCACCGGGGTGCCTTTGAGCCCAAGGAGAGGCATGAACCGAAGCATCACCATTAAGATAACTAATTTTAGCAGCTGCATCTGTTTAATTGGGACTTGAAGCAGAACATGACTGTGGAGAGAGCCTGGAGGAGAGAAAGAGATCATTCGGGTATGAATTGCAAATGTTTTAAAGCTTCACTCTCCCCTGGATAAATCATCCCAGGAACTGCAATATTTGTGCTTTGCTGTTCCTCGCCAATCTCCCGCACCTGGATGGGAAATTTCTTCCACTGCAGGAGAATATTTGATAGAACCATACAAGAGATCTACTTAATATGTGGCATTTTCTCTGTCATACAGCATGATCTTAAATATTTTCCAGATCTACTGAAGATATTTGGTCATTTCAAAGGCCATTTTAGGCCATTTTCATAATTTTCCACATGAGTGCTAAACTCCTGAATTTTTTTGACCTGTCAAAGGTCTCTTAAATACTGAAAATTTCTTAAAAACATCTAGAACTTAAGGCACCTTTGCAAATCTTAAGTATTCTGTAGGAATACTCTCTATTTATGTCGTATGTTACCAAGAACTGGATCTATCCTTGTGATCTTTTATCTGTTTTGGGGAGTCCTGAGTACCACTGATAATTCCAGTAGAGAACTTGGTGAGAGGTGCTGCTGCGAATGCAATGCCTGAGTATAAAAGGCAAACCTGGTATAGAACTGTATTAGGAGATTGGCTCTAAATTCACCATTGTTTCTATATAAAAAATTAACATTATTTAACTATCATGATAAATGAACATTTACCTGCTTCATTGTTCTCTTGAAGAATGTGACATTGCTGCTTAGTCAAGAACTGGATATACGCTTTTCCATCAATATGTCAAAAGTACTTCTTATATTTAGGGACTCCCAAAAGCTGAGACTTGAACATGCATCTGCTTTGAATTAGATTTACAGACATGTAAACATGGAAACACAAGAAAATAATAAAAAGGTATTGGTTATAGATTGGAATAATTTCATTTCAGGTTTTACATCCAGAACTCAGATTGTTATTCTTTTTTGAGAATAATTAAACATTGGCAGCATTCTCAGTTATGTGAAAGTAACAATATCCTTTGTAGTGAGGGATTTTTGATAGAACACAATGAGTTGAACTGATCTCGTTATTCTCTTAGAAGATGGATCCTACACCTGATAAGTCAGTGACAAGAACTTGAAATTTGCTTTATATTGTGCATTCAAGTTAAAATAAACGTTGAACCTGCCAACAATTTTCATTAAAATACCCATAAACACCTTTCACAGCATCTTGTTTATCACTGGTTTGCTGAAAACCTCCTCAAACTTCACAGCAATCTGATGTGCCAGCCTTTTCCAATTGTGTCAAACTGCAACAAAACTGCAACTGCAACAAAACAGCTGCCTGATGAATAGAAAAATTCATTATTATTAGTGCTAAGCTGTCAAAAAAAAGAAGAACAACAGTGGTGCTTCCTGGTCCCTGATGTTCTGTAATACCCAGTTGTTGGAAGATGCATTCATCCCTCTGGGAGAGGTGGATGGGAAAGAATTGTTGTTGTGAGAAACTTTGTTTTACCATGACAGCCAGGGGGAAGCCAGCTCCTGAGAACCTGCAAGCTGTGAATTCTTTTTCCTGAAAAAGAAACAAAGGATTTTGTCCTAGTTTTCTAGAGATTAGCTTTTGTTTAATCTTCCAATCTTCTGGCATACTGAGTCACTGACTAATAACAACATGCCAGTTAATCCTTATGAAACATGTAGTGATAATTCAGCCTAAGAAACAATTCATGTTTTACTGATGCCAGCTAAAAGCTTGTGTTAAAATTTCTGCTGTTACAGGAAAAAAATGAAGTGGGATTTTTTTTTTCTCCTCAACCTCTTAAATCACAGTATTCTCAGTTACTTGAGGCATCCTTATCATAGACAGTCAGTTCTTACCGGGCTGCATTTTATATTCTCTTACAGTAAACTGAAGGTCGACCCTCCCCCTTCATCAGTAAACAAGTAAGAAAGGAAAACCTGTTAATTACAGGCGGTGTTTATATCTAAAGATCTGTTCTAGCTTCACATAAATCAGCAGTTTTAATTGTCTTGGGAAGAAAACCAGCTATTTGGTAAAAAGAAAGAAAAATCTATACATTGAAAGAAAATCCAAAAAATGCCATTAATATTTTTTGTTGATATGAGGAGAATATATTTTGTTGAAAAAAAAAGGACAGTTGGAGATGAAAACATCATGTCAACAGTTTATCTTAAAGACAGTTCAGCAGTATTATGCTTGTTCAAAAGATATGTATTCCTAGTCTACCACTTTCTGCTCATTTTCTTCATTAAAAAACTCTTCCCAAGGCTCCAGTTTCCACAGCAGCAATCTTACAAAGTGTCTAAAACATAACTTTAAGTCTGAAAACTACAAGGCCAACAGCAACGTGTCTGATCAAACTGAGATGTACACGTGAAGCTGCTTGGGATGTAATTTTTAAACACCTGAGGGGCTTTTTCTGTACATTAATATATCAGGGGCAGAGAGTTGGGTCAGGATTGAGCTTTGTAGCTTGAAGTCAGGTGTCAGCTTTGGTTTTCGGGTGGAATTTGTGAAAATACTATGTGGTGCTTTCCCAGGATTTGAATCTTCACGTGTTTTCAGTAACATAATTAATTATTTTGCACTGTTCTTGAAGTAGGGAAAATCTACTTATTAAACCATACTAATGAACATGCTGCTTGTCCCATTAGTCTGACTGCATATTTACCGCTGTCGTGTGGGAGGGGAAATGGTCACATTATATTGTTAGGTACGTGCTACACAAAATGCAGGCTGGACAAGTCAGTAGAACAGTGAAAATCAGTGAGAGCTGGTGCTGACAAGCTGTAGGTCTACAATTAAAGCCACATTTCAAAATGTGCTCGTATGGCAGCGAGGCAGCTCTCCTACATTGTGCAGGTTCCAGCACAATGGACTTGCCTTCTTCACCTTGTCCACTGTGCTTCATTTATCTCTTTTTAATTTGCCTCCCTCAGATCTTCCTGCTGACTCAATAGCACATCCTTCTGAGACGCTTTAAAAATTAGGTGGCTGAAACTAAGAACATTACATAAAAATGTGGAACCACTAAGACACATGGAAAATGTTCATAATAAATCACTCTCCTTTACCTTTTGCATGGACTGTGAGCTCTTTTGCACAAGCATCTTAATTCTTTCTGCAGGTAACACACTCAGGATACAACATCACTGGATCTACAGACAATGAGTGATGAATAACTCTGTGTCCAACATGGATTTGGTCATTTCAGTGGCTTAATGCAAAGGAAAGGTCTATAGGCCAGACTGGATGATCAAAATCATTTTTCTGTGCTTCCAGTTCAATGGAACCACATTTGTAGATGCTTCTCCATGTAACATGGTACAGTAATAACTGCTGTGTTCAGGAGTAATTGTTTTAATAATTTTATGCTGTACTTCAAATAGCATTTGATATCACACTATCCGGTGTAAAAATATAATGTATATATAAAACCATGATGAAATTAAATCTTTTGAACATGGCATTTAATCTTTTGCCAATATAAATATGTGAATTCATTTTCAATATTCCCTATTTTCCTCTTGCTCTTACATTACTAGCTTGAATTATCTTTTGGTTTTTTGGTTATATTTTTTAATCCAGTTTCCTTGTGTTTAATTTCAACAGGAGATTTATCTGCAGAGAAAAGGCTAATGTCTAACGATCAACTAATTTTGTGATGTTTTCTTCCCACCCACCTTGTCAAGTTTCAGAGGGATAGGGAACCATTTGTTTGTTTTTCTCCCTGCTTGCACATGTTGTATTTGCAGTTGCAAATGACAAAATACTAATGTGATTTTTAATAGTTCTATAATTTCATCCACTTGCAGCATACATCACAAAAAGGAGAAGTATTAATAATTTGTTTCACCAGGAGCTCCCAGGCAGCTTTTGAGCTATTAGTTGGAGCTTTCATTCTGGAAAGGTACACATCAGCAATCGAGTTGATTTGCTGATTGTGGTGCGAATTCATTGTGAAGCAGGACTGGTCCCGAGACCTCTCTGGGATTGGTGCCTCTGCTATAAAGTCCACGACAAAACCTGTGCCTTTTTTAATAGGGGCAAAAAAAGCTGAAAGCAAATTTCTCAGAAAGTGCATAACATGGCATTCTTGTGCTGCACTATGTCCTGGAAGACTTATTGTGTCATTTTTCCTCCCTAAGGATATTATCTTCCAGGTAAAGATATGTGTTTGGATGAACACCAGCTAAAGCTTTTCCCTTTTTCTTCTTCCTTTTGGTTGCTTGCAGGGCTTCACAAAGAGACTTAGAAGCTCAGCAGGTGAAAAAACATCTCAGTGTTAATTAATCAGGCTGGGGTATGAGGGCCAGCTGGGGATCACTATAAATTGCTGGGAACAGCAGTTGTTTGGGTCTTGTGGAAAGTTCAGAGGGCTGGGTGGTCAGCATGCTGCAGTGAGAAGGAAAGGTATCTGCTTTTCTGGAGAGAATCCAGACTGGAGGAAATAAGGGGGGACTTTTTTTGTCAAAGTTAGGACTAGTTTCTCTTGCATTATTTATTGGTTGTTGTGTTTCTTGTTTCCTTTCTGAGTGCTTGGGAAAAGCATTGCATGCAATTTCTCTGCAAGGCATCACTGCTGATGTAAGCTGAGGGGTTTAATTAAGCTGGGATTTGGATGTATTGAAGGTAGAGGAAAAAGCAAGCTTGAAGTCCAGTATGCTATGTCAATATCTTTATCTTTGTAGCTGACCAGAATCCTATGTACAGCATTTCTTTCTAGTAGGAATTAGTAGTTTGACTAGTTACTGTGTTCTGGGGTCAAGTCATGCTTTTGGCGAGGGGCACGAACTGTGTCAATCTATATGTAATACTCCAAACTAACCCCTATGCGTACAGTTAAAGGCAAACACTAGAGGCAGTTGGTTTTCTTTGGATTGCTTGTACTATTTGCAATAGTTATACCTGACTCTGAATACTTGTGCTGACTCTTTAAACTTTTTTTTCCCTTTTTTTCTTCCCTTACGTTGGAATACATTCCTGCCCTCTAGGTAAACCTGAATAAAACTTAACTTGCAATCTTCTTGCCTTTATGCTAAGCTACCCAAGATATTTTACTGTTAATTTCACAGTTCTCAGAGCCTCAAGGCAATGCAGCACCTGTAAAGTTTCAAACCTAGTGAATGATGTCTGTAGTTAGGAATGAGTGCAATGGTCTACTGAGCTTAGAAGTGTGCTCAGCATTACAGGGGTTTCTGTTTCTTTCTCATGCAAAGTATCTTGTAGATTTGTTCTAGCTCTCTTTGCTTCTGCTGGGTGCAATGCAGACCAATATTCAGATAAAAGGAGATTGCAGAAGGGGATTTGTGAAGTCAAAAGCCTGACAAATGTCTCTAGGTGATTGTGGGCAGGTGGTGTAAATTTGAGTGTTTAGAATACAAAAGGATGCAGTTAGTAACTGAGGAAGAAACTAGAAAAGCTCAGGCTGGATTTGTTACAGTGGGCAGGAATTCCCTTCAGTTGACTGGAAATTATTGTAGCAAGGAGCTTGGTCTCCAAAGGCAGACTGTCAGCTTTTAATTGCATGAAAGTGAAGGGAGGGTGGGGCTAGATAAGAGGACCACTGAGGAGGAGGAGGCAGCATCTAAAGGCAACTGCAAGAATCGCTGTTGTGTGTGTCATAATGAAAACCTTTTGGCGAGACTTTGAGAGAGGCTAGAGGGGATCCTCAGTGCCTGTGGTTGAACCATTTGTATACCTTGTCTAGGTCTTCGAGCAATTGTCCATTGGGCAGCAGTGCAGGAAGAAGACAGGAGTACCCCATGCTTGGTTTCCCCCTAGAGAGGAAAAGAGGCTTGGCTGCAGGAAGGAGGAGGCTCTTGCACCAATTTTTGTTCTAGTAATCCATCACCTTATTGAAGAGTGCAGTTGACAACTGTAAAAACCACAAACAGCATTGTGGTGATGTCTAATGTATAGAAATGCAAAGTACTTTTTAATAGGATAATGGCAAATAAAGTTCCGTAAGTTTAGAGTGTATATTCTGTCCTCATACACCAGCTTCTAGTTCTAAGGGGAGAGGACCCATCTGTCTGAATGGTGAGTTATTTGCTCCTTTATCTTGCTGCATATGCAGGCACCACTAGATGGCTGCCAGACAGAAGGGGTGAGGACCTCTGGGAGAGCATCCAGGGCAGATCAGGATTCAATCCAGAGCAGTGTTCCTGTATGTTCAGTTCCACTCATCTGGACATTTGGTGCATATGTTAAGATGCTTCTTCAGTGTTTTTCTTCAGTCAGTGAAAGTAAATTGAGTGACCATGTTGGGAGGGAGGCCAGTGCAATGTTACAAAGATACACTTGACTCCCCAGATGTGCAGGTCACAGCTGGGGAGATGCTGGCTTAAAAACTGTCTGCCATGGCACAACATGTTTACTGATCCTCTTGAAGCCTATGAATAAAAAATGGATTTCCCCTGTGCAGCACTAAAAGCATGAATGAAGGGAAAGAGCAAAGTCTATCTGTGGAAACTGGAGCCATTTCTTATTGGCAAACCCACAGGTTTCCTGAGGAAAAACCTCTACTAATATTCCTTTAGAGCTGCTCCCCTGCTGTTACATGCGACCCAGCCACACACATATGGTTCCTTGGGACAGTTCCCATGGCTAAATTGTGGCAGGGTTAAGCTCTGCACAGAGTCTTCAGCTTCAAAGCTACTGAACTTGCCCACCACATCTTGGATCAGGAAAACTTCCAAAGCTAATATAAGCTTGATTATTCAACAGAAAAGCAGTTAGGAGAAATGTGTGCTATTGCTGTCTTGTTGTGTTCAGGGTGCTCCAAGACTATTTGGCTGGTTGCTCTTGCTCTCTGGATAAAATGAGAGAATCAAATAAATATTGGCAGTTCTCAGTGCTGCTTTTTAGCCAGAGTTGAGCAAGCAAATTGCCATGACTGTGCCAGCTTGTGTCTCAAATGTGCCCTTAAGGAGCAGGTTTAGCACCTCCTTGCAGTTGTAATTGGAGTATGTTCTCTCCCATGTGCAGGAATGCAACAATTTAATAGTGGTTTACAGATTGGGATGTTCCCTGTATCAGAAACCCATTAGTGGCCCCTCTTCTCTCTGTTGGAAACAGCATGCATTGATAATTGTGTCCCTTTTCTTCCACATTCCCACTTAGAATCAGCCACCTTGGCAATCTTGGAAGGTATTATGAAATTCCCTCCCTTTTAGAAATGTGGATGTTTGGTGTAGCTGTTTCAGAGAGTCTGTGGTCGGTATTTTTAGGAAGATGAATGTATGTATGAAACTACAGCATGCAGTGGTAGGATTATAGATAAGAATGGAAATACAAAGGCTCATGTTTGTGTCAGGGTTTGCAATTCTTGTCACCAGGTTGCAGGGATCAGAGTCCAACAAAGCTTGTGAAGCCTGAAGCATTGATCATGGTTGGTGGTAAAAGAAAGGTTGATCTTTCTTTTCAGCTTTCTGATTAACTTTCTCACATTTCCGAATCACCTGAAGAAGAGAGAGAATGACAGTGAATGTGCTGCAGCCATGTGGAAGTGCTTACAGCTCCATTCTCAGCTGTGGTAAGTTGAATTAAGTCTATGGCTTTTAAGAGTGATGCTGACTTACAGCACATCTAGGCTGCTTTTCTTTTTTTCTCTGGTATCCCAAGTTGAGCTACAGAAGCAGGTGGTGTGAAACATAGAGGTCTTTTATAAGAGCAGTCAGAATCTGTGTTACTTCAAGGAAAAAAGTGTAGTTGAAAGTATAACATGTAACTATCTTATTGTCCTATTTATTTGCACTTAGAGTTTTCAGTGCACTAGGTGATTCAGATTCTCTAGACTTTCACAAAGCTGGAGGCACTCAGCAGATTGCAGGAATTATCCAACAACATGCAAAAATGGGCCTTTAATTTGCTGTTATTTTGACGAACGGGGATTAAGGCCCAGCAAACCTACTATCCTGTGCTGCTAACATATTTTGCTCTTTTTGGGAGATTATTTGAAACTGTTTTATCTTTTGTTCTGCGTAATGTTCCCTCTGATATTTTTGCTCTTGGAATGCATTTCTGTGGTTTGGTGTTTGGTTTTTAGCATTTGGTTTGTTTTTTAATGTCACCTGTGTAGTGACTCTGAGGAATGGACCCTTGGTTACAGTCTTATTCAGAAAGGCAAGATTCTGTAGACAAAATGTCGTTTTAAATTCTGTTAGAACATTTCACAATCTCTGTATCACTTATCAAAGGTCAAAGAGGTTTATGCCTTAGGTGTCTTTGTATCAGTATGAAATTAGATTAATTTGTTTAAGCATGCATATTTGCATGTTAATGAGCTGCCAGCGTTGTTTTCATGAACTCTGGAAATGACTTTACTAAATCCCACTGACTGTAGCACCATTCAAGGTACAAACCTGTGTCTTGGACTTGGAATTACAGATAGAGCTGGTTTCAACCTCTGTGGTTTCACCCTCTCTTTCCTAAAAATATCCTGAAAAAAACATTATTTGTGCTGTGTGAGTCTATTAATGTATCTTTGTTGAACTGTGTAATAATTATTTGGTCTTTAATCATGAGTAGCTCATAGCTCTTTTGCCTCTCTGAAGCTTTGAAATTTCTTGGAGTTTGTCTTTGAGCTGAAAAGATTTTTGGGAAATTCTCAAATAGAAGTCTCAGAGATAGAACAGCTCTGACTAATTTGGTGTGGAACTGGGCAGTCAGGAAAGCTTCAGGACAGCAGGGTGAAAGTCAGACATCAGACTAATGAAAATGTAGGTAATTGGGAGAAATAGATCCTCAAGGCATAAGGTTTCATGATTGTTACCTGCTTTGTTGCTCTGGTGGAGATATTTCAAGAATGGTGATTTGCAAGAGAAATTTTAATTAGAAAATTTTAACAGATATTTTCCTAAAAGATAATGCAATACACTTAAAGGATAGTAAAAGACTGAAGGACATAAAAGCATGTCTTTTGTTTTATTAGTATTCTCTGTTCAGAAGTGCAATCCAATTATCATGAGTATTTGTTACATGGTACCTATAAGGTTATAAATATGAATATGAAAATTCTTTAATGAGGTGGTTTTTTTCTGTAGGAAATGAACAGCTCCTGATATGGGGCCCCAAAGTGGGCAGGTGAAAACAAGAGAAGGAATTAGGAAGGTGCTCAGTCAGTGTCTCATGTGGGAAGTGATGTGGACCTGGGCATGAAATTAAAGCAAGTGGTGGAACATCAGCAAACGATCATTATGTTTGCCTGGAATTAAGTGAAATGTCATTGGATTGTCACAGAGGTTTTGTGGAGGCTTCATTGCCCTGCAAGGTCAAGATAAATTGTACCTCATCTACTTGAACTTGAGGCAGGAGACAGATTCTGTACCACTCGATTTGTTCTGACTGAGAACAGTCACAGTTTCTTGAAAGCTGCTGAAAAGAAATTATTTCTAAGAACCTGAGGTAAAACCTGTTGACTTGTAGTTAGTGTCTGGCTGACAAATATTTGGCTGCTAGAACTGGCAAGCAGGACATTTTGGAAGATATCATGACTTTATTATATGCATGCATTGAGTTCTATGCTAATGCATTAAATCCTGAAGGATTTTTGAATCAAATTGTTAGGTAGGAAGCAGTAGACCTTTTCATTTAAGATTTAAAAATTTTAAATGTTGTTTCAGGATGATTAAGTTTTATTACCTTGTTATGGTACTTATTACTGATGATATAACAGACAATAACTTTCAGAAGAGAAACACCCAAAGGATGCCCTTCCCTTCTAGATGTAAGCTTGATTTTTTTATGATTGGTGTAGTTATGGCAGGAATCAAATTTGGCAATAATGAAATCTGAGCTGGACTTTTATCCCTTTTGCTGAATCTACTGTAATATTCTGTTAATGTGCTCCTTCAGCACTTCTGCTTGGTGCTGATGATCCAGACCAGCAATTTGTACAGGAGTTTCCTTGGTACTATTGTGAATGCAGATCTCTCTTCTAGTGAACTAGCTTTGGGTTAAATTTTGGGTTTTTTCCCCTCTATGTGAGCTTTTCATTGCAATCTGATACAGGCATAAGGGAACTACAAGGACACTAAATTTTGGGGAAAATAAGTTTTTGATAACTACATTCTATTGGAAGTGAAACAGTCAAGACAGGAGCACAGGGGGAAGCAGAACACCTTAATTCTTTCTCTTCGTCATCTTGTCCTTGTGAGTATCATTTTAGTCATCCAGGAAAAAAAAGAATAACCAAGTGTATTAGGCTTCATCATAATATTTCAAATTAAGAACCGAAGCTTCCTAACAAGATTTGCACCCCATATGCCACACTCACTGCCCAAACTAGCCAGGATTTTGCAGACCTGGGCTGAGCTGGATGCTGGTGTCCAGTACAGACACAGGGGTGTTCAGCTCTGTTGCTGTGCTTTGCCTGCAGGGAAAATCCAATTTAATGCCCCATGTCAGAGCCCAGCAGAGAGCCCAGTGTGCACAGTGAGTCCCTGATATATTCACAGCCTCGTCCTGTTCCTTAGCGCTTTGCTGGGTATTGTGCCATGGGTAGGACCGATGTAAGCCCCATTTAGCTCAGATAAGTCATTGCTACAGAAGTAAAAGAGTTCACAGGAAGGGATTTAATACTTTTAGTAAAATGTGCTAGAATATCTAGCTCTTTACCATGCAGAAACCAGACTCCACTTAGGAAATGTGGGTATTATATCAGCCTTTTATCAGTTTCAACTTTAACCTGTGGCTAATAATTTATTACTTGTAGAAGTAAAAACTTCCTAACTCTCCTTCAGGGAATGTGCTGTACTTTTCATTTCCTTGGCCTCCTAGGTTTTTGTCATTATTTATGGATTACTGCAATGTATTAAAATACTTCTCTGAACAAAAAAAGGGGAGGGAATATTTGATTAGAAATAAAATCAGAGATGGTGTGCAGAGTGCAGTTTTTATCAGTAGATGTGCTTATTTGTTCAAAATAATTGCAGAATACTGTTTGGGTATGTTCAAAATAAAAATGTTGACTAATATGAGTTTTAAATAGTTGTGCTACAATTTATACTTAGGACATGCAGTACACTTAGTGAACTCTTCTGCGATTTACTCCTAAAATAATGTACTATTCTCTCCAATGAATTTATGTGACCTAATGTAATTAAATTACCAGGTTTATTATTTATGAATATTAGTGATGGGTTGCAAACTACCAAACACAGATGAAAAGCAAATTTCAGGAGGTTGAAATAAAAAAATACTGAACCCATGAAACTGAGAGTTCATTACTGAAATAATATGTCCAGTTTATGTAATGCTTCTCTACCTGAGGAACTGATGAAAGTCAAAGAGGAGAAACAGCTGGAGAACAGCCGGGAGGCACAAGGGCTGCAGTGAGAATTTGAAACAATCTGCAGAATCTCTGAAGAAATGAGAATTAGGTCAAAGTAAAGGTCTTAGCCCCTCAGTACTATTTCAACATTGTAGAGAATTTGCATTTAGTCCATGATCAAAACCCATTTGCTGTGTTCTGGTTCCAAGTCAGACCAGTAACTGGAAGGGTCCTGTGTTGAGTTTTGACGGGGTTCTGTCACTGTCTGTAGCTGGTTTGCAGAACAGGATATTTATTACCTTCCCCAAGCAAAGCAGCGTGGGGGGTAGTTTTGTGGGTCCCTTTGTTACACAGCAGAGTTGTTGCTATATCAGAGTAGCTGTTATCAGCTTATAAAGAGATGTCATGCATTGGTGAGGGCTGAATAATGTGGTTTCCCCTGGGTAATGGGTGCCATTTGTCTGCTGATTCTAGGATTTAGATTCAGGGGGAAAAAGCTTTGAACTGAGAGAAGCTGGATGCCAGGCACCTAAACTGCTCTTTTAATTAAGTCTGGTTATTAAATGATATGATCTTGGCAACAACAATATCTGCTAATTGTAACTGCTTGTTCTGAATTTGTTACCCAGTTGAGTTACACAGGAACTAAATGTTCCTCTCAATGTAATTTTTTTCCCCCCTCCTTAGTAACACAATGAATCATGAAGGATATTTTCTCTGAAAGCTGATGCAGCACAGACCCAGCTATAGGAAGAGATTAGTTAGAATCAGAAATCCATGTGATGGTCCTGAGTGTGCTGAAAGTACAATCACTTCACTGTTAAACACCGGTGAGTGTTTGTTTGTTTTAACATCCATGTTTCAGCACATTCTTACATTGTGTTTTGAAAGAACTCACACAAGTTTAGATGCTTGACTGAGTCAAGGCTTGGATTGCTGTGAGTTTGCATGTGTATTTTATCCACAACTCCACCTACATTACAGAACCTGTTGGGCATTGAGCTGTTAAAGTATTTGGGCAGTATAAGCTCCAATACTTTTCCAGCTGTGTACATGGTTAGAGCAATGCGACTGGGCTCATTTCAGTGGGATCATGTTGAACTAACTCCTGAGCTAGCAAGAAAACTGTCAATTAGGAAAATAAAAAAGCAAATCAGTTGCACTACCCAATTGTTTTTATTTCTGAAGAGTGTGGCAGTGGGGGGAAGTGTCTTTTTAAAGACACGTTCTGTATCAAGACTCATGTTCTAGCAGGGAGCAAGCACTGGCTTTGGCTCTGCCAGATTGAGGGGACAGAAGTGGACTGCACTGGGTATTGTTTTTCCTAAGAAACTGGAATAACTGTAAATAAATATGGAGTCTCTCAGAGAAATGTAGGTGGCATTGCCATGTATAGCACCCTGGCGGGGTCTGGGTCATAGTCTAGATTGGAGTTGGATTTTGTCTGGTTCACCATCTAAGTAGCCCTACTGTAGAGAATTGCTTGCAAAAATAAATGCTAACTGAAAAATAAATACATAAAATTAGAGGGACCTGTGCATAAGCCAGCAGAAATGCCACCTTTTATGTGGCAAATATAAATGCCTGTCATCTAGCATCAACTTGCTCTGGTTGTGTTGGAACATCCCATCTGTAATCTGCTGAAGTTTCTCTAGTTTAAATCATAGGGTCAATAGCAAGATAAATCCAAGAGATTAATTTGAGTCACGTCATCTAAATTGTGCCAACAACTGTGCTTTTCTGTACTTGAGCTGTGCAGCGCAGTGAGGACATTGTCTGAAAACCAAAATTCCCAAATGCCTGCATGAAGTTGCATAACTCTGGAGGTGATGGTGTGTGTCTGTCCACATTGGAGATGGGTCCCAACACCTGGAAGTGTCCCCTGGGCTCCAACCTGCACCCCACTGTACAAGAATAGTGCCTGCTGCAAACTGGAACTGAATGATCACTGCGCTGGGTTTTGTTCCATCACAAGGTCACAGAGACCTTGGTAGGATTTCAGAAATGCATTGCTGAAAGCTGCAAATCTGATTAAAAATTATTTAAGCCTTGATTCAGTACTTAAATACATGCCCAGCATTCTACGTGATGAAGTTCTGTGGGTGTCAATGAGGTGACTGAGAACCTGAGGACCTGTGAGCTGCCCCGGGCTCTAAACACGCAGGTGTTTGCACAGACCCTTTGTGTCTTGGGATCAGTTTTCACCAACCACAGTCACCGCATCCAGAAGGTCAAATTGTGAGAGATCATTTCAACTATGACATGAAGTAGCATAGTTGACTTCTGTGTAGTCCTGTTGCTTTCTTCTGGACATACCTGAACACCCAAAAGAGACATCTTCCATTTGTATTAGGAGATCACTCTTACTGCATCTCTGGCAATCATTCACCTCATTCTTTACTATTTGTACATTTGGATACTTCTGAGCGGTCATCTTTTTTTCAATAACTCTGTAATTTTATCTTTCAGAGAAACCATCACCATTCAGTAAAATAAACAACACAACTCTTTTTAATATGGTCAATAAGCTTTTTTAATTATTTCTTATTTTTTTAAATAAGTATATGAAAAAAGTTTGAAAACTTTTGCTGTCTAGTATGAAATGTTTACAGTTTGCAGACTGCAACTGCATTTCAAGCAAATTCTCTTGCAAACACTACATATTTTATACAATAGCAGTGCAATTTGTTATTTATAGATTGATCATCTGGCTACAGGCAAATTTTGAAAGCTTTCACATACAGTGCTTTTATTTTAAGCTTATCAGTGGCTTTAGATACAGAATGCGGATTTGCATCGAGGCTTCTTCGGTGTGCCTGGTGGATGAGCATTGTATAACCAGCACTGGTGCGTAGCCCTGAAAAAATCCATTCTACTGCTTGATTCAAGATGTTAATTGCAAGAACATTGGAAAATCAAAGGCAAATAAAATTACAAGTGTATTTGTGCCAACAGAAGCTGTTTTCTTTGTTACTTGTTCAGTATTAGGTATTCAGCAAGATACATGTCTGGCAGAGACAAAGTTTATTCTTATTAGTCATAGAGAAGAATGAATATTTATTATTGAATAAACTCTGCCTTTTGACATTCTCAAAACCTCCAGCTCCATGACAATGTGTTGGAGCTGGCTGTGTTGGCTTGACTGCTTATTATACCTATGGTGGCAGAGAAAAATAATGTCCTAACTTATGTTGTTGCTTTACTTTGTGTGTTATGTTGACATCTGTACGTCTATATTTCTATTCCTGCTCTTGGGAAGTTCTACAGCCAGGCTCACTTCCCTGTGTAAATGTATTTGATTGGTGATGCTTGATCCTCCAGGATCAAGCTATCCGTCTCGTTGAAGGTATCGCTTTCACCAGAGTGATTGGCATTTTTTACTCTGTTTAGCCGAGACTGCAATCGTTCGTGTTCTTTTCTCAGCTCTGAGTAGGAATGGGAGAAAGTGTGGAATATCGATGTCGCAGGAAAAGACATGATGAGAATCCCACTGAGGATGCTGCTGAGAGCCACCATCTGGCCTGGGACGCTCCGTGGTACCATATCTCCGTACCCCACAGTGGTCATTGAAATGATAGCCCACCAGTAAGATGCGGGGATGCTTGTGAATTCAAGCACCTTCCCAGACTCGTTCTCGGCGAGATAGACCAAAGGAGAAAACAGAGTGACGGCCACGCACAGGAAGAGTAAAAGCAGGCCAAACTCCCGCGTGCATTTCCGAACTGTGAGGCCCAAAGTCTGCAAGCCCAAGGAGTGTCGGGCAAGGCGCATGACGTACAAGATCCTCAAGGCACGTAAAACCCGTAGCACCAAACCAACCTTCTCCAAATACGTGTTGCTGCTTGGCCTGTCGTCCTCCTCGTTGGGGTCATCCTCTGAGAAGATGAGGGAAATGTAATAGGGTGAAATAGCCAAGAAGTCAATGATATTTAGGGGTCCTTTGAAGAACTGACACTTGTTTCTTGCCTGGATGAATCGGAGGCAGAACTCCAGGGAAAACCAAGCCACACAGATGGTCTCTATGACGAAGATGTAATAGCACTTCTGTGAACACTCGCCCTGACACAAAACAAAAAGAGAAAAGAGAATTAAATAAAAGAACAGTCTGTGAACCAGCATCCAGAAACAATAAGGAAGGAGAAGATCTATCTGCCTGAGTCACTTCTACCAGAAATGTAGAAATCCCAGCTAGCAGGTAGTTGTACAGCATCCACATTTCAATGATGTATAGACAGTAATGAGCATGTGAAATATCTGAATTAACTTAAATATCTACCTGCTTGGTTTTATTGTGTTGCTTCCTCCAGTCTAAATTAAAGAAACTTGTCTCTGTGTATACTCTTGGCATGCAGCCTGCAAGTCCTAAATAAGTCCGGCTTTCTGTTTTTTCAAGGTAAAGCATCGTAGGGACTGGTTGCGAGGTTTTATTCTTCTCTGCATCCTTGGTTGCTTCAGCTTTCCCCATAGAAAGGTGTGTCTATACAAATATTCAGAGAAAGTGATTTATGTGGTCAGCTTCCTAAATGCATATTCCTTTTTTTCAGAAGAGCATCTTTCAAATCAAACTTTTCAGGAATGTTACTCTGCGTTTTATTTTTCCTTAGAGCATAGTTGTGGAAGTAGAGGACTGTGAGCTCTCCCCTGTTAACACTCTTTGTCTTTTTATGTACTTTGAAAAGACATTTTTGAAATGTTTGCCTATGATTCAAACCACAGTCCCTTTTTCCACTGCAGCAAACAAAAGTTTCAACTCCATTTCATCCTACAGATGTGCTGGGATTTAGTCCATTCATATGCAACATCTGCCAGAAACTTCCCAAGTCTCTTCCTCTGCCTGTCTGCTGCTTTCTGGCAAGAGGGTGTAAGACCCTGGGATTCAATGAGAGTATGCTCGTTGATTTCACACTGGGAGATAGATTTCAGCCTGAGAGTTTGTATGTGGATGTTTTATAGGAATATTTGTATATATTATGTAATATATGTGACACTGTTCATGTAGAATATCCATCTCTAATGTCAGGCTTTCTGAAGATTCTTGATCCTTTTGAACATCCTGTTCAAAAGCAGCAATGTTGCAATAAAAGGGAAAAAGAGGAAATATTAAGTACCAAAGCAAATTTCTGTTTCTCCCAGTAATTTTGATGATTTTTACGCCTCGGAGTGCTTTGTTTCGCTTACAACCGTTGTCCAAAGAGCAGGCAGAATAATGCACTGACTTCAAATGCTGTGTTCTTACCAAACTACGGGTGCCTCTGTCAGTGGTAGTTTTCAAATTTCCTGTTGTCACCAAATTCCCATTAGATGCTAGTTACTGTCGGTGACCTGTCAAATTATGGGCCAAATATTTTGATCCATGAAATGTTTGTGGGGTTTTTGGGTTAGTGTTTTGTTTTCATTTGAATTTGTTGTTTGTTTTCATAAACGGACAATGAAGGGGTTGCTGTGCTACAGGGGCTCTTATATACTCCCTCTTTCTGAACAAAACAAATACATTTGGAAATTCTAGTGATCAATGACTGCCAAAGCAAAACAAACCACAAAACTTTCTCTTTACTTTGTATTTAGAGTAGAATTCTGAGGGTTTTTGTTTTTGTTTTTGTTTTTTTTTTGATCTCTTAGCAAAATTTGTCACTGATTTCTTTCTCCTTTTGACTGCATTTTTGCACCCAAAGTACCACCATGGTGTTAATAGGACCTATAAAAGTTCCAACTATGGTGTTGATTGTTAACATGATGGGAAGGTGAGGTTTTATTTGTAAGTGACCACAGTATATTTTGGGTGGACTCTTTCAGCAAAACCCTCTGGCATGTTTTCCACTACTGTAGTGTCATTTGGGACTTTAACTATCGTTGACTCTGACAGGAGAGCAGTTATCACAAAGCCAGTGATGAGGGAGTATCTAACTCTTTATACTTTATTCATCCCATCCTGCAAAATTACTTTTGAACAATGCAAGAATTTATCACGATTTACAGAACTTGTCTCTAGCTGAAATTCTACCATGTATGATATAAATGTAATAAAATGAGTGCCTGGTATTGATCTTGCGTATGAAAAAGAGCATTTGGCTCAGCAATGAAGGACACAATATTTTTTATGTACAAAGATACATGGTGAACCTGATGCTTGAAATAGAGTGATTTCTTAAATTTATAAAGCACCTCAAAGAAGCAAAGTGGCAGTTTCAAACTTCTGTACCGCCACAGGTAACAGGCAATTCATGCTCCCTTTTCCTCATTGCCTTCTGTGCTATATAAGTCAATGGCTTGTTTTCTGGGTTCTCTATTTGCTCATTTCCTGCCATTTGGGATTTTGGAGACACCTGTTACAGCCACTGTTGCAGTTTGTTCCCTTCCTGGGGAATTCTACCTGCCCTACTCCTTGTGTGAAGTTGTTCCATCCTCGATGCTTTTCTCTGGCCCTTTTTGTTTTTGAAACAGAAGGGACCGAGGCTGCAGTTTTAAAGTGTGTGTAAGCTGTAAGATATGTAGTCAAATTTATATCCTGTTTATGACCAAGAATTAAAAAAAAAAAAGCTTTTTTTTTTTGTTGTACACCTTTTAAAAATTAATCAAGTTTGGTCTATGTAGCGATGATGCTTAGAATGTAATATTAATATTTCTAGTAGTAAGAAATTGTGTGACTCTGGTAAGCGTTACTGCAGCTTTCATGGAGTAATGTTGTTCAAAACGACCTGAGGTTCAGGAATTCAGCATTTCCAGGGTAATATGTGATGGCAAAATCTCAGACCTCCATTGCACAGGTGAGTTTACGGAAGAGTAATGTGTTCACTGAGTGTGAATTCAAGCGAAATTAACTTGAGGTATGTGCCACTCACAAGATAAATAAATAAGATACATTTCCTGGCAAAGCGCCCTCTTAGTTTACCAGGAAGCATTAGTTAAGATATAATGACATCTAGGGTAATAAACAAAACCAGATCTTGGAGTTATGCTATACTAACCTATCTTACAAGTGATATAAATCTCATCTAGTGAAAATAATATCTTTACATGCATCAATAATTGCAGCAATGCCCAGGGAAACTGAATCAGAATTTCCCCTGTGGAATATTTATCTTGTCCATCCACCCAGGTTTTCAGATGGAACCCACTTTGTTACATTTTCTAGACAAGGGAAAAATGTATTATTTATAGATAACTGGATAAGAACACCAAGGAACTATTATTATGCCTTCAGGATCTGCTCAGTGTTGACTATTTGTGTCCCACTTGGTTATACTCAAAGACACTTCATAATTAAAATATAGTGTGGAAAAGTTATTTTGAGTCATTAATTGGTCTGCTAATTCATTAGCTATTGCCAAAGATTTACCCCACTATGTTTTGCAGTGGATTTTTACCCCTTAGTTGATTGTAAGCTGTTTTTTCATTAAAGCTGGAGCAAACAGAAAATAGTGGTAACTTATTTTGCACATTACACAGGTTGGTACGATCCTCTTATAAAACTGTTTGAGGATTCTGAGCATTTGAAGCTGAGTTGGGCCTGTTGGCAGCTGTGGGCTGCGTTGTACATTGATAGGAAGGGTTTCAGGTACCAATGTTCTGCCCTTGCTGTGACTGACTCTAATTTGGGATTTTACCTAATCTATAAATAGTGTTGAGTCTGAGATGCAAGTCAGGCAAACCTGCAGCATTTCTCATTATCTCCTTTCTGTGCCTGCAAGTTAACACTGTTCTTGATGATGTAGTGATTTTAAGCATTTCTGGTGTTGAATAATCTCTTTTCTAGTTAAATAGTGACAGTTGCACCAATGCTTGTAGAAAACTTTGCTAATAAGTATTGCTAGATGGATTATTTCAGAATCATGTCGTTGCTACAGAGATCAATATTTTCAAAGCTTTAGAGTGTGGAAATCAACATACACATCAGCAATTCATATATATGTTGCTTATACAGCATACGTGGGAGAACACCAATTAGTAGTATTTATGAAGTCAAGTTGATAAAAGTCCTTGAACCCAGCTGGAAGTCACAATTGAACCACTGTGTGCAAACACTGTTATTCCCAGGATTCATTTAGGGAAACCAGCTGGCTCATCATCATAAAACAAATGAGCGATGGACAGAGAATCTGAAACCTCTTCCCAGCTAGATTCACCCTCATTGCAGTAGTGATTGCTTCTGAGTAAAGGCTGTTCTGGTGTTCAGTCACCTATATTGATGTCTCAAAGGTTGGGCTGCTAAAACATCATCTCTCACATCAGAAATGTGCCTGGCTTTGTGGTGGTTGAAAAGTCACAATTCACATCTGCCAGACCTATCCTGGCAGGTCCAGATTTGTTTTGAAATGTTCATGTGCAGGTGGTTAATGCTCAGATTCTTCCCTCTGCTTCGCACTGGTTTGTGGCCATGGGCCAGTGGCCACTGGAGTGGCAGCAGATGGGACTGGTCTGAACTGCGGCTCTGGACCTGCCTCCTGCCTGCCCGTGCCATCCAGTGCTTAGTGCAAAGGCTTATCCCAGCACGATGGCTCTTCTCACAGTCTGGCCTCTTGGCCCACTCAGAGAGAAAAATACATTCAGCCCTCTGCGTGGGGGATTTAGCAGCAAAACTCGCAGGGATTTTCCTCTCTAAGCCCAAGGCTGACATTTGATGGGCAGGGTGCTGTTTTCCAGCCTTTTGCCCTTCTCAAGGTTGTACATCCTGGTCTACAGCTTCTCCCTGGGCAATTCTGCTGAATAAAAAAAAAAAAACAAACCCAAACAACTAGCTAATGCAATAGTGAAAAAACAAAATCCAAGGCTGTGGGTCTGCAGGGTGAGGCTACAAGTCTAGAGACTGGTTAGGCAGGAGCAAACCAAGGCTCGATTATCTTGAGGGTCTTTTCCAAACTGAATGATTCTATGATTCTAAAACCTCAGTGTAGGGAACTGAGATACCTGATCAGCTCCCAGCTGTTCTTATCTCAGTACACAGCAGAAAACAAGCAGCTGCAGGGTGAAAAAAATCCCTTTTGGCTGAAAAATGATGGTGGGGTTGGGGAGCATTGTGCCCATCTGTGTTCCCTGCGCACCTGGACCCGCTGCAGTGCTGCAGGTCCTGCTGAATCACTGTGACTGCATTGCTGTGATTAGCTGAATAATTAAACCACACTGCTGAATCAGGTGATGGAGAAGGAGAACTTAAACTCTGTTATGGATCACTTCAGTACTTGGATTTGTGGTTATAGACTGATGCAAAAAAAAAAAAAAATCAAAAGGTTTACAACATGCTGAGAAAGGGACTGTAACCTGATTTACAGAATGATGAGCCAGTTAAGAGAGTGCTGCATATTCTGATCACACAATGATTTCTCACCCGCTTTGCTTTATGGGAAAGAAGCCTGGACTTATGAAACCAGTTGCTACAACTAGTACATTTGAGGAGATGAACCTAATATTGGGATTATATTAATGTGGACATTAGAAAGAACATAGAAGGAAATTATTATCTCTGTATCCAATGCATAATTGTCTCCTCTGGCCCAGGAGTGTAACTAAAGTAGAATATTTCAATTAACTTTTGAGCTTGGGTCCTTATTCTGCAGACACCATGAGAATCAGTCTGAAGAACCTGAATTTGATTTAAACCAATTGGTGACCCCAGAGTGTTTGTGTTAGGAGAAAAATGTGAAAGTATCAGATAATTCTTGTTTTTCTAATAAGAAATTTAACAGACTTCATTTTGTAACTGTGAAGAACAATATAGCCAAAATGACAAGGTATTTATCTGAGATATAGGAGTATGACTTTCAATTTTTGGTTTTGTTGCTGGTCAGATTATTTGCACTGTTACTGTTTCTTCTCTGCTTTTTTCCTCACTGCACTGTAAGTTCTTCGGAGCAGAAGTTATTTGTTATTGTACTAGTGTAGTACAGGATGTGCAGTGGGGTCCTGAGTAAGATTGAATCTGTTATAAGGGAAAATAATAGTGCTAATAGGAGGTGCTGGTACTGTGGGAATAAACACAACATATGCAGTTCATAGCCCTGATGCTACGATGAAATTAGCAATTAGATTTGCTCGAAATTAAAACACTGGGCTGGGAATTAGGCTGCAGCAGTAGACTGAAGACCCTTCAACTATTTCCATTGTATTCAAAGAGAAATTTCTAGATCACATACGAATTTGGGTGATTATTTTTAATACTTGTTGCATTATTGGTATGAATTTGGAGGATGCATTGATTTCAAATAGCGTTTCCCAAAGACAGCATACCCCCATCAGGGCAAATAACCATCTTCCCAGAGAAGGCATTTACTAAGTTATCATCTCTGCTAAACCCCTTGAGATGAGTCAAGCAGGGAAAGTGAACAGGATTTTTTCCCGTTGTAAGTATTACAAACTTGCAAGCAGCAGAAGGGAAAAGCAAGCGTAGTTCCCAGCGAAGAGCACACGGGCTGGCACACGGAATCGTGGTGGTTTGCCTGTAGCAGGGCAGGGAGAGCAGCCGGGTGTCCCCCCAGGATAGCGTGCAAAGCCCGGAGACTTACAGCTCTTGGGAGCTGGCCAAAACTGGATGAACATAAGGCAAACTAATAATGTTTAATTGTGCTTTCTGAACACTGGACCTTGTACTGACAGAGCCAGCTTTGGAAAACCATGCAGGGTCCATTTACTCACTGGAGTGTCCAGACTTTCTAAAGAAAACTTTCTGTGGCAGCGAGGGTGAGCTGAGACATGGAGGTTCAGCAACTTTTACCCCCCTCCATGCCCCTCTTTGGAAATGTGAACATCACCAACGTTGTACATATTAGATTTAATGCTGAAATGTGCAATTCTGTTTGCGGGTGCTTGGCAAACAGTTACTAATTATGTGGAACTCTGAAATCAGAGTCCTACTGTAATGCTGCAATGTCAAGGTCAAAGTTTTTGATGCTAATTAACAGATATGCAAGCCTTATGAAAGGGTGGATCCTGTAAAGCTATAAGTTCTATGTATATATCAAAGCACCAGGCTTGAATATTCTAATTTGTTTTTTTCACAGCTTCTTATATATTTCTTTAATTGTTCTTAATGTAACTAACTCAATCCCCAACATGAGTAAGTTAGCTGGATTCTACTGTGCCAGGTACACCTAGTAGACTGGGAGATTTTTGGTGCATCAGTGAAGCACATTTTCCTGCTTTAAAGTGCTGCAATACTTCCATTGCTGATCAAACCAGGTTGAAGAAATCAGAATTGTAGGAGATGGGTGGGTAATTTAGGAGATTGAGTGTCTGCAGTAAGTGTTCTGATAAGAATCCAGAGAAATGTACTGAGCAGATGCAGTAAAACCAAAGCACATCCAGCTTTATTTTGTTCCGAGTAATTTCAAGTCATATATATATACTGATATATTTATAGCTAGCCATGTACGCATAGGCCTTTATAGTCTTACACTTTTAAATGAGCATTAGAAGCATTTCTGAAGTCAGGATTTCATTAATCCCTTTGCAATAGAGCAAGTTGTTCTGGGCTGGGCTTTGTGTGGTGTAGGCTGGTGTTAGAAGGTAAGTTTGAAGTTCCTTTGAAATGCCCCTGATTTTCAGGTATATTTGGAATACTGCCCTGCTTCATTAGTAGTACCCTGTACTAGTCATTGAAAAAGGCATTTTTCAGCAGGAATCATTTTGCCCTGGCTAGTCAACTAGAAAATTCTTTTCTGATCGATATTTTGACCCCCTTATTTAAAAGCTATAAAAATGGACCAGCAGCAGTATCTGCCAAAATCTGTCATATTCAATTTACTAAAGGTGATTGTGTCTAATGGTTGGCCAAATTAAACTTTGCCGAAGAGTTTTATCTTTGCAGCAGAGCTAGGTTTACACACTTCTCAGTGCCACTCTACCTAAGGATTATAATTTTCTCCCAATTTCTTTGGGTTTCACTTTCATAAGTGAACCAGAGATACTGAATGTCATCTGCAGGTTATGGGCAGGGTTGGAGCTTTCTGTTTGTATATTTTGTAACACATTTAATAGCTTGAATACTAAAGATACACCTCTTGCAAGAGTATCTTCACATACTGAACTGGTTAGATACAGATCAATGTGATTTTTTGTAATTAACATACTTAGCTGTGGCAGTGGTCACCCTGATGAAACAAATATCTTGTTTGATTTTCTTTCTCTTCACCCTAAGACCAATAAATTGTTGGGTTTTTTTTCCCCATAAAGTAAAATTACACCACTTTTAAAGAAAATTTGTTCCTCAGTGTTTTTGTCCAGTGTACAAGCAAACAGGCTGGTCTTAGTGTCATACAGACAACATCAGCAACTTCGAACATCGGAAAACATTAAGTCAGAGCTTCCAGAATAGTGGTGTAGAGCCTTTATTTTATTTTTTTTTTTTCATTCTATATAGTAGGTACTGAGTTATTTTCATGCATTCATGTTTTCCAGATTCTCAGTGCAACCAGAGATTAAAAACTTACTCTTTCAAAGGGAATTAGATTTTAACATAATCAAATGACCCCCGGAATGGGAGCTCTAAATAAACGAATATTCTACATTTCAAGATAAAGTGGGTAGATCTGACAATACTGGTTGCAGGTTGTGTCGGTTATATTTCATTAGGTTATACAAAATACACAGAGCAATTGCTCCTCAAGGTCAGTTAAGGGCAAATAAAATTAATAGTAACAAGGTCTGACTGTTCACTGATCATCAGAGAGGAGAACAGAGGATAGACATTTCCTTCTTTCCTAAACTCACTGACATGCTTTGGTAGGAGCCATTGACACTGGAGAAAGTGATTTAATTGTTACTAGTGCTGAGGGGCAGGGAATAGAAATGGTTGGGGTTTCTTTTTCTTCTCTTTCCCACAACCTTAATTTGCTTGTTTTCCTGAAGACCTTGAGTTATCTTTTCTGCTGAGTCATTTCTCTAGAGGATGCTGATTTTAGGGAAAATTCTAGTCTTTCTATAAAGACAATCCCAAGGGGGCTTCAAAGCATTCTTCCTGTCCAAGCTCTCCCCTGGTGGTTTTATTCCATAGTTTTCTGGTGTAATTATGTTTTTTCCTTTGGGTTACATGTGCTGAGCAGTGACTACTTCAATTACACCTCTTGGATCCTGATCTCTTATGTGAGACTGGGACTTTCAGGGGGTTTTGCTGGAACTTTTGCCATGTTTATAGTGGGGTGATTTTAGTTCCTTTGTTTGAGGGAAATACTGGTAGATTTTGTCACTTCAGCTTTGTTATCCTCTATGCATGGTCTCTGATTCAAATTTGTAGTTTTCTCAGGTATCTGTTCAGATCAATAGTAAACAGAGTTCCTCACCACTAAATATGCCTCTTTTTTTTCTCTCTACGTGCACATGTGCCTTGATTACTACATTTTGGTGACACTTTGCTTCCTTACTGAAGACAATTTGATCTCCATGAAGAACAGATGCGAATATTCTAGATAAAGATATATTGCCATTGGAGGATGTGACATTGCAGTTGTTACATGCCCAAGTAATGTAACTTGTTACTAATGAGTCCTCCTTCTGTAGCATCATGTATGAGAAGTCCTTTCATGTGCCTGTTTCGTGGTCAGGCTTAAACTTGAGATCACTAGAGCTGCACATTTACTGCTTCAGAGTTTTCCTGATCTTTTGGCCTGTGGCTGTTCCCTCTGGGTTGGGACTCGTGGCAGGTGCTTATGTGATATGGTAGTTACAGAATTGTTTGCCCATCTATATGTGTTTTTCTTTTATACTTCTAATGAGAAGGTTCCTAAATGTCATTTGATGTATTCTAGGGTGTGTTAATGGTATCAATTATAGACTCATAGAATCATTTTGGTTGGAAGAGACCCTCAGGATCATTGAGTCCAACCATAACTGAACTCTGGCACTAACCCATGTCCCTAAGAACCTCTTCTAAATGCCTTTTAAACCCCTCCAGGGATGGTGACCACACCACTGCCCTGGGCAGCCTGTTTCAATGCCGGACAGCCCTTTCTGGGAAGAATTTTTTCCTACTATCCAATCTAAACCTCCCCTGATGCAACTTGAGGCCATTTCCTCTTGTCTTATCACTTGCTATTTGGGAGAGAAGACCAACACCCTCCATAGTCCAACCTCCTTTCAGGCAGTTGTAGACAGCAAGAAGGTCTCTCCTCAGCCTCCTGTTCTCCAGGCTGAACAGCCCCAGTTCCCTTAACCACTCCTAATAAGACTTGTGCTCACTCTTTATTTTAGTTTCAGCTGTATTCGTATCTTTAAGCTAACCCTCTCCTCCTTTTTCTGGTGCCCAGAGAGATGCTCTTTCCCTCCCCTCTGGTTGCCAGGGTGACCGGGCATCCCTGACGCGGATGCTCCTGCCTTGGCTCCTCGCCATCCCTCTCCGAGACTGGAGCTCTGGCTTTCCCTCAGATGGGGAGGACTCCTGGTTGCTCTTCTGCCTGCTCAGGCAGCTTTTCTCCCTTCTAAACAGACCCGGCTTAGCAGCTGCTAAAAGGACAAGCGATTTCACATGCCTGCAGGGTGCGAACAGCCAAGCTTCTGAGTGAAGTGGAAGTCACCTTGTATTATTATTATTTTATTTTTTTTTTCCACTGATCCTTTTCCTTTAGCTGGAGTTCAGCCAGTTCTCAATCTCTTAATGTGGCTGTGATGATGAGAAAATGGACCCTAGAGTGGTACATATGCAGCAGAGGTAAAGCCTTTTTTATTTGTATTTCAGAATGGATAAATTCAATTCCCAGTGTTAATGACATTGGAAAACAGATCCTTGCAGTACTTGTAAGCACATTTGCACATAGAGATTTTGCCAAGCTTTAACTCAGAAATTAATAACCTTCAGGATAGGGCAACTTTGAATGCAGCTGTGGAATTACAAGTTGTTCAGAAACTTTATTGAAGGAATTTGCCTGTTTTCTGTCACTGAGCAAGCAGATGTTGTGTTATCTTTATGTTCAGCCTGAAGAGCCAAAATTTCAGATTCTGCATGTCTGTCCCAGGCTGCTGGTAAATATGGCCCCCTCACTTTCTTAGGTCAGCCAGGGAACTATTTTGAGTTACAAGTCAACGTAGAGTTGCAGTTTGCCTGGGTATGACTCAGCCACAACCAAAAAGTGGTGTTATTAGTCAATTAAGTTCTCAAAGTTGTTTGTCTAGCTCTAGCTAAAATGTTCTTTTGACATCCCAGTAAGAAAATCTTGGGTGTCGCAGGCTAAGGATTTAGGGATGGAAGAACTAGTGGTTCATATTCTATGCTTTTCCAGAAGGCATGAGTATTTTGTCTTGCACATTCCCCCATGTTTTCTCTGGCATAATTTTAAATGTTGCAGATAATAGGACTTTCAATATTTGATTCTGTGCTTCTGGGACACAGTGACAAAGTACATGAGACTGGTGCTGTAAGTGTAAATTATGCACTGTTTCTCATTATCTGGACAAATATGGTCTTTTGCTCAAGTTCATCCCTCATCCTCTCCCCTGCACTTTAAACGTTCCTACTTTTGAGCTTGTTTCAGTCTAATTTGTGTGCTTTTAAAGCAGTGATATACATGCAAATCTGTAAGTAGTAATGTCAGCTGTCTTTCATAGGAAATGCAGGAACAGCAACTACCAGATACACTTAGAACCCTCAACATGCTTCCCCCTCTAACATACGGTTAATTATTTTTAAAACACGCAACATATTCCATCTAGCTCAGCTCTGAAACATTTTGTCCTTGTTCTTTTGCATGAGAAGTATTTATAAAAGCTTTTTCTGCAGCGGTTGGGAAATTAAGGTAAAATGCATCCGGCTACTTCCATTAACAAAGTTAGTAGGAAGCACTTGCTGGAGCAGAGTTTCTAATGTTTTTATGTCTAGCTGTAAGAAGGATGTTCTATATTTGAAGCACTTCCTTGAAAGAAGCATTGGAACAGCGTTACAGTTTTTCCTGCCAAAAGTAATAGCTGTGGAAGGCTGCAAGAGCATCAGACTTAGTACTGAAAGGGAATAGTCTTCGTATGCAAATGTAAGTTAATATTCAAGGGTTTAAATGGAACAGGGAATTATCTTAAATTTCAGCCTTCTGTGCAGCCCTTAGTTTTATTAAAAGACATCAAATATCATAACATATTCCCACCATGACTGTGGTATTTTGAATTACTGCTTGAGCAATAAAATAAATACAGATTTTTGTATCGTGCATGCCATGCTGGGCTGTAAATTTAAAAATGGCTTTATTCATCACTATGCAATACTGTGAGGAGTGTCTTATCTTACAGCAGTGCTTGGGGCAGGGAGTTTATTTGACTTGGATATCCTCAACACTTTTAGAAGGGCAGTTTGCAAATGAAGTGGAGGATTCGTTAAAGAGATTAATGAAAAAGATTAATGAAGGTTTTTTGATAAATTTGGACATTACCACATCTGAAATAACTTTGCATTGTTAATTTCCTCTGTTTTATTATATTTCATCTGTTTTATTATTATCTTCACAATGATGTTATAGAGAAGATCCTTTGTGTATGAATCAGGTTTGATTTATTTGCCCTGAATGAATGTGTATGACTTACTTGAAAAAGACTTAAATGCAGTTAGCAGTTCAGCTGGTATTTGGAATTACACCTACAATATATACATACATATGTAGGCAAAATCAGAATTCTGTAAGCATAGAATTATGATTTTTGAAGGCGCTGCTTTAAGTATCAATATCTCTGAAATAGTCCCTGTATCTCATCCTTTAATCCTTATGCAACTATTGAAATGCAACAGTATTCTGGAGGGAAAATTAATGCCCATTTCTTCCTCTTTAAAGATTTGACTTTGTTAACACAAGGGAAGATATCCAGTTATATTTAAAAGTAAAGAAGCCAGAGGAAAATATTTATCTAGCTGATACATCCAAACGAGAGATTGTTTATAACTAGAGCACGTTGAAGAGAAAACTCCACACTATTTGAGAGTCTCAGTACGAACAAGTTAATAGGACTTAGACCAGCTTCTTAGACTGCTTCTTCATAAGGAAAAACAATGCTGCATTAGAGAGCTGCAGTATCTTTCCTGCCCAGAAGCTCTTTCCTGTATTTTAGCTGACGATAGTAAAATATTTTGTTCACGTTATTCTTGAGTATCTCTTTGATAGGAGTAATTTAAGCCATTCTTGCATTTTCTGTTACAGACCATTTCATTACCAGTGACAGTTTTGAACCTCATGCCTGTGCCTTTTCTCTATCTTTATCTTATTAACCATTTATGCCTAGCAAAATAAACAACTATCTTTTAATTCTGTAGTTAGACCAGTTAAAAAGGACTTACTTACCCTGTCTTCTTCAGCTCTTAAGTCTGGCATTGTGCTGACACAAAGGCTTATAGCTGTGGTGGCCACAAAGAGAATGGAGAGACAAGCAAAGACTTTGCCTGGGAGTCCCGACTGGGGATTTTCTACCATATCTCTGAGACTGTTCATAAACTGTCCAAATTTGGTTTTGTTGTCCAAGACACACGTAGCTTCTTTGCTCCTCCGAAGCTCCTCTTCTTTGCGTACCTCGGCCAACTCCTGCAGTTTCTGAAAGAGTTTTCGAAAGCAGCAGTTCTCCAGGTTGGATTCCTCAATGCCCCAGTATCTCAGCTCCTCCTGAAAAGACAAGGCACACATGTCTCGTAAGAGCATCAGCTTCCCTGCTGCTAGAAAGCTGACAATCATCCCAAAAGCATTGGGGTTCCTGTCAAAGAAGAACTCATGGGTGTCTTCATCATAATCGTCACACAGCTGAATTATTTCTTCATAGCTGCTGCAAAACTTAAGTTTGCTCAGTCTGGTCAGGGGAAATTCATCTAAAGTACTCCAAGGTAGCAGGTACTTGATGCCTCCAACGTTTATCATGATCTCTGTCTTTAGATCGACTGCAGAGACTTGATCTGGATGGTAAATCCTCCTGGCTCTTTGGTAGTGGACCCCTTTGGCAGAAGGGGTTTCAACGGAGACAGGGAAGAAGTGGCTCAAGGAATTACAAGAAGTGTAGCTAATATTACTATAGTCTTGGTCGCTGCCTCCGGAGAGAATAGGCATCTCTAAGAGTTCTCACTGGGACATCCGAAATGGCATCAGAGCAGGGTTATCTGGCAGCCGAAAGACAAAGGAAGGAGGAGAAAACATAGTAGAGGTTATTGCAAGTGAAAAGATGTCTCAGACTACTTTCCTAAATCACAACAATGATGAGTGCCTGATTTGTACGTTAAAAGTCATCTCTGTTCTTCTTCCCGAGATCTGCAGCCTGTGAATGCGATTTGCTTTGCAGCCTCATTGGTTGTCTGGCAACACACCGACACGGAGGAGAGTTAAAGCCTCATTCACAATTATTGCGAAGGGTCAGATGCCTGCAAATCCACATGTGAACAGATCACTCTCTTCCCTAAGAATCTCTCTCATTGTTAGATCATTGCATTTTCCCATGGTTGTCGCTTTGCTTTCTTATTTCTTTAAACCTTTAAATACATGGTAACGCAACTAAGCTGCTTAATAGTTATTAGAGTTCGGGTGGTCAATTACCTGCCATCAGCTCGATGCAAGGTTCCTAATTGCTTTAACTTGAATGCTCAAATTGCAATTCCTTTCACTGCACGCCTGTTTTGCTGCCTCGCGGGGGTACTGCGAGGATTAGCTAGCGGATATTTGTAAAATGCCTGAAGAGGTAAAGTGCTGTATAGATGACTATTCTTCTCAACCCGGTCTTACATCACTGCAAATTGCCGAGGAGATATGGGGAACGTTTGCCCACCTTGGAGAAAACTTTGTTGCACAAACAGAAAAAGTATTTTATCAGCTTGGGGATGGGGGGAAAGCAATTGAAAGACGCCCTCCTTTCCTTCCCCTGTTCAGGAACAACCCCCCTTTTTTGTTTGTAATATTTAAAGATTCAAAGGCATTTATGACCCCAAGTCAATGAACTGCAAAAATTGCACGGAAACTTCCCCAAAGTTACTCACCGCCGCGCCACGGGCAGCTGCCCGGTGCCTGGCTTCCCTGCAGCTGAGCTCCTCATGCCGCAAACTGCTCGCTGTCCTCAGAGTGACAGTCCAGCTGACGGACCTGGGGTTATTTTGCGGTATCGATTACATGAAAAATCCCTATTGCACTCTGGAGATCGCAGCCTCTTCCCTCTTTCTCTCCTTTCCTGGAAGTGGAGAATATTTGTATGTGTTCATGTAATGTGTTGTACTAATAGATCCTTTGCAAAGGAGACAGTGTCCTGAGTGGCAGCTCTTCTTCTGGACTCCTGGGGCTTCCCAGTGAAATGTGCTGAGAGCCGGTGGATCCTGCCCACTCCCTGTCTCTCCTCTCGTTTCCCTTGGGACTGTCAGTGTGGTCCTGGAAGAGGAGGGGAGAGAGAAGGGGGAAGGGCTTAGAAATAATCTCTCCAGCATCCCTCTGTCTATTCAGCAGGCAGCAACTGGGTAAGAACATGGAGTACAAGGACAGGCTCCGACTAATGAGGTTTAATAATAAGTAAATTCTGGCAAAGCTACTTAATAAAACAATTTCAATGTCTATTAACTCTTTCCGTTGTAGTCACACCACAGTTGCTTGCTCTGGAGATACCAGTCAGATTCCCCAGGAGCAGTTTCCATGTCCTGTGTCCCTCTAGAAACTGGGGTTTGCTTTCCCTTAGTGGGGAAGGAAGTTTGTTGGGTCCACGGATGCTGGGCCTCAGCATTCCTTTGCCTACAAGGGACGCACTTTCCTCCCGTAAAATAAAGGGTCTCTGGCTTGCAAATAATAGGTGCTGAACACTCTTTTTTTCCAGATCTGCACTGCTTTTCCAACAACCCAGAACTTTCTCCTCTCTTTTTTACAGGTGATGGGAAATCAAACATAACCCTTTTCTCATACTTGGCTGTAGAGGGGGTGAGCTTACTGTCTTGTTTTTGGGTCTGTACTGCCAGCAGGTTTTGGGGTGTGTCACTCTGAAATTAGGATTACAGGGATTTGACCCATTTTCTACTTGCTTGGACTCATTCAGGGGTTCAAGAAGCCCAAGGTTAGATCCTAGTGACAAGTGCACTCTGTGGTACCCCCAAAAGCAGTAAGGAACAGCTTGTGTCTGTACCCAGCATGGCTGCAAACCCCAAACCTGAATCCTGTTCCTAGAGAGGTGTGTGAATCTGTAGGGTTTACACATCCCACTGTGAGTACGAAGGTCGAGTGGAGAAGTGTTACAAGTTTAGATTGCAGATCTGCTTTTCTGCCCCCAGCACAGTGGGTAGAAGGTGCAGGTGATGCCTTTTGCTTGCACGATGCTACGTACCCTGTAATGTATGTGAGACTTGAGTGCGGCTGAACTGATGGTGTTGCAGCTGTTATTTGGTACTGGCACAACCCGGGGCAGGAATCCTTTGCTAATTGGACTTTTTGGCACGTCTCTCTTGCCCCACTTGGTGCCCAGAAGATTAACTTCTTATCAGGCTTCACCACTGGGGTTTTCATTCAAGTCCTAATTATGCCATCCACAGAGAAAAAGCAGATAGATGCCTGAAGGCAATGGAGTTCTGGAAGCATAGCTCAAAATCACTTAAATCCTACCACCTTTGTGCAAGATGCAGTTTGTTCTGCCTATCAGTCTTTCTTATGGATTATTTCTGTGAAGAAAAGCAAACTTATTCTAATTAACTTTGGGTGGATTGTTTCACAAAAGGCTAAAACCAATTAGCATTTCCTTCTTACCTTGTGGAGACCTTGTGTGGTGTTGTTAAAGATTATATATTTCTGAAACAAGCTGACAAGAAGGTGAATAAATCCAAAGCAATGAGTAAATATTGTACATAATTTAGTAATTTGAGTGCTATAGTTATTTATCAAGAAATACATATGTTCAGGACTTCAAATCTAGTACTAGATACTGTAATATTTGCTTTTTTGGAGATCTGCGGCTGTGTCTGTAGCTAGATCAGGACCTCATTGCCAGCTAGACCCATACAGGTATCTGTCAGTTCTTAAGAGTCATCTGTCTTCATAAATGAGGCAGGGAAAGGGTAGGAATATTTTTATCTTAATTTTATTAACAGGAGATGAAGGCACAGGAATGGAAAATAATTTGTCTGAGGGAGCCAGGCCCTAAACCCAGCTTTGAAGATCTTAAACCTGCAGCCCACGCCCAAAGTTGTCCTTCCACCCTGGCCAGTCTCTGTCTTCTGCTGTTCTGGGCCATACTGTTCTTAGAATCATAGAATGGTTTGGGTTGGAAAGGACCTTTAAAGGTCATCTAGTCCAACCCCCTGCAGTGAACAGGGACATCTTCAACTAGATCAGGTCACTGTTCTGTATTTCCCTTACAGTTCCTCTGTTTCCTAGATTTTTGGTAGATGATGGACGTGGGGGCTGCAGATGTTCTTCTGCTGAGAAACCTGAGGAGGGTGGACTTGGCTCTACTAGTTTGGTCACGTGTTTCTGGGTTGATCATGCACGACTTACCTGACAGTATTTCTCTGTCAGAACACTGAAAAAGAGCTGAGGATGAAACTCTGATTATATATGTATGGGCATGTCTATTTATTCACAACTAATAATGTCTATATATAATGGGCAATCTCACAAAGGGCAGACTGTACACTCTGAAATCGTATGGGCTTGCAGGTCTTCCAATCGTTCTGCCAGGAGCAGGCATGTAATTTAATAAAGGCACAATTGTCATTCTTCCTTCCTTCCCAACTGGGCTTTATGTAATGCTTAAATATAATATAAAGATAATTACTTTGCCTGACATCTATGTCAGAAGATGTTGGGTTTGTAAAGTCAGAAAGAAAACAAAAATGTAAATCAAAATAATTATTTAAGGAAATATGAATGCACTGAGAAAGAGGAGAAACAATAAGAACAAAATAAATTAATTTTAGAAACCTGTACTGTCTTCATTCTTTAGAAATGAGCCCAGTGCTGAACCTTCAGTTGGTGCAATTTCATCACAAAAATATTGGGTGTTGTTTCTTTTCTCCATTGAGTATACAGCCTTTGGGCTGCAGGGGGCTGATTCTTCTCTGAGCCTCAGCCCCTGTAGAGCCCTGACCTTTCCCAGGGTCTTCTTCCTGTTTGTGCCATGTGAACTCTTATGATAAAATAATTTTTCATTTGTTTAGAAAAGAATTGACGTGGGATTGAAAGGAGAATTTGAACACTCAAAAATTAGTTTAAATGCTTCCATTGTGTTCCCAGGTGGTTAACACTTCTGGAAGTAATTGGATTTTGATAGCTTTGTTACATGGAAATTCAACATATTTTCTTATCCTTATGTTACTCATTAGGCATAAAGAATAGCTTTCCCTTCTTTTCATAGTTTAATTATGACATTACACATTGCAAGGTAAACTTTCAGGATTTATGCCAATATTTTATTCAGTCCAGCTTCATGTTCCTGTTTATTTCCTCATAATTTGTCTTTATGGAGCAATAGAGATCCCCTTTCTTGCCAAATGCCTAGTTTGTGTGGATAATTAAATTGACAGTAAAGGGCGAGATTCACCTCTTCGTTATTCAGGTCTTTCCGAGTTGCAGCATTATTGATTCCAGTAGAATAATGCTGCCATTGCCTGGGAATATGTGGTAAATCAGGCAATGGGCGCCCTTGATTTGTTAAGCGCTTTTATGAAATATTGCTAGTTCATCCCAGCCCTCAGAAGCCCCAGTCGTGATCTGTGCCTCTGTTGTACCACAAATTGTCTTGGAAGACTGAGTCACATATTGTTGGCTGTGTTTTATTCTTTATTTCCATCCTTATCTTGGTAAAAGTTGTTTCTTTTTTCACTGTTGAGTTTGATGAAAGCCAAAAGTGGCCACTTCTCATTAGGTGAAATACCACTAAAGCAAATGAACTGTTTAGAGCATTTCTTTGCTACGGAAATGTAAAATAATGTTCATAATACATAATGCATACATTTCTGTGTCCTTTCACTCTTTTCCATGCTTGAAGACTGAGCCTAGGAATTAACTTAGATAAGTTTCCCAAAGCTTTCTGTGTTCATTTGCTTTGGGCTGCCTAGAAAATTATACCTGTTAATGGACAGTACTCAAGGAAACTAATTTCAAATGGATAATCATTCTGATGTCGATCCACGTGAATTTTACATAAGGGCTGAACCACTTATGTTTAAAAGGTTTTAGGGAATTAGAATATGTGGCATGGGCAGAAGAAAGAGCTGAGTGCTATTATCTCTCCGCCTAGCAAGAGACTGATGAAGTGAGATATACCCAAGTAATGTCAGTGTCATGCTTTAGAGGAGGACAGTCTCAAGTCTTTCATGACCTGTTCTGGAGAATAATTCTCTCCTGGTTGTGGTTCTGGTGATCAGTCTCATCCTGAGCACTACACACACATTGCGCATTTGACAAAGAAGTTTTTCTACCATCTCTGAGCAGTGGTCCATTCAGAGGTGCCAGGACTTTTTTATGGAAAACACATGTAACCTTCCCTTCCTTGAGTCCAAACCAAAGGGCACATCTGTGCGTGCACATCAGGAAAAAAAAAACAAAAAAAGGTTGGCATTTTTGACCTCATTGAGAACCTCACAACAGAGGGAATTAAAACAGAGTCCCTGGATATAATCAGCATGAGGCTGTTGCTGATAAATGTGAGTTTTCGTCAAGAGGACAAACTTCCATTATTCTCTCTTACTCTGCAGGCAGATTTGGATTGTGCATTTTGATTTTGCTATCAAAGTTAAAAACATCTTGACAGCATAAAACCTTTGGTGAGATGAAAATTGGAAATGATATAAAAATTTTTCTCAACGAGTGCTTTTCATTTCAAAATTCCAAAGCATTTATGAATCACGTCATTTAGATGACTTGTATTAAAAGAGTCATTTCAGTGATCCACCTCGGGATTACTGAAGCACTACAAATACCCAATTTATAGTATTGGATACAACTATACGCATATAACTTTGACTATTTCTAAAGACCCTCTGAAACCTAATATTTGCCATTTGAGTCTCTAGGATGTTTTGTTTTGGTTTTTTTACCAGTTTTATGCATTTCTGCTGTTGCTAACAAGAGATGTGCTTAAGAAAGAGAAACCTTTGCTTCAAGAGAAGCTGTCTGAAAGGTGTCTGCAAAGGGATAGGTAACTGTGAAATTGTGCCACCGTGTGATAGGGAAAAATAACACCTATTTCAGAATTTGAAGAGGGAAATGGGCAGAAGGTGGTGTTGCCAATTTCCTAGGAAGAAAAACTGAGGAAACACTTATTAATCAGATGTTTCAAGCACCACAAACACTGTTTTTTGGTGCTGAGAACGCTCACGTGGGGGATGTGCATGTCTATATGTACCCTTGATTTTGGAGATGACAGAGTAGTGGGTATCTCTCTGTTTACATGGACACACACGCGGCTGACTGTGCACACCGAAATGTCTGCAGTATTGAAAGAGAAAAGGTAACATTGTGGTTACAATCCAGAAGCTCTTCGTTTATCTCTTACTATTGTAAAATTCTTTCTTATCCCAACCATATTACTTCATATCTCTGTGCCTTGGTTTCCTTGTAATAAATCAAATAAATATAACTATCATGGTCTTGTAAGGAGAACTGTTTATGTTACTAAGATATGACAGCAAGGTGCCATTTGTGAAGCAGGACAGAAGGTATTAAAACATTGATCTTCAACTAACTATGCTGGAGAAGACTATTTTTTAGTAGGTTTAAAGTTACTAGTAAGACTGATTATCTAAGGTTATGTAGCTCAAGAATAAAACATAGCAATGCTTTTGGTTTTCAAACAGAAAGCAGAAACAGTGTTAAAATTACATTAGCTACTGTGACGAACTGCCAGATTAAAATGTGAATTGCCAAGCAGGTGAGGTGGGTTTGAATACTGAATGGTGTTGATATTTTTTTTTTTCCCCCCTCTGCTGTTAGGATTTATTTCTCAAATCATTTCAAACTTGCAAAGGAAGGTCTGAGAATTTTTTTTATAGTTGTTACCAGTGAGATTGATTACTTAATCTTGTTTGCCTAATACCATACTGTTCAAGTGAATTACCATGCAAATCCAGTTCTCCATTTATGATGCATTAAATGTCAAAGAAAGAATCATTCCGATTATATTTATTCCCAAATCTTGAAACCTTGTGTTAAAAAGCAATATACATAAAAGGCATTGTTGTGTATATAGTACCACCCAGTTGTTTAAAAGTCCTCTTAAGCTCTGATTAATAACTTAGCTAGTTCCTCATTGAGATTGTATCTGTTTTAATTGATGAAATGTTAGCCTTATTCAGGATGAAATAGAAAGATATTATGATTTGATCACGGAAGTATGAAACTAGTAGGAAGAGACTCTGTTCTTGCATTGCAGTCTCTGCAAATCCATGGGAAGATCCCAACCCCTGGATAACTGTTTCACTTTTCCCTTTGAGACAAGAGAAGTTTTCCTCTTTGTGCTGGTTCTGGGAGTCCCACCACCTGCTTGGGGGACAACTTTATGAGGCCAACACTGAATGTTTTTTAAAAGCACACCATCAGGTGGAAACCAGGCTCTTCTCTTCAACCCCCTCGTCAGACCCATTTTTCAACCCACCTGACAACACCTACTCTTTGCAGCTTCATATTTCAAAAGTCAATTAAGAGCTGCAGAGCCGTTTTCAAAAGTAAGCCCTTGGTTTGCCCTTTTCTCCCTGCAAACTTGTTCCCTGTTTGTTTGGGAATTCTCATTAGCAACCTGGGGACAGACCCCTCTTGGCACACAGGGCTGCAGAGCTCCAGTGCTGCAAAACCTCAAGTTCCTGACCTGCTCTTAAGAGGTTTTTGGCCACTTTTCCCTGATCTCTGGCTGCTTCATCAGCCCTTCATGTAGAGGAACTTCTGCATTGCTTTAAAATACACTAGAGACCTGGCTCAGCATGCAGTGGCATGAGGATGAGGAAGGTCCAAGTGCCCTTTGTGAGCTTCCCCATCTGGAGCCACCATTCTGGGCCAGTGTCCTATGCAAACTGGTCACTCTCTTCTCAATCTCTGGTGGCTGTTAGAGTCACCATCCATGGCGGGGCTTAACAGATATACAAATGAGGTTCTTAGGGACATGGTTTAGTCCTGGATTTAGGTTATGGTTGGACTCGATGATCTTAAGGATCTCTTCACGCTAAAATGATTCTATGATTCCCTACCTCCTCCAGTTCTACAAAGTCAGGAGGACTTATCAGCTACATGTGCTAAAATACTGGACGGGAATAATAATTGTTCACTGTAATCTTAAAATTATCAGCATACTGATTTGGAAAAGGTCTTAGGCTGCGTGGCAAAGCAATGAATGGATATGTGATTCACATTTATAACCAAGTTTTTGTTGTAAATGCTTCAAAGATGCATTAATTAATGATAAAATCATGGGAAATTTCTTGCAGGATAGATAAAGAAGGAGCTGGAGAGATTGGAGCAAATGGTAGGCATTGATGAAGTTAGGCTGAACCTGTGGAAAATCAGGCTAATATGTCCACTGTGGTGGACTAATCTAAAGAAAAACAGCTGTAAAGTAGGAAGAGAGATGAATGCAATGAAAAGCAAGTGTCTGGAAAGCAGAAATGCTCTTTGGTTTTATAATATGATGGGGTAGCATAAAACAAAACATAAAATTACTCCAGTCATGTAGTCTATCCAGAAAACTAATCAAAAGATGCCTGTAGAGATGTTATAAAAGATGATGCTATGGATCATGGATTAAATGGAAGTAGTGTTTTCTGTTCCTGTGGCTTTGGATTTCATTGTTTGAGAAAGTTTTGCAGAATTTGAAAGGAGTAGGGTTGGAAAAGTCATTTGAAGACATGAGTTTTGTCTTATGGAGAAAAAAATAAAATAAAAAATGAGAACTTCAAGTATTATCAGTGACTTGATAACCAACCATGGGGAAATATTGCTCTGAATGATTCAGGTAAAGACACAAAATTTCAGTTTGGATGCCTGGATATTCCCCCAGTGTTGGACCTCCCCATGCTGCAGAAAGATAAGTTGTGTGGGACCTCAGACACCCCCTGCTCTCTATTAAGCCATGCAAACACCAGTCAGAGCTTTTTTCACATCCACTGTTCTCATTTGTGCTTTAAAAACCTCTTGCTTGGAGCTCAAATGACAGATACTCCTGTTTCTGCAATGCTTTCTTCCTAGTCCCTTTCAATAATTTATATTCATCTACACCTCATTCCTCTGCTCCTTTTCATTGCTCCTTTGATAATTAAACAACAGGACATGAAAGGTATGTGAGATGCTGAGATATTACCCTGGCTCAAAATACACCTGACGTTTGAGTGAGGTAACTTAATTACCATTCGGTCTCTTATTGCTTGCCTGGGAAATAACCAGGCAGTTGTGTTACATATAAATGTGTGGCAGCCAGCGAGAGAGACAAGAGATTTTGAAGGCTCATTGTGGCTGTAATATTTCTTTATGTGTTGAAGTCAGAATTCCTGTAGTTCATTTTAACCATTTCATGTGGAAAAGCACAATAAACACGTCTCCATGCGCCCCTTTTCTAGAGGTAAGCAGAAATTATCATATTTTAAGTGTTTTTACCCTCAGTAAAAACTCCTTGGCTTAGACATGGGCTGCATGGTAATTTTACATTAGTGTTCACATTTTATTCACAGACTGTGCCCAGGACAAATTCTGTCTCCAAGATGTTGCTGTTCAGATCTTCCTTTTCTAACAGTGTTGTAGAAGGAATTAAGTAAAGGGCAACACTTGGCATAGATCCATCTCACTTAACGAAGGAGACCAATTTGAAATAAATTCATTCTAGGCTATTTATTTGACAGCAGAAAATAAGAAACTACTTGGGGCTTTGATAGAGTTCTCAGAAAGGCTGCCTCCTGTTGCTTGTCCTTCTATGGTAGATAGGAATCTGGCCAAAAGTGACTGTCTTTTGACCTGAATGACCTCAAATAGACAATGAAACTCAATGGATGAGTCCAAGCTTTGTGCGTGGGTGTCAATTTTCCTTCTACCAATATTTAATCTGCTGAAGGGATTAGAAATAGGAAAAGATTTTGATAAGAATGAAATTACCTGAATCGTCATAAGCTCATAAAGTAATATAGGCAGCAGAAATATCAGTAAGCTTTCCGTGATATCGTTCTTGATGGACTCCTTCAATTCCCTGGTTCCTATTCATATACCCAATGAGTTTTCATAACCCTGCACACATTGTCCTTTCACCAGCCTGTTTCCTCTCAGAGGTCATCTTGGTGTATCAGTCCATGTTGATGGAACAAGGCAATATAGTGCATTTATTTATTATTTTTTTTTAATTACTTATGTGACAGAACAGCATATTATTGCTTGTGTTCTCCAAGCACTGCTGATCACATGCTACTGCAAAATCTTCTAAAATCAGTGCAGATGTTTATTTCTTTCATCTGTAAACGCATCAGCAGATAAAACCAGGGAGAACACTTGAGGTGATGGGGTCTAAGCACAAGATTAGCACAGGGCATCAGTTGAAAGCACAATCTACTCTGAACAATGACTAAGGAAAAAACTGTGCTGCTCTTCTCAGCACCTCCCATTCCCTACTGGAACTCAGGCAGAACTGCTGCTGATACCAGCGATGCTGCTCTCCTCCAACTTTGGGGAAATAATCTTGAGCAGCTAAATCATCTTCCCTTTTATATATTGTCAACAGAACTGGTCACCAAGTTCAGGCAGAGTTCAGTGATGATCAAGAGCTAAAATGGACCCAAGGGCACGGAGGGCATAGCTTGGACTGTCAGTTCTTCATTACTGATGATATGAGAAGGAAAGAGCTGAAGCTGGTGGGAAAAAAATAAGACAGAAGTGGTAAAATGTTTTCCTGGTTCTAGGACTGAGACCTTGATTTTAATAAACAGCTTTGTGAAGCTTCATATTCCAACACATTTTGGCTGGCTGTATGGCTTTGGAAGGAATAGTAGATTCTGGAGTCACATTCTGGTACTGCTCATAATTAGTCTACTGTTACAGAAGTGTTGTTATTTTCATTTGAAATATAAATTAGGGGATGGTATCAGTTTAACTCAAATGAAGAAGTGTTTCAGGATGTTGGAATACCACCACCTCTGCACATCTACATTGCCCTGTACTTTCTGTGAGGTTTTTGCTGTATTACAACTCTGTGATTTCCAGTGAAACCCAGTGTTTTGTTACATGAATATTGTCTAGAAATCAGTGCTGGCTCTCTGGTATCTGAAACAAGATTGTTTTTGCTATTACTTGGTCATTAGTGGTTTTGCAGCAGAGCTTAAGAATCCAAGGAACAGAGTTGAACACTCTCTTGTTTGGTAAAAACACAGGACAAACAGATGGTGGTTGTCGCAGAAAGCTCACCCTTGAAATAGATGAAACAGCCTAAGCCAGGCACTGTGAGTTTATTTGGACTTCAGCATTGTATGAAAACATTTACCATTTTCAAGGCAAAATTTGGTCTCTGGTTTCACTGAGAAACTCTCAAGTGAGCCTCCACAATTGTCATTAACTGGCCAGTTGCCTGATACGTATAATTTAAGGTCCAAATCCTGTTCGCCTCAGTCCCAGGATTACTCTGTTCGTTTTAGTCATACTGAATGTTGTCCTGTTAATTGCAAGTAGAAAATGTTCATATGGACGTGACAAGCAAAATCTGTCAGCGCTTGTTCGAGAAAAAGAAGGACCATATGCTTGCAGGCCAAGGCCAAAGCTGAATGATTTAGACTCCAGTAAAGAAATGCTGAGCTGTAGAGCTTATGTCTGTAGAGAAGTGTTAGTATTACTTGTATCTTCAACTTTAAATTAACTTCAGGCTACAAGAGTCTTTGGCTGATATTAGCACATCTTAAGCTAATAAAACCTTTGAATTGTAGTCCCTTCCAGAATGTACTTGCAGTGGACTTAATTGGCTGATGTTTATATGTTTGAACTTCATCCTTTAATAATAAATTCCTCTGATAATTCTTTGCTTTTCTGAAGCTTTCTCCTCTTATATTCACACCATGGATCTCTCCTAGGGTGTCTTTACAGAAAGAGCGGATTGCACTTGTCTAGTCAGAAGCTACACACCTTTATAAAAGATTCAGTAGTCTTCAAAATACCTTGTTTTTAAAAGATTTTAATTTCATTACTTTTACAGCTCTAATAAAAAGTTACATGCAACACTGTGTTCAATAAGTGCTTTAGTTTTATGTGCCCAGTTTATGGAAGGTGGAGTGAATTTATTAAAAGGGTCAAACTCTTCTGGTTGGAGGTGCAATATGGAGATACAAGCATTCCCATATACTTGTATTTCCATTAAATTCAAGTTTTTAAAAATCAATTTTTAATTACTGATCCCAGGCATGACCAGAATACAGAAAGCTGATTTACTAATGGCCCTTTTAGTGTTGTTGGCATAGCAAAGTGCTTACGACCACCCCACCCAGCCCTACTCCTGAATTCAAGATTGTCCTTTGTCACGAGGTTGTGGGGGACATGTCACAACACCAGCAAATGTTTTCCTTCTTTTTCCAGACATACTCAGTTACGGTTAAGTTTGTTTAGGCTGACTTAAAGATGAAAATAGAACCTATCCATCCTTTTCATTTTACTAAGAGTTATATCATCTTTTAGTATGAATGTGGATTCTTCAAAAACACAGTCTCATGACTAACTCATCTGCCATGCTATATTCATGAGAGAGCCCCAAAAAGTGCCAGTTGGCTTATTATTAACATTCTTGTGACATTACTCAGAAAAAAAATTCCAAAGCAGTTTTTTTATTATTGTGTTTGATCATTTTTATGCAGAAACTATAAACTCAGTTGCCTCACAGTTCAATACCTAATTGACAGGAAAGTGATTTTATCACTATTCCTTGTAGCATTTCTTTCAAATTAAGACAATTCATTTATGGATAGATTAGATTTGAAAATACATGAGATGATTCCCATAGTTTCGTCTTCTTAAAGCAGTTCCATATTATGCAGTTTATTTGTCCTGTTCGACACATTCAAGGAGACCTGATTTTAATCCTTCAGCGCTTCATCTATGCCATAGTTTTCCCTTGTTACCTGAGAATATCAACATGTTTGGACCTAATCTCATTTTTGCTTCCCAAGGCTCCTGCTCTGCCAGGCTTGCACTTAAATGAAGATCTGACCCTTTGTGCTTTTGTTTCCAAGCTGTAGACTGCTGGTGTTTCCTCTCTCTCTAGATTTAAAGCCTTTGGGAGATGATCTATCTCTCTGTATGTGTCTGCACAAGACCTAGTATGTAAGGAGTAAGTTCTACTAAGAAACTCTAGGAGTTCCACAACAAAGAAATAAGAAGAAAATAAGTTTTGGAGGAAACTCTGTAATATTTATGAAATGGGGGGACTTGGTACCTCTGAACTTGTCCAGGACAGCAGTATGATAAACCAATTAAAGCAATATGCAGTTAGATGTAATGCAGTTTATTTGATTAAGGTCTTCTCTTGGGTCATGAGCAGCGAGAGAGCATCGCTAAAACCAGTGATGCGGTCATGGAAAGAATCATTCTGGGAGAGATGAGATTTAGAAGTCTGTTGTCAAAGAGCCCATCTCTTCAGGGGTATTGTGTTTGTTCTGAAATCAGTCTGTTTGGTGTTGTTTGCCTGGCAGATGATCTTGCTTGTCTTCTTGCCCTGTTGTCCCTCCTGTCTGCCTTTGTACCCCGAACAATGCTGAAACCCGAGGCCAGGGCGTCCTTCGCACCCTGTCAGCCGCTCGAGGTGTCAGATCACAGCCGCTCGCTTTGTGGGATTTGGTAACAGTCACAAAATACACCCAAAGACAACATTTGAAGAAGCATTTTGTTAGGAATGGAAGTATTTTTTCCTGCATTGGCAAGGATCAGTTATTTACTGAGAGAGGAACATGACAAATACTCACATTATGTCGTTTCAAAAGCATTTTATTTTCATGCAGTGTTTATGCAGAAGATGATAAATAAAGAACATTTCCTCACAGCCATTTTTGTATGGATCACTTTCATGCATGTTTTATAAGAATCGTTGTTTACGTCTACTGTGTCATGCTGCATGACTTGATTTTCTTACTTCTTATTACTTGTGTTGAACGTATTTGTATGCATGTGTAAATAAATACATACATGTGCACCTACTGTAGGACATAGACATGTCACAAATGATGAATGATATATCATACCTGGTTTTGAGAAGTTCAGGAGGCAAAATCACTGCTCTGACTCCTTTAAGAAATCTTTGGGCTCTCACGAGGCAGAAACGGGGATTTTCCTCTTTAGCATTTCTTCAGGATTGATTCGCAAAATGCAGAAATCAGTTTTTGCAGAACTTCTCAGCATTATATTTTCCTCTAAAGAGATTTAACATACGTCACAACATTTTCTATTTCATTATAATTGTTTTGAGAGAGTTAAGGCTTTTATTAGCTAGAGAAATCAGGGGGAAGTTATTTAAATAGCTGATGGATAATTCACACTGGTTTGTCTGGTGCCAGCAGTCAAAAGGGTTGTACTGACTGTGGACTCAAAGCTCACAAGCAGCACATTTTAGGCCCAGTCCTAATTTTGTCCTTTCAACTTCCATGTTCAGCAAAGAGTTCAAAGTTCCTTGCAAAAATTATGTCTGAACTTGGCTCATTTATACACACAAGCCACTGTAATTGGTGAGGCTGTGGCTTGCTACACTAATATTAATGTCACATTTACTAATTATCTTATGAAACAGGCAGATTAAGCAATCATATGGCCACACAGATGCAGAGCGCTGTCATGTGGGTGACATTGGCAGATTGTGCTCATAATAAGTGTTTTGTCTAAGGAAAGGTGAGGAAAGGCAGCAATGTAACATGGCTTCTCACCCTTTTTGCTTCTCTGTGTTAAGCATCTCTGGGGCAGTCTGTGGAAAGGTTTTGAAAACTGCATAGAGAGCACTAGTGACTGAACTAAGTGTGTAAAAGCTAAAGCTTATCTTTGGTAGAGAAGGAGGGAGAGATTGTTGTCTAGAAATGACATTCTTCCAGTCTAAGATGCTTGTCTGGATCCGTTATCACAGGATCCGACTGAAAATGAAAACTGAGATGTGGGGGATGGTTGGTGGATGATGGAATTACAATCCTAAAAGCTCACACTCCATTTCCATGCCCATTTGGAGGTGGCTGCTCTCTGTAGCTACTTGATTTCTGAAGTCCCCTGAGGAGATCAATGCTTTGCTTCTGCTTCTTTACCCCCTGCCAAAATCCAGTGGGGACCCAGCAAGAGATGCACCTTCCACATGCCTCTATACAGAGAATTTCTGGGTTCAAAACATGAAGTTCAAACCCATCACAAAGTGTAAGGGTGGGAATAATTCCGCCCCCATTTTTTTTGTGGTTATATTGATGCTAACCAGCTGTGTTGGGAGGCAAAGCCATGTCCAATGGTCTGGGTTCCGTAGGGTCACAGATGAACGTGTGGCTCCTTGCCATAGAGTTGCTTTTCGGGATGCTGCTTATCCCATCAGCTTTTTCAAAGATCAGTCTGTTGTTTGGCAAAAGCTGATTTCCTGCCTACGCCCTACTGATCAGAGCAAAGTCAGTTCCAGCAGACCGAATTAAGCAAAAGAGCAAAAAAGCTTCGTGTAGGCACGAATAGTGAGTGTGGCACCACAGGGCTGTGCAGAGAAAAAAAAATACAACCATATTCAAAGTGACTGTGTCTACATACATATCTTAGACAGTTGTATAAATGTGGTACTCTAAGCATTTCATAAAATACATGTATTTTAAATTGCTAAATATTTAGATTTAAGAGTTCATAATGAAATTTCCAAGAATCATATATCATGTTTATATAAAATCTTAAAAATGAAATGATCCCTGAAATGTCATAGCTTGAGGCAGTTTGCCGTCAGAGTTCAAATTCTGAGAACTGTATTTCTAAATGATTCTGGAAAATTACTTACTCTTGATTAATTCTTCCCTATGAGCTCTGAATTCTTGTTGCTGATCACAGCATGAGTAATAGCACAAATTTTTGGTATTGCAATGAAGTGACCTGGTGCTGTGGTTACAGCTGTATCAAGGTGAAGAAACCCTTGAAAATCTAAAAGATTAAAGTACTTCAGATGCCCCAGAATTGCAGAAAAGAGCATAGGAGAAAGAAATAAGGAATGAAAACTTGTATTCAAAGGCCTAATGTTGGACCAGAGCCTTTCAAATGTGACCTATATATTAATTCAGCATCATTCTTGTGGCTGGAAAAGAAAGAAATGCTCCATTTGTTTTGAATGTTTTGGGTTTACATTTGAAAGCCAAACTTTCAAGGTTAAAGTATCCTTTTATTTGCTTGGCTTTTTGTGTGTCTTTCTGTTTTCAGAGTCAGATAAACTTTATTGCTTTTGCTTTAATAACATATCTGGAAGATGTTTGCTCATGTGTTTTTTATATTCAGCATACTGACAAACATTTTTCTGTGGATTTGTGGATAATTCTGGCTCATATGTTTCTGGAAGACATAAAGACTGACCAGTAAAAACCAAGTGTGAGAGGGGATCTGAATGTCTCAGTTAATAAGTAGCTAAAGAGGTGAATTTGGACTCAATATAGTGGTTCTTAAACCATATTTAATGAAGTATTCCCTGTTGATAGGTTAATCCATCAAGACTTGAGAATATCCCTCTTTGTTGAGTGAGGGGCAATTCCCTTTATGACCAGATACTCCCTGATCTGACACCCCACATATTTTCTGAAGCCTGTTCCTTGGAAATTCCCATCCAGGAGGATTTTCTGTATCTGGGTTCCCCAGTAGCATCTGGTTTCAATGCCTTGTCTCTCACCTCTATCTCTCTTCTCTACTTTCTATGTATAAGTTGTCAAATAAAAAGGGAAAACTATCTCACCTGAGGATCTGTAGCTTTATATTTCAATAGGTCTACCTTGTAAAAACGCAAATGTGACTGGCCAGTTGCCTGTTTATGAGTTTAACTAATGCCTTCCATCTCCACACTTGGATTTGGATTCCAAGAAAGAAAAGTATGTGTTGTTAATAAAATACAGGAGGGCTCTGGCATATGACTGTGTTACCCCAAAGTCTGAAGAGCTCTAGAGTAAAATGTGGGTCTAAATTTTAAATCTAACTTTCAAGGTCTGTAAAATGAGCTGACCCTGACTTAGTTCTCTATACAGTGAGAAAGGTAATTTCTTATTGTCATGGTTTTGTAATATATTTATCTCTACTTCATAAGGAATGCTTTATCACTATTCAACTAAAGCTGTTATTTCCCAAATACTCACCTCTGTTTGCTGAACACACATTTTTTGCTGTTTAGCTTTTTATTTTTTTTTTTGCATATGTTAGAACTCTCTTTTTTCCTCCTTTTTTGTTGAATGTAGAAGTATCCAGGACAGCAGGGTGGAAGAATTTAAATATGTAGTATCATGAATATTTTAGTATCTTCAGGATTATTTTTGAGTCTGAAAAGAATGAAAAGGAACATGTACTTCTGCTCATCTCTTAGACTGTCATGAGCCTGGGTCTGGCAGCTACAGCCTCGATTAGCAAAATAATCACAGCATTTTAGAGATTATACTGTTAGGTGATGTTTGTTTGGGAGTTTTAGTCATGCAAGCCTTAGTGTCTAAGATTACGTGATAATGCATATGTCACATATGTGAATGTGTTACGTATAGCTGTATTTTTTAAAGCATTAGCCTGGTAAAGCCAATGCAAAACTTGTATTGACTTCAGGACCACTGAGAAACTGGAGGTGACTTTGTGGTGCTTTTGGATGGGTTTTCTTGGCTAGGGCACAGTCTCATTTTGTGCTTGTGTTCTTGCCATTTGTTGCCCCATCATCTCAAATGTGTGGAAGAAGATATTTCACTTTCCAGGTGTCGTTCCCACCACAGTTAGCAGAAGCCCAGGGCTTCACCAGGTTGAAGAGATGCTTTTTGGTGTGTTCCTCTTGCTCGGTCCCTACCAGGGACCTCTGGAAATGCTCTGAGCATGTCGTGGTCACCACACTAGCACCTGCAGGACCTTGTGCTGCAGATCCAGCACTGATCAGAACAAAAAACATTTTGAGGAATTTTAAAATATTCTCAGTTGTTTTTATTATGTGGCTTTTGTAGCTGTCTCTCTTTTAAGATTCTGGACAAATTTGTCACAGGTCTTAAATTTTAAAATAACTTCAGTAACTTCTTTAATAAAAAATGTGTCATCTGACATAACATTCTCTGATTCTGTGATTATCATTTTGAGGGCTAGAAGCAAGTTAATTACTGTGTAGTCCAGTAAAAAAAAAACCTCTGTTCATCTAAAGCGGTTTGTTCAACCAAAGGAGGACTGTAATATTGAGACACGTCAGAGACAGGTTGCTGTTCCAAGTGTGAATATTAGTCAAGCTGCTATCCTCCTAAGTGGATATTTCTTAGTGTTCAGAGGAGAAGAACACTTTCCTGGTGCATTTGTTCTGATTTATAGCCCTCAGAGATTTCTAGTGATGCTAGCGGTCCCAGGAGCAGCAGAATAATGAGCAAGGCAGAAGTTAATTAATTAAATTACTCTGTTTGACAAGTTCAGCAAACTGGTACAACTGTCACATCTCTCTTACAATAAGTGACATAATGAAAGTTTCTGGTCTGAAGTCAGAGTTCTGCTCAGCATTGCAGTCTGTATATGTGGTAGCTAGAATACTCTGCATTTACAATAAGTTAGGAATGCATTTTATTTCTTGTTGTTTTTTGTCTGAAATCAGGATAAGGGATTACATTTTTAACTGTTATTGTCTGCTTAAGGAAAGATCTGTGAAGGAAAAGGGAAAAGCAGATGTATGAGCAAACTCTAGCTATCTAAGCAGTTCTCTGCCATAATAAAATAGAAAAGCATTTGTTTCGATGGCAAGGAATAATAAGTGTTCCCAGGCATTCACGTGCAGTTCAGCATATCCACAGGCAACACTTACTGTAGTTTTTGAATGGAGGAGTCATGTGACTACAGTTTACTCCAAGTAGTATAATGAGTTACTAAGAAGTGTAATTGCATCTGATACCTGATTATGCCACTCTCTTACTGTCAACAGGATTCAGCAGAGCATGATTCAGCCATCACTTTTCCTCTCAAACACGTGGTATTCTTGCAACATACTAGAATTTAAATACTGACAATACAGAGAATGAGTGTCTCCCAGCATTAGCACTATTTCAGGCATCTATCCTGCTCTGTCCTCTGTGTGTACGTGAATACCAGAGAGAGTTTTGTAACCCGAGTGATCTATAACTTCTATTCTGATCTGTGTAACAGGGTGACAAAACTGATTCCATTGGTCTGGTGACAATCCCAGTAGATTGTGACCACCCAAAGCTTTCGCTCCTCTTGCTGCAGGTTTGCTCAGTGGTTTTCTCACTGCTATAGATCTCCCCTTGGATTTTATTGTGTCTACTCTTGTATTTTATCAAGGGTAAATAATGAAATTGTAGAAAGAAAGAAGCAGGTAGATCAAGAGTGCAGTGTCTGCTCCAGTGATGGGTTCCACATAAGAAATAATAGTTTATTTCTTTTTCTCCCTTCTTTGGATGTCTTTCTAAATTAATTGACATAATGGAGCAAAATGAAATACCTAGATTATACTTTCAGCCTAACGTGAATATCTCAGATGGACGGAACGAGGGGAATGTGGTAAATTTTGGAACACCAGCAGCCTGACAAGTACCCAGATCATAAGCTACACACTAGCAAAAAATACACATGCTGGGGAAGAAAGTGCATGTTTTTTTCATTAAGTGGAGGACAGTTTGACTGTGGAGGGTTATAAACATCAAGTGGGACTGAAAATTATTTGTGGATTTGAATAAGTAGGAGACAAGTCTAATTGTAAAGCATTTTAGTTTTAGACTGTCCTACGGACCTCTGAGTACCTAACAGTTTGCTTTTTCCACAACCATTTTTGTTAAGAGACCAAGGGAGGAGGTACTTAATGCTGCACTTTACATGAATTACTTTCTGGAGGAACACAGGAGTAGTTAACAGAACCCATATATCCCCTGTTGCTGGGTGAGAATCTCCTTGGGAGAAATGCTGTTGCCTTTGAGGAATTGCAAAATTACCTGTGCCCAGGGGGGGCTGCAGAAATCTTCTAGCTAAACTTGATACAGAGTAAGAAAAAAAAGGGAGGGAAAGAATTTCTACAGCCTTAAAGGCTTCAACTACTTCTATCCCATTTCTAACAGATCCTTGCATAAGCTGGTCCCCTTGCTGTCCATTCCCCCCACTCTTGCCCTAAAGGCAAACTGAGAATATCCCATGTTGATCCATTCCTGTGCTGCCAGTGCTGAACTCTGACAGCAGCAGGACAGTTGTTGGGTTTTTTTTTCTAATTTTCAAAGTCCCTTCTGCAATTCAAGCCTGTTCTTTCTTGCCCATTGACAGTGGATATGGAGAACTGCAAAGAGAACATCAGTCAGCAAAGTAATCTTGTGTAGCTTCAGGCTGTTCTAACTAATTTTAGTGTCTGGATTAAATATTCCCAGTTCCATTCTTTCCTTGTAAGTGATGTTTTCCAGCTCTCCTATCAGCTTTATTGCTCTCTTATTTCAAGAGATTTGCTGTAATATTCTTTACACCCCCAGGCTACAGTGTGTTTCTTTCCCCACAGACACCAACATAGTTCAGAGTGTTAAGATGGGAACTTGGGGTGTTTGCAGCCCCTTACTTATCAGTCTGATTGGGGAACCACAAAGCTAGAGCTTTACCCTGCACTTTCAGAAATAATGGAAATTTTGGTACCAACTCAGGAAAGGCTCAAACTCCTGAGGATGTTTGCATAGTATTTGCAGCAGCTCAGGCAACCCTGTTAATGTGCTGAGCCTGCAAGGCGCAGGGCTTGGCTTGCATGATGCTTTATTGCGGTTAGGAATAGATGTAATAATTTTTGAACGCGGAATAGCTGGCAGGAAAACACCTGGATTGTAAATGATCTTTATTAAATTAACCGACCCCAGTTCTGTCAAGGGTGTATGTTGTGGCTGTGTTTGGAAGCACTCTCAGGGGTGCTCTTACTTCTCACTTTCCCAGCCTCAAAGACGTTAACCTGCATATTGTTGCTGAGTATCGTGTATGGCAGACAACATAAAGCATCATTCATTCATTTCATATGTCAACACAACTCTAATGTGAGCACTGGAGGAAGATTTAGAGTCATCCTGTCTGGAAATATAGCAGAGGAACTGAACTATAAAGCTTTTCATTTATAGTGTACGATTTTTAGACTGAAAATGAGTTAAAACCAGCAGAAGACTTCAGAAATTAGAAACCAGGGTTTCATGCCAGTAACTTGTGTAGATGTTACTCTGCATCAAGGTGACTTAACACACATTTTAGTCCTGTTAGATTATTAAAAGAAATTGAACTAACATTTCAGATAGGAATGTTAATATGAGTTAGTTACTGCATTGCCCTGCTGCAGTACTTTATATTATCAATGGAACATATTTTTGAGTAATAAGATGTCATAATACCTCTGTTTTTTGCAGAAAAAAAGTTATTCTTTCCACCTATAAACATTGTACTGCCTCCAGCAGTATGTGGTATGACCAGTTCACATATAGAGTATGACATGGTTACCCAGAGAAAGCAAATACTTCAGTGAGCTGAAGATGTAAGTTAAATTCAAGGAGCATCAACGCCAAACACGATCCTGCCTTGCCAAATTTGGGGCACTCGATTACACAGATGCTTTTACACATGTAGCTCTGCATCTTTGCAAAGATCCCAACTGACCCCTCCTGTATGGACAGGGCAACAAACATCACAGCAGCAACTTTCTGTCTCATTCTTATTAAGTTTTAGGATATGAAAATTACCCAATGTGTGTGCTCTATCAGAGCACAGGTTATTCTTTCAATATCTCTATTTTGGGAATGGAGGCATTTTTATTTAATCATGGACTAAACCACTGCAGTGACATTTTTAGGTTTTCTTTCTGCAGAGGTGTTGAAAGGTTTTGTGAAAAACCTGTTACTGATCAGAGATGCTAAATCACAAAGCTAAGGCAGGGCTGAATTTATTTTTCTGTCATTTTTATTTCAATAATATGAAAGTTAGAAGAAAACTTGGCTCTAGGCCTGTATTTAATGAGAGGTACCAAGGCACTAAAATGTTGACAGCTGATTGCCTGTCTACATATTATTTTTGTATCACAGCTTTTCATCTACACATTCAGATGCAAGAAGCCCATAATATCTCTTTAAATATGTACTATCATTTGTTGCTACTTTTATAATACTACTTATATGTGTAGGGTCAATTGTTTATTTTGTCATGGAGCAGAATGTGTCCACTCATTGCCAATGCTGATCGAAATGTCCTTCAATATTTAATTAAAAATGTGATGCTATCGTAACCTGACTAGACCAGTGACTTTCATCCTTCTGTCATGTGCTGCATCGTGACTGTTTTCACATCTCTCCACAATTTCATCTCCATTTGAGGTATGAGCAGCAGTACACGTGGCAACCACAAATAGCCTGACTAACTTCCAGCAAAATGTCAGTCACCCAATAAAGCTAATATTAAAGCTAATAATAAAAAGCCCAGTAACTCACTTTTCCTGCAGTTTCTGTCTTACACGTCAGGAGAATGTACGTCCAAGGCTGTAGGACTGGCCATCTGTTCTGCTTACACAGCCCTGGTACTTGGGAGTGCTGAATTACTCAGATGTTCTACTTTTTATAGACATCTGGAACTGGTGGCCGTCTATTAAAAAAAAAATGCAACAGCATAGAAAAAATGAAATTGTGCTGAGTGCCCTCCCCATGGGATCGTGAGGAGTTGCAGAACCAGCATTTCCTGGTGCCATCAGCCTGCCTGGTGGTGTGATAAACATGCAGCATAGTCACTTGGGTATTTTTTATAAGAAAGAAAAGTTTTGTCTCAGAGTACACCTCGAGGCAGCTTCTCAACATTTCAGAGAAATTCAACATTATTTTTAATTGCGGGGAAATTAAATATAAAGCCAGAGGGGGTGACATCAAATTCATTTTTAATTTTTTTTTTATTTAACATGAGCTAAGAATCTCAGAACCAGCAACTGGCTAGACCTGAAACTTAAAGAAAGAGGGGAGAGCACCAAAGAGTAGAAAATGAAGTAGAAAATACTGCCTATGTGGGTTATTCTTCTGTATTGCTGCTGTGAAACCTTAAAGCATATATTCTATACAATGATGCTGCAAAGAAAATGCTATTTGCAGGCCAGGCAGGTAGTTTACACCTGTGGAGCTGATGATTTCTGGCTTTTTCCTTTATTTAGCAGCAATGGCTTTAGCTGGAACATTTTACACAAAGCTGCCCCCCATGAAAAGAACGTGAACACCTGGATAGTAACCCGAGAGACCTCAAGAAATGGGATTTTATGTTTCAGAATGGACATTTCTTCAGCTACATTTCTGTGCAGAGCCAATGCTTACATGGGAGCTCATGAACCTCAAGGATGTCAAATCACGTTTTATGAGTAACATTGCTTGTGAGGTCTGCTAAAATAATCATATTAGATGTTCATGTCCAATCTTTTCTCTAAATTACCATAATTTTATTGCTTCAGGTTTAAATATTAACTGTTGTAAAGTAATACAGGCTATCTCTACCTACTGCAGGATATTATTCCTAATAGTGTAAATTTGAAATGGCTCATCACTTGCTTTACTTAAGGAGGTGCTTGTTCACATATATATTAGATATTTGGTTGAGGTTTTTGGCTTTATTGTAGCAAAGTAGTTAAGTACAGGCTTAATTTTCATTATGTGAATTGTTTCTTGGGCTTTGTTGCTCCTGCCCATGTTTAAAACAAAACATTCGCTCCCATGCTTTGCTGGATCCGGGCTAAGGTGCCTTTGTAGAACCCTCAGTGAGCAAACCACAGATGGCGATTTGTGCCAGAATATACAGGTTTATTATTTAACATCTCAGATGGCTATTTAATTTGTTACCACTTTTGGCTGGAAAATTAGCTGTTAATGTAATCAAACGCCTGCTTTCTGTCAGGCCCAAGGCATTTATTTTCATTACTGTGGTTGCCTCAAACAAACCAGAGGACAAGTGTTGGAATTAGCATTGTTGGGGATCTGTGTGTCCATCTGGTGGGGCAGTTTGGAATAAATAATTTCTCCATTGTGGAAACAGGGTCTGATGCATCCTTAAGGATGAGGGATGCTTAATAATAGTCAGGGGAAAGTCACCTGAGTACCATAAGATTTAACTCAATTTAAAAAGATCTTAAGGGAGTGAGGAGTCCCAGAGGCACTGAAACCCGGTTTCCCTGGTTATAATTTTTGCTCTGTTTTCAGATGTTCGCAGTGTGTGTGTTTCTCAAGGCTCCTGTCCCGCACAGTCCTGGGTTGGATTGCCCACCTCTTGTTTCCCAGCACACGGCCGCAGGACTCCCATCCCTCCTGCTTTTTTCCTGGCTGCAGCTGCAGGGGTTTGAAAAACAAAAGCAGCTGGATGGACTGGGGGTGTTGCAGGGCACCTGCAGCTTGAGACAAAGGGGGACGATAAGGAAGACAGAAAATCAAAGGAAAATGAGTAAAATAAGAAGAGGAAGGGGAAAAAATCACATAGAGAAAATTAAGGGAAAAAAATGAATATTGTAAGTGTCTGAGGAAGCAGAAATCTTCATGCAACATCTTTTCTATAAGGCACTGAGTAAGGTATGGCTGATCAGGGAAGGAAAAACAGGACAAGGGAAAGAAAACCTATTAAAATATTTACTTCTTAGCTGGAAATGTAATTCAGTGACATTATTGTAAATAACCCAATTAAAAAGCATTAAAAAATTAGTTTGGATAGAAGCAAGGGAGAGATCAGCTGTTTGCCTAAGGGTGCAAAAGCCTGCAGTCATCCAAGTTCAACAAGGCAATGTTAAAAAACAGAAGACAAAATGCAGACAGGACACGGGAAAAAAAGGTAAATGTGAACACAAAGTCAGCGGTGGCTGGGAGAAAACATTTTCAAATGGTTTCTTTAGGGAACAGCGTGTATTGGGTGCCAAGTATCTGCCACACAGGCACTGACTTTGTCCTTTCCTGGAGGACACCAGGAGCCTGGGATTTGTCACCAGATATTAAGGTTCACACCTGTATCAGCATGTCCTAAACTGAAGATGAGTTGCCTTTTTTTATTTATTTTCTTCCATCCAAACATGGACAGACAGTTTTGCATTTTTCATCTAGAGCAATGACTAGAAGGCAGGGGCAGCTGATGTGAGGAATGCCGGTTTGTAAATGGGAACAGTAGAAGTATCTGCTCCTCTATTATTTCACACGCTTACCTAGAAGAGAGTGAGAGTTACTTCGGTAAATCCAATCTGTAACATATGTAAATAGACCTTCTTTTAAAAAGAATCAGCCTCTGAAAAAACAGCAGGAAAAATGTCCTCCTTCCACAACTGATGCCGCTCAACTACCACAGAAACACACAATAAGAGATGAAATAGAGACGAAACACATCCCTGTTGCCCTCTAAATCTTCCCATGAGACTCGTGCTAACTTTGCATTTCCTTTATCTCTGACCACAAAGATGAAAGAAGATTAAACCCGAGCTGGACAAGCCAAGGACTGTGTTAGAACAGGGATCAAGCTGTTTCGTGCCATAGTTCACTACCTTATTGCTATTTGTTGACATGTTCTGTGTAATTTAAGAAACCGCCTGGTTTCTCTGGCAGTAAAGTCATATGGGTGTCTGGGATTTTCTGTCCCATACTTGATTATTTCTTCTGTCTACACAGTAGGAGTCCAATCTGTCACTGGATTACATAAATTTACTTAGCAGAGAGATTTTAAGACTGAAAAACTGCGCGAGAACTATCTGCAGAAATCCTAAGGCCCTTAGGTCTGTGAAGGTGAAATTTTGTTGGGGAAGTTGAATAACATATTCTGCACAACACAGCCAATACACAAGAAACAAAACAGCGAAGGCAAGTGACTCGTTCCTTTCTCTCTTTTTCTATCATGTGTTTTATTTTTAACTCAATGTATAGGTAACAGGGATTTTTTTTTTTCAGACGACAATTTGCTGAGGAGTTTCTCTGGATTGTTTTTCTTTTTACAGTATAATGCACATTGTTATTTTTTTAGGTCTCTTATTGGCAAAAGTTTCTGGAAAATGAAAACACTGGTGTCCAGAATGAATGTTTGAGGCTGAACTAAAATGCTGAGGAAAATCTTTGGCCAGTTAGGGCAAAGGGTCTTCCATAACCCCAAAAGTAGTCTATGGTGCTACCTGTTGCACTTGCCTATGAGTTTCACTGGGATTGGAGCCTGACTGGGAAGGTCAGGAAATATCATTCATTCTCCAAATCCATAACATTTATAACAGCACAGCTGGATGCAGCCAGAAAAAAGCTTCTGATGGATCTTCTATAGTTTATTTTCTTTCACAGTAGACAAACAGGCAAGGAGACAATATGAACATACTGACATATTCAGCAGCTGGGGTTGCTATTACTTCATAGTATGGACTCACAGTCAGTCTTCCCTCATCCCCCTCTTAGCTTGGGAAAGTCAATTAGTTTCCTCCAAATATGTCCCCTATTGTCATGATCCTTTGGAGGACAAAGTGTAGCAAATAGCACAGATGTTTCTGGGATGACTCCACAGCCAAAGCTTCTCCAATTACACTCATATTTGTGTAGGTGGCTGTGAGTAACTCCATGGATATTTTGACCTACCAGGTGATGTGACGTCTTCCACTGAGCTCTGGCTTTGGTCCTGCTCTACCTCCGAGTCATTCTATGGATTTTCTTGTTCTTGAAGGTTGTTAGTAGAGGCACAGAAGATGGAAAGTGCAAGACCTTGGCAACAGATGGTGGCTTCTTCATTGTGATACACCCAGGAGTTTAGTGAAACTAAACTGGATGGTGATGCAGCAGATGTTTATGGCTATTTCTCATTTTAAATCAGATTACAGTGATGTAGTGATTCAGTCCATTAGAGATTGTTCTAAAGGATATTATACATGATAGCTCATTCAGACAGCACCGTAAGAAGTGTTGTGGCGTCTGCTTTCAGCCCTTCCCAAGCCAGACATGCTAAGCAGGCACTGATTGCACACCCATAATCTCTTACTGCATCTCATAATTGCTTGTTCCAGCCTTTGTTCAAATGCCATTAAATGTAAAGTATGGAAAACCGTTTTAGTTGACCTTTCTAAATTAACTAAATGTTTTAAAAAATGCATGAGTTAAAAAATTCTCCAGCTCTGTAATGTAGAGAGAATCAAGGATGAAGCTCACAGAGCAATCTTGTTGCTTTCAGCTGTGTGATTTGTGGTAGTTGGTACCTACATGCCATAGGTTTGAGATCTCTTGCAATCATTAAAACATGATAATAACAAAGCCTGAACTTTCATCCAGCAGCCCAGGATTTCTGAAAAAATATCTCAGGTTAATCATGTATAGAAAGGTTGAAGCACTGGTCTAGAAGGTCAAGAGATCAAAGGTTGATCTCCAGTCCTGCCAGCAGCCTTTGCTATATCTTTGCCCAAGTGCCACGAACTGTGATGTAGCTTTAAAAATATGGGTGAAAGTAAAATGAGGATTTTTCCCCAATTAGAGAGTCAAAATGAAAAAGAAAAAAAAAAATAATTGAGACCAAATTAAATCTAGTGGATGTAGTTAAATCACGACATGAACTATTTTCATCAGCTCTGCATGTCAAACCTCTACAGCAGCAGCGGGAGGTCGCTGCAGAAATACTTGGTAGGACAGAGAAGAAAAGAAGGTGTGAGGAACAGACGTGGTACAGGTGTAGTCAAGAAATCACAGAAATGTTTTCTGTTTTCAAATACAAAAGTGACACCCAGACACATACATTTCATTAATGCTTCTCTTAATGAAATCCCTTGGTTCTTACACTTCTCACAACCTATCAGGTGGGTGTTTTAAAGTAATGTATTTTAGAAAGGTTGTAAAGAAAAGATCCCACTTTCTTCTAGATTGAAACTTTCAAGAGTAACAGGAAAAGCCAAAAACATTACACTCAAAATGGGGACAGCTTTTGTCTCTGTAAACTTCTGATTTCCATAAAATTATGTAGCATTATTTTCCTTAATTAAACTATGAGGAATACTTAATATTTGTAAGATTCCTGGGTAGAAACATATGTCTGCTTCATTAAACAGATAACACAGCGGCTGCCCTCCACTGTTCCCTTTCTTCCCCTGGATATTGCACTGGTAACACAATGCCAAGCTATCGTAGTTCTCCCTGGCTCTTATTCAAGTTGTCTATTTTAATTCAGACACTATAATGCAGGCAACCCAGTCCACAGACCTACTGATTCCTCAAGAAACAGTCACCCTGAGAAATACTGCCTAAAATTAATAGAATTTTTCTTTTGGTAAATGACAAATTTTTGAAGTAATTTTTGGGCTTAGTTCTTCATTACTTTTAAGATCATTTTCGAAACAAGAAACTTCATGTTTTTCTAGATGGCATTAATTTTTCATTTCAGTATTTTGGATAATATCTCCAGCTTAAAAAATTCAAATGCTTCAAATAGGAACAAAATGTTTTCAAATTGCGGGAATGGAACTTTCAGCTGCACAGAACTGATGACAAGAAATCTGATTTCTGTTTCCTGAAGATTTTCAAAGTGTTGATAGATTGTCCATGAAACATTTCCAAAATCTTACAGTTCTTCAGGGAACAGGAAAAAATCTTCCCACTCAGTTCTTGTCGCAACGGAGGTATTTCATATTGAACTTTAAAAACACTGACAGATTTCTTCCTTCAGTCACAGGAAGGCAGTGTGAGTTTATATGTTTCAAAGAAAATGGATATTCTGGCAGACAACATTAATGTCTATGTGTGTGCCTTTCAAAATGCGGTTGTCATCCGATGCAGTTGCGCTGTGAATCACGTCCTGAGAAGTTATATAAGGTTTGGGCTACAATTAAAAAGTAGGGGTTTTTTCCAAGTAAAATTTGAATGTAGTGAAAAGCTACATCTATTGTTATTTGAGGTTTAGTTGCAACAATTACTGAAAAGCAGAACGCCCTAAAATTAGGAGCCTAGTTACCTGAGTTCAGTAGATTGTATTTATGAATGGATAAATATCAGTGGATGGTGGGGGAGTTTAGAGAACAACTTTTCTGGCCTAAATTTAGACAACACTTGATTCTGATGAGAACTAAGAAAGCTCCCCTGGGTTATGTAAGAAGAGGGAAGCGTCTCGCTGAATAATCCCGACGGATTATACAGTCCCAGTGAAATTCCAGCATTAGCCCCCAGCCAATAGCTTCACATCTGGAATCAGGAGCCCAAAATCAGATAGTGGGTGGCACTCATTAAAAATAGATCTGCTGAACAGTTAAGACGATTATTGGTCCTGATTTGCAGGATTTGACACGGGGAGCAGTCTGTCAGGCTATTTCTTCACTTGTCTGCACAAAAAGCTTCTCCAGGGCTTGGATGGAAATGGATTATGTGGCCAGATTTCTGTAGGGAGGGGAGGGGGAAGAATTTGGAGGAGGCAAGAAAAGACCTTCCCTCTGCTTGTCTGTATTTCTGCTCCCTTGGCACGGTGATGGTCGGAGCCAAAGCTGAGCACATAATCAGTCCTGCAGAGATTTATGAGGCTTAAACACCGTAGATGTAAATTATTAACATTATCTCCCTGCCTGTGAAAGCTTTGCAGCTGGATTTAAATTGAGTTTATTGGTATACCAGGTGTAACGGGAAATTTGCAGGTGTACAAAGAAATTTTCAGGTTTGTTTCTTGGACAATGAGGATGACTGAGGGGAAGAACTATCTGGATACATAAGACAGACTGAGAATAGTGGATGCAATTCATAGTTTGAAATGCGAAGTGTCAGCAGGACTGCCCGGTGTAATGGCTAGCTGAACAGAAATAAAACTGTGTGATAATCTGACTGTGAAACGCTGGTTTTGCTTGTTACTGCTGCTTCTTTATGCTTATTTGCAAAAGTGTTCTGTTTTGGAAGAAAGCACTAAAGAAATATTGCAGGGGAAGAATAGATTTCTATTCAGGAACAGGAAATTATTCACTTTTTGTGACTAAACATACAGATTGAATAACGACAGGTATTTATTTCCTAAAAATCCATTTCCCTTCATTTGCTGAGGCAATGATGGAACAAACCATTTCAAATAATGGGCACATTCAGAAAAATTACAACATGTGCCCACTACCAAGGAGGAAAAGTTTCATTCCTCAAAGAAATTACTACACGTAGTTTGCCCAGATCTTTCTGATTTAAATAGGCACAAGTGATTTCTCATTTAACTCCTGTTGTGTGCGTTAATCAATGGGAAATGAATATTCTGTTGAATCATTTCAGCACGGAACTTTCAACTGGCCATTAATTTAACTGCCGGACAATCAGACCTGTACCTCAGAAATGCAGATTCAGCCAGTTTATTTGGTAATTGTTTCATAAACAGTTCCTGCTGAATTTTGTTTTACCTGGGGTTGTGTCTTACAGTTCAGACTAACCCTTCAGCTCAAGCGGGTATTAAAAATGGACTTCTCTAATTGAGTTTTTAATGCTCCCATCTCTGCCTTGGAGAAAATGATTGAAGATGCTTTTCCACCTTCATTCGGATACTCTCTTCTGACTGGTGGGTGTTGCTCAAAAAGACCTCACCATTGACAACAGTTGATTCTCTATGGCAGAGGCAGGTGGATGTGACGGGGACCCACATCTCAGGAGCACTGATAATTAAAGAGAAACCAGCAAACCCAGTTACTGAAGCCATTCCGGGCAACAGCACTTGCTAAGCCTAATGGCTGCACCCAGCCTGCGATTTGGAGACAATCTCACTCAGTGCTTTCCCCTGTAAATAATAATAAGATACAATGGATCTGTGGGAATTAAGTTCTTAGGAGGCAGTGATGTCATCTCTGCAGATTCAGGGCACTATTCACTTGCTTTTGGGAAACATTTTATAGTTATATAATATTCCTCAATTCACGTTATGGGTCAGCTTTGTTCCATCAGGCTTTTCTCATTACTCTAATGACTTCTGTCCCCAGCTTCACAAGTTTATTTGAAATATGCAAATGGATTAAAAAAAAAAATAGAAAAAAAGAAAAAGCCAGGAAGCCAGCATCTTCTAAAGCACAACCATTGCTCACATGGAGATAAAGAACAGGGGCTGTTTAACTGTGGGCAGCTTATTTCTTATCTGCAGAAATATTAATGCCCTCCCTGTTATCTAATTCAGCATAATGTAAGGGGATTTAGTGCAGATTAAGAGACAAAGTGGGAGAAGGATTTATATTCTTTTGGCCCATACTTGTGTTCCCATGAGTTTTGGCATCACTTCCATTAGAAGAGGTGATTGCTCTCTGAGAAGTTAAAAAGAATTGGAAAGTAGAATCATGCTCTTACACTGGAGTGAAAAAGTCCTGCGGAAAAAAAAGCAGCAGCTGTTTAAGTTTCAGACTCCCCACCCTGCTGCTGGAGGGAAACATCTCTGTTTTCAGACCGTGATCCTGAGAAAAGGCCGGTACACCCACGGCACTTAATTTTTAACAGCTCTGTTCCTCTGCTTGGAACAGAAATAGGCTCTGCAGAGGTTCATTCCCTCCGAATCGTACAGCCTGGCCAGGCAGTGACAGAGTATAAACTATAATATAATATTATCCAATCCGTAAAATTATATATACAGCTCCGTAGGGTGCTCCAGGTTCTGGGAAAGAGAAAGGCTGTAATACATACAAGCTATATATTCAACATTCCCCGAGTGAATGGATTAAGGTTTATGAATATGTATGAATTTTATACAGGGAGAAACTTTATCTGTATACGGGGGTGCATTCTCAGAAGTATGTTTCTATTTGTCCTGAACAGTTTGATGTGATTTTGTGGTGTATCAAAGGATCAAATCCTCAAATTTACCTTTACAGCCAAGAATTCAGGGACGGTTGCGTACCAGACTGCTTCTTTCTAGTAACAGGAAATATTAGAATAATGTTTCTATGATTCTATTATTCTAATGTTTGCTTGGCTGCTCATCAGTCTCAGAGGGTAAAATATCACATTGTTTTCTGAAAGTTGCATATTTCCAGAAGCATTTTGAAGAAGTGAGATGAGTCTTTTCATTGCAAACTTATTCTTGATAAGTGTTTCTTAATCAGAAAAAGGCTTACATGAGGTCAACCACTATTCTGTGTCATTAGTGAGATTTCAGCTAACGCAAATAACAGACTTGTGTAAATTGTATGGGAGCCTGATTGTGTTAAATGCCCTCCACAGTTTTCTCTAGCATCACTGAGCATCTCAAATTGTGTGTAAAATGCAAAGTCGACTTCTTCTCCCCATGGATGTGACATTGGTAGGTATGCACAATTATACCTTGATGAGGATGAAAATATGATACCTTCAAGGCAAAATTAAAGCACTTGGCTATTTATGACATTGGATCTTACGGTTAGGCTGAATGTCATTGTTCATTTTGGTTTTAACTGAGTAAAAGCAGGCTAGAAACTCAATACTTCTTGTTTTAGGCTGTATAGTGAAATGAATGCTATCTTTCTACCCGCCCCCCCCCAGATACAGCAAAGGATGTTTGAAGGGCAGCAACAATCTTAAAATGTGAATTTTCTCTGAGAAAGGCTGCCCATACAGTTATCCCTCTGTATCCTGTTAGTGTCTGTCCTTCCTGGGACTGCAGCAGACTTCTGGCTATGGTTCGTTATCTCTGTCATTTGTGACCAGGGATAATGAAAATCAGCGGTTTTGAAGCAGGTTGGGGGGAAATCCATCCAAATCACTGGGTTTTACAGCCTACTCATTTTTATTGCTTATTATTCAAAGCAAAAGTAGTAATCCTCTGGGAAGTGAAATGGAAAATGGCCCTGGATAAAATAATATAGCTGTAGCGAGGCTGTTCACTCGTTTGCATTCACAAGTGGAATCTATTGTATATTGTAAAAGTGAAGGTTGTGGCCATTCTCTGGTCAGCTTAATCCAGACAGTGATCCCATAATCCGTGTTACATTTGCTGGCTTCCCCTTCTAATCACTTCAGAGTCGGCATGATTTCTTCCAAATGTTAATGAAAACCAGGGAGCACTTTACTCAGGAAAGAAAATGGAAATAAAATCCACATTTCCACCCATTATTATGGCTAGTGGCTGACTTCGGTTTTGCGTCGCAGTATTACATCCAGTCTTTGTTCTTTTTTGACCTGGAATATTAGAGGAGTTTGACGTGACCAAGAAAATTCTTGCTTAGGAAATCAAAGAAACAGTTTCCTATGGAATCCTCAAATATAAACAAACTTGGCTTGTGTTTTCTTTCCAATAAACATGAAAATTATGTGCCAGATTTCTGAACTTCCTCTGCTTCTCAGCCCACTTTCCCTCTTCTCCGAATGCGTCTTCTTGTGCTTATCCCATGTGCATCTTTCATACCAGCCCCACTCTGCTAGGATTTATTGCTTCCCTAGTGTGTGGACATCCCTGCACGGGATCCACTAAGTGGATTCTCACCAGAATCCCTCTTCTGGAACAACCACTGCTGTAACTCCAGTGTTATTGCAGCTCAGTGTCAGCAGATGGGTGAGATAAGTCTTCTGTTCATTTTCTAATACCCGGAGGTCCTCAGAGCAGAAGTCTGGCAAACTCAGTAAGAGAGGTGGGAATTCAGTGTTGTGATAAAGGAATATAAGGCTTCTGTGGGTCTTGTCTTGAGGCCAGAGACACATTTCTGGTGTGCTCAGAGCTGGGATTTTCTGAGGGGTGCTCATTTCCCAGGAGCACAACCTCATTTGATTCAGCTCAGGACACTGTTGGCAAGAAGTCTGTGTTCATTAACCTGATGGAAGAAAAGAGGTGTTTGCTTCTTAACTAATTTCCTCTTGATGTGTTTTTCATCTGAGGGCATGTTCATGGTTGACTGGTGGTTAATTTGTAATCTTCTGTAAAGTACCATATGTGAAATAATCTGACTTTCGTCGAATCTGAAATGAAAACCCTAAATCAGGCCTCTGTTTCAGTCATCTGCAGCAGGTTTCTTCAACACCACCTCACTTTAGTCCTTCCTGACTGAATTATGTGTGGAGACGCTGAGTTTAATTGTGTTATTCCTGGCAAAGAAGGGGGAAAAAAGCAGAGGAAAACTAGTTCTAACAATCCAATTTGTGAATTATAACTGTACACTCTAATCTAATCATGTTTCTCTTTCCCCAGATGTGGAGAATTTTTAGAGTGCCTCATTACCAACCACTAATTAAATCTAATGTGAAAGAAATGTTGGATGAAATCTTGCCAGTGTTGAAGTTTCTGGCAAAGTTCCCATTGACTTCAGTGGAACTCAAATTTTGCTTTTTGGGCAATGATCTTAAGATCATTGTAATTATTTATTATCTGGTAGCATTTGTGATCTCCAGTTAAAGCTCAGGCCTGGTAGCACTGGGCAGGTGAAGTGGCTGTTTGTTTTTTAGATCATTACACAAAATGTGACAAGCAGAAGGAGCTGTTGAATGCAACAGCAAGGCAAGGTGGGGAGAAGGAGCTGACCTCGAGACTAACAAAGTTTGTCGTAACAGTAAATAGTTTATTGGAAAATAAAGTATAGTGCTTTCCTTTTGCCATGGCTAAAATGTTCAGCAGTGCCTGGCTATAACCAAATGATCTATTCCTGGGGCCAGCCAGCCCTTGTTGAAGACAGAGTCTTTTAAGACTATGTGTTTGGGTCTGATGAAAAGAATTATCAGCCCCAAATGAGAAAGGCTCAGTGGTTCATACCAAAGCCAGACATCCCAGACAGTCATGGCTGGGGTTAAAAAATGTAGGTGTTATCCACCTCTGTGGATGTTATGACAGGAGAGGGGGCTCAGGCAGGAGGGATCACTAATACCATCTGTAACACATACAAGAATTGAGTAAAGAATGTGGGGTCTGGCTTGAAGGGTATGATCTGCTCAGACATCTCTAAGAGCTGCTGCAGTAGATGTGAAAATCCATTATATTGTACTCAGATCTGTGATGTTTACAACTGTGTCCTGGCTTGACTCCAACTTTCCTAATTCCTTCCTAAAACTAATTTAAATTCCTCACTGGTTTGTTTTTCTCTTCCCCGTAGCACTCCTTGATCTATGTAGTTCAATTAAAAGGCAGCATGAGGGCAGTATCTACAAGAAGTTTTTTATTTCTGCACTTAGTTGCAAACAGAAGTTCTCTAAATGCTCAGCTTCTAAAGCAACATATTTTCCACTTCTTTTTATTTCTCTCTCCTCTAAGCTGCTAAAACTTTGCTTTAAAACTGCAGTGTGGATCAAATGTCTGTCCAAATGCCTGCCTGGTGGTATGAACTGCATTTTCCATTAGTGACAGCTCACATGATGTGTCAGACTAATAGGGCAGATACAGAGCACATCAAATTTGGTTTCTTGTTTTTCCACTTTACTCAGAGCAGCACTGAGATGAAGGAGGTTTTTCTAGTTGTGTTTTACCTTTCTTTCAGCAGTTTTGGAGTAGACACCTTCTTGTTCATTCCATAAGATTAATTGCAAAAGAAAAATGATACAATAATGTATGTTTGCTGCCTTCGTTGGATTTTTGTGTAGAGGTTTCAATGTGTCCTTATCAGCTGCTCTGGTGTTGTACTTGAAGATGAAGGTCTCAGGCAGCATCTCCTTGCAGTTATGAGGTAACCTTGCAGAAGCAGGGAACCATTAGTTTGGAGAGTGGATGTCTTAGGCTAGGACTAAATTCAAGAATATTCTTGGAAAGCCCCTGACCAGCACCAAGGAGCTCGTAAAAGGGTATTTGTTTCCTTGGTGACATCTCCCACCAGTAGGTTTCTCTGAGATTTAGTAAATATTTCGTTTTGTACGAGCCCTTTCTGAAGTGCTTTTCCCGTATTTAGTGTACATCATGATTTTTTTTTTTTCCTATTAAGCTTTAAATATAATTGAGTGCTTATTTACGTCATCACTTGAAGGAATATGTGTGCCCTTAACCTGTCGTGCTTAGTCTGGCAAATTACAAACCTGTTCAGTGATTTCTTTTTATTTGTACCAATTGTATATATGTCTAAAGAAAGATTGCTTAACGTGACAGCACTTGAAACCCTCAACTGTGGAACATCACTGTGTGATGATCGGAAGAACAGCCCTTTAGTTTCAACCAAAGTGCGACTACTTCGTGACAAGGGGATACGGCTGTTGTAGAAATTTATCCTAAGTGGGTTTTTGTGATATTGTGTTAATGCAGTAGCTGTAACTGCAATAGGTGTAGTGTGTCTGGTTATCAGTGAAATATGGATAGATATTTCTTTTAGTTTAGGAGAGGTCATGCAATTTTCTGGGAGAAAGTCCTTTGTCTTAAGCAGTTCATAAATCCAGCTGATGTTAAGAGGTCCCTTAATGTCTGTGTACTGTCTTCTCAGTTGGATATTCAGTGGTAAAAGTGGCAATACATCAATATCAGGTTATACATTTAGAAGAGCCAATATGCGATAAAAATAAAAAATCCCATTGCCTTTCATCTGTCCCATTTTCTTCTGTAGAACATGTGGTTTATGTCTCAGGAGACAAATCTGAATCAGACCTTGTCAATGGGATGTGAAAGTCAGTGGAAAGCTTTTAGCTGACATTGATTAATGCTGTAAAAGGCAAAAAAACAGATGGTCTCCCAGGTACCTCATAGTGTCTGCACTATGAGTAGTGTCTGCACTATGAGTAGTGCAGCAAAATAGGAACCAATCTGTAGAGCTGAGTTGTGGCTACGGACCCAGATGTTGCTGAGGGCCCAGACATTATGTATCAAGCGCCACTTGGAAGCAGAGGTTCTCAGGTAGCTCAATCTCAGCTCGCATATCCAGATATTTTCACAAGTCATTACATGGGCAGCTGTATTCAAGCATCAAAGACTGTACATCTCCTTCCTCCTATTAAGAAAGCATCATACACGTCAACATAGAGTCACACAATCATTTTGGTTGGAAAAGACATTTAAGATGATTGAGTATCTTAATTAAAAAAAAATAATAATAATTAAAAAAAATAATCTGTATTTTGATTGGAACAGTTGCATTCTTAAAAAATGCCTAAGACACTCTTAAATGTCTCAGCAAAGGCATCTCCCAGTCTAATTCTAAAGCAGGTCTGAGTCCCAGGCCAGTCCCAGTTTGCAGTGCTGTACTTTCAGAAGGTGAAGGATCCTTGTATTCTGGAGCAAGGCTGTTTCTATTATGACATTTTGTGCACAGTAAAAACACTCATCCTTTCAAGTTAAATCAACTGTTGTAGCAAAATGGCTAACAGAATTGCAGTCAGATTCTCAATTGCCTTTAAAAGAAGAGAAAATGCTATGACATTTGAGGATGACACTAACAGCACCACTAAAATAAATTAAATGAATGTTATCTATTTTTCTGAGTGGCTTTTAGAGTCTTTAGAATGCTTTTTGGATTGTTACTGCCGAATATTATCAACAAAGTACCAAAAATCTATTTCCGTGTAATTCATCTTTTGCACTATTTGATAGGCCTGAAGTAATGGAAGAGTCAATAGTAGCTGGAAATGGAAGAAATGAAGCATCAGAAGAGATAGGTTGCTATCAAATAAGAAAGTAAACAAGTTTCTGAAATTAGAAAATGTGAGTTTGCAGCTGCCAGTACCTTACTCAAAGAGGTCTGATAATGCTGTGTGGGGTTGTAAGAGATTTATCCATAGCTATTAAGCTGCAAAGAGCTTGTGTAAATTGATTTAATTTCCAAACAAAATCAGACCTCACTCAAAATGAACACTATATTCATCCTCAAGTGGCAAATTTCTCCAGAAAGTTTGAGCCTTGACTTCCAGGCTCCCACTGCGGAAGCTTATGGTTTACACTTGCAGAAAGCAAGCCTGGCTTTAGGTTTAAGGCTGGAATCTCAGAGCAGGTGGATTTCAGGAAATTTAAGGATTTCTTTTAACCTTTGTTTAACAATCTGGGGTACTCTTTAAAAAACAAACAAAAAATCAACAGGAGAAAAATATGTATTTTGTTTTATGAACAAGATTAAAAGCTAGAGATGATGTAAATCATGAATAATTGTTTTGAGGAAGGGTTTGATTCTCCAGATGTGCTGTTCTCAGTCTCCAGTGGCAGAAAGTGAAATAACTTCAGTGGTTGCCTTTGACTAAAGAGAGTACACAAGCCCTTGCCCTTCTTCATTGGTCAGACTGTGACACCATGGAGGTACCACAGCATCCAGCATCCCTGCGATGCTGTAGGGCACATTTTGGTCTCTTCGGTTGGGCCTTTCATATATTCAACAGCAACACGATCAGGAGCTCAGGCTCTGAGCAACCTGGTCTGGGTGAAGATGTCCCTGCTCATGGCAGGGGCTGGACTGGATAAGTTTTGAAGGTCCCTTCCAACCTAAACTATTCTGTGATTCTATGAAACAGAGTCTAATGCTAAAATCCTGCCTCAGTTCACTAATCCAAGCTGCAGCAGCCATTCTCGCCCTGTTTTATACACAATGGTATAATGCAACATTTTTCAGCTTCTGATGAGGTCTCAGAAGTCCCCTGAATGAAGTCCCAGTGAGGGACGAACTCCAGCCCTTACAATCAAGGCAAAAGGGTCCCCCAAAAGATCCTGTTTGTGGAATCGCTGCATTACAATTAGCTCAGCTCAATCCCTTGGTGAGGAATTACAGGACCTTATTTGGAACATCTGTCAAAATAATTGCACCTCTCAGTAATTGTTATCTCTCTATTCCTTATTTTAAATGTATTTATTAATTAAATGCCTCCGCTTGTTTCAACATGGCCCTGAACTGAAATGAGCAGTGCATCATACCCGTTATCCTCTGAGCATATTGCTTTGAACTCGCACAGATGAGAAGGCTTTCTGTCTGCTCATCCTCTTTCTTTGTGCATTTTGTATTTCTTCACTTGTTCTTTCTCTGGAGAAGATACCTTAAGTTAAAAGGTTGAATGTTACCTGTTGTGTTGTAGGTGACAGGAAAGCACCAGTGCATCAGAGGATCAGAATTGCAGAGGTTTGGGCACATGAGGTGTCCAGAGGTTTGGAAACAGGTGGAGTTTGAACTCACACAGAGAAAAGACTGGGGTGAGTTAGGGAACAGGCAGATGAACAAAATCGAAATAATCTGCAAAGAAGCAGTAATTGAGGGATATTTTAATGCAGTAGTTTTAATGGCTTCCTATTTCCTGCAAGGGAAATGTGTAACTAATTAAGACTATGACATTCTTTTAACTCAATCAATAAAAAGTGCTTAATGGCATCAGAAGTATTTACTAAACATATATTTTTCTGATGGGGGGAGGGGAGACTTTGCAAATAAAACAGGAAAATGTCTAGTTATCCTCTCTCTGAATTCCAGATAAGGCTCTTGTTAACACTGATTAAGACTAGTGGCATTGATTTGTACTAGTGTCTGCAGTAGCAGGACTTCTTTGAGACTAGGAAATAATATTTGTTTTAAGGTGACAACTCATGTTTGAATCTAGTCAAGGGAATAAGTCTCATACCTCCAATACCAGATCTTGGAGAAGTGTGTGCTTACTAGCTCTGTTGCTCACTTGCATCATGAGAAGAGACCTCAAAATACTGCAGGACTGAGTGGGAGGATTGCTGGGATTCTCCGATGCTGTAAAACAAATAATCTGTTACTTATTTCTGCAGTGACATTTTATGTGAGGGCTGAATACAAAATTACAGAAAAAAATAATAATAAAAAAAAGGTAGTACGTAGTTCTGGAAGCCTGAGAATAAATAGTCCAAGAATTACAGCAGAGTCTAGGATTAAACTGGGATCGTCCCATTAAACACTCAGAACAACAGCTCTGTGAACCAGCCTCAATTACAGATGCATCATCCTGCCCCTTTGCAACCGGAATAACTCAGCATCATTTCTGTGCAGAGGAGCTGCTGCCTCACCTATCTTGTTCTGCTTTGGACAAGGAGATGCTTCTGTGCCACTTGTTGCCCTTGAGTACTGATAACGCCAATATCTCAGCGAGGAAATTGTTGTGACTTTGCAGAAGGAGGCAACTGTTTTCCACAGAGCCAGCAGAAAACAGGGCACTGCCGGTGTTTGCCCTCAGGACAGTCCCTGCTTTTGTGCAAAGCCGAGGAATTTGCTTGGTGTCTCATCGCATTGCAAGGCAAGTGTGCCAAGAATTTGACACGTACCCTTCACTGCTGGCCACGTCACATACCTCCCAGTAAATCTCATCATGTCTAGTGATGCAGAGTGGCAGGAGACCCTCGAGTGCATGTTTTGCTTAGTCTGCCCATTTAGCTTCGGTGCTCAGTGCTACCTGATTTGTGTCTGGTTTCCCAGCAGAATCCATTGTGTCCAATTGGAGATTATTCCAACTGTCACAACAGCGACCAAATCTGACAGCTCAGCTGAGCACTGAAGTAATGAGTTAAATAATGCACCTCGGAAAAGTTAATCCTTGAAAATCCGTTAGATGTATCTTGTTTTCCAGGTCAAAGCAGAACTATATTTAACCTTTTAGAGGAATTTAGGATTTTGGGGGTGGGGGACAAGCAAGGGACAGAGCAGTTATTCTGTGGAGTGTGCCATCTCATCTCACAGTGCAAAACAGATTTGTTCATATCATGGAAGACACAACAAAAATTGGATTTTGTTTCACTTCTCCCAGATCTTGTCCCAGCAGATGACAGCCAGACACAGAAATAAAACATAGTACCATATTGAAGAGAGATTAAATCCTGCTGCCAACAATTGGTTTCATTTTTCTAGTTATTGATTGCTGTCAAGGTCCTGTCTGGGGAAGGATACAGAATCCTGGTTTATGACAGCTCACGGAAACACCGAGTCTTCAAATTCTTGCTCTGAGCACATTTCAATCTTGTCACTTAAATTCTCCCACAAACACTGTTACTTTATTCCCGAGAACAAGTGGTCCAGGTAGGCACAAAGTGAAACCCTTTGTCCTGTGGGACAAGAAGGCTGATGGAGATGCCACGCTGGTCAGGGTGTGTCATGTGGAGTTCATGCTGCTGTGACCCCTTTGCGCAAGGAACAGCCCAGCATGTTCCATGCCTACAGCAGAGGCACTCCAAGCAGTTCAGAACCCTCAAAGCCAGCTTTTTTCTTTACTCTTTGATTTCAACAGCCACCTCAGAGAGCCACACAACTCGTCACCTCATTCTCTAAGCCCTTTGGATTTCCCTATGCCATATATAAGATACAGATGTGAATATAAAACCCATCCCATCCTCTCCCATCTGGAATCACTTCTGCTGAACCACTTCTCCTGGGAAGCCGAAAGAACCCATTTTCTTCAAGGAGGTGAAAGAAGTTGGCAGCAAACTACTCAGGCCAGTAGTTGTAGGAGTTTTGGGGGGTTGTCTCAAGCAGTCACAAGACAGCAAAAAAATTCCTGCATTCCCCAGTCCTTGCTCCGAGCCAACAGGCAGAGTCTCTTTACCAAGTGTAGGAGATCTTTCACAGATTGAAGCCCCATTCATTGTTTTCTTACATTTATGCCATTTTTCTCCATCTATTTCACACGCAGAGACACATGCAAGCCTTGTGTACAACTGTTCCTTTGATCTGTGCACCAAGAAGTCTCTATCAAGTCAGCTGCACATTTCTAAGGAGATTAAATTTGCCCTTGCGGTTCATCTGAAGTCTGGCAGTTCTCCTTTGTGTGTTTTGTGGTCCAGGATCCCAAACCAGCAAAACCCTGCAGCCCATCTGTAATTTTTAGCATATGAGCCCTCCTTCAATGGGACTTACTCATTTCAGGTTAGGCATATGCTTAAAGCCTTGTGCAAATGGAATGTTCTGCTTTTATACACTTATGAGTAACCTTCACCTGAAGATTACTGAGATGTTCTGGGCTTGTCATTTGATGTTTTTCTTGGGACTGCTTTAGAAAAGTGAAAAAAAGCCTGTAGTCTTCACATGAAGAGGTGGAGGCCCTTTGGTGTTTATGTGTGATGGAGACATAAGGACCTAAGGTAGTACATCAGTTCAAAAGGCAAGACAAGGACATAGCTCAGAGTTACTGAGAAAGTTGTAAGAAATTGTGTGTGGCACAGGATCTTTGGCTCCATGAGCCTACAGGTTCATTTTCTCATTCCATGGCTCAGCCTAAGTTTAAAGGAAGTTTTGCAGCCAAGAAAGGGACCTGAGGTGCAGGAAGGTGCAAGGACTTGAGGGAGAACATTACCAAGGTTTGAAGTGAGTTGAAGTTGTGGCTGCAAGCAAAAAAGATGGCTTTTCCCACCAGTAATTGGGGAAGGCCCATTTTGGGGATCTAACACCTACCCCTGGGTTCCAGGAAGCGACTTTACCATGAAAACAAGTCTAGATCTACCAGGCTCAGATCCCTCCCATAACTCACAACAGAAATGTGCTGTTCTCTTCCAGATCTGAGCTATTTGCCCATATGGCAAGGGAAAGAACTAGAGAGACCATGTGATGTTACCATCCAGTTGTCACCGTCATGAGACTCTGTTTATCAGCTGATTTGTCCAGACTTTTTCTTGATTGGAAAACGAAGCTGAAAGGCTTGACATGCCTGGTGAAATTGATGTCTTAGTACTTTTTTTTTTAATATAAAAATGCCTTTTTTTGCTTTGGTTTCCTATATTTAGCCAAGCATATCCTGCAAGCTGTGTTTGAGTGTCATTCACAGTTGAAAATGCTCTTGTGAGGTCAGTAGCCAAAGGCAGAAGGGAACCACCCTCAGTATTCTGCTGGGCTGTGCACATCCTCTCTCATCAATGGAAATATTCCCATTGTGCTGCACATCATTTGTCTGTTAAATGGCAAATGTCAAGATAAAAGATGATGAAAGGAGTATGCGCAAGAGGAAACTGAGCCTAGTTTTCCTCTCCTTTTGCAGTGCTTCACAGCTTTTTTTAAAGCTGAAACTTTTCAAAAATGTGTTTTCTCAGAATAAATTGCATGTTTATTTATGGTTTCTGATGAGAATCTAAGCCACTGATAGCTTTGATTTGCATATTCATTTGTTTTTTGCAAGAAAAATAGAGAGCGGTTGCTTGTGTGAATCTGAAATCTATTACAAGCATCCCAATTCTTGGGGAAGATACCTTATCTGAAAAATGAATTGCTCCTTCTAATCTTTTCAACCTACCAGCCTACCAGGAAAAAAGAAAAATAAAAATAAAAAAGAAAAGCTAGAAATCAGTTTGATTGAAATGGTACTGAGGAAAATATAAAGCGATGGGGGAAAATTCTGGTTGATGTTATTTGTGGGATCTGCAGCCTGGGAAAGCTGAGGGAGATAATCTTAAGTGGGCATTGTTTTATTTGGATCCTAAGACTGAGGATAAAGGGAGCTTTCTGCTAACGTAAAGATAGGAATGAGCAAGGAGTCTATATTATTTTGATGATGTTGATAAAGCCATTTTGAGTTCTTGTGCCAGTGACTTTAATTGCTGGAGTAGGACGGCCCAGAGGGCTCTGCTAATGCATTGCCTTCAACATCGATCCAGCCCTGATCCTTCAAAACCCAAAAGTAACCTCCCCATCATCTTTCTGTGCCTCCACCTCCGTATTTATTCCCTGTGCAGAAGTAAATGGCACTGTAGCTCTGAGGAACCAGGAGATTTGTGCGTGTTGCCATCGTGACTACGTTTGGTATTTAATCTTCAGCCCATAAAAGTTGCAACCCCTACTTCTAAAATCCACTCACAGAAGCTGAACTGATTGAGCCACGGCTGCTGCACATAGCTGGAAAGGAAGAGAGGCAAGTTGCCTTGTTTTTTCAACCCTTCCTCATAAACAGCCTTTGCTTTGATGTTTCAGATGGCCTTAACATCCATCAACAGTTACAGCCCTCAATAGCTTATTCAGTAAGCTGATGTTTGTAAATAAACTGGAGGTTTTAATCCAGCATAGCAAAAGGTCAGTTTGAAAAGGAGGGATGATTTACGCTTGGACTCTGTCTATTCTCTCACAGAACTGGGCAGCATCTCAGACTGTAAAAGTCCCAAACGTTGGTTTGCACAAAATTGGAAAAGATCGAATGAAGATGGTGGCACACTGCAGTGATATCAAGGAAGCAAAGTTGAGGAGGAATTTCTGGCAATTTGAGTTCTCTTTTTAATAAAGCATCTTTTGTAAACTACTCCCATGGTCTTTATTCACAAACCTTTCAAACTCTGGGAGCCCTCCTCATCCCCAGCTGTCTCTGCCTTTGCTCGGTGACCTCCACGTGGGATCTGGCTCCAGCACCAAATTCCCATTTTTCCTCAGTGATTCCCTGCAGAGGTGGGGTCACGGCAGCTGCCTTTGCTTTCCTGGAGCTACAAGCTCTTTGCTGACAGTTTTCTAGTTTTTGTGATCTCTGGAATTCATCACTTTCCGCACAAAACCAGCATCTGGACAGGAAACATGTCCTTGGTAGCTCGGCGTTGAAGGTCTGTGTTCACATAAATTGCAGATAACCACAATAAGCGACCCAGAGCTTTTCTCCAGGTCTAACACTGACGACAGGAAAGGGAAATCTCCCATAAATAACAGTTGTGCTTCTGAAAGTTTCTTAAGGAAACAGCCATGAACCTCCTTTGTTCTTCACATGGGACCTGCTGTCTCCCCAAAAACAAGTGAGGAAAAGGGAAATAGCAAACTTTCTTAAAACAAGCTATTTAGGAAAAAAAGGCTGCAGTTTGCAAGAAGCTGGTTCGTGAGCCCAGTGTTCTGCTGGCAAGTTCAGGAAGGTTTGCCTGGCTTCGTAAAGCAGCACAGGGCAGCTGAAGGAGCCATGAGCTCCCAGGTTTTATGCCAGCTATGTCTCCATAATGTCCTCAAAGCCCTTGCAACTGATGGTGCAACGGGTACCCAGGTCTGCCCCGTTGTTTCTTTATCCTTGTACGTCTGGCAGCAACCATTTCACTGCTGGTAGTGAATGGTGAGGAACAGCATAAAGCTGTTTTGCTCCCAGAAACTGCTGCAATCATGATTTACCCAGTTCTGAAGCACAGGAGCTGAAGGGCCAGATCCCAGCCACACCACAGACGCTGATGTTACAACACATCCCCAGAGCTTTCTTCTTTGTCAAAGAGGAAAATGCCCGAGTGTTGGCTGCTGAGCCCATTAAAAAATATAATAATTTTAAAAAATCATTATTTTAAGCAGTGGTTATTTCATTACTGTGGTAAAAGGGATTGTGGCCATTTAAAGGAGCATGATAAAGCCTGTAATATAATTAGATGATCCTGAAAAAGCAATACTGGAATTCAATCACTCTGAGCAATCCACATGTGCTTCCTGAGGGTAATCAATCCCTGGGTCAAAGGAAGCCCATTGTCCTCCATCCCCCAGGGTCTCCTTCTCCCACAGTGTACAAAGGGCTTTTTTGTCAGGACCAACAAATCAACTTCCCCAGCTTAGCTAAAGATAAGAAAACAATGCCTGAACTATCTGAACAATTTGTCTTTCTTTAGGCACTTTGCTTTTCTCTTTCTAGGTTTCACTGTTTCCCTGTTTTGGAAATTGCTGACGTACAACTGATAATACTTTCCCTGGGGTAAGACTCTGCTGATCTTTTTCACTGATTTTCACAGTTTTACACTGGTGTAAATCTGTGTTCAGCACAAAGTACTGAAGGGCAGCACTCCCATCCCTAATTATAGGGCTCATACGGAATTGACAAAAAGTTATTACAAGTACAAGCCAGCATCCAGGCTCCTCCTTTGGTGGCCCTAATGTAGAATTAGGCTTTTTATTGTCCTTTCCCACCTGTGCACTGTGAGATGTGATTTGTAAACACTGGCCCAGGATTCAGCATTCATTCATTAATTCTACCAAGAATGTTCTGTTTTGTAACCAGAAAATTGAATTACTTCCTCTAGTTAATTTCAGTACTTTCCACCTTTTAGCTGGGAAATTGAATTATCCTGGTTCCTTTTCTTTTTCCACTGTGTAGCAATGTGCAAATCTTCTTTGTTAAAACATATATGATGTCCTTCCAGCAGGTTAAATTCCACCTAGTTCATACCTGTCTGAGCTTGTTGAGGTTAATAGGAGGTAAAGCCAGAATTGAGTCAGTATCTTTCTTCTGTGCAAAGTCTCTGGGGCTCAGACAAACTGGGAGAAGTGAAGTGTCCAATTCAGTGAAGCTGCCATTAGTTAATGGTTCTTGGTTGCCATTGATGCAGTTTTTCTAAAGGGAAAACTTTCTATAAGAATCTCCCCAGCAGCAGTGAGAACCCCATTGGCACCCTCCAGAAACACGCAGCAGTCAGAAGAGATTAATGGCATTTCCCCAAGGCTTCCCAGTGGAATCAATGCTTGCTAATCTCTAGAAAATTACACTAACAAGCTCCAGGCCTGAACCGCAGGAGTTCGGTGCACCAGGCTCTGAAATCACGCACAGACCATTAATGTATCAAGGCTTTAATGAACCGGAAAATCTCTGCTAAGCAGAGGCCAGAGGGATGCTTTGAGGTTCCCACCTCTCCTAAGCTGGTCTTATGATAGACAGTCAACTCTGGATGCAAAAATGCTACTTTTGGGACTGATCCAGTTGATCCAGCCCCAAGTCCTCACAGGTACTTAAGCTTTGAAGTCCATACAAGTGATGATTAGCAGTTCTTGAAAAATCTTAAAGCTGCAAGTTCAGGAAAGACTACTGGTTGTTGGGCTAGAGATACTGTGTGTACTTTAAGGAAAAAAACATTTTTTCTCCTCTTTCAAACCAACAGGCAGAACTAGGAGGTGTAGCTGGCCAAAATGCAACTGCTAGAGAGGCTGCTGACTTGAAAAGAAATGAAATCTTGCTATAGCCTGCATTAAAAAAAAACAGTATTTTTTTCTATCAGTCATAGAATCTACTTATTTCCTGAGCAATGTTCTAATTTGCTTGATGCTTATGAGATTGCCTGTTTTCTAGCCAATTTCCTATTGGGCAGTCTGCAAGGTTGTCTAATCTCTAAAATAAATATGCATCTGTTTCCTTCATGGTCTATGACTTAAGGTAATTATACTCCTATTATACTCTTACACAACATAGCCTTGAGAAAATAAGAACAACCAGTGCTGCTTTTTTTTTTTTTTTCTTGAAAGACATTTTAATTTGCAATCCAAGAGGGATGCATGTTGGATTCTTTAAAAGAAACAGCCTGCAAACTTTTGTCCCAAATCCAGGGAAGAGGTGGGTGAGCCAGCTTCATGTCATTGCCATGGAGCAGGTGTTGGTGTCTTTGCAGAACTGGCACCCAAGGGACTCCTGATTTTAAACTTCTCCCGGCTGGTGCATCCCGGTCAATCCTGACGCACCAGCAGTTTGAGCTGCCCCGGGGCTGAATTTTCAATGGAAGGGAAAGTGACTAAAAAGCAGAAGGAAAAAGCAAGATATTGGGAAAAGGACAGAGTGCAGGAGGCAAGGTTTTGGAGCTAATCACATCACCCTGTGGAGACAGGCAAGGTATAATATTTTCTTTCACTTCCCCATATTTTGAAACACTTCCCTGCATATGTTGGCGCTGACAATGGATGGCCCATCAGAGGTTTTTGCAGAGCATCAATAGGTAGACTACAATGTCTCCTCATCAAGAAAGCCACATGAACCTGCATCTTTATGTGTGGTCCTTATATTTGCAGTAATTAAAATAACATAACATCTTTATGGTTTTTTTTTTCTTTGGGGTCAAGTATTTGACTCTTGAATCCCTAGGGGTCAGTTCCTCCCAAACAAAAGGCACTCGGTGTCTCTGCTGACCTAAGCTGGAGTCTCAGTTCCATTTTTGTTCTTAGATGTGGGGTTTTCTTCATCCCTATCAGCAGCCAGTTTTCATTCTGCAAACCCGGTCACTTAAAAGGCTCAAACAAAGCAACTTTCCCTTTCAGAGAAAAACAGCCAGACGTACATCTTAAGTATTTCTGTTTTCCAGAGCTCCTTAACCTCCGTGACCTCACTCCTCAGGTTTTAATAAGAAATCTTTTGTCATTTTTTTCATATTGCTGGTTCTGACATGGTGTAAGTATTAACTTAAGTTTGGCTCCATATTAAGAATGTTGCAGAACCAGCATTTTTTTAATGCAGTCCTTGAACAATTGGAAGGTTTCCTTGCATAAAATCCTCAATGAAAACTGTGTCTGAAGCCAATATTTGCTCCCCTGCAGAGTGTGAAACCCACAGATTTCAGCACAGATGCTGCAATCCCTGTGCTATGAGAATCAATAGCAGCTTCACTTGCAATGGGAACAGGATTTTGTCCTAAAATACAGTTGTCCCAGGGCAGTTTACCCAAGCTGAGGATTTGCTGCTAAGTGGGAAATTTAAAGCAGGAGGGACATAAATGTAAACCTTGACACTTGATAAAAAAATCAATTAGAAATAGTTTCAGGTTCTTTTTTCCCTGTTGTCAGTTTTCTGACATTACACTTCCCACATTTCTACTTTATAGGCTCAGGGTTTTGCTTTTCTCTGTTGTCTTCTGTAACATGCACCCAAACAGCAGAGTCAATCAGTCACACATGAGAATCAATCCCCAAATATTCCCATGCACGAAGACAAAGGCCAAGCACAAACGGATCAATATAGAGCTCTCTGATGAAGTTTGGTTTCTATAAACTAGAATTTGACTCATGCTCCCTGTCCTGGGTGGGATGGGGTGGGTTTGTTCTATGTTTCAGAGTGCCTGGACCCAGAGAAGCCCTTAGAGGTTGTAAACACCAGCTCTGCTCATCCTTGACTCTTGCAAATACTCATCTGCTGTCAACACTACTTTGCTGTCAACCATCACTGCTCATCTGGCCTTTCACTGTTCCCTTTCTACCAGTCCATGACCCTAGTGAAGATCAAAACTTGCAGACCTGGGAACACAGGATAACTGCAGCTCCAAGAATTAATCGTGCTTTGGGTTGGGGACCATCTTGTGTTCATTTTGTATGGTAGCTGGAATGACAAACTCTTGCTCTGCAGTGAGACCTCCCCAGCGTTACACTCATACTTGTAATGCCAGCAGATAAAACATTTTCCCAGGGATGCATTTTGGGCTGTACCTTGGTACTGCTATCCGTTAATTCTCAGCGTCCAGGCTGACTGAAACATAAAAACCATCTGCTTTATTTGAACTGTTTGTGTTAATGTTTTTCCTTGCCTCATTCCAGACCTAGTCGTAAAACCATCTCTCGGTTTTTCTTCTTTCCTTGAATAGGAGTTTCATCCCCTCTGAGGAGCAGCCGCGAATTCCAGGATTTGCCCTCGTCTCCAGACCTTGGGCTCCCAGCGCAGTGGGAGGGAGGCGGCGTGTGCCGTACAAGGACAAACAGCAGCAGCAATGGGGCCGATCCACCCCCACTTCGTTCGATGGAAAAGCTCCAGCTGGCTCCAGTGGGAGCTGGATCAGTCCCATACTGGGCCGGGTAATGATCTGGCCATTTAGCCTGGCATTTGTTAGAGCAGAGCAGCAGCAGAAGTGCAGACATGACTCGCGTCCCGAGATATGCAGGGCTTAGGCCAAGATTTCTTGTGGATCTGCAGGCTCAGTGGGGCTCCTTGGGGCTCTTTGTGTGGTTTTACCAGTAACCCCTCATCTTCTGGGCACCCGCTTGTCTCTCATCCACAAACTCCTCTTTCCATGGTGGCCCCAAACCCCTGATCTGGAAGGAACTAGTTTACAAAGCCCTCAGTCAAAAATATGCTGCTCATGTTTCAGAGAAACCAGGAATTATTCTTTACATCTGTTCTCCACTGAGTATGTAAATTTAAAACACTTTGAGCTGGTATATAATGAGGAGGAGGTGAAACCAGCTGAAATGTCTCTTGGTGAAATGGGTCACACATTCTCAGCCTTTCTATTTCAAATTCCCATTCCAGTCAAATAGAGTTGAAGTTCATAGGATGTTCTTTTTTTTTTTCTGAAAATTTGGAAACCGATGAAATATATCGGCATGTGGGTTCGTCATACACCTGGGAAACTGATTTTTACTAAGAGTGAGTATTACTACCTCAATTATATGTCATTAGGTGGTCACTTTATCCGTAGTGACAAGTTAGAATAATTACTCCCCTTTTGGGGGGAAAAGCCATTAGTTATTCCTGTGTTGGACAGAATTTTTCCATGTTTCCAGAAGCTGCTTTGTTTAATGAATCACTGTAGATGTATTGTGTCTAACGTGTTTGCTTATGCATTCCTGAGACTTCACATTTGTCCCAGCAGCCGCTTGCGAATTGCTGATTGCGACTCTCACCAGCAGGCTGCTCTTGCAAATACTCACTTGAAGGAAGCTGCATATATTCTCAGTTGTTATCTGTTCTAATCTCTTAGCAAACGCTATCAGGATGATACCATGTTATGTGTAAATCTAAGTTGATGTAGAGGAGGGAGAGCGTTTTCTTCCTAAGAGAGAGAGCAAGACTGGAGGAACTTGGCTGCTGTGCCAGATTATGTGTGACCTGTGTGTAAGTTGTGGCATTTCTGACCTAAATTCCAAAGTTTTCTCATGGATATAATGGTGCTTTCCTATAGCATAGGCTGAAGGAGTGTTTTATTAGTCTCCATTCACCCTTCACCTCCATTCACTTCTATTGATTCAAGCAACATTTAAATCTGTTCTCCTTGATAGTTCTCTGAGAATGAGGAGTTTGTAATAACTCACCATTATTGTATATAAACTGATTATCGAGATGTTTAAATATGTCAGTTTAGGTTAATGACAGCAGTGTGAAAAACAGCCTGTATGGGACTTCAAGACCACAGCTCCAAACAAGACGTCTCCCTCCTGGAGGCAGCTCAGCAATGAATCCCAAGCATTGGTTTGGAAGATCCCACTGCAGCCAAGTTTTGCAGCTTGCTTTGTCAGTGTTGACGCAGAGAATGAAGGGTCCTCTCCTCAAACAGTTGTTGGGAAGATGTTTGAAGGAGGCAGAAGTTTCTAGGAGCAGGACTACCCAGTGATCCAGCTGGTAATTATGCAATAAAGAGCTATGCAGAGGGTGCTAATTGTTACTCACCCTTTGGAACCTTACGTTAAAATTAATTGATATTTTGATTTGCAAAGGCTGCCTTGGATTTATGACTGACAACAAGCTGCCAAAGGAAAGAGCTAGAGGAATAGCAACCTAGATGGAGCTAGATAGGTTTTCTACAAAGCTAATTTGGGACAAGTATGTTTTCAGCCCTTGAGACAAAGCCAGGAGGCCTCACATCTGAGGGGCATCTGTCCAGAAATGAAGAGACACAACCAACACTCTGCTATTATATTTCAGTTAAGAGTCTGGAAAAGCTCAGCTCTAAATGCCATAACTTTCAGTCTGAAACAGCTGCTTAAATCTGCAGAGAAAAGTAAATCTGCCTGGCTGCAAACAGCATGTCCTGGTTTTCTTTGGCAGAAGTGTTGAGTTAATCGAGACAGAAAGTTTGTAATAACTGCAGGTTCTGCTGAAATTAAGCCCCAGATGAAAGAGGTTGTACAGCGTTTGTCTCCATTATCTATCATGAGAAGGATTTTCCCTCTCCAGATGCATATGTGCTCAGCAAAATATGGATGTGTGGCTTGCAAACCTCAGTCCCCAAAAATCCTCCAGCAGACTCATTGCTCCAACACTTGACTTTCAGCATCGTGATGCATCCTCCTTACAAGGACCCTTTCCATGCCCACAGCTGCTTCAAGGAGCCATGGGAAGTGTCCTTCAGTCATCACCTGGATTAGCTGTGCCACTTTGTCACTGAAGGACTTGACGGAATAAGACGTGCTTTGAATCCTCTGTCTCACTTAGTCCCAACACATGGACTTTAGTCTGAAGGGCAAAAATTGTCCCGGGGAAGAGGGGTTTACTCTGTGTGGAAGAAATGAAGTTCAGGGCACCCAAATGTATGTGGCCAATAAAGGAGTTGGTATTTAACCACACAAGAAGTTATGATTAAATTAATCCACTATTCTCCTTTTTGCAGCTCTTTGGGGGAATTAGATCAAGAAAGTAACAAAGGAATGCCACAGTCTGCCAATAATGTAATTAAGGAGTCAAGCCTCATCTGAGCTTTCTCTTGCCAAAGAGCTTGCCGGATGGAAGTTGGAAAAAAAAAATCAAATTCAAGACTTTAAAGAAAAGATGGAGAGGTATTGTGAAAAAGTATTTGAATATCCACCTACTCACTTCTTTAAGTTCCCTTAACACTCTGAGAATGCAGGAAATATGAATGATGAAATAATGCAGCTACTTCTGGGAAGGCCAGCCAGAAAAAAGGGATTTGTTAGGGCTGGTTACACTTAAGAATACATTAATGGTTTTGAAAGACAGGTAGTCTTGGAGGGGGATCTGAAACTCATGCCAAATCAACTGCAAATGTTTATCCCATACTATAAAAACATGCTACAAGAATGGTCCAAACAAACCAGATGTTCTAGTCTGGCCTGGACACTTCTCTAGTGTCCTGATAATAGTTTGGAGTGTCTTGGTTTTTCCTGCAAAACTTGAGCGTAAATCTGAATTCAAACTCTGGCAAGCCCTGTACCCACTCTGCAGGTATTAAGTAGCCTGTATTAGGAATGTTATGATGTTCATCCATTACTCTTTGAAGGGGCATGAACAAACAAGGAACGTGAGATTAAAGTTTATGTATATGTAAACACATATAATTATAGAGAAATATATACAAAATTTATAGAACATATATAGTGTTATATAATATTTAAGTAGAACATTGAACCAAAGCCAAAATAAATATTTTCCAGCATATAAAATTTGCGTGGTGAATGTTACAAAAGCAGCTGTGTCAGGCAGAGCTGTGAGTGTATTCTCATGAGGGTCAGAGGTGTGACCATCTTCTGTAGCCACAGTCAGCACTAATGACAAAACCCAGGTCCATCATACAGCCTGGGTTTTAGCCCTGCTTTTAATCTCTGCCTGGTGCTAATAGGGTGTTTAGAGAGTTTTTGTTTGTGCTCAGCTAATAACATCCAGATTGTTTTGCTGCACAAGTAGGGAAAGCCCATTGCTGAAGTCTCCGTGCAATATCCAAAACATTGACTTTGTAACAGAGATGTCACCATTTCTCATGCCTTTGTTCTCCCATAATGCAAACACCCTTCTCTGTTCTTCTTTCTCTGCCTTGTCCAAGTGTTTTACTGCGGCTGCATGACAGCAGAGCGAACTGAACGTGCAGTGAACTGAACGTGGCAGTGAACACAAAGCATCGGTTGCGGCTGCAGCCAAAGTACCTTCATGTTTCCCCTTTATGTTCGGAATGGGAAACACTCTAATAGGCAACATGTGTGGCAAAATGCAAGTTACTGTCATCCTGAAAATGAGTGGCTCACTGGAGGACAATAACTTTCTCATTTAAAGAGACTCTATTCAGATGGAAAGTTTTGTGCTGAGATAAAAGGTGGAAACTCTCCATGTGTCTTTCCCAGACTGCTGAACGATTCAGAAGGAATTCAGCTGGAATACTAAACCTTGCTGTTCAGGACCTCACACAGAGACACAAGGGGCAGAAACCCCTTCTATAACACTTTCAGCACCTTCAAAAAATTGCAGTTTGACTGCTAAGAGAAGTTCTGTGCCCAGCTGAGGAATGAAACTGGGCAAGATATAAGCTATGAGATGCACCCTCTTAATTAGGGGTATATACATCAAAAAAGGACACTGCCTGAGGTCTCTCATGTTTTCCCGACACACAAAGCTTGTAAAAGCTGTCCATCTGCCCAGGGGGCTTTTGGAGAGGGCTCAGCCCCAGGTGTTCAAGGGCATGTGTGCATGTCAGCAAGCAGTTTTTGGAACTTCCTTGCAGGAAGTTTTTGCTTTGCAATACCAGTTTTGCATCTCTTGGTTTCTGGTTTTGCAATGACATTTAATTGTATTTCATGCCCACGCCAAGAGAGGATTCAAAACAACGCCTAGGGAGCGTCCAAGGATGGAAGCCAGAGCCTGAGCTCCATCTGGGCACCAGAAGTTGGTGGTGAATGGGATCCAGCCCACTCAGAGCTGTTGGACAGGAGAGAGCCTGCATGACCCCTTCAGACCAGGTAGATGATGGAAACATATGTACTGACTTCCAGACACTCTGCTGAGGGACATAAAAGGGAACACTCCCAGATAAGCCCAGTCTGCAACAGCTCAAAATACTGCTGTCTATCTTCACCCAGCTTCAGATAAGACTTTTATCAAGAGGTCAAAGGCAAGTGGGATTTTCTATAGTGTGTTTAACCCTGGTCCTTGGATAAGAGAAGAAAAACTCTCTGCCTTCTCAGCAAACTGCTTAAGAGCAATGGGATGATACAGCAAATGTGACTCTCAGGCTCCAAAATCCTTGGATCTCTTCTAAGAAATTCTGAAACAACATTACTGACTGCAAGTCTTAATATCCCTAATGATGCTCCCTGTCCTGCCAGGTCACTGCCTGGTTGCTGGATCTGCAGGGTGCTGAGACTGTGCTGGGGTACAAGCACAGCTCCAGGTGCACATCACCCACTGTTCTGGACAGCACTGACATCCTCAGAGCTGACGTCAGGAGCTGAATTATTTTCAGAGCTCTGAAGACATTTTGCATTGTGCTTGGAGCTGGGAAATCACTCCATGTCCTTGCCAAAGTTCCCATTGCTTCAGAGCAGCCACAGCAAAGACTGGGGGAGTTCCCGTGTAATAGTGTGTGGGAAGGGGAGGTTAAAGGTTTCATAAAGGAAATCATATGAGAGCACAATGCTGATGGATATCTGGCACTTCATCTGCCTTGTTCAGTGTTTGCAGGTGCCACTGACAGGCACTTTATTTATTAAGCTGCTATTTCGGGATGTAGGCAGGACACTTTGTTATGGGAAACCATCTGTCTCTGCAGCTACAGGCAGGGAGATTTCAAACTCGGAGGGGTGCAACCCCCAAACCAAACGGCTTGGCCCTGGCCAAGTCTTTGTGGGTCTGTGCAGGGAATCAGCCACTGAATAACCCCCGTTTCAGTGTCACATGTAAAATTGTGAATTTTCCAGCAGTATGTGCCTTTTACATGGTTTTATTAGTGTCTGTGCTGACATGACTGCGTGGTCCCTTGCTCTGACTCATGCCTTACCATTGTACAAGAAAGATATTGTGTGTTCCATGCTTCTTTCAGACCCCCCAAAAACACAACTCTGCTTTTTTAGGGCCAGGACTCCCTGAGTGCAGTGTTGATGCCCCCAGGGAATTAAATCTGGCTATGCGGTGCAGAACAAGGTAAAGGGCTGCAGATTTGCTATAAAATCCCTGTGAATCCACAGACTTAACTCACCATGTCTTTCATTTTAGGGTGAAATCTGTCCTCTGAGGAGATTCCACTGAGGTTTCCAGCCCATGACTCGGCTTCTCTCGGCAGTCACAGTGTAACAGCTTCACAGTACATCCCCCTGCATCCAAAACATGCAGCAAACCCCACTGACTTGAGAGGGTAAAGGTCCCCACTCCAACCCAGCCCCTCCAACCTCCTCTCCCACCTCCCTGCGGGATACCAGCTGCTCACAGAGGCCTCTTTGCAGACAAAAGACTTAGGGACAAGAATGCCCCGGAGAGAACTGGCACAAGGCGGCATGTGGGCAAGGACCACAGCTCGGGTGGTCCCGCCCAGAGGAATTATTTGGGATTCCCAGTCGTTTCCTCGGAGCACACAGCGTCACAGCGGATGCACAGCTGCACGCTGCACCCCAAAGGCAAACCTCCCCCCCAGACTAAGTACCGTTCTGCCTCCTAATTAATACAATTTGATCATATATTTGAAGACTTCCTGCTAATATTTTTAGCGGGATGCAGCATTCATAAGAGTGCTTCTCTAATAACATTCATCTGTTTAATTTATATCTCATATGCAATAAAGCTAGTTAAAAGTAGAGACACTCCATATTCTTTTTATAGGCCTTTCCAAATGGTCAAGGGCCACTTAACATTGACCTCTGCCAGGCTTTGTGAGGGCTTGATGCCAGATGCTTAAAGAGAATCACCTGTCTGTGTTTCGAATTGCTTTTGATCTTTTATTTCATCCTATAAATTCCCAGTGGAGATCATTGGTAGCAAACATCTGGCACAGATACCACAGCCCACTTTTCCTGCTCAGAGAAGGAATGAATCCATACTGGAAACCCAGATTTGGTGTCTTCCTATAGGGCTGGCCATAAAATAACCCCCTGGGTGAGGGGATGTATCATGTGCACTGTGTCATCCCTGAAGAGATGCTGCAGTTTATTTTTGATTATCACACGAGTGGGCATAGGTAAGGGACTCCCTTCCTGCTGGTCCATGCAGTGAGCAATCCCAGTCACTGGCTGGGCTCTTAGGCAAGAAAAAAAAATTAAAAAATATAATATTGCTGCTTTAGGATATCCTACACAAAACACAGGTTAGAGAGGTGACCATACAGATAAAAGTGATGTCATCTGTCATTGCTGGGGAGCCCAAAACTTCCTATAGGTTTCCGTGAATTTCATGTGACACATATAGCTGAGGAAAGCTAAATCAGGGCTATAGTTTTTCTGTGCTCATATTCACAACAAAACCACTCTGGATTTACTTGGTTTTGCTGGTTTCCTAAACCTGAGTCTAAATCTGACTGGTAAGTCCCCAGTGCTGAGCATTAACAAGGCAGCTGAGAGGAGCAGGGAGGAGCTTGATCTTGTTTTATTTGTCACTGTGATCAGTGGAGTTGTTCTCCTGATGGACCTGACACCTAAGAAGCCCTGGGAAGTGTCTGTCACCCTTTTCTGATCCCAGCGCACACCTGCAGGTCTCCCCCAAGCCACAAAAACTCCTGTTCCCACAGTGGTACATCAGGCAAGACCCCTTGGATGGGCCACCAGCACCTGGATGTGCAGGAGATGTGGGAGGCAGAGCAGCTGTAACTGTCTTCCAGCTGGAAAATATAATCTCAATGATCTCCACCCTGCTTGACCCCAGAAAACCATCACCCTTTGCTATTGGCAGCAGAATGTGGAGAGGAAAGAGCAGGCCGGTAAGTGCCACAGATAAGGAATTGCAGCAACCCCTGGCATGAAGGTTCTGTGATTATATCAAGCTAAAATGAGTCACCTTGTGCTGCTGGAGTCATGTGCTCTGAGGAAATTCTCTCTTTGACATAAACTTTCCTTAAAAGTCAGATCTTTCCTCTGGGAAAGTGGAAATCTTGGCTTAGGCTGACCTACCTCACTTGGTTTTGGCTGGAGCAAGACATTTTTCCTTGGTTGTACAAACACCCCGTGACTTTCACTCAGAACCTCCCCAAGAACATTTTTTAAAAACATTATTTAATTCATTCTAATCAGGCAGCAAGAATCCTGGTTCCAGAAGTGATTTTTTTCTCCTAGCCCAATAAAATGCCCATCCTTTTATTCAGTTACATCTTCCTTGCTGTAACAAATGATGCTGAAGGTTTCACAGGTCCTGGGGAGATGCTCAAGTCTCAACCACATTCCCTCGCTATCATCTGACAGCAATTTATGTTACTGCAGAATTTGCCTTATTGAAACCATTTGTGGAATGGAAATTCACACAGATTCATGCACAGAAGACGACTCTTTGCTTAGCGATGATGTATGGAGCGATCTCATTTAACATCCTTGAAGGCAGCAGGAATTTTGTGCGAGAAACTGTACCACAAATCTTGAACCAGAAGAATCTTGACTTAGTGATGTACTGTGTATTCCCTGGACAAGCACAGAGAAAATAATCATTTTATTACGAGTGGAACAACTGTGCACACTGTGAACTTCCACTAGTAGAAAATTTGCTTGCTGCTTGGTTCATGCATGTTTTACACCTGGCCAGATGTGCTGGTTGGCATGTGGCTTTTCCCTTTAACGCTTTCCCTGGGCTGATCGCTCAGTGTGGATATAATTATATACGTTTCTATAGTTGTTGCTTTTCTCCAGCTGTCAGTCTAACTGCCTGCTCAATGCCCAAGATTTCAGACAAGCTGAAACTAAATTTAGCCAAGACATTATAATAATACAAGAATGTCTTATACTAGCATCACTAATTCCACTTTGCATAGGATATCCATACGGCAACTTGATCCAGATGTAGCCAGCACCAGAGGGAGTTGCTCCACTTAATGTAAATGACTGTGGTCCAACTGTTATGTCTAGATAAGATGTAGTTTAAGAGAAAGTAGCAGTTAATTTTCTCACTTTCTTGTAATAATAGCTTTTAAAACATCACACATCATCAAATACCTAGGATTTAAAGTCACTCAGAAATCTGCTTAGCAGTGAATTTTAGATTTCTAATTATTGCTGGTGGCTGTTTGCTGAAGATTTGTGCCTGATTCCTATAATTACTTCACAAGCTGCTAAGAATGCCTTATACTAATAGTTGGAGCCACAAACTTGCCACGAACTGCTTTGTTAAACAAGAAATTCTTCAGAAAGTTGAAGCTGCTTCTCTTGTTTTTTCTCTTTTTTTTTTTTTTGTCCTTTTTTTTCTTTTTAATTTTTTTTCTCCTTTTCTGAATGGGCCATTCAAAACTGTCCTTGATAAGACACGAACTGCTCTGTAGCAGGAGCAAGGAGCCTCCATAACTGAGTGGACTAAAGTCTCTCTTGGTTTAGGTGTGCACTGGGATCCAAGTGGAAGGAGAACATGGATATGAAATGGGGTCCTGCACTTGTCCTGTGATGACACAGCCCTGCCAGGGACTACCAAGAAGAAGACTATCCAGAAAAGGTGAGAAATAACATTCTTTCCAATGTTGCCATCTAAAGCTATTTTTATTAATGCTATTAAAATGTAAAATCCCTTGCCTACTTTCCAAGACAGACTGGAGGTAGAACATTGTGAGGAACGGAAATGAGTGGCATCAAGAATTTCCTATTGAGTGTGAGTACAGAGCCCTGGCTGAGGCTGAGCTGTTCCAACTCTAGCAGATGGAAGAAGGTCTAATTTCAGCAAATCACCCACCCTGTGCCTCAGTTTCCCCAGTTGATAGTAGGAATAACCCAGCCCAGGCATTGCATGCAGTGTTTTGGGAAGTTAAGGTGAGATGGTTGTGTGCAGGTGGCCTAAGTGTTATAACGCCAACATTCCTTTTTGTGTAAAGACCATGACCAGCTGTCGAGGTTTGGTCCTGCAGGAGAATTCTCATTTCTTTGGTATATAGTCCATGAACTGTAATGCACAGACCCTACTTTCTCCTGGGTAAACATCGAAGCCGTATATCTGCCGAAAGAAAGGCCAGTAAATGGTGTCTGAGGTAGCTATTAATCTTTAGAATTAGTCGCTCCAAGTCCGGATTGCAAGTATACGAAGCAAACAACAAAAATGAAATTAAATTAGGGAGATTTATCGTGAACAGTTGTTGTTTCACGCTGGTTTGGGTTCTAGCAAGAGGACAGACAAGTGAAATATCAGCACAAAGACATAAATTATGTAGGAATACTCTAAGAAAAAATCTTGTTTATTCTGAGCAGCCAGCCATGTCATTTGTCACCTTATGACACTGGAGTCAGGACATTTGTGGGAGCTCCTGGTTGTGCCTGAAAGGCACTTTATCAAGGTGCAGGTATTAATATTGCAACAAACAGGAGATTTGTTTTTAAAAGGAATTAGAAGCATCCTCTTGTGTCAGAAAAAGCTCTCTGAGCAATAACAAATAAAGCCACAAGCAGAAGTCTTATGGTAATGATATATTTCTCTCTGGATGTACTGAAGGCGGCTGAGCGTGCTTTTGATTAACTCTGGCACAGCTGCTGATTTCAGCTGACGTTATATTCAGCTCCTGTTGTTGTAGGAGCGATAACCTATGGATCAAGCTGTGCTGAAAGTTCTACAAACACAGAGCAATATATGGTCATTGCATCTGCCTCGAGATCCTCTCCAAGACGTTTGCGATCAGAGCTCTTTAGGAGTCCAGAAACTCAAGGCAGCCCCTTATATCATTGCAGCTGTGAAGGAGGGGACCTTTCCCAACTTAACTTTCCATTTTCTTTCCTCACTCTAGCCCCTGCTTGGCTTTTCTTACCAGCTGAATTCCCTGGCATGAACGAATATGTTGTGTTGCTAAGGGCTTTCCACAGCAGTAAAAATGTGGACAGGACTGTCCCAAACACAGTTACTGCTAGAAGCCCTATAAACCTCTCATCTCTAAACAAACTAAATGCATTCAGTTCAATACAGAGCTTCTAAAACCCACACCTCATTCATTCTTCAGGTTCACATCACCATATTCTGGCAAGCTTGGAGATGAAATCCTTTGGCTACCACCTACATGTGGCTATTGACACTTAGGCATGAATCAAAGTGACTTGCCACAGCTTTCTAATATAAGGAAGAATTAAAAGACTTTTTTTGCATTTGTCCACAAGGTCTTACACTCCTGTGCAGACACATTTTACAGCAGATATACAGTAAATCCAATGGTCTGTGTAAATGGAAGATACACAGGACTCAGTGTTTGTATCTCAACCAACTTTGTGGTTCCATTTTCTCCTTCATTCCACGTGGAGGCTGTATAAGTTGCTAGAGGAGGTATACATGGAGGATTATAAAATAAACAGCCCTCACATTTGGTTCAGGAAGCCCTGGACAACATTACTGAAGGTTGTGAAACTGTATGCATGCATACATATACATGTACAGGTATCTATACTCATCTATATGGAACAGCTGCCTTGTTCTCGTAGTTTTTCTTTGGCACCTGCCTCTGTCCCATCCCAGGCAGGATGCTGGGCTGCTTTCAGCCTGATTTCAGAAGTCCATTCTTGTCCTTCAGTCATGTCCATGTAGGTGTTTCACACCCCACATCCAACCTCTCTGTCTCTCCCATTGTCAGGCACAGGCTGACTCACGTCCCCTTCCTCACTTTCCGTTTGGTCTTGTAATTTCTAAACCACCTTCCTTCCCTATTCCCCACCCATGCGTATGAATTCCTTTTTCCTCAATGGCCACGTCTTCCTTGAAATCATTTGCAGAAAGATAACATCAACTTGGTTTAACTAAATCCCCTGCATGTTTATCACATCTTTAAATCATTTCCTTCGAGCAATCTTCGTATGAAGTTATCACTTTGTCAAAACGTGATCCATAACCACAGCTCAGGGCACAGTGGGAAGCACACAAGAGGGGAGCTGAGTAGTTTGGGGAGTTTGGGTGAGCTGTTTGCTGGAAGCTGCCAAGCCCACCCCTCCTAGACCTTCATTTCCCCCTGCGGCAGCTGTCATCTGATCCCACGCTTTGGCTTTGAATGGGGCTCTCTGAGGATGCCAGATGTTGGGAACAAAGGTCTAAAAATAATCTTTCCAAGTAATCTTCCCATCTATAATTCAATGAGAACATGTGCTTTGTGTGAACATGTGAGCTGAGAACCTGATCTAACTTTGAGTAAAGAAGTTCAACGGCAGCTCCTGGCTTCTGCTTGTGGGCTCTTTTTTATTTTTTTTCCCCTTTCCTTTCCCAGACACTGCGCGGCGAAAAGCGGCTCTCACCGGCGATCAGCCCTCACTCTCCCTCCTCCCCGTCTCCCTCCCACCCTGCCAAGACTCTGAATCGTCCGGATCCCAAAAGCCGGGCTCCTTATTTCATCTCTCCTTGGGAAAATGGAATCCAGGGCACTGTCAGAGATGCATTTCTGTAAAAAGATCTTCACCGCAGCCTTGTGTGTCTTAGTTTTGCTGCCAGATTCAGGCTGTGCAAGGACTCTCTGGAAACGCGCTCTACATCTGAAAATGACGGAGAAATATGATGTGAGTAAAGTGCGGTGGCGTGATTTTGGGGGAGCTGGGTCTGCTCACCGTGAAAGGGGAGTTTTCCTTACGTATGTGTATTGTTTTTAGAATAAGAATTATTTGAATCCGCAGGCTGTCTCTTTATAAAAGGGTTGCATTAAGTTTCCCAGCCTGTACGAAACTTTTGCCACCTAGCTGCTGTGATGGGAAGCGTGTAAAGCACGCTGGGGTCGGTGAGGGGACATGGGGACAGCAGCGGTCACTGCTTGTCCTAGAAGCTTCACAGGGCAGCAAGGGAAGCATGAATAAGGAAAGGGGAGTGCAAAACCTATATGTCTGAGGACAAACATAGTGAAGATAACGTTATTCATTGCTTAGAGCAGAGAGGAGGTTTCCCTGCCCAGTTCCTCCACTGCCTTTTGGGGTAATTTGGGGTAAATGTCTTCAACTCCTAGTGATAATGTGTGCTAGAGGGATGATGGCATTGCCTTGGGTTTTGTAAATCACTGGAGCAGAGACCTCCAGATCAGAGTAACGTGCCCATCGCACATTAAGCTACTTTCTTATCCTCAAGCCATCTCAAGTAAGAACAAACCAGAGAAGGGCAGGAGACTTGTAAGAAAACAGCACAGAGCTGCAGATTGTCCCCTGTGTACCCAGGGAGCACTTGCTGTTCCTGCCCAGTGTGTTAGAGGGGAAAAAAAAACATGTGGTTATTCACCAGTGGGGTACTGAGTGCAAACAACATTTCCAAATCTGCAGTGGTACTTAGGAGAGCACTGGAATTGAAACTGGAGCAGCAGAAAGTTACTGTGAGTAGAGAAAAGGATGGTGCTGGGTCTTGTTCTGGTGTCTGAGCCACACACCACTCTGTGGTAGAGACAACCATGGAGGAAATTTTTTTTTATTAAATAAAAAAAAGGAAAATAATTTGATAGCTTGACTTTCAGGACCTGGTGTTTAGAAAGAAAAAAAAAAATAATTTGAAATTTTGCCTTATTCCATTAAAGTGCCCTTAAAAGCCAGCACTGACCCAAGGTTTCTGCCCCCTGAATCTCTTGTGTGGAAGCCCCTGTTCTCTCATGCTCAGGTTTCTCAGGTCTCTCATGCTCATCTTCCAGCCACTGCATGTGCATAAGCAGCTCCTTGGTGTCAGGGAGGGATCCCTCCACCTGTTTCTGCAGCCACGTTTAAAAGCTTTTAATATAAAATGGATGCTTTTTTTGCCCCTGACATCTAGAGTGATGTTTGCGGACAGTGACGTTTGGTTTGTGCAATTGCTGACTCAGAAGCATGACACTTCTGTTGCTTGTGCTGAGTGAATTGAAATAGAGTGTTCTTGTCTCCTTGAAAGTTTGCAGAAAACATTGTGCTCATATTTGAAAGGCACCCCTGTATTTTACAAGAAATTTTCTTCATTGTAGCCTCCCTTGGGACAGGGTATCATTTAGTTTGCACTTTAATTAGAAAATGGTGACATGAAGAGCTACTGGAAAGTGTATTTATTAGTATGTTCTTTTGTCATATTTCAATACAAAGCTCAAATTTAATAGGAGCTATGAAGTAAGTGACCCGGAGAGATAGGACAAGAGTAGAACAGGAATTTACATGTTGATCTTCAGATAACATGCTTTGCAGAGGCACAGAGCCCAGTCCCCTGAAGATATATCCTCTTCTTTCAACCTGCAGTTCTTCAAAGGACTGTTTTTCCTGGCATTTGTGAATCCAGGTGCTACCAATCTGGCAGGCTCAGCTAGAATTGCTCATATTGACAGAAACATCTTATCTAGGGAAAACAGAAAATGCTTTTCCTTTTTCTTCTCAAAGCCTTGTAAGGAGAAAGGCGTCCGCTCTCCATCCTCTTATCCACCCAAAGTCTGTTTTGGCAGCTCCTCTTGTTTCCCAGAGAGAGGCTTTCTTGTCTACCAAATGCTGTATGTTCCCTGCAGTTTGAAAATCAGAGGCTGTGGGTGGGACAGCTGATTTGTGAGTCACTTGGAGAGGGGGGTGACAGATGGAGATGTTCACAGCAACGTGCAGCCCTACAGGAGATGGGCCAGAGACACCCCTGTGGGACCTCCAGAAGGACACGGGCAAGGTCTGTTGGAGGAAAAGGTGGTGAGGAGGAGGGAGTTTACCGTTTGAGTCCAAAAAATCTTGAGTCCACAGTAGGAGCAATTCATCCACCCAACTGCCGGCTGCAGAATTGACAAGCAGGTGTTTGTGAGGAACTGGGTTGAGCTCTGTCCAGGAGTTTTTCCATTCAGGACTCTGAGGAAGGGTGTTGGTTGGCAAGGAGGGGTCAAGTGGGAATGGAGAAGGGAGAAAGAGGAGAGGAAATACAATGAGAAGAAAAAACTGGCAGCACAGTGGGAATGGAGGAGCTGGGCTTCCAGCTCTTGGCAAATCCATATATTTCACAGCCAGAGGGACACTCCTCAGGTTTAGTGATTTCCAGCTGTTTTAGCAGGGCCTGTTAGGACAAGGCAAGGGGTGATGGTTTTAAACTGAAAGAGGGGAGATTCAGGCCGGATACGAGGAGGAAATTCGTAATAATGAGGATGGTGAGAGCCTGGCCCAGGTTGGCCAGAGAGGTGGTAGATGAACCATCCCTGGAGACATCCCAGGCCAGGCTGGACGGGGCTCTGAGCAACCTGAGCTGGTGAACATATCCCTGCTCATGGCAGGGCTGGCACTGGGGGAGCTTTGAAGGTCCCTTCCAACCCAAACTGTTCCATGATTCTGCAGCCCCTTTACAGGCTGGGACTGTTCCCCAGGGTCAGAAGGAGGGAGCTACCTGGGGATGCTCTTCAGTTCATTAGCAAGACACCCACATGTCTATTGAAAAAACCTGGGGCAGCCCTGATGTTATTCCAGCATCAACTGCAGGAAGCATTGTAGAAAAAAAAACAAAACAGCCTTCTTGTGAAGAATTCCAGAAATGAAGAATTCCTCGCAGCTGCTGTAATATTCTTCCAACAATGTACATACCCTCCAGCTAGCTGTCATAAATCAACACTGAGATACCCTTTTTTTCTACCAGATGAGCACATCTCCCATGGGAACTCTAATTGCTGTCGTGCATCTTCGTTGAGCCCACTCTACTTTTGCCACAATCTTCCAGTACTGCAGACATTAGAACTACTAATCCAGGGTAAAGAGCAGGAGAATATTATTCCTCTTGTTCTCGTCTTGTCATTCAGGTTATTCAACCCTCCTTTAGTCTGATATTTGCCACTTTTCAGAGGAAAGGTGTTTTATGGTCAGTGTCTGGAAATACCTGCCAGGGGCAAGACCTCGTGACCAGAGGCTGAGAATAAACCTCACGTGTGGTCTCGGAGGTGGCTGTGCTCAGTATGAACTGGCAGAGAATTGTGCTTTGACACAATCCCAGGGTCCAGTTTTAGACACAAATAATACAACGTATGTAGGTTTTTGTTGGAGGCAGACTGCATCCCACAGCTCCTATGGAAAGTATGGGTTGGGAGTGAGTGATTGCTTTCAGGTTTTTCCTCATCATCTTTACTGACCTCCAGGGTTGCTCAGCTGAACTCTGAACTTTTCCCCTTACTTTGATTCTGTGTATCTCTAAGAAAAATATTGTCATTAAAATGATTTAATAAGCCTCCATGGGAAACAGCACTTTGCCTCCTGCATTGTAAAAAAATTCCTGAAGAAATTTTGACCGCTGTCACAATCTGTAAAAATAATAAATCTGAGCTATGTTCAGAGCCAAACTGTGAATCCTGGGAGAGTTTTTAAAAAGACCTTGTAACCCATACCTGGAGACATCCTTAACCAGGCTATTTTGTGAATGAGGGAATCCTGTTTCCCACCAGGATTTTAACATACGTAAACCAGTGGTGATGGTTCTATTAGATCAAATTTGCCAGAAAATATTTTTGACCATGAGGTTTTGAAAGGAAGGGGTTCAGAGCAATAGGTGAAGAAATAAAATGGGCAGGGAGGTCATGAGGTACAAAGTTACTCAGCTAAAAATGTTATATTGTTCCCAAACGGAAATCTCAGTCATTGAGCCAACTGTTCATTGTAATTTTGGCTTTTTGGTTTCTGAATCATCTGTGAAGCAACTGCAGTAATTGTTCAGTGTGGGTTTTTTCATGTGTTCATTATTTGCAAGTATTATTTTGGTCACTACATTTCAGTCTGCAGCTAACATTTCACATAATAGAATAGTAAACTGTAAGCATCCAGGATGAATGCTCCCTCAAACAAGGAGACCTGTTAGGTGTTTGGAACTGTGTAGATTTACTGTTAGATGCCATCTTATATCCCAAAATTTACTTGGTCCAAGCATTATCTCTATTTAAAATCCAACAGCAGCAAAAAAAGTTGAATTTTAACTATATTCAGTTCAAAAGCACATTATTTCAAAGATGGTGTTTTTTCAGCTTTTTTGAGGAGTGGGATGATGCATTAAACTTACACCCTTCAACATGGAAAACATAATTCAAAATTATTATTATTGTTGGGTTTTTTTTTCTTCCAAACCTATATTGTGATTCAAACAGCTCAGCAATTAATGGGAAAACAACCTCATGGAAGTGGTTTTGAGGAGTTTCTTGTTTACTGGGTAGAAACAACTAAGGAAAAAGCAAAAGAAAATTGTTTCTTGATATTCAGACCAAGGCAGGCTCATTCTGGGAACATGGCAGGAGGCTGTTGTTTATGGAAATATTAGGAATTCTCAGTCTCTCACACACAGACACACACACATGTTATTTAACCAAGTATAGATATAACCAGGATATGGATTTTCCTTAATGCTCACCTTGTACCAGAAATTAAAACCTTTCATCATCTTGACTTTTCTTTATGCTTCTGCATTGACTGAAACTCCATCTCCACACAACCAGGCAGAGAGAAACTTTGCTGCTCTCTGTTTCCACCTACCTATGGCTCAAGGAACAGACAAAAGTGGTAAAAACCACCACTTTATCAATATGATTCTACACACGGCAGAACTTAGAATTAAAACTTCACATATCAGTAGTGCGTTATTTCTTTTGGTGTCCCTTGGGGTTGCCTTCATTCTCAGCATTGCAAATTGTCCCAAGGGAATGAAGATGACGTTGTTTTCACCATTAGTGATGATGAATTACTGTTCGGTCACACGTCACAGCAGAGTCCCCAGGGCAATGGATCTCCTGGGGCCTCTGCTGGGACATTTTTTGGTCGGTACATCTGGGGTCACGCTATTTCGCAAAGTCACACGTGCTGCACAGAAGCTGTTGGAAGGTTTCAGCAAGGAGGACGTAGCAGCATAGAGATAACGAGGGATATTTAGTCTCACCCCAAATTTCTCCATGGCTTGATGGTGAAATTTCCTGGAGACCCCTCAGGGACAGTTGCACCATGTTGTTTCTTGGAATAACAACTCCAGTTGTTCAGCACTGATTTCGAAACACAACAGCGATGGGCCAAGGATATACAGGACTTTTAAACTCAGAAGCCTGCTAGCTAGTGCATGGCAGTATTCACCTCATACATTTGCCTAGATGCTGAGCTCTTCTAAAACTACAAATCCAGAATCCATTTTTTCATTTGACTAGAGCTTATTAATGTGTGTTAATTAATCTGAGAACTGTTTGACCTTTGTGGGTACTTTATGCTGCTCTGGGGAGCTGAGCTCAAGCCCAGAGGTGAATAGTTTAGCCACAGGTGAGAAAGGAGTGGGCTTGGGTGATTCACCTCTCCCAAGGGAGTTGGCTTCTTGCTAAAATGCTGCCAGTGTGAATAATATCTAAATGCCGCCTCTTATAAACGTTTCTGGTAAAATCCGGTGCCTGTTAATCCACTTTAAATCTCCCCTGTCCCTTCGGTGTGCAATGAGCAGCTGGGTTCCTTGCTGCTGTAGTCAAACACGGCTGCATTTTCTTTGGGATTAAGCTGCCATCACCCACACAGGTCTCACCCAGATCATCTCATGTTCTAGAAATGGTCTCTAAGTTAACAACTCAGGATCCCACAGTGGGTAAGATCAAAAGACTTTGTACCACTTCCCTAGAAGTTCTGGTCCAGAAGAAGGTGATGAAGATAGAAGGAGCCTATTAAGGAGGTAGATGCTACCTGGGACATTAGTTCCAGGTCCCTTTGGGGACATAACCTTAAAGCAATGCAAGGTCATCATTTCCACTGCTTTACTATCAGAGTGTTTTGCTGTGCTCATCACAATGATACCTGGAGTCTTTTGTTTCCTAGACAAGTATAAAAGACTTTAAGGGATTTTTTTTTTACCATCTCATGGTCATTACAATAACGTTAATTATAAAATGAGCTGCACAGGGTAACTTGGTGGTTTAGTGTTTCCAAAGCAGTGTGCTAAGGTGATCATATAGCTCTGTCTTCAGTGAGCTAAACAGTTCACTCTCCTGCCTCATGAATACTTGAAAACCTCTTTGAAAATCCCTTTTCTGTTTCAACCGATGTTTGGTATCCACCTTATGCCAAACCTTTGTTTCCTTTTCTTTTCTTTGCAAGGATTATGAGTACCCTCTTCATTCTCACAGTTCCCACTACCAGAAGAACGACCGCTGCCCCCCGCCCCCCCAGACTTTGCCAGACCGAGCCTGCGAGGTGCCCAGCTGCCGCTCGGACTCCGAGTGCGAAAGGCACAAGCGCTGCTGCTACAATGGGTGCATCTACGCCTGCCTGGAGTCTGTGCAGCCACCGCCAGGTAGAGTGGACCCAGCGATCAAATTGTGGTGGAGAGAAGCAAGAAGAAATGATGGTGGTTATCCCCACGTGCTTTGGGTCTCAGGTGGGAGGCACGGGTTGGGTATGAGGTGAGGATAAAGCTTTGGTTCCACACTTTGGGTTGCTGAATCGAAAAATTACCTAAGGCCATCTGGTGTTGCAAGATTTTCACCAGTACCCATGGCAGAAATCACTCAAGGCCAGTTCTTTTCTTGGGATTATATATGCAGGAAAAGAAGTATTCCCAATCTGAATTAGAGCTCACAGAAGCCAGGCAGCTGTCTCATCTGATCCATGCCATGGGGTAGGAAACAACAGTGTCTTTGGCCTTTATGGCACCAGGTTCTTGGGGCCCTGGGTAACACCCATGGCTCTCTCACCACTGGGACACGAGCATGAACATAAGTATCTTCCTGAAAATTCAAATCCATCATTTGGGAGCCTGGCACCCTCATCACTGGCTGTTAGAGGAAATCTGTGATGTTCCATAACTGTGTGCCCTGTCACTGCTGCACTTTGACTCTGTGGTTTCTTGTTTCTGTCTTTTACAGTTTTAGACTGGTTGGTTCAGCCCAAACCCCGCTGGCTGGGAGGAAATGGGTGGCTTTTGGATGGCCCAGAGGAAGTCCTACAAGGTACAGTATGTTTTGCTGTCTTCTCTGCTGTAGCAGGAATTATACAAAGGCACTAAATAATATTTTCATCATACACAGGGCTTGCCAGGGATGTAGGGGTCCTGGGGCTGCTGGTATGTGTCTGGAGTTTCCATAGGAATAACACTGTCTGATGTTGGGGGCTAGTTTCTGGTGCAGTAAATCAGTTTATTTTTATGGATATGTCTTATCCAGCAGAGCACTAGGAATGCTCCAAGGAATTGGACTTGTATCCATTCTTGGAATAAGTAGAAATATACAAATTTTTTTTTAGAAAAAGGCTTTGTCAGCATACGCATATTTTCTGCCAGCTTCCTAATAGACTGTGGGTGGACTCGGATTAGGAGCTTTTTAAATCCAAAGTGGCCTCATCACCCAAATGCCTTGGGCTGGGGCTGTGGCGGCTTTGAACAAGAGCCCTGGCAAACTGCTGCAAAGTTGTGTCAAGCTGACGTGGAGCTTGGAACATCTAAGCTTGAAGACTGCTAATGAGATTGGGCTTCTCAGGTTAATTCCATGAGGAAAGATCTTTTAATTATTTTTTTCCAGTACCTCACATTGAAACAAGGAGGGAATGGGGAGGTGAGAAGTTTTCTTCTTAAGGCATTCCCAGGTGTATGCATGCCTGAAGTTCTTTATTTCTTCATGGAAAGGCTATTCAAGCTTTTGATCAGCTTTAGTCAGACACAGGTAGTGCCAATAAATTACCCTCTTTGGTCTTACACAGATGATATCAAACTCATCAAACCTTGACTCTCATCTATTATGGAAACTCCTAGTTCTTCAAGAGAAAATTCTTCCTCCAGCTCAATGCAGTTGCACTGCTAGAAATAAGATAAAATAGGTTCCTCCTCATCCATCCTTGTCATACTTATATTATTTCTTCTTATCTTAACACCTTCATCTCAGCTTGAGGGAGTAATTAGTGAAATAATAGTCATCAGTCATGACATGAGAATTACAGCAGAGGTCCCTGAAACTAAAATCCTGGCAAATGAAAGGGTGGAGTGTCCCTGCATAGTCTGTACTTTTAATGGACACAAACACTGCCTGTGGGTCCTGCTTTACTTTCTCATTCTGGTCCATGCTTGCTGGCTATCCAGGGTCATGGCGATTAAAGCCTCCGTTTGTAACAGGGGGTGGTTCTGCCTTACTCCACAGTGAGTCACAGCTGAAGTTTAAATTCATCAGTAATTAATGGGTGCGGAGCAAAGAACAAAGCAGCAAACTGCCAGCTTCCCGGTCATGTTTCCTGATTCCTCACCCAGCCCGAAACACTGGCTGGAACAGACCTACGGCTGCTTGAAGGGAAAAGCCACGTGAAGGGACCACCCATCATGGTGAGCATGGTGGCAGTGGTGATGTGTCCTCACCGCTCTCCAGCCCTCGCTCGGACCCTGCACAACAGCCCATGTTGTTGGGTGTTGTTCCAGGCGATCAGGCCGACCTGCACTCCTCATCTTGAGCTGGACACAACAGTTTTTGTGTCAGGTGTGAGCGGGATCACCTGCTTTGCCAGGCTTCTTTGGAGGTGTCAGCTCCTTGCGTGGGAAGTAGTCTGAGATCCTGTCTGGGAGAAGATGCAAGAGGTGGCTGTGTGGTAGTATTTGGGTTACCTGTGGGTGTTAAAGCCATGATTTATGACCTGCGGGCTTCTTTTGCAGCTGAGGCCTGTAGTACCACGGAGGATGGAGACGAGCCTCTGCATTGCCCCACAGGCTATGAATGCCACATCATCAACCCGGGCAACACGGCTGAAGGAATCCCCAACCGGGGCCAGTGCATCAAGCTCCGTGGAAATCCAGGTCAGTTGACTGGAGATCTCCCTTCCTTTCTTGTTCTGTCGTGCAAACACCAGGAAGGACGGTGCATTTTCACTGTTTTTGAAGGAGACTTGGTGGTACATCTGCTCCCAGTGGCTTCCTGGGTTTTCTGGGCAGCCCAAGTCCCAGGTAGTGTGTGACAGTCCCCACCCTGCAACACTCTCAAGTCTCTAATGTCCTTGGTGTTGGCTGAGCTATGTCCCCAAAGCATGGGATACGCTTCTTGTTTGCTCTCTGTCCTCTGGGATTGTGTAAGCAGAGCAGGTAGTAACCTGCATATGTCGTCATTACGCAGCACAAAAATTAGAAATATTTACATACTACTACACACTTAACTAAGGAATATGAGTTTCAAATTCCAGGCCTGACTTCTGATTTTGATTTCTGTATTGAAAACATGTTCACTTTATTCTGAAGACACATTTGCCCAATAAAGGTATTTATGTACACCAAGCTATTTTTCAGGAAAACTCATAACATGTCTGGGTAGGTGGAACTCCATTGAATAGCAGGACATGTATGTCTGTACTGGTCTACAAGTCATCTCAGTGTAGAGACATGAGATGTCTGTTTTTCCACTTAGTCACTGTAAAAGCCGGGGGAAGCAGCAAATCAGATCTCTGAACTGCTCCCATAAAATGCTAAGATTTTTTTTCCAGGGCTTTTTAATCATCTCTTGTATTCTTTATATATGTCTTCAACGACATCTGTAGTAACTAATGTAATGTATAGCTATGTGGCTATGACATGAGTTATTCCTAAGAGCTTAAATAATTATATAATTGTTAAAAGAAAAACCTAACTGGAACCTGAGTTATTTAAAACACTAATAGATGGTATGAAATTTTCACCAAATTTTCTCTCATTTGAGAAAGTCTGTGATTCCTTGCCTCATAGCCACTGAAAATAACAACATGCTAGTGGCCAGCAGTTAACCAATCTCAGGGAAAGCGAGTTGTATCCACATAGTTCAGTAATTTAAACAGTTTTATAAGAGGTTTATAGCAGCCAACACTACTTCAGCTACAGAGATCTTTTATGTTCTTCTTTGTGAGGTTATGATTCCCATATCCATAATTTCTCCGTGCTGTACACAGAAGGCTGGAGTTTAACACAAAGAATAAAGGCTGACTGGTTATGTTCTCATTATGTACCTTCTTTTTCAGATGGACGCAACCTGAGGCATAAGTATTACAAGGAGTATTTTGGTAAGCCACTGGTGTAAAGTGTTTGCTACTATGAAGCTTTATGGTTATCGCATTGCTTACAAGGAATTTGCTGAGTTTGAAATGAAGGTCTGTATGTGGCAAAAAGAGATTCTTCAACCTCAGCTCTCCGTGCCTTGGTCAAAAATCTTATTTTAAGGTTTGCAGTGCCCTGACTGTGGACTCTTGAGAATCAGCATCTCCAGCTGTGACACAGTGTGTTCAGTGGTGGACCCTTCTGCCAGGGGTTCCCACACAAGGCTTGAGAAACACTCACTCTGATAACCTTTTGTTATTTTTAAGTATATTTTTGGAGCTTTACTCATGGCCCAGGACTCCTTGCAGATGAACACAGAACTCTATCAAAAGCACAGGGTCTTTTGCCAAGAGCTTGTATTGTGGTATGTGATAAGAGATGCATCAGTCCCTTGTTTTTATCTGCAACCACAAGAGTTGTCAGGTCCCTTGCACAAATTGATAGATATGTGTCTCAAAGAAAGCAGGAGGATCTTCCAGAAAATCTCTTTTTTTGCGGCTTCAAAGCTCCTGGTTTCTGCTGACTCTTGGATGTAGAGGGGGACAGTCATATCTGATTGGAAGTGATATTCAGATATAACTAGACAACATCTTTGATATTATAAGATTTATGAACAGCCAAATTTGGCCAGTTTATCTGATAAAACTGTAAAAGATTTCCTTTCCTCCACCCAGTGGGCTGTCACAGCTCTCCAAGAGAACTGCTAACTAATGAGACCAGCAAAACTGTGCCACTTAGAGAATCTTGAGAAAACCTGTGCCACGGACTAACTTAAAATCTAACTTCGCTAATATTTGTTTTACAGGGAGCAATTCCAACAATGTGGTCGGCTACGTGAAAAACCAGCAGAAGCATTTAGGCTAATCGAAGGTGTGTCTGGGTAAGTATGCTCTGGAGGAAGGGAAAGCTGGGTGAAAATAGTTGGTGCTTAGAATACAATTATTTAAGGAAATGATTGTTTGAGGGTGAAATTATGTCTCGTCAAGATGCCAGTATAATGAAGTACCTTAAAACTATGTTCAGGTGCATACCTCAGGCTCCGTGAAACGCCCTTTGCTGACAAACAGACAGTGCTGTAAAAATATCCTGAGAACCTGCGGCACTGGAGATTGAGCTCTGCAAACTGTCCATGGAGAAGCTAATGTCTTTCACAACTCTTATTCTCCATCTCCCACATTTTATTCTGATATGACAAGATGCATCTGATTTCTTTGAGGAACCTTTGCCTTGTGGGTGTTTAGAGGATGAAGTTATTTTTCAGGATGAAAAATAAATGCTGCAAAACTTGGTGTGCCTTAGGACTTTAAACTTTCTGTTGAGAGGCTTCTTCTAACTCAGATGTAACTGCTCCTGCAAGACAAATTAAAAAGCTGGACTGAGTGAAATACGGGTCAGTCTTGCAAACACTTAGGCACATGGGTGATTTTGTGGGGTAACTTTATGTGTGTGAAAAGTTGAACACTGGGACCCACTCATGTGAGTATATGTCTGTGGCCAGAGCAAAGCCAACTGAAAAAGGTCCAATCATTTTATCAGGTTTTGAATTAGGCAAGAATGAAAATGTTTATTATACCAAAGGTTCTGTCCCGAGATGGTTTTCTCAGCACTTTCAGCTTCACTTGAGCTTAACTGGCAGTTAGGAAAACAAAGCAGTTCAGTGTCTTTTGTGTACCTACGTCAGGCTGACTGCTCACATTACACAGCTACATAAGGACAAGTTCTGTGCAAACATCCCAGGAAGGATAAATATTTTAATTCCTCTTTTTTTTGTTTGATTTTCACCCAGCTGGACCACTCTGTCAAGGAATGCTTTACCCAACAGTTTTCTCTTTTGGAAGATCTCTGGTCCCAAATCTCCACGCCCACGTCTCCAGCGTTACCCTGATCCCTGCCCATCGGTGATAAAAGACTTTGCTATTCCAGGAACAGGATGAGTTTAGATTTTAAGCCTACCAGGAGGGGCAGAAATGCGATCCCTGGAAGAAACCACACCGCTGATGAGCTGCCCTGCCACAAGTGAAATGCAAATACCTCCAAGCAGATCTCTAGAAGCCACAGCCCCTTTATCGGGCTGCTGAAATAGCGCACCCTTTATGTGCGTATTATGTGACCGGTTCAAATTTCATGACCGTGAACATAACTCAGTATTATAAAAATGAAGTGACGTCAGAGTTGTACCTAAATATCACATCTCAGTTGCGTTAAAATAGGCAAGACTCTAAGACTAAAGGAGGCCTCTGGATCAAATCCAGTGCCTGCCTATCTCAAAAAACTACTTTAAATATGCCTTTTCATAAGTTTGAAGAAGCCCAAAGGTTTCTTCTTTTCCTGTTTATACCTAGGGTTCACCAAGTTTGACATCCAGTCTACAAGCCTAAACCTGAAATCTTAAGAATTTGAGGAACTCTGATTGAGGAGCAAAACAGGTTTTAGAAATGTTGTTTATTTTTTTAAGTTACTTTCCTTTAGGTGCTCAGTCTGGTGAGCTGCAGATTGAGAGTTAATGATGGATTAGATTTCTTTCTGCAATATCTAAGCACACGCACATGCGTGCCAGTCTTTTTACGTTGTTGCTTTTAGCCAGCACAGTTAATACTCACAGAATGTAAATCTGTGTTTCTGTACCTGCAAAACCTCAGCAAGGGGACTGAAGTCTGGATTATTTGTTGAACATAAGAGAAAAGCAAAAGGAGGATGAATTTTTGTGATTAAAAGGCTTGTCTGGCAGATGGGCAACTGCTCTTAGGAAGTCCCGTACCTTTATGTTGGCTTCTATAAATCCCTAAGGTCGAGTTATTTGTATTTGGGCCTTACAGCTTCTTTTGCCTGTTTAGCATTATGAAATGGAAAACACATTTTGATTAATGTTTTCCTCTTCTGTGGCAGTCCTAAAGGGACAGTTGCATTTCATTTTGACAAATCTGCCAGAATTGCTAGGCAAAAGAAGCCACGTTTGTTCCCTTGTTTAGTACATGTCCCCATCTACATGCATAAAATTAGCATTTTAATACGCAGAGTTGTAGCGGTGCATATAAATACCCAATTCACAAATACAAGTGCCTGCTTCCACCCACAAACTATGGGATTTTTTTCCACTCACCAAATGGCTTAAGCCAGAGCTAAGATACCTATAGAACCCTTGATACTTTGCATATGACATTTGCAGCTGGAGAGATGAAAGATGCCAAACTGCTCTTCTGTTTCCTATGATAAACAGGGACACTCCTCGATGCTTCATCAAGCAGAGGAACAGATGAGCATTTTCCTAAGTATCTTCATCTGTTTAACTCCATTCACTTCTTTGTGCCTTTGTTCCAAGTTCAAGGTATGAAATGCAACTCCATGTTTGAACAGATCTATTTCTACAATTTTATCATATACGATTTTATGCAATGATATCTTAATTCCTGATGAGAGAGAGGAGTCCATCCATATTTTATCCTTCCAATTTCAGTTTAGGCCAGAAACTTGCTGCTTTGCTGTTGACGTTACTTGACAACTTAAAGCAACAAAGCTCATAATGAAAGTCTAAATGCAGCCTTGCTCCTTGGTGCTGCTCAGTGAGATGGACTGGGTTTTTACAGCATTACTTTTTGCAGAAAAATCAACTTCCGATTAAATGAGCAAAGCCCTTCAGTGATTACTGCTAAGCCCCAAAGAGTAAATTCCAAATTGTTCTACTTTAAAATAAAAGATTCCGTGCCTAAAAACCTGTGAGGATCTAGCTGAAAAATTTGTGTTGGGCATCAACAAATTTACAAGATTAAAACTTCAGATCACAACCTGATCTTGCAAAGCATCGAAAAATATGCTTAATGTGAGTGGACACATTCACTTCAGTGGCTGCTTTTTTATGGCTAATAAAGCACATACCTGCCCACCTTGCTGGATGGGATGCTAAAGATATATTCTACTTCCAAAAGGAATTTTTTAAAAAGAAAACTGACAAATTAATAATTTGTTGCTGAATTTCTGTTTACTTTGTGTTATCAAAGACATCACCCTTCCTCATGGTGCTATAATGCTTGGGGTTTTTTTTTAAGTTAATTCTTTTCAAGTTATTGATTATCAAACTCAGAGACAAAAGCCACAGGAGAGACTCAGCCAAATGCTGGTTTCAACCCTGACATCCATCACACCTTGAAAGGAAAACACAGACCAAAGAAGTTGTCTCCTTTCCAAAGACAAACGGCTTAACAACGGTCTTGTGAAGCGCAGTAGGAAATCACTAATGTTGGTTGGTTTTAAAATTCCTGTGTACACTTTAAAGCATGTTTGGTGCTATAATAAGTTTTCCATGTATCACTGTGTGCTAGCAATGCTCACGGCCTTCCGGATTCTTGAGCGCTGCCCCAGGCAGCCCCATCCCGGTTTGTGCCCCTGGTGCTTGGACATATACAGGTTCTGCCACTTTGGTGCTCAATAAAAAGTGACCAGGATATTTTTCAACTCTGCCTGTTTTCAGTTGTGTGTTCTTGACATACGCTTGGCTTCAAATTGTGAAAAACAGGACAAATCTTTTTAATTTTAGTTGTCGGGAGAGCTCAGAAAATATAGGTGCAGGGAGGCAAAAGTCAGACACCAAAACGCATCTGCCACCAGTGTGCACTTTCAGAGGGGCCACCTTTGTGGGTCAGATGCTTGCTCAGTTCGTGACACCTTCATTTCTGTTGCCTAAAGAGGAGCAGATGGACAGTGCTGTAAAGAGGATAGTGATGGTGACCTGAGTAGAAGGTAACCCTTCTATTTGACCAGGCATTTTCCTTGTTGATTCAGAGCTGGTTTTTGCTGCTGATTGGGTGGTTTCAGCTGCCAGCTCAGGTGGTTTGTGCTGCACATGATGCTGCTCAGGTGGTTTTGCAGGAGGCCAAGGCTTGTGCAAAAGGTGGACAAATAAACCAAGTCAGAGGCCAGCATTGGGCTGTGTCCACTGCAGGATACTGGAGCTGGAAGAAGAGCCTGGTGCTGGGAGATTGGGCTGCTGAGCACCACATTTCCAGGAACAGATGAGATTTCACCATCCAACCAGCTCCACCCACATTGGCCTTGCTCTACCTGCTTGTCATGACTGGGCAGGAGTCCTTCTGCTTCACTTCCCTTCTGCCTTGGAACTACAACAGAGGAGTCGCAGAGAGAGACACTGCCTGTAATTTAGCCAAGGAGAGGACAGCAGGGGGGTTTGTTGCTTTGGAAGGGTTTTTTCTGGGGTATGACACCAGCAAGCACTGGGTTCCAGGGTAGCCCTTCAGTCTAATGGTGAAGTGGTGAAGTTATCCTTGGCATCTCTTGAACTTCTCATCTGGCCTGTTTGGATGGGGAGATTATGGGATGTGTGTACATAACTCGTCCCTCCTGCTGTGAAGTGGCAGGTGGACTATGTACCTTGGCTTTCGAGAGAAGGATCTGTTTGGTGAACACCACAAAATTATGTTTTGATTTCAAGTTGTTTCCATGTTAACACAATCAAATATAGTTTCTGCTGATGGAGCTGGCTAATGTTTTTGGTGGAAAAAAGCATTGTGTGAGCTAAGGCATCATATGCAGGTGACACTGAAATGTTATCAGTGCATCCGCGACCTGGAACCAACAGATGGACAAATGGAAGAGATCTTCAAGAAGTCAAGGGGCTGCATTAAAACCACAGCCTGCATCTCTAGGTCAGCAATCTGCAGAAGTTGTAAAGGTAAGAATAATAATTAAAAACCAAAGCTGTGATTTTTGGCATGCCTAGTTCAGAGCTTCATTAAGCTTTATGGTGCAGAAGTATTTTGGTCGCCTTCAGGAAGCTGTTCCTTAGTTCCATGAGCACTGAAGAAACCCACGAGACTGAGACAATCCATTGAAGAGTCTTTGGAGACTGACAGCGTCTCTTTGCCCACTGCAGAGCAGGGATTTGTTCACGCAGGGGGGTGGTTACTTCTCCCACCTCACATGATCTATGCAGACTAGATTGTTCTCTGGAGCTGTTGTCAGGTGAACACTGGTTGTCTGTCCATGGCAAAAGGATTTATAGCACCATTGAGCGTCCTTTAAAGATGAATAAAAAAGCCATATTTTGCTGGTGAGTCTACAGAGGTAAGTCCTATTTCTTTCTATTATTTTCTCCTTCTTGTCACCTTTCTTTGTAGGCAAAGTAGCGAGAACCATGGGACATCTGGTGACACACCTAGGGACAGACCTAAGGATTTTACCTGCCCTTTACCTGTAGCATTGACAAGACAAACTGTGGCCGAAATCTTTGTTCTTTGCTTTTATAACCAGTAGCGGAGGATGTTCCGTCCAGGGGCCTGTGAAAAACCTGACCTGAAAGCAGAATATTTGGATTTTTGGGTAGCAGCAAATTCACTAAATTCTACCCATGCACCAGAGGTTTTTTCCCTCAAGGTGGCACAAGAGGAACAAAAGTGTGATGAGCCCTGGTTGTGGTGAGGGAAGCAGGTGAAGGAGCTGTGAGTGCTTTGCTGTATTCATCTTCATAGGAGCTATTTTCTAGTAAAAAAAAATAGTTTCCCAAATAACTTACTTAAAACTGGAGTCTGATCCTGAGCTTTATTAGCCAATTAAATAGGAAATACTATAAAGGTACCATAATTGGGCTGTGTGTTATTTTTTTATAGCACGAAAATTATGTCTTATACCAGAATGTAGAAATATAACTTGTATTACTGTTGTTTTCTTTACATTATAGCCTTAATTCAGTTTATTCCCAGCATTTTCTGAGCCATGAGATTGCAATATACTTGAATTTTCCATTTTATTTCTTAACAGGCAGAAATAAAAAGCAGCAAGAAAACGAAACTTCAGTCCATTCAGCAGTTTTGAAGAATGTGTGGCAAATAGTCAGCAACAACTGTGTTTTCTTTCTGCATTTATTCAATTTCATTGGTGCTCAAATGTAATTTCATGTTACAGGACTGAATGGACAGGAAGATGACAGATGTGGGCCATGGTCCTGAGCCCCAGCAAGACTGTTTCTCACGAGCTGTAGGTCTGCTGGATAATGAACCACAACACACCAATTACTGTGGTGCATTACTATGTTCATCAACCCCTATTTATCTCTTTCTATGTCTTGTTTGTCTTGGTATTTTTATCGTAGCCCTCACTGAGCCCTAACTAAGGCTGGGAGGGAGTCCCTCCACCTCAGCCCAGGATGTGGCATCTTGGCCTGTCTCCACATCACATAGATTCTGGATTTTGCCCTTCTCCAGGTTGTGTACACAGCGTGTACACGCGTTTCCACAAGCAGCGGCTTTGTGCCAAGAGGAAGAAGTTAAATTAAGAATCCGTCAGCGAGAGCCTATTGCTTAATTAGCCGGATTGTCAGTGGCACTTGGCTAACGAGACCCGCGCTGGGGACTGCATGTACATCCACATTGCAGACAATAGAGCCTCAGAAGGATGCCTGGGCTCCTGGCTGGCAGCACCTCCCCTTGGTGAGGTTGTGGGATGAGAAAAACAGCAACAAAACCAAAGAAATTATTTTCCTGCCTACCTAGAGAGGGAGAAGATGTTTTTCACCACTTTTCTATCAGAGACATGAACAACAATTCAGCACGATCCCACGGCTGTGACTGTTAGGAACATGCTCAGGTGAACAGAGGAATGTGTTTCCCTGCCAGGCAGCGCCTGCTTTGCTGGATCAGGATGTGGCAGAGCCAGCTGGCCACGCTCCATGTCCTTACAACAGCATGTGTGAGCTCGGAGGTGTTTTACCACGTAATTCCCATACGTTTTGATAAGGTGTAAATCCCTGTATACCTCTTGGAGCCTGGGCTGCCTTTGAGCCCTGGCTAAGCCCCTTATTTAAACCCTGGGCAGGGCCTGGATGGGAGCTGCCTGGAAAGCAGTGCCCGGCATCACCCCTGGCTGTTTTCCCAGGGGAAGGAGGGATGTTGCAGTGATGCAGGAACTTCCTTCATCTGCCTGACACATCCAGTTCGGGTCATTAAGAAAGCATTTCTCAATCAGGAGCTGAGGGAGTTAAGAAGCTCCAGCTGTGTTTTACGAGAACTCGGCTCCTTGCAGGGTATTTCCCAATCGCTCTGTTTTCTCCTCGGTCTGGAAAGAAGCCGTCCCTCCCCACCGCTCCAGTGGGATACAGGGTGTTACCTGTAGCCGCATGGTGCTGCTGGGGTGTCCCATGGGGCTCCTCACCTTTTGCTGGAGCTGGTAGGACCTGGGAGATGCGAACAGGCGACACTGAAGTGTTCCATGGGAAAACACCAGTTTGATGGAAGTTGGCCAGATTTTGGCTACCGTGGGCTGTCAGGTGAGAATCTGGGGTCTTGGCCCCATTGTAGCCCAGGTGTCACCACCGCTGCTGTTCCAGAGCTCTGACGTTGGCACCTGGATGCCCTAGGAGAAAACTATTCTCCTGCAGAAAATTGCACATATGTTTTTCTCTGGCTGGGAATGACGTTTATTTCCTCAATGCAATTTTTACTGTCAAAGGAGGATCTTAATCTCATAGTTTACACTTTAGACACAATTTAAGCCTAAGTGGATCCTGTAGTCACAATGCCTGGAGGAGGAGGTGGTTGTCCTGGTACAAACCAGAGCACGGTGCTCCCTGACAGGTGGCTCTAAATCTTCAGAAAGGATGTGACTGGTTAACTTTAGCCATGTATTGAGATCCACCATGAACAGCACTCCCCTCTAGTGTTCTCTTTTAATAAATGAGTGTCGCAAATTCACACATCACACGTCTCCCTGATGTAAATACTTATAAATACCAGCGTTATGCTGACTGCAGCATTTCTCAAGAAGGATTTCCCCAGCCTGGAAATTTACACACACGCTGGGCAGTATGCGTAACCTGTCCTGCCTCGGCAGAAAACCCTTCCCGAGCCTGCCCGAGATGTGGCACTCGCCAACGCTCCTCCCGCAATGACTTTTTCAGAGGGTGGAGGAAAACAGAGCTGCGAAACCTCAACCTGCTCTACAGGTGCCGGCTGTGCACACACGTAGCGGCCACCTCACTCATCCATCAGCCACGGCTGTACACAGGGACGGGCTTCCCTGGGTTTTGTGGGCGAAGCACTCGCGTCGCTGCTCCAAGGGTACACAGCCTCCCTCCCTCTGGCACCCGTGGCCAAAGGCGTGACTTGGCGGCAGGTAAACGCTGCCTGCCTCTGCCTGCAACCTGCCTGCAACCTGCCTGCAACCACAGCCCCGGCTGCCCGGGCAATTTGAGCCAGCGCTGCCAGCAGCGGGCGGCACCGGCCCCGTCCCGGTGGCCCCCAGGGACACTTCCCACCCCTGCGCTGCGAAGATGGTAGAAGGAGGTTTCACCAAACTCTTCCAGAAAAGGTCTTTTTTACATTTGGCGCAGAAATATCAGCCCCTTGGAAGCGGCGAGCAGGAAGAGAAGGTGAGGATTGCCTGTACCTCTTGCCTGGACCTGCTGAAATAGTTAGTGTAATTTGGGTTAAATTTGTCTGCTTTGTCCCACGGGTAACTTGATATTGCTGCTGCTGCTGCTGCACTCTCCTCTCTCTGCGCAACAGGGGACGACATTAACGATGTTTACCAGGCAGCGGGGTGAGATGTTTCTATGCGATACTCCCAGGACGTATAGCTCAGGCCAAAGTCCCGGTGTGCCTAGGAGGTTCAGAATTAACAAAACTCATAGCAAAGCGATGGTCGTGCAGGCCATGGGTGCTGTGTGAGGCTTGCACAAAATGCAAACGCTGTCTCAGCAGAAGGGCTCACCCTTTAAAGAACGAGGCTGACCCTGTCCTGGAGGTACCCACTATCACCAATGCCAGTCGCTTGTGGATGGGCTGTGATTCCTTGTCTGTCTGTCCCGTTGCTGCCATCATTACTGGTAACAAATGGTTGAGAAGAGCTTTAGCTCAGACCTGCAGACTCCACTTTGAAATAATGCTTTCTTTTGGTGAAAAATGCTGATGTATGAACACTGATTTTTCCCTTCCCTTTCCCTACCTCTCCTCAGTGCAAATGGAGTGGCCATCAGTGGTTTAGGTGTCACATTTGCTATTCTCTTTGGGTTTTGCCACAAACCCTTCAGGTCTGGGATTATCTTATTATCATGTTTGCCTAGCACAGGAATTTCCGTTGCTCAAGCCCCATTTTTTAATCCCGCACCACAGACTGGTTGGATGTGCTCCCACATAAACCTGGTTTGTCTAATTCATTCAGCTTGCAGGGTTAGCCCTTAGTCCCATCCCAATGAGCATCATCTGCACACTTAGAAATATTCATGTTCTTTTCTGTGACTGTCTGACGAAGGTCTTTTCTCAGATGTCATTTCAGCTGATCCTCCCCTCTCGTCTGAGTCTCGTCTTTCCAGTATGGGGGTTGTTCAGTGCTATGGAGAGAAAAAAACAAGATATTGAACTCTTACTCTGTGCACAATGCAGTGTGTCATGGGATGCTGCTCTAGACTATTTAAACATAGCTCAAAATCCCAGGAAAGGAACATCTTTGTGAGATTACAGCAAGTGTCTGTAATCTCACTTTGATGGGAAGCTGAGATTCCTGATCATACAGAGGCAGGAGGCCACTGGCAATTAGTCTGGCTTGTTCTTTGGCAATACCATTTCTGTTGTGCCAAATAAATAATTATACAAATTATGATACCAAATTTTCTTGAATTTTAGCTCTAGTCCATGCAGTGCAATACATTTGTAGCAGGGCAGGGAAATGACCAGCTTTCTGTTGCAGGTGTAGAAAGTAGGCAGCAATGCAAAACGGCAACAAAAACGTGGTAAATCAAGAACATATTCTCAGCTTATGGTTTAGGCTGGTAAATGACTCGGGATGGCATTTTGCTTCTTTATTTGAAAACAGAACACTTTCAGTGCTATAGATCTTAAATATTTTGGTCAAAGGGTTGTCCTGGGCCTTAATGGTGTGAGTGCATGTGATGTGATGGAACTTGAGCCAGAATAAATACACAAATTGTGGAGGAAAAACCTGTGCTGGTATCTGCGAGGTGATGTCCAGCTCGCAGGCTCTGGCAATGGTGTTACCTGGAGAGGACAGAACACTGAACTCTCACATCAAAGCACAAGCGCAGCCCCTGTCTGGAGTTTGCTGTGTACAATTTAATCGCTTTTTCTACAGTGGCTCATTCAGAATCACAGGGGATTTTTGTGGTACTGATTTGAGGTTTATGAAAACCGTGTGTTTCCTGCAGCAATCTGAAGAAAATCTAAAGATTTTTCTTCTGAGCATCCAAGCGTGTGTGTGTGTGTGTACCTGTGTGTCTATGTGTGTTTGAAAGTGAAAAAAAACCCTATGCACTGTGTGGGTCATGTCTCCTTTTTCTTTGCAAAGGGGTTTTAAGAGAATGGTTCGATTTATTTCTTTTAGTAAGGATGAAGAATATACAAGAAGAGGGATTCTGCTTAATGTTTTAAAGGGCTTCTTGTTAGACTAAATAACCCAGCCCACTTTTGACCAGATCATGATACACTAGCTGGTTCAAAGTCACCTGAGACAAGAGGAAAAAATATGCAAAACCTCAGTAAAGGCAGAAGGCAGGGGGAAATCCCGAGAACTGATCTTTTGAGCTCTTTGCCAGGGTATACAAAAAGGGCTATGTACTCTGCAGAAAGGCCCACGCTTTCTTCTTTCCTGCATGGGCTGCTCAGAGCAACAATTGACAGGTTGTTTTGGGGCGAGGGATGCGGAGGCAGCGGCGCAGGTACCGGCAGCGCTGCGGTGCTGGGCCAGGCTGCTGTGCAACTCCCACCCACCACCAGCTGCTTTTTACACCCTCCCCTATCTCCTGATCTTGCAAAGTAATACATAAACTACTATTTTTATTTTTTTTTTAACTTCTTCTTGCCCTGCTGTATGGAATTGCGCACTCTCATGCTTGAGTTATACCTAAAGGACAAAGGTTAAAAATGTAAATGCATAAATGTTGATAGCCAACATCTGTTTTACAACGTGAATAGAGGAATAACACACAAAGAGAGGTTGTTTTATGAAGAGCTTTGCTCAGGAGACCACCTGGCGTCACAGAGTGGGATGTGTCTAGGGGTGAAGGGGCTCAGTACCGCCAGCATTTTGCAGAGGAGGGAGACAGGGCTCCAGTGATGCATTTCCAACTTGTGCATTGCTGGAGCTGTTTATCTGGTAGGAAGAGCTGTGCTGTGTTCATCCAGGAGAAATCACTTCCAGGTGTAAGCTAATCAATGCAAATTAGCTGAACCCAATAAAGCTGTTCATTTCACAACAGCCCCTGATTGTAAGGAGCACAGAGCTGCCAGAATTTCTCTTGATCTGAAGCCGGTGCTGGCTGGGTACAGCTCTGCACATCTATAGGCTTTTGTCATTTGTTTCCTCCACGCCTTTTCAAAGGTAAATATTAGCAATAGAGCTGGGCCCTGGCTTCTTGGGAACTGTAGGCATGTTACCCTCGTGCCCCAGTCTCTTCCTGCCCTCCTGCTCCTTTAATTAAAATTTAAACTCCTTTGAGGCAATGCTGTGCCTTGATACCTGTGTGTACCACTGGCAGCACAGAGAAGCCTGTAAAAACCTCATTAATCAAATCAGCTCAGTAATGAACGTAAGTCATGTTTCTATATGTGGCAACCCAGTATTTCCTTCCCAGCAAGTCCTTCTGTCTCAGATGCATGAGTGGCTTTTGGTCTTGCAGGGTCTGGAAGTCAACAAAGTTATATGAAACTGATAAATTTGCACAAGTAGGATGCACAACCAGGAATAAATCATCAGTTTTAAACATGGAAGGATATTTTTGTTCCTTCTAGGGATATCTGTTAAGGAAATGCTGAAATAAGGGTGCTGCTTGGTGCTAGTAGACCTTGAAACAGGGGAGAAACAGTGCAGGTTCTTTGGGCAAAATGTGGTCACCAGCGTGAGGGACACATGAAAGCAGGAAAATCCTTGGAAATCCTGGGCAAATTACTGGGGTTTTGGAAAGCTGTGTTGTTCCTGGGGGCAAATGGATTCTAAAAGAGCACTGCTTATACCAAGGGATCACAGCAAACTCTTCTGCGTTTCTGCCAGGAGCAGGTCGATGCTGGTAACTCGTGTGTTACCTGCTGTGGGTCAGTAAACAGCGATAAAAAGAGGGCTGTAATGTACGAAAGTGGAAAAAGCCTTTTTATGGAGCAGGGCTTAGAGGTGCTCCTATCTCATCTTCTACGAGCTCTCCAGAGCCACGAGACAGAAACCAATTCTGCCAAAGAGGTTTTCTGCATTTATCTCAGGCTTTAGATTGTAAAACACTGGCTGTTCCTAATAACCTCCTGAATATTCATAGAAGGGCTAATTCTCCAAATACCACTTCAGATACCTCTGAAGTCCTTGAAACCCTGGCTGAGGTGTTGCTATGAGCCAGACCTGAATGTTTCCCCCAGCAAACACCCCAGGGTGCTGGTAGCGGAGAGCTGGTGCCAAATTCCTTGCTGAGCAAGAGGTGACTGCAGGGCTGAGCTCTCCCAGGATCGCTCTCTTAATGAACATGCACTCTTGTGCTTTATGAATGAAAGCAAATGGGAACAGATTTTTTCCTGTCCCTTGGGAAGGATGAGATTTCTGTCTCTGTACTTACCTGCAATAGCAGCCACATCTCCTCCAACGTGTGCCTGGCTGAGGTTTCAGGTGAGGCTGCTGCTCTGGAATGAGCATTCTGGAAAAGGAAATGAGGGATCTTGGAAGGAAGAGAGGTCGGGGTGCTGAGCCCCTGGGTGCTGGGAGCTCAGCACAGCCCTCAGGCTGCCTGGAAGGGGCAGGAAGGGTTTTGCCTGCTCAGAGACATTTGCAGAGCCAGTGGTGGAAGAAAAAAGTAGTGGAGATGAGAGCAGACTTCTTTTTCCCACTGGCTCAGAGTTTTTCCTAGCTCACCTTTTTTTGTTCATTTTTTATGTCTCTAACAAGGGAAAAAAGGGCTCTCCTTACTTAGTGCAGTGGGCTCTGGGACACTGGCATGGAAAAATGCTCATCTCGGGCAGGGTACTGTACATAGCAGAGCCTGGCACACTTTCCTGACCACAGCAATGGTGTGTGCTTCTCTTTTTTGGTAATCCAGCTCCTAATAGACTTTACTCCACTATAAGAATGTGCACCTGTCTTTGGGGCTGTAATAAGGATTAATTAATGAATGGCTGTGATTTAGGAAGTGTTTCAGCGGACTGTGGCAAGGTAAGGGAATGGGATTAAGGGAAGCAGCAAAGAGATGCTGGAATGGTTTTATTAACTGTGCTCTCACCTAACAACTGCTTTATCTCATTTACTCAGACCCATGAGGAGTGTGAGCTGAAAATAATTGAGCAGGAGAAGGAGGTGACAGTTCTGCTCCCAAAGGATGCGTGTAAATGCCATAAAGAAGAATTGGCCAAAGCTTTGAACGTAAGCAGATTTTATGGGTCTTTGTGAACGTAGCAACACAGTCTGTGTAACCTGAGTGTGGGAAGAAGGTGAACTGGGTTTTGGTTTCACATGCAAAGTCCTGGAGCACCCAATTCCTCTGCCTTTCTGTGGGATGAATCCTCGCCTTGGCTGTGCCTGAGGCTCAGCTTTGGGCATTTGTGCTTTGCTTTGTCCTGGAGGAGGATTCCACCAAAGTCAGCTGCAGGTGAAAGAACTCGATTGTCCAGCCTGGAACCCACAGCCCTGGCAGGGCTCTGCACAGTTCATCCCCTTCAGTTATCAGCAGCTCCTATGAAAACGTTGTGCAACTGCATACAGCGCTTTTCCCCTGCTTTTCATAGTGGGTTTCATTTCAGAGGCAAAACTCCTCACGTTTATGTGATTTGTTCTCAAAGGCTTGCTCGCAGCTGGAATTGTTAGATATTAATTCACCTCGCTGTCCCTACCCCAGGCAAACAGCGGAGCTGTAGCCATTGTCCTGGCAGGGACGTTTGCAGTGACAGGGACATTTGTGGTGGCAGGACCAGTTTGCCCCAGTCCCACTCCAGCATCCCCACAGCCCTGGCCAGGATGCAGCTGAGGGATGGACGGATACTGGGGGTCAGGAAGGAAACTCCAGTTACTGGGTCTGCACTGGAGTTTGCCCCTGAGAAAAGACACAACTGATGATATAACTCAAACTTAACCGCATGTTTGAAAAACAGATGAAAAAAAAGAAAGGCTGACTCCCACAACCAGGGAAAGCTATAATGCTTAGTGATATTTTGCTGTCTGACCTTGCAATTTTTTTTTTTTTAATCCAGGCAAAACAGATCTTATCCCTTCTTCATTTGTTCCCTTTGAATTTTGTCAGGCTATTCTTATTTATATTTTCTTTAACTGTACAGTGAAACCAGAAATCAATTGTTTACTATTTTACAATCCTAATTTGTTGTCTATTACATGGTTTCTCACTCGTGGAAACTTTTTAATTAACTCATGCTTACTTTATGGGTTCCTGTGATGGCTGGTGGTAACGTTTTATAGTTCAACAAAAATAAAGACCTAACCAGAAAAACAGTGGATAGAATTGTAGGTTTTTGTGGGGGGTGAAGGACGAACATCTTGCCCAGTCTACTTGCTGGTTTTTTAATATAACTTTACCTTAAGAAGTTTTCTAAAGCTATTCTGTAATATGTAATATTTGTTTTGGTTGGTTTATTTATTTGTTTTGTTTTATTTCCCTCTAGGTTGACTTACAAACTGGCCTCTCTGAGTTTTCTGTGCTACAGCGCAGGTTAAAACATGGATGGAACGAATTTTCAGTAGAGAATACAGAGCCAATATGGAAGAAATATCTAGACCAGGTAAGGATTTTTTCCACAGATTCTCATTTCCTGGCAAAAACCCCTGGCTGGCTTGGCCAAGCGTGTCTCTACATTGAAATATTCAGGGTTTCTAATTCCACAGATTCAGCCTCGGAACAAATTTTGCCCGCGATACAGAAACTGCTCCCCTGGGAAATCCATTGTGAGATTGAGATTGTGGGGTCATTTAATGTAAAGATAACACCTTAAAATAAAAAAAATAAACCTTTTTACCTCTACAAAGGCCACAGATCAGTGACCTGATTTCTGCAGCATATTTATTCCCTTCAGGGCAAGTGATAAACTCAGGAAAGCTTTGAGGAAAACCACTGGTAGCTGAAAGCCACTCTGATTTCAGTTACCCCACTGAAGAAAACATTTTCTTCTTGCTTAGCTAGATCATGAAGATTTTAGTTGCTTTGAAATACTTTCTTTATATTTTATGTGTTATCTCTTTTTTCCCCATGTGATCAATATTGTTTACATACTTTGTAGTCATCACTAAATCTCTTCAAGGATTCTTTTATTCTTAAAAAAAGTGAGATCGTGCCTTTTTTTTTTTTTTTTTCCTGTTCATCCTTAACAAGTGTTGGTTGGTTGGTTGGTTGTTTCCTACAGGGACACCAAACAAACTCCTTGGTGCATCTCTGATCCTTCCCCAACCTGTCGTTCTCTCTGGAAGAGCTGCTTGCCATCCCACACCGTTCCCAGCCGTGCACCTGAGCACTGTCCCTCAGCAGACACTTGATGTGGTTTCTTCCAGCTGCTATTTTTGTAAAACACCCTCTTCAGCCCAGTCTTTCTAAAGAGAAACGAAGGGGACTTTCACCTTTGGCTTCAGTAGGGAATAAATTTAAACCTTGACTTTCCTATCCTGTATCACCGTGCTCTTTTTACCCAAAACAGGCAGGTGTGTCTTTGCCTGGCTTAATTCCTTTACATTGATTCCCACATTAGCTAAACAGAGCTTTACCTTTCCCAGGTAGGAGAAAAGTCCTTAAAATCTATGCTTAAAATAGAAAAAAGTGAGGATTTGACTCCCGTAGTGCTGGGTACAGCGCAGAGTTTAGCAGATTAATTAAAGGAAAGAAAGAAAAGAGGATTTCTGGTTTCACATTCTAAAGATAATAAACTTTTTGTTTGTTCCCATTATGCCTCCAAGGAGCTTTTAGAGTCAGCCCTGCCCTGTGTGTCTGCAACGGTGAGACTTGCTTGTGCAAGCAGAGGGGAAGCTTGTGTCTCTTGGTGTGAGCCTCTGCCTCATCCGTCTGTCCCCTGCTGCTGTCTGTCCCTTGTATGGGTGCAAGACCCAGCTTCAGCCCAACCTCAGGTGCTGCACCTGCTCTGTCACTAGCAAGGAGGGTCCCTGCAACCAAACCTCATGTCTAATCCTTTCTGATGAGATCCAAGGCCATCTCAGCTTCAGCAACTTCATATTTAATTTGATACCGCAATTTGGTTTTATTTTTTTTCAGTTTAAAAATCCCCTCATTCTCTTGTTGCTGGCTTCTGCTTTGGTAAGCGTCATCACGAAAGAGTACGAGGACGCCGCAAGCATCGCCATGGTAGGTGGAACCTCTCCTGCACCCCAACCCTTCACTCTCAAAACCTGGGGTGCCCACATCTGTAACATCTCTTTGTCTGCAGGCCGTGCTCATCGTGGTCACCGTGGCCTTCATCCAGGTATGTCAACCAGAGCTCAGCTCCCCAGCCAGGGCTGTCATGAGCTCTCGTGTAACTTGGATTTCTTCTCCTTTCTCATTTAAAAGGAATATCGCTCAGAAAAATCTCTGGAAGAACTTAACAAGCTGGTGCCCCCTGAGTGCAACTGGTGAGGCATGACTGCGGTGGTGGGTTATAGCAGGGTTTGGGTTATGAGGGCAGAGCCGATCAGCAAAATAAAATTATTAATGCTTCAGGTTGTCATGCACGTAATGGGTCTCTGGAGGGTCAGCACCGGACATGGGTGCAGCTGTAAGTCACAGTGAAAGAGGATGAAATAACTCTGATTTTTAAAGTAGACACCCAGAGGAATTGAATAAGTGCTGGGAGACAGGAGGGTCCCAGAAATGCCCAACTCCACACTGCACATAAGGGTCCCCACAGCTTCTTGTGTGTCACTGATCCCCGTGCAGGAAAAACCTTACCTGTGTATTTTTTCAGCTTTAAGGTAGTTTTGCACCTGAGAATTGGCACAAAATGGCTCATGAGGGAGGTTTCATTGCCCATGCCTGCCTGTTGCTATATGTACAATCTGGGCACGGGCTCACCAGGTGTTTCGGTGCAGATCAGCCACAGTCACACCGATGCCCATGGAGCAGTTGTGGGGGGTATCAGATACAGCTGCCCTGACTGCTTTGATGTTTGCTATCAGTGCTTTAGATTATAGAAAACACTTTCCATATTTATGTCTTTGCAAGTCAGTTTCATCATGGCCAACACAAATAAGCTGCGCAGCTCAGAGAAACCTTGCACTGCAAAATCAGCGTGGGCTTTTCTTCTGCTCCAAAGTTCAGCCAGGCTTGGATTTTACAAATGCCACTGTTTGTTCTTCATTCATTTATTTATTATATGACATCATAAGCACCTAACCACTTGAAAGGCTGTACTTTTAATACAATATTAAAATGCCAGGGGTAATTCTAGCTTTAAAAAACACCTGCTTTTTAGGTTAAATAATCTGCATTTCATTATTTAAAGTGTGAGCCACAGAAAAAGGTCTTGTCACTCCTAGCTACTATAGAATTACCGTTTATATAATTCATTGCTGAAATGTAAGTCTTCCATAACTTGCCTGGCTGTTTATGAATTAAAGCTGAGTATGAAGTAAAACTGAGCCCAAAATCATCTCTCCTCATTGTTATGAAGATTTTACATTCTTATTTACATTGTAAGCTCTTAGGGGCAGGGCTCTTGCTTTCTTGCCAGTGACATTCCCAAGCCTGCAGAAGGAATAAAAACCTCACAGGCTGTTTTCCACTCTTCTTTTTCTGCTTGTCTCATGTAGCCTAAGGGAAGGAAAACTGCAGCATCTTCTAGCGCGAGAGCTTGTGCCTGGAGACATCATTTATCTGTCTGTTGGTGACAGGGTTCCTGCAGACCTCAGGCTCATAGAGGTAAATACAGCTACACATACAAGAACCTGTTTGAGAAATTTCTTGCCTTAATGATGCCAGGAATGCATCTTTTTAATTAGGTTACAGATCTGCTAGTGGATGAATCCAGTTTTACTGGAGAAGCTGAGCCTTGCAACAAGACTGACAGTGTATTGCTGGAAGCTGGAGACATCACCACACTGAGCAATGTTGTTTTCATGGGGACCCTGGTGCGATATGGGAAGGGAAAAGTGAGTCCTGTCAGCCTTGATCTTTTCCTCAATGTCAAGTACAGAATCTGTAGGGTTTTTTTCATCTTCCTCTGTCTTTTTTTTCCATCTTTTCAGGGTGTAGTTATTGGGACAGGTGAAAATTCACAGTTCGGAGAGGTGTTCAAAATGATGCAAGCTGAAGAGGTAAAGAAATCTCTGTGTGTCTCTGGAAATGTTGGATGTTCTGGATGAAAGTTTGTGAGAAAGAGCAGTTCCAAGAGTTAATGCACTCACTTCATTTCTCTGTCTGCTGCAAAATCCCTGTGTGACTGAGGGAAACCAAGGTGCTGTATCCAAAAAAGAAGGCTATAAGCAGGATTTAGGCTTCTAAATTCAGACTCATGATGCTCAGCTTGTGTTTAACTTGGTAGTCACCTAAACATAATGGTTTCTTCTTTCCCTTTCCCCCAATACTTTCCACTACGTTTATAAAATTTTACTTCTATACATGCCAAAATTTCGTGGGCCAGAGCTCTGAGCTAACACAAATGAGGGTCTAGAAACTAGTTAACTTTTGAGCCACCAACTCAAGAAATTGCAGAAAAGCAGAAGTAGAAATTTTTGGATAATGTATGTGCAAAATCTCTGGGACAGGGATGGGCATCCAGACTTTTTATCCCTGTCCCAGAGGATTTGCACACACATTATCCAGTCCTGGACTTGATCTCAAAGGTCCTTTCCAGATTTAGCCCTTGGTCTCACTCTATGCTGGCTCCCCAGCTGTAAATAAATAGAATTTGTCTCTTCTCACACTTTTTTGCCTGTCTTGTCTGTGCCCAACAGACACCAGTGGGGATTTGGAGTGGGTAAGCATGGGGGTATATCAGAGACCACAGTGATGATAACCAGGACTGTGTGGGTCACTCATTCTGACCTGACCATCATCTTCTCATCTCGCGTAACAAGCAAAGAAAAACAGCTATTTTCTAATATTTCCAGACTCCCAAAACACCTCTCCAGAAGAGCATGGACAGACTGGGAAAGCAACTGACTCTTTTCTCCTTTGGCATAATCGGTGAGTTGAACACCATGGCTGCTCAGGGCAGTGGTGGAGTCACCATCCCTGGAGATGTTTTTAAAGACATGTAGATGAGGTTCTTGGGGACACGGTTTAGAGGTGGACTTGGCAGTGTTGGGTTAATGGTTGGACTGAATGATCTTAAAGGTCTTTTCCAAGCAAAATTATTCTATGATTCTATGCTTGCATGGTCATGTGGGAAAGCCCTCTGTGCTCCAGGGCCACTTTTTCAAAAGTACTGGTTGATGTGGGTTACCTGGACCTTTGGGGTGCAATCAGAAACACCTCTGAAGGAAATATTTGGGGACCTCATTGCGTACTCAATTCTCCAACAGCTGAAGCAGGTTAGAGGTTTATTAATTTCTTGAAGTTTTGTTTAATCAGATGGTTTTCCCCCACCAGGTTTAATAATGCTCATTGGCTGGTTACAAGGAAAACATCTCCTCAGCATGTTCACAATTGGAGTTAGGTGAGGACTGGAGACCACCTTTCTCTTTGATTTCTAATGAAATGTGCCTCAGGGAATTCCCTGTTCATAACAATAGACATTTCATAAAAGATAACTTAAGTAAAACCCTCATAAATGCATATTGATCTTGCGCTGGTGAAATTAACATGAGCTTTACAACAGAGTACAGGAGGAAGAAAAAAGTTTGAGGGTTTATTCAGTTTTGGAAATTGGTATTTTGAAAATCTTCACTGACATTTCCATGTCACCCAGCTGCGAATGTACTTTCCTATCTGTACTATGAATTTAGTGGGAATATAGTAATAGCAAATATTAGCCTTTGCTGTTCTTACTAGATTTACATCTAAAGATAGGAATATATGTTTTCTGTGGTGTAAAAAGCATGCACAACCTCTTAATCAAACATAATAAACCATGTGGGTTTAGGAGTACCTATAAAACCTATTGCTTTGTGTTGTCATGGCTCTAAAATAAATCATTTCTTATTTAAAGAAGAAAAAGAAAAGGAGTTTTCTATGGAAACGAAAATAAAACCACAGCTGAGGAGATAACAGAGTAGTCATACTGCCTCAGTGCCCACCCTCCTGTCTCCTGGGGTGATGTAGTGGCAAAGAAAAGTGGTTAAGTCTGAGTTTTGGAGAGTAGCCTGTGGTTTAGAATGTCCTTCTTGGTTTCTTTTTGCACATTCCTAGAAGTGTTCAGAGTTACCCAGGCAATAACTAAGAGACAGATACAGACTGTGTCTGGATTTTCTACCACATCAGGTGTTCCAGGTTTTGATGTTGCTCTGATTTGGTGTGTGCAGCATGGGGACCTCTGGGGAGCCGATTCTGTCCCGCTGTAGTTTGTACCCACATGTAATAGAGAAAATGAGGGGCTGGGTGTGAGATGTGATGTCAAGAAATATTCAAGTTCCATCCTCAGATGGTTAAATAAATGAAATGAAATCCAACTCCTAGTCCTTACTTAGCCAGAAATTAATGCTCTTTGGCAATGCAAAGAAGGAAAGTAATTGCTCTGTCAAAATCATCCAGAAAAAGGCTGGAGGATTGGATGACTCCTGCTTTTGTATTTATACTGTGCCAGGACTCCCAGTGATTAGCACTGCACACTAATACACAGATACACACGTATAAACAGGAAAACTGCTCCCATGGAAATGACCCTTGGGCACATTTTGGTCGGTCCCTGTGTTTTGAGCTCTATGGTGAAGCTGTCGTGTCTCTGCTGTCCCAGCCTGGCAGTGGCCGCCATCCCAGAGGGCCTTCCCATCGTGGTCACCGTGACTCTGGTGCTGGGCGTTCTCCGGATGGCCAAGAAGAGGGTGATTGTGAAGAAGCTGCCCATAGTAGAAACCTTGGGTAAGGCTGCAAAGGGGCCACACAGCCAGGCTTCAAAATCTGAATAGAATAGCAATGGGCTGGCAGAGTGAGCCTCGCTCTGATTTAAAAAAAGAAAAATAATAATTTGGAATATGCTTACTGGGTCAGAGCAACCCACTCACACTTAAATACATTTTCTACCCTTTGTTTCTCACCCTTTTCTCTTATTTTGGTACTGATATTAACACAGGCAGGAAACAGGAATGGTTCTTCCACCTTCTCTTTTCTTCAAGTTTGCCTTGTCCTGAGGCCATTCTAATCCAGGCTTTGCTACTCTGACCTTGGTCAGTATGGCCATTGTATAGAGAAGACGTTGTGCATTTGGTACCACATTAAAAAATACATTTAATGCCAAGCCTGGCCCATGCAGTTGCACAAATCTGCTGCACAGCCAGATCCTTCAGCTAAAATCCAACGTCCTTGGAAATGCTGCTATTGTTTGAACCGCCCTTGTTTGTTCTGTGGTTAAGGAATCTTATCACCTGTATTTTATTGTATCTGCTGTGACCCAGGACATCTGAAATGGCCTTATCTCATGAAGAATTTCATTCTGGTAGGGCTGTGCCCAAATAGGCGTAACTGCCAGATGCCCGAGGACTCTGCAAGACAGTCTAAACACAGCAAAACCTGTTCTCTCCCACGCATTAAATGTGCCATGTCTGTAAAACTTCTGAAAAGGAAGAAAATAATCCTTCTTTTTTTATCTGATTCTTTCATTGTAAATAACTAAAAAATATTGAAGGTGATAGCTTTGCTCTGTGCTAATCCTTCAAAACTGTAATTCATTTAATTGAAGCCCAATCTGCTTTATTGGCTCCAGGCTTTTGTCTGGTGATCATCATGCTGACAGGGTCTGTGCCCAAGCTGTGTGGTCATCTCCAGAGCCAGGGAAGATATTCAGATATGGAAGGAAGCTGAAGCCTTTTTTGCATTAAAGTCATTTTTCCCCTTTTTGGAAACCACCCTGAATATGGTGACTCTGCCAATTCACCCCTTTGCTGTATTGTGGTGTAAATGGGCCCTGGAAGAAATGTCCTTTACTGAAGCAGAATTGTCACAAAGCAGAGCACAAGTGGGGCTGCTCCTCCTGCAGTTTTTTTTAAGGTGTTTTTAATAAGTCTTTAACACATCTACACTCGCAATTCGTCAGCAGGGCAGGGAAGGGCTGTTATTCCTGATATAGAGAGGCAAAGGGTTAAATGGCCCATCTGAGGAAGCATGTGACAGAGTGAGAATTTGATATGTCCTTTCAGAATACAACAGCTGTTCTGTTGTGTGATATTGCAGCTGGGAAACATTAATTGACTCCCAGGAGATCAGTACCTTTTCTGACTGCCCACCATATGATGCTCCACACAATGTGGCCCTCTCCTGACATTTCCTACCACATCTCACATCCAAATTATGTGCACAATACCCTGATGTGCACTCAAACCCTTTCCTTACAAGGCTCTGTTAGGAAATGCATCCATTTCTCAGTATTTTCTCCCTTTTCTCACTGGTACAGTTTGAGTAACATTAGGAAAACACTTTCTCCCTCTTCTGGGGCCCTGAAGCTCGTTGTTCAGTTGCATTATTTATTAGTTCTGATTAAAAACTTTCCTGCATCAGGTTGCTGCAATGTCATCTGCTCAGATAAGACGGGGACTCTGACAGCCAACGAGATGACGGTGACTCAGCTCGTGACCTCGGATGGGTTCCAGGCAGAGGTATGGCTGAGGCCATAACGCGGACTTTCCAGCAAGGCCAATTTGGTTTTAGTTCATCGAGGTCCAAACGAGGGCTCCTGAGCCAGTCCCAAACCAAGCAGTTTCTTGCACATCACCAGTTCCATTAAAGAGACTTTTGAGGTACTGGAGACAGGTAGAGGTGGGGCTGAGTGTACAAAAGCTGCTCAGATGCCATAAACAAAGATGTTCATTGACATCATCTGCTGTTCTCTGCAAACATTGTGGATGCTGATCCGCTTGGCTCATTTACTTGTGTGCAAAGTGGGTGAAGAATGCGAGCATGCAAAATGTAGGGCAGTGGAGACATGGCCAGTCATCAGCAGGGTAAAAACAGTGACCCCACTGCTACCAAAGGGCTGTATCTCTTGACTGAGCTGCAAGAGGTTTCTGAACTCAGGATGGACAAGTTCTTTATAAGACAAGCTGATTCTATTTGTTCCTATGCAGCTATTGTAATATAAACTTTCATTATCTGCAGCCTTTCCTATAAGAATTGTTTTGAGCTGGAAAGAATAATCCCAGTGTGACTTCAAAATCAGAACTTTGCCCAAGTGCAGCCCATAGTATACAGATGCAATATAGTCCTGCTGGCACTGGGAAATTTGCTTTTTCTGTCTCTCCCTTCCTCAGGTCAGTGGGGTGGGCTACAATGGAGATGGAAATGTTTATCTTCTGCCATCAAAGGAGATTCTTAAAGAATTTTCCAATGTCTCAGTTGGGAATCTAGTAGAGGTACGTATAAATTATGAACCAACTTTTCTTTGTTACATTCAGTTTCCATTTGCACAGATCACTTTGGGTAATGAGTGTGGAAAAAACAGCCACTTTTGTAACTCTAAAATGAACTGTCTTGTTTAAGAATTCTAGTGGAAATCTCTGAATAATTGTGATATAATACCTGAAGCTTATGGGCGAAAGGCAGCAATCGTAACACATGCAGGGAGAGACCAGAGGCAGAAGCTTAAAGTGTCAGTGACATTTTGGATAAAAAGACAGTTCTGGCAGAGGAGAGATCAATTAATTTTACCACATTAAGGTGTTTAATGTGGACAGATTATAGGCTTTTGCTAGCTACATAGTCAATTTATAAATGTCCTATGATGGTCTCTGGGTTTCATGTTAGCATTAAATAAAATCTTGCGCATTTAACTGTAAGCTAAAGTGGAGTCTGTGGGTAGTGAAATGATCTGAGCTGGAATCTCAAATGGAGATGAAGTCTGATTTCATCCACAGTGCTTGTTAGCAGCAGTAGTAGGAGAGATTAAGTTTTCATTTTCATGATTAATCAAGCTTGTTAGATATATGTAAGCTTTTGCTGTATGTTAATTTATCCAAAACATAATATTTTAACAAAATATTATTGTATCATATGTATTAAGGAGGTTTAGAAAGCATGAGGACTGATCTCAAGAGATGCTGCTATGGGGAATAGCACATCTCCTGGGATGTGACTGCTTTCATCCTCCAATATTCCATTATTTCATTTAAAGAGATGGAAAAACTATTAAATTAGTTATGAAAAAAAATAAACCATGTAAATATGTCCCTTTCTCTAGGCTGGTTGTGTAGTCAATAATGCCATTATCAGGAAAAACAGCGTGATGGGTCAGCCCACAGAAGGAGCTCTCATTGCCCTTGCGATGAAGGTAAGATTGTTAAGATTTAAAAGTTTCCAGAAACCAAAAAAGAAGAAGAAGAGCTGGAATTGTTAGGTCTGACAGCAGTGATCAGACATCTTTAAAGTCCCCAGACTGGTTTAAATCTTGTCTCTTCTCCCTAAGGTCATAGGTGTGCACCTCTACCATGCAAACCTCTTGTCATGGACAAACACTTTTCCTGAGCTTCTGTGCTAACAGCAATAATTGTTTTGTTAGGCCAGTTTCCTTAAATATGCTACATAATGGATTTATTTTGGGCTCGCACTGGACTGCCCTTTTCATATTTTCTGCACATATCAATTAAGAGTTCAGGAGGAAGACAAAGAGTGAAAAATGAGCAAAACTAGGCCATACTAGAAAGCACGGCAGAGGGTCATTCTCAATTTGGGTCATCTCCTAGCCTTTGCTTTTTTTCTACTCATGATTATGTAAACCAAGATGTTTTTATGAATATTGCATTCATGCTTACAGGCAGAAGGCTGTAAAATGCCTCAAGGTATCATCTAATCGATGTTACGCAGCCTGGTCCATGGACCTCAGGTGGGCTGTAAAGCACAGAAGGTGCCTGATTAAATGATGAACTTGCAAACATCTGTGCTTACCTCTTATTTGTAAAGCTTGTAACTATAACAGTGAAATCATGTGGTTTTGGGTTTTTTTGGTAAAACAGTGACATTTTACTTCCCCAGTTTTCCAAGTTGGGTGGCTGGGAAATAAGTAAAGTGGAGGAGCCTGAGCTTGGGCAGCAATAAATCTGCTTTCCCCATTGCTTGGCTGTAGGTTTAAGGGAAGGACCCGAACCTCCTTCAACCCAAAGCCCCCGAGACAACAGTGCAGCTCCCAAGTTCTTGCAAAGTCAACAGGGATCAAGCATCAAAATCCAGTTTAATTTATCCCATATCAGGCACCAAAAGGAAAAGGTGGATTTGAAGTATGAGTTTCACTCTCCCCCTGTTTTCTCTTGAGCTCTGTGGTATGTGACTGCCTGGAAGAACAGTCAACAGTCAATGTTTGTAATATGGAAAATATATACAAGCTTTGGCATTGTTGGGCATGACAGTGCTCTTTTTCTTTTACCTTGCTTTAGATGGAATTAGCTGACATAAAAGATATTTATGTAAGAAAGAAGGAAATTCCGTTTAGCTCTGAACAAAAGTGGATGGCTGTGAAATGCACGCTGAAAAACCAGGTAAAGCAAACAGTGGTGTTGGCTGGTTTCATGTTTCTAATCATGCTCCTCAACAATGGACATGGAACGGTATCTCTTTAGCAAATAATGTTTTCAGAAGTTAACTATGTCAGGAGAAAACTGAACAAACCTCAAAATTCCCAACTTGGGCGTAATTTTAGCTTATAAAGCTGTGTTTAAACAGGAGAAGATAATACTTTTTGTGTAGTGGTCTGAGCAGGAAAACAAAAGCCTTTCAGAGGTAATTGACAGGGGAAGAAAGATACGATGTCTGGAAGAAAATGTTGGCCATTTTTCCCTTAGTGGTTAAGGAGCTCATTTTGGCTGATATTGTACTTCCATTTAAAAGCTCACCAACATTTTCATTGCCATTCTGCCTGAGACAGCTGAACAAGAAAAATGGCAAGAGCAAAAATATCACATCTGATAAATAATACATGCACCTGGGCATTTTACAAACCAGGTAAAAGAGCAAACAAAAGATCCTTTTTGCCTAACATGTAAAGCCTTATGCATTATCAGTATTTTTAAAATGTCCTCTTTTCTTTTTTTTTTTTTTGTTTGATAAAGTATGTTATCTCCTTACTTTAAAGGACCAGGAAGATATTTACTTTATGAAAGGAGCATTTGAAGAAGTTCTCCAATATTGCACTCTGTATAACAGTGGTGGCATCTCGTTATCGCTCACACCCCAGCAGAAAGCCTTCTACCAGCAGGAGGAAAAACGAATGGGCTCCTCGGGTCTGCGTGGTCAGTCATTACTCTCTGTGTCCCTTAAGCTTAAGCCCTAATGCTTTCCTTGTCCGTTTTGGTTAGGATGGACAGTGCCTCGGTCCTCAGCATCACTTGTGTGATCTCTTCATAATACTTATGAGAGTTTGCCAAGGGCCATGTCTTTGGTCTGCTGGCTGCTTGCTTTCTGCTAATCTTTTTTTTTTTTTAATTATTTCTGGGTTTAAATAAGTGAGATTGAAAGGAGCACTGGAAATGGTGAATGTTTTTCTTGCAGGGAGCGTTGCGATTGCCTGGGATATGGTCTGAGTGTTGCATGGAAAAGCTTTGTGCAGAACCCAATCCAAGGATTCTTGGCTGCTCTGCCAAGTTTTGCTTTTGGAGAAGTTGTTTCAAGGGCAACGAAAGGGAAGTTTGAAAGGGATTCAGAACATGGATTTGGGCACTGAGATTTTTATTTGAAGTTTGGTTTAATTCTTTATTAGGACCAGGTCTAACGATCTCCTTTTGATCCTGACTGCATGTCAGTGCACAGACCACGCAAGTGTTTATATGCATGTCGTTTCCTTCATCGCTCAAACATCCTTTCAGAAATGTCTGACTTTCACGCAATAACAAAGACACCATCTCCTCTGCATGTTCCCAGGTTGTATGGAGATGAGAACAAGTTTTGGCAGTCAGGTCTGGAAGATGGTATAGTTAACATACATATTCTCCAGCCCTCTGTCTTGCGGTTGGTAATTCATGCACAGAGCTTGCTTTACCATATCTGAATCATCTGTTACTGTGAATGGCAAATTAGCACTCTGAAAAAACGTGATTAGTTCAGGCAGCTGCTGCGACCTTGTGATTCAATCATCAAAGCAACACTGACGCGAAGCCCTGGTAAAATATCCCCAAGTGATTTAAGAACGATTTAATGATATGGTTAGGCACCAAGAACAGAGACAAAACGTTCAGAGTCTTGATGTTTACACTATGGAAGTTTCATTGGTTTAGCTGAATTTACATTTCACATTTTTAGATTTTTAAAAAAGTTGTAAGTTGTTACAGAAGCGCTATTGTTTAACATAGTAGTTTAACAGTGTCTAACTTTGCTCTGTACCAGTTTAATCCACCTGCATTTAGGAAAGACTCGGTAGGCAGCTTTAAATTAGAAAGAGATAAACCCTGAGAGAAATGTGTGAAACAGAAATGCTCTGATTTAGATAAACTGGTATTATTTGAGTGGACCAAACTTTTGTGTCTATACAAGATCTGAATATAATGACTAATTATCTGATTTAAGTGACTTTTTCTGCTGAAAAACTGCAACTTAACATCTCCTCTAAATATTCATTTTAATGTATGGAAACGCATTATTAATAATTTAGTTTTTTCTTCTTTTTTTCCCCTCTGTTTCTAGTACTTGCTTTGGCTTCAGGTCCAGAACTTGGCAAACTAACATTTTTAGGTCTGGTTGGAATAATTGATCCCCCAAGGGCAGGAGTGAGAGAAGCTGTTCAAGTCCTTTTTGAATCTGGCGTATCGGTGAAGATGATCACTGGAGATGCTCTGGAAACTGCTGTGGCCATAGGTAGCAAACTTCACTTCTTTTCTGTGGGTCTATATTATGTCTGTCAGATGAGTCAAATGTTATGTCACCTAATAATCAACTTTATCATTCTTTTTGTGTGTGCAATAGAGGTTTTAAATGCCACTGAGTTCTTGCTTTTCCATTGAAACAAACCATGTTAAATGCAGTAATAGAGCAGCTATGACCTATGGGCCAAATTCCAGTAACTTAATTCCATTATTTTAATGCCAGAAATGGCAAAATCTCAGTGTAAGATCCTTAAATGAGGCAGATGGCATTGTTTGGTTTATAGACTCCACTAATATTTGGAGTGGGAGGATCTCTGCTTTTTGCGCTGGGTGCCCTGTCAGATGCTCCAGGTTCAGACATATTTCCCAGTAAATTCTTTAATTGCCACTTCTGTTCTTTTGAGTCAGGAAATAGTTGGTTTTTTTTCCAGAGCTGACGGGCAGATCTCATTTGGGCTTTTCTTTGCAGGACAGAATATTGGTCTCTGCAATGGGAAGGTGAAAGCCATGTCTGGGGAAGAGCTGGACCAATTGCCAGAGGCAGAGCTATCGTCCGCTGTCAAAAATGTAATGGTTTTGATTACAAAAACAAGGCCTATTTCCAATAGCATCCTTCTAATACAAGGTTGTATATATATTTTTTTTATTATTTTTCAGGTTTCCATTTTCTTCAGAACAAGTCCAAAGCACAAACTGAAAATCATAAAGGTACGAAGAGCCTCTCAAATCCATTGTATGCCTCACAAAAACAAGATATAAGGGGAGGGGTGGGTGCTCAGTCCTCTAGACCACCTGGCCTTCCAAGGCAGGATCAGCTCAAACTAAAGGACTGTAAAACCCAAGATAGAACATTGGCACTATTTACACTGAAGGTATTAGCATTTCTCTTGCAGATCTGGCCTGGGTCATTTGGAAGACGCTAGTGAGGTATTAGCAATAGTAAGATCAGGAGAATGATTTCTGAGGACTTTACTCCCCTCTTCTAACTCCTGCTGGAGTTGTGAGATTTCTTTACACTCCTGAAAATCCAGTCTCTTAATTCTTGGTCTAAGTTTTGTCCTCAGTGGGCTGCTGAGTCTGGCTTACCCTCAAAGTCACATACCCCGTTTCCCTGAAAATAAGACAGGGTCTTATATTAATTTTTGCTCCGAAAGATGCTTACTTTTTCACATGTGTAGCTGCTTGGACACTATTTAAATTGACTTTCTAATGACTGTAACTAGGGCTTATTTTTGGAGTAGGGCTTATATTTCGAGCATCCTCAAAAATCCTGAAAAATCATGCTAGAACTTATTTTTGGGGTAGGGTTTATTTTTGGGGAAATAGGGTAGCACTTCTTCTCTTTCAATTTTATGTGCAAATCCTGTGACTGTCAACTTAATTATCTTCTCTTGGCTTCAGAACTCTCATGTCTCCACTCTCACAGGCTTTGCAGAGGACTGGTGCTGTTGTGTCAATGACAGGAGATGGTGTTAATGACGCCGTGGCCCTTAAATCTGCCGATATCGGAATCGCAATGGGAAAAGCTGGTACAGATGTCAGCAAAGAGGCTGCCAACATGATCCTTGTGGACGATGACTTCTCCACAGTAATGTAGGTTTAGTGACTTTCTTGCTGTCAGACACTTTCTCACTTCAGCTGCTTTCTGGCTGTCCATTGGAACAAGTGTGCTGTGACTAGAAATAACACAAGACACAGGACATGGAACCCAACGGGCAGTAAGTGGAGATACCCAGTGTGGGTCTGGCTCGTTTTCAGCTGCATACATGGGAATGACTCTTTTTGTTTCCAGCAGTGGGGACAAAGCCACCTTTCATCTAAAACCCCTGGTTTCTCATTGCTGTAGCTAACCGGGGATTTGAAAGCGCCTTGAAGTCTGGGTAGGTCATAACTTGTGCTCTCTGCTTCATCCAAGAAGCTCAGAGGAGAGACATAATTTGCAATGCTCTGTTGGTTCGTAACAGAGAGAGTAGGCAGAGTGAGGATATAAATAGGTTCACATGCCTGCTTTGTGAGCCAAGACCTGGCCATACAAACCAGGCTTTTCAGATCTACTAGTCCTGATAAAGTAATTTTAACTGAGAAGCTGCATTGATGTACTCCTCAAGCTGAGTCTGAATTTCAACTGAAAGAAGGGCTAGAGAAGACAACTCGTCTTTTAAGTGTTACAGGGACCTAAACGTAAAATAGCGTGAGTGCTAGTTAATAAACTCTTCTCTCCCTTTCAGGAGTGCAATAGAAGAAGGAAAGGGAATATTTTACAACATAAAAAATTTTGTCCGATTCCAGTTGAGCACGTAAGTTCCTGTTTCCTTCAATTCCAATGAAAGAACCTTTTGGGTGAGGCCATGCAGAATAATGTCTTTTTTTGTCCTTTGTAGGAGCATTTCGGCTTTGAGCCTAATTACTCTGTCAACAGTGCTCAACCTACCAAATCCACTCAATGCTATGCAGATTTTATGGATCAACATCATCATGGACGGGCCACCAGCCCAGAGGTATGGAAGAATTAAATAAGCAAAATATTATTGGTTTTAATATGTCTGAATTTGGTTTAGGAACACAAGCTGTTATGATTTCTTATCCATGTGCCAATCATTTGGTGGTTAGATAAGACAAGTTGTGCTTTTGTTCCCTCAGTCCCTGCAAAAGCATTTACTTCAGGTTTACTTGAGGTTTTACTAATTCCTGTTTTATGCTGGAATCCCTTAATCATTCCAGTTTCTGAGAACGAATGGTCTTTTGTCTTGAGTGCACCACTGGCTAGTAGCCCTCCAGATCTGACTGCCAAGGGAACACTGGGTACCTAAGGGGGTATATGCCCCAAAATCACGAGACTTGGGAAGCTCATCCACCTGCTAATTACAGATACTGATAATTACAATTACTACTTCCAAAGCATGGAAGGGTTGTTGGCCACAATCTCACAGCTAGCTGTCCGTCTGGGATGGGCTACCGCTATGATACACCATGGTAGTCTAATAGATTATTTTCACAGCTTGTTATGTGAAAAAAAGAGCCTTGCCTTAAGTCTCGCTGGCAAATTTGGGGCCCTGCCAGAATACTGGTGTCTCTCATGCTGTACTTCAAATAATTTCATCCTCCAGATGCATCCTGGTCAATCTGCAGTACCATTTCAGGATGATCTGCATTGTCTAAACATGTCCCTGTGCTTCTCTTTGGGGCAGCTTGGGAGTTGAACCTGTTGATAAGGACACCATCAAGCAGCCACCCCGATGTGTCACTGACACTATACTCAGCAAATCGTTGATCCTGAAAATCTTCATGTCAGCTGTAATTATCATCAGTGGAACCCTCTTTGTCTTCTGGAAGGAGGTGAGGAAATCTGCCGTTCTATCTTGTTCTCCTCAGGGTGCAGAACAAAGTGAAGGGCAATTTCTGAAGTGCATGGGAAGGATGTTGTAAAATACATCCAGAGGGTTAAAAAAACAGCATCAGCTCCTACCTCTGCTTCTGGCATCTTGCGTTGCCTCCAATTTTCTATCTGAAATGGGAAAACTATTACTTGATATGGTACCAGTGCTTTAAGGTACTTTTCACCTCTAGACTTCCATAGAAGTAGAAATGCCAAGTACATTAGTACTATAGATTGCTGTTTGTAAATAAGGACTGTTCCTATAACAGTTTAAGTGACTTAATTTAGAATAGTCTTTCCTCATATTCCCCTTTAAAACATGGTTGATAAGATAATAAACTCAACAATTAGCAGAGAGAAATTAATGCTATCTCTAATAGATTTATTCCTTTGCTTTACTACACTTCAAATTGACTGAGGTCATTAAGGAGAATATTTAATTCACCCGTTGAACTGATGTATATTTGTAAGGCTTAACTGACCCCTGAATTTTGACATGTGCTTTCAGAATCCAAAAAGTGGCATAACTCCTCGAACCACAACAATGACTTTTACCTGTTTTGTGTTTTTTGACCTCTTCAATGCCCTGACGTGCCGCTCTCAGGTGAGATCGCTCTGTCAGCAAAACACTACCATTAGAATTCTAGTATTTTGCACAGGAAGGGTTTTTTTTTTTTAAATGTCATTTAAAGCAGCATGATCTTTATCTTCTTTATAAATAGTTGTCTGTCATAGTTCAACTGTAATTACACTTTCAATTATGTAGCTCTAAATTAGCATTCATGTAACTTCAAAAAGTGAAGAGTTTACATGCAAAGAAACAGTGTGACATTCAAGTACCAACAGGAGGGTGAGAAATGTTACTTTTCTTTTTTTTTTCTTTTTCTTATTTCTTTTTTTTTTTTCTCCCCTTCTCTAGACAAAGCTGATCTTTGAAATAGGGTTTTTTCGAAACCGCATGTTCTTGTATTCTGTGCTCGGGTCATTTTTGGGACAGCTGGCTGTTATATATGTCCCTCCTTTACAAAAAATCTTCCAGACAGAGAACTTAGCAGTGCTTGGTAAGTTGCAAAATAAACAACATATTTTTTCTTTAAAGCCACTTTAAAAAGCAGATGGGATTGCCAAACTGTTATATGATAGCTCCCAGCAGATTGCTGGTAGGGACAATCAATCAACAGCTCCCATACCTATACATATATATATATATATACACAAATAGTACTAGTATTTAACTATATTATCCTGCCCTAGGTTTTGAATTTTGATTTACCGCACATAAATGCATGTAAGTGCAGACATGCCAAGGTTTTCCACGAGCTCTGTGTGATGATATTTCTTTACATAAATCTATGTAGAACCATTGTGCAGTCAGTATATTTTGCAAAAGCGGGGTAAACGTTCCCCAGCTAAAGCACAATGCGCGTTTTACCATTTTAATCCAAGCAAACTCTACCACGCTGCTTTGTGTTGCATCTGCATCGGGCCCTTCGTTAGAAGCAGCGCTCGGTGATCCCAAATTATTGACATAGAGGTTACCACTCAAGTGGATGATTCCAGCAGCCTGTACGGCTACTCCTTGTTTACCGCCTTCATTTCTCTGATTTTACACCTGGCAAAAGCACAGCCAGGCCATGCTACGGAGTTACACCAGCACAAACATCACTTCGCTCTGTTTCCCCTCGGCAGACCTGCTGTTTCTCACCGGACTGGCTTCCTCCGTTTTCATCGTGTCCGAGCTCGTCAAACTCTGTGAGAAACGCTGCTGTGGAGCAAAGCACGCAAAGGGATGTTCTAACTGATGCAAAAGTCCCTCTAAGGATGCGCTTGGAACGGAGCCGTGATGCTGGATAATCCAAATGCACCGTTTTCTGACGCTGCGCATCCTTTTTGAAGATACTCAAGTGAATCTGTACCAACAATTCTTCCTGCTGTAGAGTTTGTTCCTTCTACACGGTCTACCTAAGCTGTCTGAGCTGCCTACAGAAAACTCTGGAGTGTCTCCTGTTTTAAACCAAGATCAGGTATATTTTTATAACATTGATCTATATGTCAAGAATGCTGTGACAGTCCCAGATAAAATAACGCAGTTTCATACCTGTACAGAAAAAGCTATTGTGCATAAATTCCAATTTTATTTATTTAAATCAAAATGATTTTTACTAATAAAATCTACATTTTTAAAATGTTACTGACGAGTGTATGAATGAAAGTCTTGATTTAGACCCGTCCTTTAATATTAAGTCAGAATGGAAAAGACCTCACTAGTAGTTCTTTTCCTAGAGTCAGTTATAGCGTTTCTAGATTCCCAGATATCCAGCCTCGATTCAGCCAGATGGTCAAGGAAGCTGTGGGGAGACATCACACAAAGTGTGAGGAGCTGAAGTGCCAAACCTTATTTATTTTATGTCAAAGAAAACCTGGCCATTGAAATATTTTTGGTGAAGAGTAGCTTTGTGCAACTCACCTGCCTCACATATACACTGCAAAGGTGGCTGCTCACCCTGATTTTTAAAAATCCGTGCAAAATGTTTCAGCCCTCAAAGAAAAGTCCCTGCCTTGTAATAGAAGGAAAATAAATTCTAGTTGCTTATTTTATGTGTAACTGCAGAATTCAACTGTCTCATGTCTGTATGTCTTCCGCTTCAAATATTTAGTATTCTTAGTGCCTAAGTGAAGAAAATCCCTGAGACTTATGGCGGGAGTTTGAGAATGTTAAAACAAAAGCATCACCCACTTACAGAGCATCAGGTACTTGCTGCCTATATAGCACTCCCTAATTTGAACCATTTAAAATACTTATCACAATACACAGAGAAGAAAATAATACAGAAGTATCAGTGTAATTGTTTTAATGCTTGCATTTGTTTCTGCGTGTTACAAACTTGGGAGACTATTTGGTTTATTTAAGCAAATACAAAGACATTAGCTCAGGCCTTTCACAGCATACTCTGTACTGGAACAAACAGCATATATGCCCCAATAATTAGTAGAGGCAGCATACAAAATTTACAGTTGAGTTCTAGGATGTCAGGCTGGATTGATTTCTTCATGCTCTCCTTTCAAGGCTAAATTCATATTCTTTAATAAATTTTTTTAAAATGGGATCTACATTAAGGCACAAGTGCAGATTATTCAGAATATTCAAATTCAGTTCTCAATGAAAAACACCATGTAGAGGAAAAAAAAAGAAATAATTTGAAGGAAGGCTACATGATGTGTAATCACAGTAATTTTATAGACTGTAACAGCATATTTTTTGCTCTAAGCTGCACAGAAGACGAACTGATGTCAGGACAAAGGGGACTTGACACAGTCCTGCTCCTTAGGAGGAGAAAGACTGACAATCATACAGACTAATAACCAAAAACTGCTGAGCTAGAAATTACAGTCCCTGGTAGAAATTAGGGTTATTTTTTTACACATAGAATTAGCAACGTCAAATAATTACTGAGAGTAATTAGAAAAAGTAGAAAAAGCCCTGAGTACAAGAGCCCTGACAAAACTGGTGCTGACTGGTGAACCCAACAAACCAGAGCAAACCCGAAATCCAACAGATACATTTCACATCGAGGGCATTTTTTTCCATAATACAGTAATGACTGTGTGGAAACAAAATGTACAGCAGCCTTCTTTAAACATGTTACAGACATAACATGATGATCTTTTTTTTACAAGATGCCTGCAGATACTGTTCCAAATTAACTGTGGATGCTTCTTTCTTAACCCTTCTTTACAGCCTGATCTTTTACTCGAGTCTCTAGTGAGGCTACTGAAGAAGTTACATTCCCTAAAGAACTTCTGCTGGAGGTTATGGCCCATTCTTAGGATAAATACATCTGAATGACTCCCAGTGGCTCTGTTCGTCTAAGCAATAGGCAAATTTCTGCAGGAATCTTTTAAATGAAATGCACTAAGGTGTAATGTGACATTATAAAACTGTCTACTTAGCGTTTTGTACATCTCACAGTCCATATAGAGTAACATGCTGAAAATATGACTTAGAAAACAAGACATTTAATGCTTCGACTGGAGCAATGCAAATTAATAGCATTCTTCATACAGAAACACATGGAGTATTCTATGTTTAGCAACGTAAAACATCATTACAATTTGCAAGCTTCACTGACTAATTCCATTGCATGCAAATAAATATGTACAGTTGAGGTATAAAAACCTTAATCAGTTTCTTGAACAGGCTTTAGATAAATACATATAAATTCTCCAAGTCAGTAAGCCGTAACGTCAAAAGCTACATCATCTGGTTTTAATTCTGTATGCAGATCTATCAGGAATGCTAGCAAATTCATATTCAGCTAGAACTTAGAGATGTCTAATGATTAGGTATTAAGTTAATTTTTCAGTTCTCCCCAAACCAAACCTTTCAGCCAGGATATTGTATTGCACCTAAATATTACATAAGTACAAGGCTTGAGCTTCATCCAAGAATGTAAATGTAAGGATTAAAAAATGAGGGAAAAATACCCTGCCCAAGGAACATTAACATCCAGGATTGACAAAAAAAAAAAACACAAAAAGGTTTTCATGTTACTGTGGTTCTTTCAGTTTTCTTTCAGTTGTCATCATCATCATCCTCTCCAGTAGGTTCTCGCAGACCTTCGCTGTGACGACTTCTTCCAGTCATTTCTAATAAGGCCTGAGCCTCAGGGTCTGCATCCAGGATAGTCTTCTTACCTTTTGTCTTCAAAACAGAAGAAAGTATAGTCAATTTAAAATGTCATTATGAATGAATCAATATCAGGTTAAAAGACAGCGACAGATTCAAAAGTCCACAAGTAACCTGGTTTGCAAGGTCGTCACAATGACGCATATGCACTTTCCAAGTAAAGCATTTAAGATTCACTGGGATACATCAAACAACTTTCATTGCAGTTACTCAAAATAGTCACAAAATTTTCCTAAGATGACAGTGAACTATTTCAAGTCCATTCAGGTTACAAGCCAGTCAGAACATCCTGGTTAACTTGACCTCAGCTTCAAGTGCAGATGTGGTTTTTTTTATAAAGAAGCGATTTGAGTGCAATTCAACATTGTTTGTAAACAATTTGTTCTGTTTCTATTTAGAGCTATGTGTCCTCTGAACAGACAGAGCACATGAATTTAGTATGAAAAGAAATAAACTAAAAACAAACAAGCCAACCCACAAACCACCACTAAAACAGGCAGACCAGATAGTTTAATAAGATAATAAATTACAGGGACAAAGGACACTGGAAAGAGGTCTCCTACTTATTCCCAGAAATAAACCAGGTGCACAAAGACTAGCATAAATCTATTGACATAAATTTACTGTAAAACTATAGTAAATTCAAAGTTACTGATAAATAAATACTTTCCTGAACTACAGAGAACTATGTATTTACTTTTGAGCTTCCAGTGCTTGCTTTGTGTTTTACAAATACTGGGTTTTAATGAACCCCTCCAAGGAGGTTCCTTGTGGAGACCATTCCTCAATATCAGACAAGCCTTTTGAAATTCAGAACAAAGTACGGCTCTTATGACTGTACCATTTCACAGCTCCTGATGTTATTTCTTGTTGACAGCCTCAATAATTCCACTAGTTTTGCCATTTACTTGCTACAAAATATATGGCATCACAGGACCAGTTAAAGAAAATATTCATTCCAATGGAGAGATAACATTTAATCAGAAAGCTGCCACTGCAAGTTTTGCGTTTGCATTTCCCGTTCCAATCAGGACACAATTTCACAGGTTTCAGGTTTGTTCACCTACCCCTGCACTTTCAGGGACGTCTCCCACTGCCCAAACTTCCATGGCATCCAGTGTAAAATCCTCTTTGGCTGCCAGCTGTGGGCTGTTGTAGGTGGTACATCGAGGTTTGGCTTTGCTGTGTCCCTTCCCGTAGTCACTGTCTATCCAGAGTCCGAAGTAACCGTGTTGTCCCCCCATCCCCTGAGAACAAAAGCCACACACTAAACACTTGCAGCACACACAAAGCAGTCTGAGCAAGTTTTGAAACCTAGAGTATAAATCACTATTTTCAATATCCATGCCACACTTCTATGGGTAGGTGGAAAAGGGTTTGCTGAGTGAACCTGGGCTTCCGTACCAAAATCCAGGATTCCTGAAGACCAGAATTTACCTGAGTGATACTGCCCTCCCTCTGTGCTTTACAGAATACCATCTGCAAGTAATTCAGCCAGAAATTTAGCTCACTGGCTTTCATTTATTGACTAATCTTTCCATTTTAAACAGGGTGAAAGTGCCCAGTTTTGCTGCCTCTTTTCCGTTTAAAAGTACCTACAGAAACAAATAATATAATGCTATTTGCTTTCTTTAGAGCAAGTTTACTCCAGACTACTGCAATTCTCAAAGTTATGGGCATATAATGCCACAAAACTGTACAGCACTTTCCAAAACAGGCAACGTGTTGTAGCTCTGTGGAAACTCCTCTGCATCTGGAGAGCTCATTTGTGGGCTTGAATAAAAGGAGCTTCTGCCATTGTCATTACACAGCAGCAGCCACCTACATGCAATTCTTTAATTCTGTCGGGCTTTCTCAGCCTTCCATAATTTAAAAAGCTGTTAGTGTAGCAGTGAGAATAGCCAGTGGAAGGATCTCTAATTACACAGATCAACCAGCTTGTGCTTCTTCAGTGATGTGGATACCTGCAGTCAGTTTTTCAGACAATAGAGACAACGGCCACAAAGGCTTCTGTGATAACCAGACTTGGCAAAAACATTTCTCCCCTGAACCTCCGTAAATCTAATCTACATAAAACCCACCTGCTAGAGTCAGACACAAATAAACTCTATGTTAGTTGATTCAGTACTTCACTATACATATCAACTGTAAAGAAAAGTATAGAGTCTAATCAGTATTGTAAGTGCTTATCCATGATTACCCATAGTTCACACTTTACACTGATGCTTTAATGCAAAAAACAGAAAAAAAAAAATCCTCCTACTAAAAGTGTGGCACAAATAGTGCAGAGAACAGATAAAAACTTCCTCAGAGAATAATAAGCGGAATAAATCTGCTCACAGTAATAGAAGCAAATAAAACAAAACACTTCCAAACACCAGCCATGAATTCAATTTCCATATTGTCATTTCTTAATACTTACAAGTCCATTTGGCATTGTTTGTTGGTGATGGTTCAAATACATGTAGTGGTCATTATACCCTGTGTATGTGTATACAGCAACAGAGGGGAAAATGGAAAACAGAAAGCACCTGTTGTCACCTGTAAACAGAAAAGTATCTGAGGTCAGACAACCAGCCAAGCAATAACTTGCCTACAAATAGGATAGGAAAAAAATATTGAAGAAGTGCAGCCGGATAAATCAAAGACAGCAGCTGCAATCTCAGAAAGCCAATACCTATCTCTCATCACGATCTAGACCTATTGTTTATTCTCAGTTAACTCTGTGCAAGGTCACAGAAATCAATGTGATTCTATGGCTGTGACCAGGGGCAGAGTCATAGGCATGACTAGTACATTATAATACAGTGTAAGGGTTCACCCATCACAGACTTGTGTTGTATCATCTAAAACCAGCCAACTGCTACACTCGTACAAACTGACACCCTTAGTTCTGACTATATTGGCATATGGATCAGTTTAGATTATTTAGAGCACAATTTTCATTATGCCGGGTTCGGTATTTAGAAAGACCCGTGGTATGATTGGCCAGTACGCTACATGTGTTATTCTAGCAGGAGAAAATACAAGTGTTGTGTAATCAATATAACCTAATATTATATTAACTAACTTGAGTGCTAATATCAAGTACTAAGTATAGGAATTGAATTTTTAATGTAGTAAAAGTGAGGATTCCCAGGAGCACAGATCATCCAGAGTCCATAATTTTTTTTCAGAAAGCCATCGCAGAAGTTCTTTCTGAAGAGTTACAAAAAAACCATTTCTTCTCCCCAGATGCTTCAAGGCAACAAAAAGTTTATCTTGTCCAAAGATACTGCTGGATTTTAAAAGGGAAACAAAGCCAGTGCAAAAATGTCAAGAGGCTTAACCTGGTGCTTGGCTCAGCTGTTCTGAGATGGAAGATTGCCATCTGCTGGACATCAATTTAAACTCTAATTCATCATCTATGCTGCATTTCCTTCATTTTCATTTTGTTTTCAACCTATGCAGCTACAGGGGTTGATAAGATTTCATTGAAAACTTGTTCCATGATAAGTAAGTCCAGCAATTTTAAAAGTCTTATCCAATAACAGACAAATTATAAACCTTAATCAGTAATACGCCCCACTGGTTACAAAGCAGAAAGAACTTGGCATGTGTATTTTTCAAAAATTAGTGTTATTTTTGCAACAGGAAAATACACTTGGAAGTATAAGAAATACTGTGTGTCACGAACATAAAATGACAGTATCCATTAAGTGGACAGAATAAATAATGTTTACCAGATCCATGAGATACTAGAAAAAGAGAAGTGAGTTTTACCTTGAAACTGTGGCTTCACCTCCCAGGAGTGAGATGCAAACCCACCAAAGATATAACCATCTGAGTCCTTTAAGACCACTATGCAAGGACCTTTGTTCACTATATGCGCACATAACTGTGAAAAGCTTTCTCCATGGAGCTTTGAAGAAAATAAAAGCTGCCACTTGTGCTGTAGCTCTGCAGACAGATGGGAGTTGATGTATATGATGGATGGGATGTCAAACAGACTCACAAGTCCTCTTCTCTTGATGCCTTTGCAGACTGGAAGCAGGTTGAGAATGTCTTTGGTTTGATCTGGGAGAGAATGCAGAACATGGAAGCCTTGCCTGATAACAACGCTGAGGAAAACTGAGATCTGTGGAACTCGGTACACCCAATCCTCAATGGCATTTTGATCAAAATGTGTCTCCATCAGCTGAGGACCCGCAGGTTTTGTCCCATCTAAATAATAAGATACACAGGAACAGTAGTTAATTCTCCCAGTATGGAAAATAATCAGTTGACTTTTAGGTGTAAACAGAATATTCCGTTATTTCAATGGACGTGAAACCGCATATGAAAGGAGCCAGTGACAGTAAAGTGTCAGCCGTATTAAGCAGATCTTAGAATCACAGAATGGTTTGGGCTGTCACAATTAAGGAACACGAACTCCCAGTTATAACTTGCGACATGTTCTTTCCAGGACAGTAACATCTATTATTACAACAGTGCAAAGATAAACCAACGCTTTGTAAAAGGACATGCAGTCATAAATACATGCACATGCATCTAAATGCCTGTCGTTTGCAAACCAGGTATTTGTAAAATAGACACGTTCTATGAAAAATAGTTTTGCATGTCAGCTTAAACTGCGACTTCAAACCAAAGCTCTCCTGAATTTAGAGGAGAAAGTTGGTAAGGTAAAATAAATAGAATTCCCCAGTCATTCGCAAAGCACTAGGTTTGAAATACTGGTCTCATCATTTAATTTCAAAGATGTGACCTGAAGAGAAAAATTCTTGTGAGATCATGAGCTCTCTGCTGTTCTGGGATACACGACATCAGTGCTGCTTACCTGCAAGCTTCAGTTCTGAAAGCAGCTGAGAAGCCAGAGCCTTTACGCCACTTGCAGAATCCCTGGTGTTCTCCAAATCCCAACCTTTCAGCTCCTTCCTGTAGTTCAGTACATGGACGACAGACATGATCAGATCCTCTGTGAACTGAAAAGGTTAAAACATTGTTTTGGCATTTCTTAAATAAAATTGCTAAGAGCTTCAAAGGATTTTCTGAAAATAAAGTCGAGTATTACTGATGCTGTACTAATTCCAATGGCAGAAGCATATTTTCTCAGAAGTAACAGAAATGCTCTTTCAGTGTCACAAGTCTTTAAAGGTATCCTTTTTCAAGATATTTTGCACATGTTACTTCAGAAAGTATCTCCATAAAATGTGGCATCAAAGAGGGAGGGGAGATCCAAATTTTGCAGTGGCGGGAGCTGACAGGAAATTACTGTTTTGTGAGAATCTGCTCTTCCACCTTGCAAGCTACGTATTTGATTCACACATCTCTGCTCCAGCTAAAGCTCTAGAAAGCATCTTGCTCACTTCCCAGAAGCACCAGCCACACCAAAGCCATTGCTGACTCTTAAATATAACCAGGCTCTGCACCCTTCGGTGACTCTGTAAACCACCAGACAAAAACCAGTCAGTGCCCTCCGCAAAATCCAGACCCTGATTCTCAAAGCAGGTGAGTCAGCAGGGAAAAGCCCGCAGCTGAAAGATAGCCTGGTTTGTCTACACTGTTTTTCCCAGATCAGAATTTAGTGGTAAAAGAGATTTTAAAAATACAAAATTCAGGAATCCCTGTGCTGAATCTTGCACTCTAAAAATTACCCAGCTCTGTTCTCTCACTGTCCCCCCAACACACTTTTAAGTGCCTGTTTACCTCTTGGATTTGTTTCCCCTTTACAGGCCCTTGTGTCTTGGAGATCATTCTCATTATTATGGTAATCTTTTCATCTGCATTCCCTTTTAAGAGGTTTGACATAAAAATTACAAACTGCTCCTTAGCAATGCGTTCACTCAGCCCGGATGATTTCCCAGTCAGGTCAATGCTTTTCATTCCATTGTATAACCGAACAGTCATTTGCTCTGGTATTGGCTCCCGCAGATAGTCCTGCAACGAGAAAAACGGCAAAGAACACATTTTACAAATGAAGAATAACTAATATATTCCAGTTAATCTGTGCTGAGATGTACTGCTGTGAATGAAGGATTGCAATAGCAAGTATCTACTATCAGCAACAAACTTATATCAAAGGACTGTTTTCCCAAGAGAAAAAAAAAACCTATTTTTATAGAATCTCCTTCCCAATCACTATTTAGCAATTTAAGTTGATACTGTTTTTCTACAAATGCCATGGACTTTTAAAAAAATGTAAAGTGTTAACAGAATATTAGCAAAGGATTTCCATATGTTAACTCCGTTGTAAAGGTTTACAACTCTGCCAATTCAACATTTAAAATTGTGTTTTAACTCTGCTTTTGATAGTGGAGCTCACAGATACTTAAAAACAAAGAGAAATTAAAGGTTTTTTCCATATCTCAGCTTTGGCCTCAAGACAATGCAGGCAATGTGTTTAACCCTATACGCACATGGAGAAACAATTCTCAGAAGTTTCCCTCTGCATAGCAACATCTAATTCAAGCACAGAACAAAAATGAGATCACCTGATTTTTATAAGGCATCCCTGATATTTCAACAGTCGAAATCAAAACTTGTTCATCCAAACTGCACGACTGGCCCTTTGAACTGAAATTGAACTGATATATTATACAGCATCATACATCAACAATGCTGTGGGAAAGATCTGACTCTGGATTCAAGAAACTTTCACAGTGTTCAAGATAATTATATGGTTTAAAAATAAATCATTTAAAATACATCCACACACTAAGAGATGATTACACAGTATCTTCACGGCACCAAGCACTGTCCATAAAACTAGACTTGACTCTGATATTGAGGAGTGTAACCCAGCGGGGATTATGCCAAAATCAACAGAGCTCCACCCACGTGCAAGCACTCCAGCTCTACTCAGTGGAGCTGCTACTACCAATCTATTGCTGGCTCAACATGGCTCCTGTTGGAGCCACTGGGGCCATTCCTATTCAATGTTAATGGCTGTTGCACTGCATATAGGGTGAGATCCAATATGCCAAGCTCTCTCATGCTTTTGTTGACGTCAGTGGTAAAACTCCCATTGATTTCAGTAGAAGCAGAATTAGTAGCCACAGTCTTGCACATCAGAGTGCTTCATTTTGAGGCAGGGATGGTCACAGGTGGTACAGCTGTCTTTTAGAGGCTTTCTGAAAGTGCTACATGATACTGAAGTGAGACAAGCAGCAGGGAACAATTAAAAACACTATTCTTGAGGGCTTTTTACTTCCCACTGCAGTATTACCCACCTATTCCATACCCACCACTAACTTCACTGCACTGTCTTGTTACAACTATTCCAATCAACAGACACAGGGTGCGAAAAAGGACTATAAAAAAGGAATCTTTAATAAATGTCTAACAGACTCACACCTCTGACAGTTTACAATCCTTGTCTTAAACGGCTCCAAGAAAGTATCTAGAGATACTGGCTCTACCTGCTTTCCAAGCTATGCAGGGCAGCCTGTTCTGGTCTAGAAGCCACGTGGTTTCCTTCTAGTAAAGCGCTGAGCCTAAGCAGAGTACATGAGGTTACGTTTGGGGCCTTGTCAACATCACCAGACTGTTGCTAGATCAAATCTGCCACATATCAGCCCAGCTCAGACATGAGCATAGACACCTACAGGGCAATAGTCCCTGCACTACAGGCAGCCTTTCGAAAGATTTTAATTTAAATTAGTAAACAAAAAGGCAGCAAGGGAAAAGACAAACGTTCAAACATTGCATTGATCTAGAGGTGAAGACAGAGAACTTCTTCCACGTCCCAGTCAACTAACAGACACCAAGGACCAGGTTCTTGGATGTATTACGGCTGAAAAGCTGAGCAGCAGCAGCACTGTTTCCAAACTGGTGATAGCTCATAAACGGCCCAGCTATAGAAAGGCTAAAGCTGGTCCGCATGCAGATGCATTGCTAAATACCTTAAAATAACCTGCTGCTTTCCTTGGGTTGTAATTTGATTCCATTAACTGTGTAACATATATAAAAATGAACTTTTAATACTACATTAATTTGGCCACTTGGTTCCTGCCTAACTGAAGTTACCAAGCATTGCAACAAATAACTTTCCTCTTCTTTCTTGATTAGAAAATGAATGCAAAGTTAATCAGAAAGCATAATGTATGTTAATTGCCTAAAACACGGAACTACACCTTAATCAAGCAAATTTGAGTTCTCTCTTTTTAATGCAAGTGAAAAGATTAGAGACAGTGATGTAATTGAGGGAGAGATACAACGAAATACAGATCAACTTTATGACAGCTTCTCAAGAAAATCTCTACACAATCACACACTATAGACTCTAGGGAGAAGAATATTCTTCCCATTTTTCAGGTGTCTGTACAAAATATTTTCACCCGTCCCAACTTAGTTCAGAATCAGGAAAGCTGTAAATTGACCTAACAGTGCAATTTAGGAGATAAACACCACACTGAAAGTCACTATGCATGTTAAGCTGTAAGAAAAAGTTAAATATCCATCCTGCCCCAAAATGTTAAGTATTAAATCCTTTAAAAGTAACCATTGCCACATCTTTAGATTCTTTCTGGAATTATGTTTAGTGCACCACATCCCAGATATATCAGGAATAATAAATTGTCTTGCCTGTAGTGCTGCCAGAGTGACAGTTTTCTTTGTAGCTTTGCCATTTTTTGCTCCAGCTGAGCCACTTGATCCTGATAAGGTATCAAATAATCCATCAATGTCAGACTGCTCCTCAGGAAGAAATCGGGAAAGGTGATTCTGATAGGCATTGCTTTCTGCATTCCCCATCTTTTCAACCTGAAGCAAAGGAAAAGGAATTTAAAAATAACAACAACAACAAAACAGTAAACACAAAAAAGGTATCACAATGGCCATGAAAAATATATCAAACAAGCTAACATACCAGTGGAAGTTTTACAAGAACAGCAAATTACCAGCCTTCAAGGAAACTATTAAAACTACTGTTTAGTCTCTGTACTCACTGAGACTTACTGAACTTGAAGAACATCCGTGAACAGTAACTATACTTTAAAAAATGATAGTCCACCAGCTCTTTGCTAAAACCACCCTGTCTACCAATTCAAACCTCATACAAGTCTTATAAAATGGAAAAACCAATATGATTGAATGATTAAATTAGCTTGTACAAAGTTAGCATGAGTCTGTCAGCCAGAATACATCAGTAACATGAAGGGAATAGCTGATTATGGATTATTTATGACATATTATGCCACATCCTTCTGAAGCATTAATGGACTGAAGCTCAGTCTGCCAATAATGTGGCATTAAAATACCATCACTGTAAAGTCTCTGACATGAGAATGTTTTTTATAAGGACACAGTACAAAAAAATCATTCAAAAAGCTGCCAAGAAACACAGTGACAAAAACATTTAGGAGGATGAACCAAGACATCTCAAAAACACAGGGCTTCACATGAAGTCAATAAATTGTTGAGAGCTGGTATCTGCAGCATTAAGGTTGGTGGGGGAGTACTTTGGGGTTTTGTTTGATTGTTTTTTTGTTTGTTTTACATATTTAATGGCACAACTATCATTTTTCTCACTGTCTCAGCATTCACCTGCATTGTGAAGATAATTTTTTAGTGTTATCTGGGCCACGGGCTCTGGTTTCTCCCTAGAGCAGCACAGCATGGACCCAACAGTGCCACAGCAGGGCCTGAAATCCCAAATTTTCACCATGACCACAGTGACAGTCAACCCTGTAAATAACCTTCCTATCCCTCTGGGGTAGCCACACGATGACAATATAAAAAATACAAGCAGAACGAAACACCCTTTTGTGGCTTTCTTTCCACATACTCCACATCATTTCAGGCCCGACTTTTGGTTCGGGATTCCCAGTTGCACAGAAATCTCCATCTGCAGCCAAGCCTGTCACACGGCCCTCCAGCAGCTTCAGAAGGGCTCTTTGTTTAACATAATCCAACCTTTCCGTCATTAACTGATGGTCAGTTTGATAAATAACTGCGCATAAGAGGCTGAGTTGGGGCTTCGTTACCTTCACTGAACAGTTCAGGCCCCAAAATCTTGTTTGCCTATGAGGAAGATGTGGATCGTGGGGTAAACACCGAAGGTGTAAGGAACATTTAACGAAGGAATGTTGTTTTTACAACTGATCTGGTACCTGACCCCAGTGGGGGAGAAGAACTGAGGGACATCAGACTATGAATCCTTAATGTAAAACACAGTCTCTTCAAACTAATCCCAGAGTGCAAACTGATTAGTGTATTTTAAAAGTTCAGCTAGGGGGAAGGGTAACCAAAGAGCCAGGAATCCATATTTTAAATAAATCAACAAGGGGAGGGGGTTGCTAGACGAATGAGATAGGTAAACTGAGGCATGGCTGGGTAGTCTGTAAACCCTGAAGTACCAACAGATGGGGAGCAGGGGGAGAATTTGTGGTCGGGGTTTCAAGGACATAAACAGGGGCTTTTTGCCTGCCTTTAGGTAGAACACCCGGTCTTGCAAAATGGTTAATAAAATATGCTTTGCTGGGTGATCCTGCCTGGGCCTATTATATTGGCAAGGTAATTGTTTCCTACAAGGAAGATGTGGATCGTGGGGTAAACACCAAAGGGTTAACAGAAACGGCTGTAACCTGGAAGACAAACTGTGGAGACATTATTAATTTTAGCGGCGAAACGCTTAGGAAAAGGGGTTTCTTGGCCGCTCTCAGCCCGGGGAAACACAAGCACAGGCGGGGCCAGGCGAGCTCTGTCCAGGGCCGCCGTTTGCCCGGTTTATTTCCCGGTATGCTCAGTCCCCTCCCTCCCATCCCCTTGGCAGCAGCCCTGGCATGTCCCTCCCCATCGCGACGACAAGGCAGAGCGTGAGGCCAGAGGCTCCGGTGCTTACCGGCAAGACCCCTCTCGCCCCCTGGATCGGCACTTGGATTTGTAACACCCGGGCCCGGCGCTGCAGGGCCGGCCGGCGGGGGCGGAGCGCGGCGGGGACGGCGCCCAGCGGTGCCCGCCCCTGGGGCGGTGGTTGGGGAGGGAGCGGCGGGAAGGGGAGAGGCGGCTGTGGAGGGAGGGGAGGAGGCGGCCTGCGAGCTCCTGAGCCAGGCGAGGCAAAGATACCTCTTCCCTGAGGAGCAGGGAATTGATCGTCTCCTTGTGCTCGGCGCTGGTGGGGCCGCACCTCAGAGACTGTGTTCAGTGTTGGGCCCCTCACGCCAAGAAAGCCCTTGAGGTGCTGGAGTGAGTTGAGAGAAGGGAACGGAGCTGGTGAGGAGCTGGAGCACAAGTGTGATGGGAGCTGCTGAGGGACCTGGGGGGTTCAGCTGGAGAACAGGAGCTGAGGGGAGACCTTCTGATCTCTGAACTGCCTGAAAGGAGGTTGTAGTGAGGAGAGGTCAGAGTCTTCTTATTGAGTAACAAGCGATAGGATGAGAGGAAATGGCCTCAGGTTGCACCAGGGGATGTTTAGGTTGGAAATGAGAAAAAAATTCTTCACAGAAAAGGTTGTGAACAGGCTGCCCAGGGCAGTGGTAGAGTCGCCATCCCTGGAAGGGTTTAAAAGATGAATAGATGAGGCTCTTAGGGACACGGTTTAGTGCTAGAGTTAGGTTACGGTTGGACTCAATCTTAAGGGTCTCTTCCAACCAAAATGATTCTGTCATTCTACGACCCTTCTCCCTGAGGGAACCTTTCTCTCTGAGACCACAAGGCCCTAAAACGTGGTTCCAAAAGGTGGTGAAAATTCAGAGTTGTAGCTGGGACAGACTGACCACCCTCAGCGGCCTTTGTCAGTGCTGAAGTGCCGGGGTGCCCGGTGCTGAAGCGGTTTTAAAAAGTGCCAGGCAGGTCCCAGAAAGGTCTGTGGGTGTAGGCATTGCTGGCTCTGGTTTGTGCTGGAAACAGCTGTTGGCTTTTGGGAAGGAAAAATGTGTGTGCCTGTGTGTAATGAATACACACACATACATGTCAATTTCAAGTCGGGGTCTGGTGAATTTCCATGGGAACAGGGAGTGAGTGAAGAGGAAACAGAAAAACTTGTCAATGAATAGGTTAAAATTCTCAATGAATAGGTTAAGCTCCTCAATGAATAGGTTAAACTTGTCAATGAGCGGGTTAAGCTTCGCAATGAATTCGTTAAAATTCTCAATGAATAGGTTAAGCTTCGCAATGAATTGGTTAAACTGGCTTGTGGCTGGCAAAATCACGCCAGTCTGCAGGCAGACAAGTAAAAATGCTGAGGGACAAGCGCAGGGTTACGGGACAGCGCTGAGGGAGCGGCCGTGCCTTCAGTCAGAGATGTAAATACTTAGGAGAAAAATTATAGCTTCAGTGGTTACAAAACTGGTCCCAGAACTCATATTTTCAGATCAACAACTTTCCATCTCAGTTGTGTTACTGCAGCAGCGCTCCCCTTGTACTTCCAGCTACAGGGTTTGATTTCTGTAATACATCAAGGCCTTTGCCTTCGTAGCAGTGACACTTTGTTTTAATGTGGTTCGTCTGACTCTGGTTGGTTTGTTTGCAGGCGCAGCTTGGTGTGAAGGCTAGAAAGCCAGGGGGAAGATACGCAGATTCCCAAAAAGCTGATGTTTGCGTCCCTGCAACCAGATACCATGGACCAGGTTAGCAGCTTTGATATTTAACTTTCAGTAATACTCTGATCAGTGTGTTTTCCATAGAAAGCATTTATGTTCTTTCATATGTGCAAAAGAAAGAAAATGAGCTGTACTAGCCATGGCAGAGCTCCCATTTTTTTCTCCCATTCTTTTGCACAAAGGAAAAATCCTGATAAAGTTCAAAAATATGCTTTTTTAAATTTTTTTTAAATCTTCATGATATGCAAAACTTCATAAAAACCTGTAGAATATTTTTCTTGTTGCCAGCTCAGAGTTAGAAACACATTGACCAGAATTCCAAGATGGTCACATTTGAATAAACAGATACTGATTCAGATTCGTTATGAGCATCATTAGAGCCACGGAATTCAACCAGCTTGTATCAGCAGGAGCAGGACAAGGTGGGTAAAGCCTGGGGAAATGAATGGGATGTCCATGTAGTGTGAACGCAAATTCAGCAAACCTCTGCTGGAAACTGCTTGAGACTTATTTGTCCACACGATGGCATCGTATGTTTAGAAAGTCAGATCTGGGGCCTGCCCTGCGTGCTCCAACACTGTTCAAAGCGCGTTTTGATTCCCATGTTTATAGGCTGCATGTGTGTAGAAGTAAAAGCTCTTATGAAAAATTAGCTTCATTCCTTGCCCATTAACTCTGCAAACATAATATGGACCACGAGGACAAAACTCTGTTCTTGGTGAAGCTCCTGGCCTGGGCTACGTAAACAGGTCCTGGAAAAAGTCTGCTGTGATGACTTGGTTTATATCAGTATTAATGAATATATGATGCCTGAGGAGAAATATGAAACATGCTGAATAAGAGAAGCAAAGATTTTAAATTTAAGTTAGGTTTTCTTTATTTTTAAAGGCTAGTATTTCTGTGGATGTATTGTTTCACATGCAATTGGATTATCTGGGGGGGTTTTTTAAGGCTTCCATTTCATACTGTAGCTTTGCCTGTAGGATGTTTTTCAGTCTGGAAATATAGGAGTAGAGATTCTGGTCTAACTGACCTTTTGCTGAGACTGCCGGCCAGCCAGCTAAGATTGACTGTCAGACTGGCTGCCCAGTATCATCTTCACAAACATATGGTGACTTCCTGACCTCTCTGTTAACTATTGAGCTCAGAACCAGTCAAAAGCTACTGAGGGGTAGCGGCCTTCCTTAGCTCCAAGGAGCCACTTTTGCAAAGAATGTGTGTGCTGCTTCACTGTCTTTAATTCGAGTCTTGCCCATTTGTAACAGAGGTGACTCTGCAAACTGAGGCTTTATTTGCCCCTGCCTGTCAATCTAAACAGAGCTTCCTGCTGCTGCTGGATGGGCTTTTGTCACTTGCCCGTAGCACAGGGCTGTAATCTGCAGGGTAGACTTACTCTTAAAGCCACAAGATGCTAACGCTAAATCACATAGATTATGCTCCTGCCGGGGAGGGAATTTCCAGGTCACAGGCTAACACCCTTTCATAGCCTTTTTGCACTGAGAGTGTAGAAAGTCAAGCTAGAAACCTGGTCCGTAAGGATAATAGTTTGCAACACTCTTTAAATGACTGGTCACTTCCTTGTGCTCAGATGCTCTAGCTGTACTAGTTTGGTGTCTCACTTTGTTTCTGCCAGTAAGAAAGAGAGAACACACTAAGAAGCCTTTTAAGGACATTGCAGATTAGACTTGTATATAAAAAAAAAAAGAGGAAGAAGGCACAAGAGGGTTCTGGAAACAATTGTGGCTAATTTTGTGAGCTACTGATAGATGTGTATTTCTTTGCAGAAGGAAAAAACCCACAAAGCCCCAAACTATTTTATTTAAAGCACTGTATACTTTTGACTTGCATAAAATGGACTAGGTTGTTTTATTAGTTTGCCAAGATTATAGAAAATCTAAATGGCCTTAGTTCTAGGTAATTCTAATAATGCACTGTTTCAGTTAAAGGACATTATTGCAAGGTAGCAACCTAGAATATAAATTATGGGCTGAGCAACTGTGTGTTTATATCAAGCACATCTGTCTTACTCAGGCTATCTTTAATTTTTTTTTTTCCTATCTTGACTTAGAGCAAAGAGAAATTTTGTGGCATTTTAGTTACACTATATTCCAGAATTCTGACCTTTGCAAAAGAGGTCAAACTCGACCTCGTGGAAACATCAGAGTTAAATTATAAAAGATCCTTGTTCATATTTTAGGGTCTAGTGAACACCAAAGTCATTGTACCTCTTCTTAATGCCGTTAGGCTCTGCGTTTCCTGTTTTGATTGTAGACTTGAATTTTTACAAGCCATCTACAGTCACAGAAAGAGAAATCCTGCAAAAATGTTGGTAATTTGATGAAACTACTTGTAGGCTGAGCCCACTGATCACCTTGTAGTGTGACCTCAGCACAAAATTCCTTTGACTTTAAAGGGTATAATCCAAACCTGCACTCTGATGCCCTTTTATATACGTATTATTCAGCTCTGCATTTAATTTGCTGCTGTGACAGCTGTAACCTTGAGGTTACTTACCTGATGTGTCTTCTGGTTTTTATGGGATTGCCATATATGGCTAAAAGAAAGAGTCTGACTGTAATCAGAACTGCGTCCTTAGGTAGTCACAAAGGAAGTTCTGGGTTTTGCAAGTCTCTGCACTTCCCTTTACAAAAACCTCTGCCTGCTAGTAACCAAATCCCTTCTATAAAAGGAGAAAGAAAGGGTGCAGTGAAGAGTTGAATCTGATTATGGGTAAAGATGGTAACATGCAGTATCTTAGAAAATGTACTTACAGTAGGATAAAAGCGTCCTGTCATAGCCTATTAACTGAAGGAAAGCATGTTGTCACCAAGATGCAGTCTCTGTCTAAAGCAAAACTGCAATGTCTGACTTTACTAAGCTAAATGGTAGTATGTCTTGCATGTATAGATCATAAAGATTACACTGGGCTGTGGACTAGATCCTGGTGACTGGAAGAAATGCAGGACCCATAGTGAGGGGAGAATATTAATTTCTTGCAGGCTGCCCGGCCTTGTCTTCCTTTCCATCCTGTATTATTCTATGATTCAGAGATGTTTCATGGGAAGATCTAGGGGCAATTATTACATGACTACATCACACAGTCAAAAGGTGGGATCATTTATGTGTGAAAACATTATAGGGCTTATGAATGGAGCACTAATGAAGGTCTGAGATGTCGACTATCCTGACTTATGGACTCCATAGTACTAAAAGAAATTAAAAACAAGCTCTCTGACATGAGGAGAAGAGATGCCTTTGTTGCTTCTACTTTGGGAGAATTTGGAGGAGGACGTCACTCTTTTGTTATCCAGATTTTCTTTATAAAAATCACTGCAAATAATCAGTTAGCCTAAATACATATATACTTTAACAATCAAAAATGTTGAATTAGGACCGACTTTATTGTTCTTAGAAGAGATTTACAGAAAGGAAAAGCTGGTTCCAATGTCTTTTACAAATCAGCTTGCTTTCAGTTTATTGAATATAGGAAGTGCAGGGCAACCGAAATATGAGAGAATATCGTTTGGGTCAGATGTTCACAAGATATATGCCTAGGCAGCATAGCTGTTTATATAGCTGCTCCTGCTGAGCTTACAATTGTGATTGTTCATGCAAACGAGAAATATGACTGTGCATCAAATTGGAAGAATATCCGTCTAATTCAGGCTGAGGGGGGATTCACTTGGCAGGGAGAATTTAGCCAGAAGGCTTGTCTGAAGTCCTGTCCACTTCTGCAGGTTGTGTGGTGAAACTATCAGGCCTTCACGTGCCCCAGGTTGTCAGGCTCGTGCTGCTCTGAAGCTGATACCAGTTGAAACTGGAGAGTTCCCAGTTGATCCAGTGATAAGACTAGCTGACAAGTTGTCCCAAACTCTGGCATTTCTCAGTTTTGGGGTGCTTATGTTGGCCATTTTAACATTCTTTTAATGTAGTTTGATATACAATACTTATTTTATAACAAGGCCTGTGGCTCAGGTTGGAGTATGAAATCTTATTACTTTAAGAAACCATCTGCTATAATCTTTGTATAAACTAGAGAAAATTTAACAGGGCAAATAAACCTTAACAAAGGGACCTTCTCCATGAAATATGCAATCTGTAATACTCAGAAACAGTACACAACCATATCTGGTTTTTTTCTGCTTAGCTCAGGCCTAGTTTGAATTAAATACACCAGATTATTTACTGCATTACCTAACTGGTTTGTATTGTTTGCAAAGGTTTGTAATCTGTGTTTAGTAAAACCTGTAGAGGAGCAGAGCAAGACTGTAACTGAATAAAGGAGTCAAATGGGAGAATTCCATCTCTGACTGAATATCAACAGCCCTTGTTTTTGTTTCTTTTTCGTTTGTTTTGCTTTTTAAACAGGCTGCTTTCCATGAAGAAATTTTAGAATTTGTTCAGGGTGTTTGTTCTAATAAGGAAGTTTTGTACAGAATCTGACAATTCATAACTTTAGCTGTTTCCATATATAGTACTTCTGGATGAAAAGCAGAGGATCCTTTTGCTCCAGATGGAAACAGAAGGTCTCATTTCCTCAAAGCACTGCATATATTTCATCTATTGCAGTTGTAACATGGGCAACACTTGGCACAGTAGCACTGTGGCCCAGATTTTTTGAACTGGACTCACGATGAGCTGTCACAATTGTGTTCTTATGGTCAGACTGTTGGGTCTACCGATCCAAAACCCTGGAAGTGTTAACATCAGCAAAGACAGTAAGATGAAAACACAGTGAAAAAAAAAGTAATCCAACTATTTCATAGCATTGTATCTGGCAAACAAAAAGTGTTTGAGTAGGAGATGGGAAAATCTCAGTAACATTCCCCTCACCCTTGTTCACCTCTTTAATGCACACAGACACTTTCTCCAAACAGTGGGAGAAAACCCTTACAAACATCTCAGATTTGTAGTTACTAGTGAAGGAGTCTTTTTCAGCAGGACAGCTGTGTTTTTTGGCAGCATACGCTATTTACACCCACTATGTAACAAGAAACCAGTGTTTTGTCATCTGTTGTATGGTGAACTCTCAGGTTTTGAAAAGAAGTGATGGAAACATGATCAGGGCTTGTGTGATTTTAAGAGCCATTAAGTAAACTAATAAATTTCTTGCCATTTTAGGGTGTTTGTGCAATTAGCATTGCACTGCTTTGATTGTTACTTGCAGCTTTTTTCCCCATATCACTAGCTTCTTCCCTACCACCTGGACTGTATTTTATCTATACATTTTGGTTTTGTGCAGTGCAATTTATTTTTCAATGCAGCTCATCTTTTTAACTGCTTCCCGTGTTTCCGTCCGGGTCAAATGGAGTGTGTCTATTAGAGTCTAAAGTCCTTGGCTTATCTTTCACTGAGTAAACACGTGCCCATGATGGGACAGTTATTGCCCACGGCGATACTGGCAAACCAGTGCAGATTATGGGAGCACCCAGTTGTTGCTGACTGCTCAGTGCTGGGATCTCTGCTCCGAGAGTGTGTGATACAAGGTGAGACACCAGATTCAAGTGAGAGAGATGAAGCTGTTCTTGCCTCATGCTTTTCCCAGAGGTCGCTGCCTCTGTGGCTGCAATGATAGCATGTACCCATGTCTTTGTACATCTCAGCACTGCCAGGTTACTCCATCAGTTAGGGTTTATTTGAGAACTTTGGGCTATAAAATCCAGGTTCTGGGGCATGTTCCTGTGTGGTCCTGCTGTCCTGGCTATAGGCTCCAGTAGGAAGGTGGGGCAGTAAATTGTATCCATCTCTGTGTTTATCCCATATGTGGGTAGTCCAGGAGCTTCACAAAACGAGTGTGGCCGATCTGTGTCTCATGGATACTTTCCAGAGCAGAACATACCAGCTTTCTCTTTGTTTTCTGTTTTCAAGTTGTACTTCACTACATATGGGTGAAACCATCATTAACAATAAATGGTCCTAAACTCTAAATCCAACTGTTTTCCACAGGACAATGAGCTGTCCTGAAGGTCAGGCTGGCTTTTTAAAGCTTGGGCCCTATTATGTATTACACAAACAAGAGAATAATGTACTTTTATAATGGATAAGGTACTGGTGAGATCAAGATGGTAACAGAGAGCTATGATAGCTTTGAAGAGCTGCCATGTAAGTCATCTGCTGTTAGAGCTGGCTCAGAGCGTGTGTCCCCAGACAGGGCTCAAGTTGCAGTTTAAAGCGGTGATTTCCAAGATTAAACAGGAGGTATGTCACAGATCAGAGTCCAAACCAACAAGCTCTGCCAGGCCTTGAGGTTGGACTCTCTGCTGGCAACCAATGTGGAGAAGAGGAAATTCAAGGTGTTTGGGGGAAAGAAGGTGAAGCAGTTAAATACTCTGTACAAATGGCTGGGAGCCATTGGGGAATCAAAGTAATCTCCTGAACTAAGAGGTGGGAAAACTCTGAGTGAAAAATAAAAAAATAACCCAACCCTTTCTTTTCCAAGGTCTGTCCTTGCCTTGCTGCATGGCCTCAGACAGGTTAGTTGTTCTCTTGTCTGTCTTTGTAGCTCCTGGAGTCATGCTGCCAGTGTGCTGTGGTGGAGATTGTCCATACAACTATTGAAAGAGCACAGGGCATAATGGCCCTGATTTTACTCAAGTGCCGTAGCAATACAACACAGGGAAAAAATTGCATTGTTGCTACAAGTACCCCTGGAACCACCTTTTATTCATCCTGCAGAAGGAATCCCCCCTCCCTTAGGTCCCTCCTTTCAGAGCCAGCACACCTGCCAAGCGCTGGAGTTACACACAATAAAACATGCTGCTTCCAGTGGCTTCAATTGCACCGAAAACCCCCTCACACTTTAAAGCAGCCACACAGCTGGCAGGAGCGTGAGGCCACCACCAAAACTGTGTGTTACAGACACTTTATGCCACTCAGGAAAAGCGGGCTGTTTCTATGGCTACTGCTACCTTTCACGCAAACATATGTACCGTTGGTTCTGATGAGATCATATGGGATTATATAAAATAATTACTCACGTACAGCTTTACACTGCATCATTTGTTGAGCTAGTAAATATATGACTTCCTATAATGAAGACATTTTCCACTTAATGCATTATTATAAATGGGTAGGATTTTCCTCATCTCTGATTTATAAATGCATCCAGTCTGGCCTCGAAAATCCTTGTTCTGGTTTCCATGACAACGAGTCTGATTTTTGAGGCTATTTCTTCCCCTAACTTCATGTTGGGTGGGAAAGAGTTGCTGTCCCCTTCCAGTAACAGTGTGATGGACAAGCAAAATGATTGCCTTGAAGGAAAAACTGCAGACCTGAAACCAGAAACTTCAGATGGTTTTTTGAAGCATGAATGAGAAACACATGAGAAGAATGAAACTGCAAACCTAGCGTGAGCGTAAATGGAATTTTTTGTACACAGAAAGGCAAGTGCAAATGTAACCCCAGGAAATATAGTCATATACCACACTGTGATGGACTTAAACTGATCTGGTCGCCCTGAAAAACACTATGCTGGCACATAGGACAAGAACCAAAGAGGATCCAGCTAGTCTGTTCATATGGTAACTTCATAGATGAGTTAATACTGAATGAACTTTATTGTTTGAAACAGACTCTCACTATCTATATTTTTTCCCTAAATAGATCCTATTTTCAGTAATGGACTGCTAGGTCTCTGTCTCATAGATCATTTGTGGATCAAGCATATTTCTTCAGTGTGAAACACTGCATTTGACACTGTGGGTGGCAAAGGCATCATAAATAAGCCACAGCTGCTTTGCAAAGATCTTTCTAGTGCTTTTTTGCATTTTTAACATTTCCAGGAAAAAAAGAAGATAGGCAGCTGCTGGCACTCTGTGGTACGAGTCGTTTAGTAGCTGCTGTTCTAAAGTGATAAAGAGGTGGTTTTTGCAAACTCCTCCAAAAATCCATGGACAGGGTCTTGGTTCCCTTTTCCTGCAGAGAAGACTCATGATGTACCTACATCTTTGTGGGTAATAAATACCTTCAAATATGCATTCCACTAAGGTTGCAGATGAAATGTTTTTCTTTTTCTTACCATAGAGTTCTTAATTTATGCGAATAAAAGACATGGAACCATAATATGTAAGGTATCATCGTATTATGGCATTATAATCCCATTTGCATTTGAGCTGGGAACAGCATGATAAATCATCTCACTGTTCCATAAACTAGTACAGGATTGCTCTAAGTGTTTAATCCAAATGCTGGAGTTTCCAGACCATCTTTTGGAGCAGAAGACCCAAGTGTAGGTTACATATTCTCCATTAAGAATGCAGGAATATCTCATTCTAGCCATACTGTTGTAACCTGTGCAAAGAGAGGTCATATCTGTAATTAATGTTAGAGGCTAATCTTTGAATCCTAAACAAAGAACACATAGGCCCTAAATATGCAATACCTAATGCATCTCATGGTGGGATGAGATTGCTGATCATACATACGCATCACTGAAAGCCGAGCACAGTTGAGAGGGAATCAATACCAGACACAACACAAAAGTGATTTAGTGATTGCCTTAAATAACCATGCACAGGTTTTCACTTTTGTCATGACTAAAACATGATGATCAGCCTTCTGTAACAGCAAGTCCCTTGGTGAGAATGAAGTCATAGCAGTACAATTTCTAGCCACACAGCCAACTAGAAACAATATAAACGTGCTTGTTTTCTGTGCCCTGCTGTTACATGGAGGGGATTAAAAAAGGGAGTCATTTGCTGGAAAACATACTGATCCTGTGGCAGTCGGATGACTCTTAAGAAAGCTCTTGCATTCTCTAAGGGCTGATTGTAAGAGCGGTGAGTGGTGAATTTGTGCTTTGATTGAAGCAAGGACACAGAAAGTAGACACAACTGAAAACAGGGAAACCTACACAGCTCCATATTGCACTTTCAACTTTTGCGATATCAACTTTTCCTTCTATAAATTGCGATCACACTTAGAACGCCTCTGTGGCATTGGAAAAGTCATGATTTGTACACATTTGGGTTTGTCTTCATTTCTCATGGTACATCTTCAAGCGATATTGCACCCCACAGAAATACTGTGCTGAATTTCTAAATTTTATTTGTGGCACTGTCTGAAAGCTCCTCCAAATAGTTGAGTCCTGCTTTTCGTGTAGCCCAGGGCAAATTTAGAGGAAATAAATGAAATTACATGAGTTAGTCATCCTTTAATAATAAAGCAGGGAGCTCTACATTAACAGCAGCCTGATAATACGCACTGCAGTGCTATCTCTAGTAAAGCTTTTTTCATCACTTGGAATTACTTTACGAGCTGTCATTTATTTGTTTGCTTTTTCTCAGCAGGAGAATTTACTGTCTGGTTGCTGAAGTGTCAATTATTCTTGTAAAATTGAAAAGTCCTGCCTTAGGATCACACACATAGAAGCTAACATAATTTGAGACACAATAAAAATTAATAAGATACCAACTATGTTAAGGCGTCTGTGACAGGTACTTTTTTGTGCTAGAGGATCACTCTTATGTTAGAAGAGCAGCAAAGAATGGGGTTAAAAAAAACAGCAGACTTGATTTAAGCCTGTAATTTTTTATTTTTGCAGGCTTCTGCTGTCAGACCATCTGCAGCTGTTGTCGGTCAACCGTTGATCTGACCTCTGTGAGGCAGAACCCCATTCTGTTCCCTAGCTGGTTGTTCAAGTCTTTTTATTCTAGCATTTAAATTGGATTTTATTCAATTTTATTTAAATCCATTGTATCAACACCTAATGAACAGAAGCCCTCCCACTCGGCTCTGTGGCACCCCATTGTATACCAGCATTTTATTCTTCTTTGTGTCCTATACATATTAATTTCCCTTAATCTTTCATGCTAATGTATGTTTCCCTTTCCCATTCTTTTTCTCTTCTTGATTATTATTAAATGCCTGGATGATACTTAAATGTCAGAAAAGCCCTGAGAAATGTCACATACTGGAGGAGAACACAATAGTTTATGTTTAAAAAGCCCTGAGCATGGTTGTATCTGCTTTTCAGGCTGTGGGGCTGTTCTAGCCGCCTCTCAGAAAAAAATAGATCTCTTGAGAGAAATAGCTTTATGTTGCTGATGGCGTTTTGATTTTGAACTTTGATACTGAAATTGGAGGTGCAGAAATAAATCCTGTCTTCTCTCTGGTTCATCTCTGCCCTGACATGATAATGGGTCACTTGGAAAATCAGCTGGTTTCATTTATTATTAATGCAAACACATGGCAAGAGCAATTTGGAGACTCACTGGATGTGTGTGGGTCTGTTACTGGAAATGGTAAGGGGGCAATTATCAATCTGAAAATAAATGGAGGTGGAAGCAGCAGAAGGCTTAGGTATAGCTGGAAGAATAAATAGATATTTTATTTTACAGTCAGATGCATATCTTAGGTTACATTAAAGTGAAAATTCCTAAAACAGGGCATGTAGTTCACATGAGTATTAGGTTTCTTGGCTGAACTGTGGTCTATGCAAATATGCATTTATAAACGTTCACAAGAATTTTGATACTCGCTGAGTGTATAGAAAAAGCAGTAAGCTGTTCACTATTAGGGAACTGTATACCTAGGCAAACAAGAATATAACTCTTGTCTATGCATTTTAGTAGCCTTCTTGTATATTTATGCTGAGTGGAGAAAATAGAAGTCTCGAGACCGTGGAATAAGAGCTGCTATATAACATGAGCACTATTTGAAGGTGACCTTTTATCTACACCACCCTAAGTAGACTAATGAAAAGCAATAGTTAGCATAGAAAAGGAACTGTATGAATTTGCCCTGAAGGGTGATACAATGGGAGGGTTATTCCTATGGATTCTCCCCCTGTTTGCAGCACAGATGCTCTGCGTCCTAACAGGAGCTTATGTTCTGATACATACAAATGGCTGAAAAAATCAAGAGCAGGAGTAGTTCTTTTTTTCTTTCTGCCAGGAGCTCTTTTTCTTTCTGTCTCCCCAAAGAAGACTTCGTTGACAAGCTTTGTGCACACATACACCATCTTATCTGAATGTCTTAAAGAGCAGCCCCTGAGCAAGCGGCATGTTCAGAGCCCCCGCCCCAGTCTGCGATGGATCGCCAAGGTCTACTGGCCTCCTCCAGATGTTGGCTGGATTCAGCTTCCAGGAGAGCGACCCCTTCTGATGCCACTGGCCCCATTGACAGCAGAGCCATCTGTGACACAGCTCCAGATCTGTCAACCCCGTTTTATTCTGCCTTTCCTAACCCCAGCGGCACTGAAGGGCAAGGCTGGAAAGGTCAACCACCGCCCCTGCCCCAGACCGCTAAGGACGGTTGGCGCAGGGGAGAAGAAAACACGAAGCGGCTTGTGCGATGCCACAGATTAATGAAACTCCAGACTGCCTGATGGAGCTTTTCCCACCGAGCGAAATATTAACTAAGGCAGTTGATTGCATTTTCATTTCTTGAGGCGGTGTGCAGCCCACACGTCGTGTCGTGTGTGATCACAAAGACACGTCTGCTGTAGCAATATTGTGTTATCTCACAGGTGCTTTGTGCTACATCTTGAGCTGTTGCAACTGATGTAAAAGGAAATGGAAATTCTTGCTCAGAAGACCTGCCTGACAAAGAAATAAATTCTTGTAAATTCGGTATCTGAAACTTAGGAAATTACAGTAGCTGCTGCTGAAAAAGATACTGTGATAAATCCCCATCCATCTGGAATGTTTCCGTAATCCACTACAGATTGCCAATTAATTGCACACTTAGTTCTATGTAATAAGGACGGATAATAGGCTGTATTAGTGTAAGTCTCCCAGAGGCAGTGGAAATACATCACAATATTCTTAAATAGCATATTTTTATTAAAGCAGTGCCTGCAAGCTTCTGTCTGGTACTAGAAACCTACTGCGCTAGGAACTGAAAGGCCAGATTTGCAGCACATAGTCCTATTTATTGAAGCACTTAATTGCTTACTTCAAGTACCAGTTTAAATAAACTGATCTAATCTATTTTCTAATTAAATGTGGGAAATTATAGTGTGGCTGGTTGGGACACAAAGTTTTTAAATCATCTTTGAGAGCAGGAGGAACTGTAAATAGTCTGTCTTATGCTGCTCAGATTAAAATGAGACGTGAGTCACGAAAAGATACCTTTGAACCATGGCATGTGAAATAACTAGGATTTTGCACACATAAATCACAGATTTTTTGCCAATTTATGGAGACTGTTTTGTGGCCAGTTTGGATAAAATTTCTATTAAACCAGATACATAATGGGAAGATGTAATCTTTAGAAATGTATATTTCATTTCATTTGGATTAATTAAGTTTTTCTGTTCACATATGTGAATGTGTTTGTAAAATAAATATACATTATAAACGCATATTTACACACTCGTGCACGCTGTATTTATACGTTGGATAGATATAATCTTTTTTCTTTGCTGTGTTGATGGATTACTTTCAAAACAGATACACCAAGTTCTCAGCCATATGAATTATTTGTGTCACACTGAAGTCCTGGCCCTTTATAGCACCCACATAGTTATGGGCCTGTGCTGTATAACCAAATGTTATATATATAGCTAACTGTTATATAGATAGCCAACTGTTATATAGGTAGCCAACTATATAACCAGGTGTTTGTGTTTCTCATGTACATTTGCTGAAATGTATTGTTCTGAAGAAACTTTATTGTTTTGATGCTACAACTAAGTAATAACAAGAACTGGTGAATCTTTTAGTATGTGTGTGTAGATCTGCTATGTATTTAACAAACAGAATTCTTTCCCCACCTCCACAAACACACTCTTGTAAATCTAAATCAAAGCCCATTCCGGACATTTCATTTTAAGTGGTTTCATCTTCCTGTAATTACCAAGCCACGTGAGGAGCAGCTAAACAATAGTCTGCACAACACTGGAGATGAAATAAAGATAGCCTCTAATTAATTCCATCTAGGTTATAATTAATTTTGACTGAGTTGCTCAGGACAATATCCTTAAGTCTCACAGACTTCTATATAGGGGACTGATCACCAGCTGCTGCTCGTTGATTTTTAAAGCAGATGGGGCTGTTTCCAGCTATTGCTTAAAAGGAAATGATGAGGATGAGGGTGGAGAGGGATTGATTTGCTTTAGGCAGGCCCTGGGGTAAGGCTGCTAGAAGGAAAGTAGCTTGTGACAATGTCTTTTAAAGGTTTTGGAGACATTCTGTTGCAATTTGTATTTAAATTTATAAGAACCCCTTTTTGCTTTATTAAGAGAAAGTAAAAAATCTGTGATAAGATGCTATGTCACTAAATATTTCGTTGTATGCTGTATGTTAAACCTGCTTTGGGTCATGGTGATGCTAAAGGCAACAATGAATACGAATGTTCCTGGTGTTTGTCATTTTGTAGAAACAAAATATGAAAAATATTTATTGGAGTGTTATCCTAGTTCTGTCTGTCAATGTAGAATTGTTCTCTGCTTCATTATGCAGGAAGCTTTGGTGAATAATTCATTAAAACTAATTTATATGAGAAATTCTGCCACTTCCTTTGTTTGCTGACAAATTGCAGAATTCTCAGATGGATTTGTTGTTAGAAATTTTTCATAAATTTCTGGAATAAATAAATCCCAGCTTGCTCGTAGGCTGTGCTCATTGGGAGTAATGGGTGTATAAACTGACAGTGTGGCAGTTTATCGAATCTCTCTCAGTATTTAGATTTCTTGATTGGATTGCTTGTGGAACTAGCTAATACCCAGTGTGTTCTTAGTTATGCATTTAGATGTATAACTTGGTGAAAACCAAGGTTGGATATTTGCTTTCTCCAATTATCTCTAGTAAAACACTTATGCAAAAAGAAAGCAGATATGTGACAACTCTCAAGATAAAACTTTCTAAGCTGAGAACCAGCTTGCTAGCAGTTTCCAGCCTCCCTGGACAACAGAAATAAATTGTCTTCTGAGATAATAATGTACTGAAGCAGCAGAGCTATGATTTTTAGCCTAATGCCTGTCCCCAGTAGAGTGTGTGAGTAATTCAGTCCTTTGTTTAAAATGAAAGATTCTTAAGTGACTCACACATTTGTTCCTTTTCTTCAAAGGATTCTTCCATGCTGGCAAGATCTCCCATGGCAAGTTCTAGAGAAAGTTCAAGGAAGATCTACAGTTTTGACAGTTTGCACTGCTGACTTCTGGCTTATTAAGGTATGTTGTTAAATTACCCAGAATTCTTCATTATCTACTCCGGGACTGCATGACAGGACCAGAAATCCCTTTCCATGTACTAACACACTGGCAGACTTTGCCAGTGACTCATAACTGAACAGGCACAGGAGGTCTCTACTTTTCCAGCAATTCTAAGATATTTCCTCATTAAACTCTTTAGCAGAAAGAGGAGGAATCTCTGAAATCCCTACCTGAGAGTTTTCAGAGCTAACATACACCTTTCGATTAGGCTGGGATGGAAAAATCTTAGTTAGAGGGCTTTATGTATATGTTTTAAGATGTTCTAAATGTTGTCCTGTTGAGAAAGAATTGTCTGCATGTGCTTGTTCTGGTTCAAGGCATTTGGTAGCACTCTCAAGATGAAATCTTCTGAGGCTGAGGGCACAAGCAGCTTTCCACAACTACCCATCATCAGTGTTAATACCAAATTCTGCCTAAGGCACAGTAATGTGATTTCTGTAGTGATTTTATTACTTGAATGGCTTTATTCAGTGGTAATGCCAGATTACTGTATTCCTGCCCTTCTAATTCCTTCTTCCATTTTCACTTGTCCCTGCTTTTGTCCTATGCTCAGTTTTGTCGAAAGAACTTGTTATACAGCAAAGTGGATCAGGGAACTGATCCAGCTTAAAAATCACCTGATTTTAAAGCCAGATCAGGTTGCTGGTGGGTTCACATTGAGGCCTCTTGGGCATCTATGAGGAAGAAAAGGGTGATATTACCATGAGCTGGTGATGTGTCGTGAAGTCTTTAGCCACCTAAATCCAGTCTGAGGGATGTGTTTGTGATGTTGGCTGAGCTTTTTGTACTGACCAGGGGAAAAAAATACTGCAACTCGTCTGAAAGCTTTGTTAATGTCTGGCTAAGAGGCCAGTCACAAAAAGGAAGCACAACCCTGAGATCAGTCTAACAAGGGCTGTTTGGTAGGAAGGTGCAGCTCTGTCTAGAGAAGCAATTTCTATTTTATGGAGAGAGGATGTGTGAACTCTGTCCACCCACCTTATTTTCATCTACCTTCCTGCTCTTTTGGGCTCTGACCTAATTTGTAGCAATGCCAAGTGTGTGTGATGCTGGGAGAGGAGTCTGGGAGCATCTCTTCTCAGAAATAGATTGTGTGATTTTATTGTGGGTTGACTTGTGCTTTAAGTTTGGTAAGGGACTCTCAGTTTGCACTGTTGTACCGGGATACTTGGTGCATATTGGACTCAGTGGGTTATGGATCTGACTTGGGGCCTCTGTAGTACCACTAACAGAGACTTGCTCCCTCGAAGGTTCTTAATCTGTCTCATAAAACCCTAGTTTTGAGGCAGTGATTCCTTTCTGCCATCCTTTGGGAACAGTTTCTACACTGAGCAAGTTCTTTCATTGTTGAGTAACAATTCCTATCTCATTCTCATGTTTCTAAACAGTATTTGCTCTTTGTTGCTTGTACTTCTATACTTTCAAGATGTTATCTGCTAATATGAAATAATTTTTTCCAGATTCTAATGTAGGAAACAAACAAATCTCAGTGTAATTCTGGCTACTATTTCCTACTTATCCTCTCCTTTCTAGACTTCATCTTCATGGTCAGTGTTGCAGCGTGGCCTCCACAAGCTGTAGTACCTCAAATTCAGTGGATGTCATGAGGGATCCAACAGAATTCTCCACTTTTAAGCTGGACCCCATCACAAAAGGCACTGGTTCAGATGTGAGAATGGCTTGTTCTGGAGTGGTTATGAGACCCCTCCATCAGCTTGCTGCCTGTCCTGCTCCTACCTTGGAAATTCTCACGGAAACTCTGGGCTCAGTCAAAATGGTTCTTAGGGGAATAGTAATAATTGACAAGAATAAAGATGCTTCAGTTTCTCGTCCTGTAAAGATAAGTTTTCAGGACTTGGGTCATAATCCTCCAAGATGATATTAGTGTGGATAATAGCAAGAGATGATTAGCTTTCTGACTTTTTCTTTTGGGAGCCAGGGAGAAGTGTTGGAGGAGAAACTGAGGCATACTGAAGCAAACAAGCTTGCCAGAGATGTTGTAGCCAGCTAGGAGGAGGCTAGTAGAACTGGGCGATAGAATCATGTCTCTGAATATCTTGCTTAGCTTTTTTTATTTTTTTTTTCCCAACCTCTATTCTGTTTGTGGAGCCTTGTTTAATAAATTTAGCAAGACAATGAGCTTGCTTTTTAGTTCCCTTCTCAGTCCCTTCAGAGTAATCTACAGACCTCTAGTGCTTTATGCACTACAGTTTAAAAATTCACCAAGCAATCTCGTATCCTGTTCTCTGACTTTGCTTTACTCTCCTTTCAACTATATCTCAGAAATGATTGCAACAGAAATAAGCAAAGCATGTGTCTCTAAAAACAGTTTAGTATTTGTGAGTTTCAAAAGTATATGGCCTGATTGCAGATGATTCTTCTGTAGCCAAGATCTTCACCAGCTCATAAGTTTACTATCTTTTTGTGATGTATTTCTGAGGTATGCAAAATAGATTCGTCTTTTCCCTGTGAATTTGTTTTTGTCATGGCTTCCAGTTAGTCTTGAAAAGGAACTTAGTCTGATCTTGAGAGATAAATGTAGACAGGAGAACTAAACAGCTGCTCCTGGTTTCCACACATCTCTGTATTTGTGCTTACTCTGCTTTTTGCAATCAGTGCCTCAATGTTTGTTAGTTCCCTCTTGGACACATAAAATGATACCAGGATGTCTTTTCAAGTTGCAGACACAGAAACCAAAGGCCTTTATATGGTGTCTCAGTTGTGTCTCCTTTGTCCACTTCAAACAGTGTTTTTTTTAAATATAAGAAGCTTACTTAACCCAGGCTTTAAAGCTATTTTTATCCAGTACAAAATATGCGTGGAGAGAAGGCATTTGGAGATAGAGGACAGCGCCGTTTGCTTTTCCTCAAGGTCTCGTTTCTGCTTGGGAGAGGAGAAACTATTTTCTGGAAAACCTAGATAATATTCAGATATACTGCACACTTACACTGTTTGGCTCAACTCTTTGAGGGACAAAAAGGCAGATTTGTTTGCAAAAGCCCACTGGTGTAGTGAACTTAAATCAACTGTAATTCCATTGCTCTGGATGGCACCAATTTCTACTGAGACTATGGATCATTACCTCTGAGATCTTATTGAGTCCTATCAAATACATGTGGTGATTTCTCCTTCCCAAACCACTGTTTGTAATAATAAATAAGAGCCCTCCTGTGTTCACCTCACTGATTAGGTACCAAAATTGCCACTATTGTAATAATATAAAATATAGGATCTTTTTAAAATGCAGATCCATAGCACAGTTTAGAGGTCAGCAGACCCTTTGTGCTTCAGGTCCCCTATATATATATTGGAACTGTTTATGTAGGTGCCAGGGAGGCGGGGGTGAGCTTTGCAGGATTAAAAATACTGGTGCAAAGATGACTGGTACAATTTTGCAGGTTTTACAAGAGCAGCCATGTCACTATGAGAAGACAGCTTCATTCCACCTTAAATGGAGAGGCACGTCTGCTGCCATTGTGAGCTTTTAATCACTCCAATTACAGTGCTTTTCCCATCCTGACAGCTGGTGTGCACAGGAGTCCCTTGTTAAGGTTTGCAGGAGAGGTGCATTTTATCTTTTTTCAGTCAAGTAAATGACCAGAGCACCGAGCACAGTCCCAACACCACCCAGCAATTTGCTCAGCTGGAGAGTTTGAGGATTTCACACAGCAGATGTTTAACGCAGTGCCCACTATAATGTGCACAATAACCACTCTTCCAGAGTACACAGGAACACAAAGCATTCTGAATTTAGGGGGTTATTAAAAAGCCACTACGCCAGATCTAACAGTAAACAAGAGCTCCTTTAAAAAAAAAAAAACCAAAAAACAAAACCTGTTATTGTAGCTGGGTGTTTAGCAACACAGGCTATTTGGCTTTAGAGTCAAAAGTGGGTAAACTCTATGGTAACAGAATAAAAATGCATGTGAATCTATAGAAGAAAACATATTCTGCAGTCCATGTAAAAAACTGGTGTTGTCTCAAGTGTTATGAGAAGTTCTAGTCTCAGCATCGCTCTTTTGCAGCTTCTCCTGAATGGCCACTCGATGCTGGCTCCTCAAGGAAGATTATGGTGGGGTTTTGGCTAAAGGAGATGAGCTCTTTCCCCTTCTGAGCATCACTACAAGTTCTGGCATTTTCACTGAGAATGGTACTTCCCAAGCACTTGATGAACAAAGAGACAAAATCCAGTTCCAGGTTGCACTGAGAGTTTTCACAGCAGTTGTAGTTTGCCTGTTTGATGTTTATATCTCAAATCCTGTTGCTCTTTTACAAATTGAGTACCAAACTGAAGAATGGCTGTGACAGACCCTTCACGAGGCCTGTCATGACTTGTGATGGGTCAAAGATTTAGTAACCAGCTAAAGACCAGAGAGCAAGTTTGGAATGTGTTTTTGTCTTAGTGGTAATGACAGCTTACGCAACTCTGACTGCTCAGTGTCCTGAATTGCAGAACTGGTTAGGCTGAAAATCTACTTTGTACAAAAAAATTTGGTTGTGGTATTTTTTTCTTGTTGTTTGTTTGATGGGGTCTTTGGTTGGTTTCCCCTCTGTTATACCCTGTTATTTTCCTTCGCTTAGCTTATCCAGATATATGCTTCTTCTGGTACAATGAAAGAGATGCTTCTAGATCACGCTTAGTTGGTTCTTGCAGCTGTTTTACCCAATATCTTACTGTTACTGCGATGTCACTGAACTCCCAGGAGTTCCTCAGAATGTCTTTGGAAATGTGTTCTCTGGAAAACCTCTCCAGATAGCACAGAGTTGAGAATCTCACCTAAAACAGACTGTCTAAATTGGATGCAAAAACCCTATTTGAGAAGAAACAAGTCAATGTGCTGCCATCCTGGGCCATTAACATAAATTAACAAAAGCACCAAAAGCAGCTGCATTGCAAAGCCCTCCAAAGGCACTGGGATAACCTGGCTATTCCTGCATCCCCATCTCAGCTTTTTTTAGAGAATGGGTAACCCCTGGGATGTACAAGGCTGTGTTAACAAATGCCAGGTCTCAGCCTACTAAAGAACCTGTCTGAGAGGAATGGGTCTATACCAGCTGTCTTGTAAATCCTTCCTCCTAATCCCAGTGGGCATCACAGCTCTGTGGAACTGGCTGCTTTGACCTTTTATATTTTTGATTGAATATGCAGCTGCTTCTCTTTGGTGCTGAGCTGGAACTGTAGCTGCTAGTGCTTTCGCTAGTGATCAGAAGGACTTGCAGAGGTGTTGGCTTCAGCTCCCATACAAATAACAAAGAAGTCAGAAGCCAAGAAATGTGAGCAAAACACAAATACCTCAGAGAGCGATGTGTCATGGCTGTGGTTTTACACCCGCCTGCCGTGTCCTCCTTCTCCCTGCTGTAAAGTTTGTTTGCAAGTTGCAGAAGAAAAGTTACTATGGGATTTCCTTCTTATTTATAACAGTGCAGAACTCGAGGCTTTATTTTGTATGTGGCACCACAGCAACTGCCTGTAGGATTATGTGCTTGCTCTCCATATATCCTGGGAGGTAAAGATCTCCTTTGGGATTCCAGGTGTGCTCTAGCAAGCAAATGGGTGTTCTAAGCACCTTGCAGAAGTAACCTTGGGGTCTTGTGGGACAGGAGGGAGCAGTTCAGTTTTTTGTTTGTGTGTGTTTGTTTGTTTTCCCCCAATCCAGCTCTCTGAAGGTAACTTCAAGCTTTCTGTGTGTGTGTGTGTGTGTGTGTGTGTGTGTGTGTGTATGTAAGGGTCTCAATCCCAAGCTTGCTCTGCTGAGTGTCCCCAGCCAGACCATTCCATGAGACCTTGCAAACCTGCTCTAAAGGCCCAGCTTTGCTGTCTGCCTGTGCCCAGCAACCCATGTTCCTGGCCCTCTCCAAAGTAAAAAGGTGGCTTGGCAGGCCTTGGGAACAGGCTTTGGAATGAGAGTTTGTGTTTAAAAGGCACTTTTTAGTTGTGCTAATTAATTGTACTAATCCTTACCCAGAGTTTGTAATGTGACGTTGCAGGTGGTTGCTGTGCCCAGGCAGCGGCAGGAGGGCTGATCTGAATATGTCCAGGCACCAGAGCGGGCACAGATGCTGCCCACTTGTATTTTGCTTCAGATCTACCTTTATTCAGAAAGGCTCAGGATTGCTATGGCAACCCCAGTCACAAACTGAAGGATTCGTGCTAAAACTCATAAAGGCTCACACTTTAAGGGCTTTTCTCTCTTCCTCTCAGTCTTTCTGATTTTTCCTCATCACAGGAATCGCTTCTGAGCAGATGGGCCTATAGCAGCTTTACCATGGACCCTTTGTATACTCCAAGCTCTTTGTTTCCCCAGCTTGGTGATGCTGAGCAAACGCAGCTGCTATTGGAGTCAGTGGGAATATCAGGTGTTTGTTTTCCATTTACTCAGATAAAGAACAGGACCCTTGCTATGACATTGCCCAGTCCAGAGGCTCTTTTCAGTTCCATAATATCTTGGAGGGGTGAGGTCTCTAACCGCTGGTGTCGTTGCTCTGTTTGGAAACAACCTCCCTTACTAGAGCCAGAAAAGCTTTGGTGCATTTTCTGTGTGCCAAAACATTAGGGCCCTCGGAGGAGAGATGCAAGAAATTGCAGGAGTGATGTAAGAGATTTTTGCTTCATCTGTTCCTTACACCCTACTCCAAAAGGTTACTGATTTCATTGCAGAAGGAACTACTCATTAGCTACATGCACACCCCTAGCCTTATCTTAGTACTATGAGCTTCCATGGGTGGGAATTTGGCTACTTCTTGGACTGTGATGGTTTTGTCGCTCTAGCTGCTTGCTTGGCCCCATCTTGGATGCTTGTTTACAGTGGCATAATCACACCTGTACTTTTTCTATCCTTATCCTATTTATGCAAATAACAGGTTTACACAAAGCTCTGTCCATCCAATAAGCTTTGTGATGAACAGGTGATCTGGGGAATTCCTTTGCTCACAGTGTAGCAGAATAGCTCAGGGGGATCTCTCATCATATTTTATTCTCTATATGCTGAATGCACTTCAGAACCATCTTCCTCACCCAAACTGAAATATGAAAAGCGATTCCGTTCAACCCACTGACCTTCATGTCCTTGTCCCTGGTGAACAGAGGGAATTCCAACACAGCTAATATTTTCTCTGCTTCTGAGAAAAACTCCTTTACTTGTTCTGAGTCACACTGGATGTTATCAGTGGCCCCATGGTTACACAATTCACCCTCTGTTACCTGCCTAGAATTTACCACAAAATTATCAATTGACAGAAACTGGAGGACCTTTATAGGTGTGAACCGGAATTTCCCTGATGTATCTCAGCTGATTCTGACTGTTTGCTGTAACAATTGTCTCCAAGTCAATCCAAGGTTTTACACAAATGCTTGTGCTGTGTGCAACTTGCAGATCAACACATTTGCACTTGCATCCTTTGGCTGAATGGAGAACCAGCTGTGTGGGTGGGGGGGTTTCCTGGATCACAGCAGTTGAAACAGGAAATAAGAAAATTCAGCCAAAAAGGCTTTTTCAGGTCTCTAAAGAACATGTCTCAGTGAGCGTCCAGACAAATCTGGCTTTGATTGTCTCTTTCTTACTTGATATAATGAGAGAGATCTCAGATTATTTTCTTTTTAAACAGAAGTAGCAGATCAGCATGGCCAAAAGTGAATAGGAACAGTCTGAGGAACTGCTAAATACTTAAAGAAGGTGAATGTGGTGTGAGGGGTTATATCGTTATTGTCTGAGTATCTAATCATACAATCTTATATGATTGTGTTTTATTAATATACTTGTTAAATAATTATGTTGATTCAGTATTGCCCTTGATGCCTTCTGTGGGAAGATCTTTTTGTTTTGATACCAGGTCTAGGGAGCTATAGTCTCTCAAATTATATTTCTGACAATGAATAAATTGGAGTGTGTGTGAAATGACTGGTGCAGCGTGAAGACTCCCCCACCAGAAATAGTTGGAGAGTGATTACCCCCTCTCTATCTCAAGCACACAACACAGCAAATGTTTGCAGGACATTGTGATCTAGTGATAATTATAGTATCAATCCTGTTAATTCTGAATGAAAATGTGCAAGAGAACTACATGTGCAGAACCCCAAAATATTTCCTGGGCATAAAGCCAAAGCAGAATAATTTAACCACATCAAAGTATTTCGTATTTTGGGGACTTTTTTGACATACTAACACATGAAAATCAACATGTTCTCAAAGAACGTGGTGGTTTTGCAGAAACAGTTCTTTGTAGTGGAAAAATATTTTATTGTTAGATTTTTGACCAATTTTCCCAAAGGGATTTCTAGGGAGTAATGCTCAAAACTCAGGTGTATGTGCAAATTATGGGGAAAAGTCTAATCTGCACATGTGTTTGCCATGACTTTAAGAACAGAATTAAACTGAATTGGTGTTAGGGGATTAATAATACCCTGGGTCTGAACAGAAGAGCCATGTGAGGGGGTGGTTCTAATTTCATGATTCCTGCCAGTGTCAACCGTGGCATGCATATAATTAGCTTACTTGATTAGCATCACAGAATAAAAATATGAATAGGGAGCTATTCTGTTCTGCCAGGCTAAGGAGCTGGAAGGAGCGGAGGAAGGCTGAGGGGTGGAACAGTTGGTAATGAACTTCAGTGGGTAATGAACTTTTCTAGCGAGAGGCTCAGCGTGATTTCCTTTTCCCCTGCTCACGGCAAAGCTCCATCGTGGCCGCCTTCCTGAACTGAATCGCGGTCTCTCTCCAGGACAAAAAGCAGCTTGTACACTGCTGTTCTCATTGCTCATGGTAAAAGGGGTGGAGGAATGACTGGTCTGCTCTTTGAGAAGCTGCAGAGTCACAGATACATGTTTCCTGGGCCTTTGTGTTAAGTACAACAGAATAAATAACTGCAACAGTTCTTACTGAATAACACAATTCACACAGACAAAGGAGGAAGCATTTGCTGCCTTTTTTTTTTTCCCCTGTCTGCATGCAAAAAATCAAGGCAATCCATCCCTTCCCCCAAAAAAGTGGAAATAGGAATAAGTAGCTGTAGAATCCTACAGGGCAGATGCCCAACAATAAAAATTCATTCAGTTCAGCTCTCCCTCATGGAAAATAAAGAAGTATAAGACCTCATTATTACCAGTGCCTCAAGCAGGAGCTTAGCAACTAGGAGTAGCGACAGCTCAGATTATTAGTGTATTTATAATAAAGTCTTTTAAGTCTGCTACATGGAAGGATTTGTGAGTCAGCAAATATAGCAAATAGGTCCGCAAGGGACAGGCCAGCACAGAAATGAAAATTGTCAGGAATTATTCAACCCTAAACATGCCCAAGTCTGCCTCTGTTTCCTTTGGCAGTAACTATTGTTGAGACAGAGAGCTTTGTTATTTTTAATTTCCTTGAAATCTAAGTGTGTGGAAGGCAGAGAGAAGTGTTGGTTTGTGACAAGTTCTAATAAAGCAGGTCACCCTGCCCGAGTTGGCATGAGCATGGACAAGAAACGTGCCCAAGGATGTTTTACCAAATCACCCATTGTGCAAAGGCTGCTACCCAATTTACCCTCTTAACCTACATTTGGAAATATATCGTGCTTTACAGATGCATATTACAGTAGGTTTGGGGAAACTGATTGACTTTCTAATAGGTTTAGAGCTGGAGATACCAATTTAGGGCTGATAGGAAGGAGAATCCTTAATCCTGTTCAATCTGGACGTTCCTTGCAGGACTGAGACCACAGAGATCCCAAAACTAAAATGCAAAAAGAGTTATTTAGCTGTCAGTTGGTTAGCATTTAGTATTTCTTTTAAATTTATATGATGTGGAAGTCCTTGATATGTAATTTTTTTGCATTTAAACTTTAGGGGAAAACAAATGACGTTTACTGCTGTGACTAGCTAGAAAGCAGAAGTTGAATGCCACAGTGTAAAGGGGAGATTTTAATGAAATAGAGGCACAACTCATGCCAAAAGTTGTTGGAATTAGATGCTTAATTCACATTAGTATATTTAAAAGCTTTTGCTAAACACAGATCCTGATCACTTATGCTCATTGATGGTCCTGTTCTGCTTTTTTTAGCAGTAGTAATCCAGGTAACCTGGATAAACTCCAACTTGAGTAATTATGTTCTCCTGACCTAAATTCTTCTTGGTGTTTCAAATGGATACTATTCTTGGCCTGATACCCTAAATGAGCAATTGCTGTTATGTGCACTCTTAAGGGCTTTCTGTGTTTCATCTGAGTTAGCTGCATATCAGTGGAGATACAGGGTGTCTTGGGTACATCATGGTGTGTTTATGAACTTAAAAATCCCTTTGTAGGCATAAAATGGGAGAGGAATTAGTAAATTTAATTTACATTTTACAGCATCTACTTAGAAAATATATATAAAAAATATGTATTTGCTAAAATACCTGATTTTATCATACATTGTGATGCGGTCATTGTAGGTGCTTTAATGGACAGTCCTAGAACTTCAGATTTTCTTGGCATTTATCACTGACTTCAGAGAATGCATGCTCATAATTCTGCCAAACACTTGTTCATGAGCATTTCAGCTGAACATTTCCAGCTTGTTCTTACCAGTTCCAGCTGTTCAGTCAGTACCTGAAACACATCAGGGGTTCCTGGAGCTACATGTCCTCCAGGATGGCTCAGCACAGACTAAAATGTACAGACGGATGAACCCTGTTTGGATTTTTTTGGGGTGGTTTGTGTTTCTTTGGGGTCTTTTTTTATGAGGATTCCAAGATGAGGCAATGGCCTGAGAAAACTGCAAAAGGATAAAGCAGATCTAGGGGGTATCACCAGCTGAATCAACATTAGGTGAATTTACTAGGCTCTCTTCCACATCTTGCTTTCAGTCTGCTCAGAGTGTGAAATACACACTTGCTTTCATTGTTGTGCTATCCGCCCTGTGTTTTTTATCAAAAAGGTTTTACTAAACCTCCTGTTTCAGCCAGTGCGTGGACCTTACCTGCCCTTTTTGAGCCGCTGTGATTTGATAGATCTTGCATATGACCTGAGCTCCTGGACAGGATCCCTTCACCAGTCAGGCAAGCAGAGGAGAACAGTGAGGTGGGACTAACATTTCAGGGATAAGTACAGGAAACAAATGTGTGTAGCAAGGGATCAGAAGGGAAATTGATGTTAAATCCCCAGATTTGAAGAAAGATGGGATGGGAAGTCACAGAGTGGCTGGAGAGGAAGAGAAAAGCTGCTGCTGCTGCAGGACGCAGCAGTAGAGCATTAAAAAGTTGTGCGGTGGAAAGGTGAAGTGTCAGTAAAAGAGGGTGGAGGATGGAGCCATGGGTTGAAAGGACAAGACCTGGGACTGGAAAGAGGAAATAGCACAAAGCTGCTGACGAGAGGAAACCAGCAAAAATCTGGTCTCATCAGCACCCCAGCCATGCTGATGTTCCCACTCCTTGTGGTCCAACACCTAAAGGAATCTGCAGCCATTCACAGTAAAAGTTCATTGTTTTATGGCAGATCACAGCCATGAAGCTATTGCATTTTCATTAGTGCAGTGAAATCCAGTAATTATATATACTTGACTATATAAGTCTTGTTCTTTGCTTGGCTACAGACACAGTTGCTGTTTTAAACAGTCAGAGATGCCTAGAATGGGCCAGATCATTCCCTGATGCATTAAACATGGATGAATTTGACCCAAAATATTTTAAAATCACATTTACTTATCTTTGTCACTAGGAAAAATGTGTGAGTTATGAATACCAGAGCCAGCTGAGGCCACTGATTCCTTGAAATATTTTATACTTGAAACTATTCGCAGTGGGCACCAGAATGATTGCAGTTTATAGTTTAGTATCTGCAGTAAAGCACCTCTGGGATTTTTGGGGAGGACTTGGTAGTTTGTGCAGTCACCCTGAACCCAGAGCAGAGCCCACTGTGATATTTTCCAGAAATATTCTAAGAACTAAGAGGAGATATTACAGTCACTTGAATTGGCTTCAATAATGGTTTTGTTACTGGTTTCAGGACATGAGTAAATTAAGCAGGTTAACTGTGTTTTATTTCCCGGTACTTAAATTGAAAGAAAAGTAGGAAACCCCCTTGCAAATCCATCTGCCTTGAAATCTGTTTCTTGGCATTCGCATGTTTTGCTCCTTTTCCTTTTTGTTTTTGGGCTATGTTTATGTTTCAGTCTTGGTAAACTTTAGAGATAAAAGACATTTGATTTCTCAGAATACATGTTGCATAAAGCCCCTTTCTCTGGGTAAGCAGAGGCTTGAAAGGACACAGGCAGCCTGAGATAGGCAGAAGTTTCTGAGAGGAACTGAAAAAGAAGAGAGGCTTTCTTTAATGGGAAGTGCATACTGAGGAATATAACAAAAATGCAGTTAAAAACCCACAGCATCACTGCCACTTTTGAGTGTGGTATAGAAGAAAACTTTCACAGATACCATTTTTTGAACTACATCATCATTAAATGGTTCCTGGTAATAACTATCACCACAGTGATGCTGTCTGTCTCTAGTATTTTATCTCTGAGCTGAAGGCATGTCACACATTTGTTCACTAGTAAACTTGTATTAATGCCCTGGAGTAGATAATTGTACAGGGGGAGTAGTTAATGGAACCAGAGTCACTCAGTGCTTATCTCATTTACCTTACAGTAAAAACAGTATTTGTATATGGTGAGGCTTTATGCTGGGATCTGCTTTACCCACAGACAATTGTCTTATACTCACACAACAAGACAATGTCAAGATTTTTAGACTGAAGAGTCCTTCCTAGTCGTTCTGAAGATATCTTGGGTCATTAACTTTGTCACCAAAAGTTGCCCACAGCCAAAGATGTGGCATCATCCTGAGCCATTTCCTTTCTTTCACCCTTACAGCTTTGTCTGTATCACTCTGCTTTTATCTACTTGTATTTCATTCTCATCCTCTCCTTCCACATCTGTCACTCTGAAATGATGTGAAATACTACGCTTGGATCAGGAAAAAGAGCTGAAGCACTGAGGATTAAAACTTTTCCCTTAGGGCCCGATCTGGAGACTATGAAAGTCCAGACGAGTCCCATGAATTTCAAAAAGATTCAGTGAAAACTCAGATATAAATGCCTGGCTTTTATAGACGGCTTTAAAGAAAGGCCATCCCATCCATTCCCTCAAAGATTGTCGTGTGGTCCTGTCACACCATGGACTCAACCCTACTGAGAAGCTGCAGATAGATCTAGCAGAAGACATTCTGCCTTTGGATATTGCCAGGAAGAAACCATTGTTCAGATAAACAAAATCTATACCTTCTTAAATCCCTGCTTGAGACACAGTGGGTGTAAGAAAGAAAAAGTAGACACAGCTGTGGAACAGACAAAGAAAAGAATTTCTTTTCCTGCCCACAGAAGTCAAGACTTCTTCACTGGAGGGAATATTTTTCTCCTGCTTCTTGCTTTCCCACTGAGAAAAAAACTGGTTAGTTAAAATAGGGGTTTTGGGGGCTGTCTAAGTCCCAAACTGACATCTAAAATTAGATAATTCAATTTTTTTGCACATTTTCTCATCTTTTCAGTAGTGATTAGTCAGCGAAATCAATGCATGCTGGAGTTCATATAGGAAAATGTGTTTCCTGTGCAATGCAAAAAGCAGTGGGCAAATACATACAGCGACTGCCCTATTACACAGTTACCATAGAGACAGCATGTTAAAGAACTGTTTTCCTTATTCCTTATCACTGATCTAGAATTATACCCAACACCTTTTGTATTCTTGTTGCATTCTTTTTGGTTTTGTTGCACATAGGCAAGGGGCTGAATCGCTGGTCATATCCTGATGTTTAAGATAACAAACAACCTGTTTCATGTCTTTTCCTCTGAGCTGCTGAAAACCAAGACTGTGGACTCGGTCCCAGCATCTCTGGGGTTGAGCAGAGTTCAGATCTCAGAGCTCCCCGCCTTGTTCCTTAAACTGTGCTCACACAATTTCCTGTTTAGACACAAAAAAGGGGCTAAAGTCATCTTGGGGCTTCCTGCTCTGGGCTCAGCACAGTCACTTCTTCCACAGCAGCAGCTGTCATAGTATTTCTTTGAAAGGCACTTGAGTTAATTTTTCACATTCTTATCAGTTCAGATGGCTCATTTGTAAGAGCAGTTTCAAAAGCTAATTTCAAGTGACCAAAAAATAATCAGATAAAATAGGTTCTTTGGACTGTAAAAGCATTAGCTGAGCAGACTTGGCTTGTATCAGAGGAGCACAAAGCACTCTGGAGACAGATAATACCCATAAGCTTTGTAAAGAACGTACAAGATACCTGGATCAAAGTTCTGCAGACATTGCTGTTCCTTTGCTATATTCTCTGCACTCCTCTGAGGTTCAGAAAGTGGCCCTATTTCTTGTTAGCTCCCACAACTTAAACGTATGTTGTTGTACTGAGTTTGGAGGTGAAGCAATGCATTCTGGATGCTGACACAATGTGGATTTGGGATGAATCTTGCACTCCAGTAGCTCAGAGATTTACAATCTACCTGCAACCTCGCTGCACAACACTGGAAAGCTTTCTGGCTGAGGGCCTTTGGTTATTTTGTTTGTTGTTTGGGGAAATTAAAGTGTCACGGTGACTAGGCTTAATAGATTCACCAAAAGGTCACCAAGACACATCACGTATGAGCAGTGAAAAACGATTCTGAGTGAGGCTTCTTTCTTTTTCTGACTGGTTTGACTGAAATCTTTCCAAGATGAGAAGTCCAAAGAGAAGCTCTGGCAAAGCCAACAGGGAGATCTCCAAGAAGAAAACAGTTTTTAAAAACTTACAGCAAGGTCAGTACAGTTCAGGTGACTGAGGATTCATATTACAGGAGTCCTCAAAGGCCTGGTTGCAAAAACTGACGTGTGAAGGCAAGATCCCTATTCCAGAGTATATTCCTTCCCCCAAGATGGATTATGTCTGGGAGATAAAAGGACACAAACCAAGTGACCTCATGGTATACCTTTTCCCCACCTTCAATATCCATCCCCTCCTCAATTTTAGCATCTGCCCTCAATCTATTTTCTGCTCTGTTATTTTCTCACTGATTGCACAATAACTCCTCAATTACTGTAGACCAGAGAATGGGGAAATCCATCTGTTGGATGCTCTGTGTCCTTATGACTCTTCCTGACCTAAATTTGGAGAGGCTCCACCTTGCACTTCCATTCATTCCCTCAGGGTGTTTACTCCCAGGCACTAACAGATTAAACTGAAGTGCCAGCAGTCTGCCCTGTCTAGCTCCCAGCAACTAACAGTCTCGCAGAAGGGACAGATGAACCAAATATGAAGCATCCTGGAATGATACTGTAATTTGGAAGCCATGATATGCAAATTCTGAAATCAGAGCTGTTTACTTATGTATGCAAGGCTAGAAACTGGTGATGTAAAATTCCCTTTCTGCTTCAGGGAAAAGAAAGCTTTGGGTCTCAAAGAATGTATTCAGGACTAAAATAAGATCCCAAATTAGACACTGCCTCTTTTTGTTCTTATCTGGATAATCAGGGCCATTTGTGCGGTTTGATAAGCAGCAGCACATAATTCCAGGTCAGAAGGACCCAGCATCCAGCAGTGTTGGTGGTATCTGGAGTTTTTAAGTAGTTTTATGTTGTAACTTTGATTCTGTTGACTTTCCAAATACATCAATAAAGCACTTCTACATCTTCAAAGTGCTTACAGATTCTATCTCACTTAATCTCCTAGGGAAGGAAAATAAGAAAATGATCAGTAACAGATAAGTAAATGATTTAATTTTGTGAAAGAACTTCGTAATTCCCCTTTGCAAAAGGGGAATTAAAGACCTGATGTCAATCTAAATCAAAGCAATGGAAATGAGCTGGAACTTGGATTTATCCAAGGTTTCTAGTACGCAAAAGTCAATTTCACTGCTCTGTGAATATGGCCTCGGTGTGGAGGCCCTTGTCCAGAGAAAGGGCAGACCTAGGGGAACCTGCGATTAGATTCCATGATCTTAACAGTCTCTTCCAACTGAAAAGATTGTATGAAGAGCTGAGCTGAGATCCCTGGGGATCAGGGCTCGTGCTTTCGTTGCCAGCAGAACAGTAGCGCTGGCAGTAGCTGGTGCAGAGAAAACCGCTCTCCCTCCAGCCATCTGAGTCCTTGCACCAGGTCAGTGTGCTCAAGGCTCTCTTTGGGACCTGACCAGAGCCAGGCCTGCTCTGTGCCCTGCCAATGTCACTGTGCTAGGAATAAATGCCACATGAAGGAATAAATCAGAGCTAGGCGTCCCCACACCAGACAAGTGCCCAGTTTACAAATTAACAGGGTACCTCTCACAAAGACCCTGGCTTATTTTGTTACGAGGAGGCCAGTTGGATGAAAATATTTCTTTTTGGCTGGTAGTTATAGAAAAATAGTGGGACTGGGTTCAGGGAAAACTAAAATCTTTGTAAGAGCCAAGTGCTGGTTTGAATGTGCTCCTTTCTTTCAAGATCTTCAGCTATTCCCTGCATGCTTAGAAACACTTTCTGGAGAACCGTTTTTGAAGCAGTGCAGCACAAGAAAAGCATTCCTCCTTCAGAGAGCACTGAATACTAATTTACTGTTGGCAGGTTGTGGGGCAAAAAAAAAATGACTCATCATGGTCCCCTTTTGTGAGGATCTTGTTTTCCTGTCCTTTTTGAATTTAATAATGTGTCAAATTAGGGTTAAATTGCTCTCTTTCCTCAGCTCTGCTGTGACTTTGATGCTATACGTGACCTACCCAACACTGCTTTTCTATGGCTCTACTCAGATGTAAGAATGTCCCGCTGGAATTCTGTGAAGCTGCTAATTAGGCAGTGTTAAGCAATGACAAGTGAATGAGTATGCAATCATGGCAGGTGCTATATCCACCCCAATATCCCACATAAAGATGTGAACACTGGCACCAGTTAAGCCAAGGTTGGTTGTGTGTCTGTCTGGGCAGAACATCCCAGCTGGACAGCAGGCTGGCTTTGAAAGTTCTATTCTTTCACCGAAATTGGATCAATATTTGGTAAGTTGGTTGACTCTCAGGTGTTAAACACCTGAGCACTGTCTGGGTGGGGAAACTCACAATTTCAGAATTTGTATATGCTGGGTATTTTGCTTTTGTTCAAAACTCCATTAGAATAAGTTGGATCTTGGGAAGAAAAAAATAATTAATTCCCCCCACAGCTCCTCAATCTTTACACACCTAAAGGCTCCTCCTCTCCTTGTGGGACATGTCAGGTCCCTTTTAGAAAGAGCCTCATGTCTCACAGTCCCATTGCAGCTGAGGGAAACAAATCCCCTTTGGAACTGTGTTAGTGTGGAGCCTCAGCCTCCCCTTCTGCACCAGAGAAATGTCTCCAAACTGCTGCAGTCCTGTACCTATGGATTGCTTTGCCAAAACAGACACAAGGGAAGTCTAGACTCAGGTGTAAATTGACAGTAATTTCTGAGCCAAGCTCAGTTTTATGTTATAATGATGGCTCATTACACTAAATTATGTCTTTAATGACATATTTGAATCGTTTTACTTTTACTTTTTTCAGAGAATTAATTATGAAGACATTGCTGATTTGTGAAGCTTGAATAGACAAATGCATCTACAAATGTTGTCCATCACTTAGATTATAGGATTATATATTAATCTTTTATAGCCATGAAAACATGTAGAAATTAATGTTCAGTGGTTCTTCTAGAGCTTGTCACTACAAAACATAGGACAATCCAAATGTGTAAAATGCCTGTGCCTCAGAAAGGCTTTAAAATTGTGTCTGTGTGATGATTAGACCATAAACTATGTAATGATTCACTGTTTAAAAAAAAAAGGTCCACTGCGCTCCTAGGCCTCCATAAATCTTTAGCTATTTGCAGGAAGGCTTTTCTTTTTTACTTATGATCAAATAGTGGTTTAGAGTTGGGCTGGCAGAGAATTCAGGCATGTCCAGACCAACCAAACAGACAATAAAAGTGATTTACTGTGAGACACAGGGACTTAAATCCCTTTTTACGTGAGATACTGAAGTGAGTCTCAAAAGCTGTCATTACCACAGTTTGTCTGACCTAGAGCTGAAGGTGTATTAAAAAATGAATTAAACTCTACTGAGCTTTGGAGGAGTATCAAATGTGGAGTGGTGTTTGGTTCATATGCTATTCTTTTTCCAGATATTGGATAAGTGAAAGGTTGAATGAGGAAAGAACAATAAGAGAGCAAGTGCAGGTATCCAAGTAGCTCACTATAGCCAATGCTTTTGATAACACAATTATAACTGTAATGTTATAATTTTATATCCTGTGGAAGCAATGTCAGGAAACACAGATGACAGCCTGGTGTTCATAATATTGATGTGAATTCATGCAGGGATTTTTTCAGATCCTGCAGCTTTTTTTGAGGTAGATCATACACTGAAATTAAAGAGAATGACCCTGAAAATGGTACTCTGTAAGCATGCACTGCACACATGGCTGTGGAAAAATTATCTTGCAGTTTTTATCTTCTCTGGATGGATTCCTTTAGTGATACCACATTTCCAGACCTAGGAGGTCACGCCTGGGAATACTCTCCAGTTCCAAATGGTCCCATACTGGAACAAATACCTCTAACTACAGAAAGACTTCTTCAGAGACCTTCTCACAGAGGCTGTTTTACGAATATGGGACCAGGTGGTTCTGACTTTTAGTAGGATCCTTCCCTGGTCTTAGGCAGGACAGACGTATTTATATTCACTGTAGTGTGTAATTAATGTAATTAATTGCATCCATGATAAATCTATTTACATAATTAATATCTACATCTATAATCTGGAAGGAAGCAACACAGAGAAGAATTATATCAGTCTATTGTTTAAGGCTGTTTTTTGAAATTGTATGTGCTGTATGAAGATTTTTGGACTTGGAAGCAAAGCTCAGCCTAGTCTGTTTAGGCCGTGGCCTTGGTTTTGCCTTGTTCCTGAGCACAATTACAAGGGAGTCTGTGGCAGCTGCATAGAAATGGTTTTGGTTAAGAACTTCCTTTTCTTGGTATAAATCAGAGTCCAGCTCTGACTTATTTCTATTCCAGTTGCAGTAACTTCCCTTAAACCAACAGAGTGTAGAGCACAATTCAGATCTGTCCTCTTGCTTCTTGTGTCTTTCAATGTTATCATAGTCTTCCCCAGAGACTTTTTGAAGAACATAGCAAAAAAAAAATACTCATTCTCTCATTTAACATTTTAATTTTGTTTAGTATGTTTTTTCTTCTTCTCCCAGTGTCTTCTCAGTCTTGTTTTCTCCTTTCCTTCCTCATTTCATCTAAGCTCTGTGTCACATTGAAAAAAAGTACCAGCCCCTGTAACAGGGAATTTAATTTAAAAAGTTATAACACCTATTCTTTTTTTCCTTTTGTAGCAGTTTCCTTCAAGTAGGCAAAGGTTTTCTGAATTGTAATTTGTAATTAACTTGTCTTTGGGTCAACCTGTGCAGTCTACCAATGCAAATTATTTTTTAGCTAAGATCATTCATTAATTGAAAGAAAAATTGTGTTTTAAGCCAAGTAACATTGAGAAGTAACTCAGCTAGTTTAGTGGTTCTGAAAATTTGGCAATGGGAAATTTACCAGGGATGTCAATATTCGTGAAAGCTTTGGATCTGAATGGGGCTGCTTTCTGCATCCCACAGTTATATATAAGCCACACTATGTTTTCCAAAATATTTCCACCTTGCAGTAGAATGGGTCTTGGGCCTTTCAAAATGTCTAGGAAAAGAATTGGAGCAGGAGATGGGAGAAAGGGCTTTTATCCAGCTCAGATTAAGTCACTGGCTGGAAGGACACCTGTAAGAGGTACCAGAGGCTTAAACCCCTCCAAAATAAAGATCATATTAGTGTTTCCTCACTAATGTGTAAAACAGGGTTAATGTGGAAGCCATAAAATGCAATAGTGGAGCAGAATTACTGCAGAGTGACTTTGTTTGTGAGAGAGTGTTTGGGATACTCAGGATCCTGATGTGTCTGGTCCAGCCCCCTCCTGGATGAAGGGTGGGAGGTCTCTTTCCATCATTCTGAGAGAATGAATATTTCTCTCCTTGGAGACTCAGGCCAGAAATTCGGGCCACACTGAGCCTGGTCCAAACATTCCTACAGAAAGTTCATGTTTCAGCAAACAAGGTTTTTTTTGTCCCAAAAAAATAAGAGTTTTGCTGTTGACTTCAGTGTGACCAAGATTCCAGTTGTAAATTGCCTTAAAAATCTCTGGCACTTGGCTGCAGCTCATTTCTCTTCCAAATCCCTGAGGTCATGATTTAACAATACAGTAAATCCAGCTTAAGGGCTCCTTGTGTTGGATCAGAGAAGTCATGACACAGAATCACATCACGCAGAGTAAGCAAGCTTGCCTATTAAAATGTTTTCAAAAGTAATTACAAGTTTACATTGGGCCAGAAGTCTCACTTTTAGATAAAGCATCTTCTGCAGCTACTGCTCCAATATTTTTACTATGTCAGAAATTGTCCTCTTCTAGGCAGGGGAAAATCAGTGTAAACGCTGTGTTCTGCACACCAGCTATTTCACCAGAAATACAATCATGTGTCTGATCCACAGTGACTGTGTCCTCCTGGTGATAATGATCACAGAACTGGGGCCACATCCAGAAGTGGGATAAGATGCTTGAAAAAAGGACACAGTGCTTTTTCAGAGGCACTTGGAGAAGATCAGGTGGCTGTTTCTCCTGGTCCTTTCATCAGGGTAGTGAGCAAAGCAAATCAGTGCAAATAATTTTTCCTTAAGCGCTGGAAAGACTTAAGAGTCTGATGAGATATTGCCAGATGAGAAAGCAGCTCTGAAATGTTCCAGCTGTTTCTCCCCAGTTCATCACAGGAAGATTTCCTAAGCTGGCCCCTGCTGAATATTCGCTCATAGTAAATGACTGAAGCAGTCAGGCTTGAAATATTTTAAATATTCTGTCATAGCAATGAAAAGCTTAGCAAATCAAGGTGATTCATTTAATAGATTCCTTTGACTAATAGCATCTGATTTTAAGGAAATAAATAATGCTTTCATGTGAAGCAAGGAGCAGTTCCAAACGTGAGTTTCTGTTGAGAAAAAGAATTGATCCCTGATTGCAAGTTTGGAGTTTTTCTGGATTTTGTTTGTTTGTGTTTTGTTTGTGTTTGGTTTTTTTGTTTGGTTTTGGTGTTTATTTTTTGATTTTGTTTTTTTGTTTGTGCCATCTGTGCGTTTGCTTTCAGTATTTCAACACGACACATTTTCTCTGTGATATGTTATTGTGCAATGATGTTTTATGACCCATTTCCATTTGGGCACTGAGGCTCAAGGAGTAATTTCATTGTGTGACATAGGTGCCAGGTGAACATTTCACACTCACTGGGGGCATTTCTTTGTGGTCCCCTGATCATCCTGTTAAATTCTTCTGGTAATAGAAATGATAACTAAGGCATCTGAGGTCACATTCACTATAGCCAGAATGATCATGCAGTCTCTTCCAGAAAACAAGGAATTGCAGTAAACAAGGGAGAGGCTTCCCAGAAAGAGCCATTTCACAGTGAGCTCAGTCCATCATCAGCCACAGAGAATTTAAGGAGTTTATTGTCCAGCTCCTGCAGGTCATCCCTGATGGAGAGTCAACAGGGATGTTTACAAATCTGAAAGCTTTAACTGCTCTATTTAGGGACAGAGTCTTTGCTGAACTATGGTGTTATTTGTCCTTCATTGGAGCTGTTTTGTCTTTATAGCCATTAAATATAATCTGTGCTGAAAGGGAAAAATGTAGTGATAATGCTGATTGTTTTCTTGCACGGTTTGGGTACAGAGCATACAACATAGTGCAGCCCCAAGGCCTCACCCATGGCAATAATCCATGAGCTGAGCTCCAGGCACAACAGGACTTCTCCGTGTCATGACACTGATGCTCTGAGATGCTCTGAACCACACAGGATATCTTGTTCTGCTCTGAGACAAAGGCTCTGGTCAGTCATTCTTGCTGTCTCTTTTTTTTTTTTTTAATAGTAAAAAACCTCTCAAAAAGCAGACAGAATGAACGTGTGTAAAGAAAGATGTTAGGGGGCTGTTCAGCCTGGAGAACAGGAGGCTGAGACCTCCTCGCTGTCTACAACTACCTGAAAGGAGGTTGTAGCATGGAGGGTGTTGGTCTCTTCTCCCAAGTAACACGTGGTAGGACAAGAGGAAATGGCCTCAAGCTGTGCCAGGGGAGGTTTATATTGGATAGTAGGAAAAAATTGTTCCCAGAAAGGGCTGTCGAGCATTGGAACAGGCTGCCCAGGGCAGTGGTGGAGTCACCATCCCTGGAAGAGGTTAAGACATTTAGACATGGTTCTTAAGGACACGGGCTAGTGCCAGAGTTAGGTTATAGTTGGACTCGATGATCCTGTGGGTCTCTTTCAACTGAAATGAATCTATGATTCAATTTCTTGGAGTCCATAAATATCACAGAACTCTTGGAATGGGTGGATTTCTGGCACTAAAAAAAAAATCAGAGAGGCAACAGAAAAAAAATGGCATGTAAAATAATCACAATCAAGATTTGTTTCTTTTTTAAGCAAGACATGGATAGGGTTATTATGATTACAAAAAGGTTCAGGTGGTGAAGATACTCTAGTCTGGAGTGAGGCTTTGTTGTCTTCAGTCTTATATAAATACATAATAAAATGCAGTCCCTAGCTTGGAGAAATTAAATTCCAAAAGGCAAGACTCAGAGAAGCCGGGGCAGGGGGACAGAGGCATTGGGGAGGGAAGCGACAAGCCCCAAATCAGACAAGCTTAGTGGTGGCAGCAAAAATAGAATTGGAGATGGCATCTTCTCACACTGGTGTGATGGGATCTCACTCCCTCCTTGTCTGATTATTCTGGAATAAATCATCGTTTGCAGAAATGAGACACATACTGCTCACATCCTCAGCTGCAAATCTATTCCATAAAGAAGTTTTCAGCTATTTGTTGAGCTGTAGGTTTTCTATTAGATGTGTGGTCCCTGAATAGTGAATTTAAACCTACTAATTTAAGCCTACTAAGATTGCTTTTCTTAGTAGTGTTTCATGGATCCCTTAGAAGTAGTTCCTGGAATCCTTGGTGTCTGCAAATCACAATTAGAAAGCCTGTGTTTTATAAGACTCTTTATACATTCTCAGTCTTCAGTATTTTTTTGGTATTTACACTAAATACTAGCAGCTGCAGAAATTTTAAGCCACCTCGTTTCTTGTTATCGTCTTTTGACTAAAGTAAATAGAATAATTGAAATTTTTGTGCTCGATGGAAACTGTAAAAGTGAATTCAAGTGAACTTTGAACAGTTCCTACAACAATTCAGGAATGTGGAATCAAAATTGCATCCAAGCTAATTCAACTTCCTTTGAAACCCAGAGCCCCAAAGATAGGTAAATCACCAATAAATTTGGGGGTCTCCAGATGAGTCTCTGATCAATACTGGAAACACTTACTGTGTACCCAGGAATCAATATTTTAGAAATCTCCGTGGAGATAATTGCCATGGCAATTCAACAGTGCCTAGTGTGTGAAACACGTTCATATTAATACCTCTAATTTGTCCAAAATGCTCTTTTTCTATTCCTGCAACGTGCCAGAAAAAGACATTGCATGTTGGATTAAATTTCCAATTACCAGCAGAGTACTCCGTTGTTGACAGATGTGTCTTCCTGTTGGAAATAAATGTAAACCAGAATAGGAAAGCTGAACTGATCAAACTGAGATCTTTCAAAGTGAAAAACAGAACAATTACCGGATGCAAGCAGATAAAAGTTTTCCCATGGGACAAAAATTCTGTGGAGCGTACGGTTTTTGCAAAACTAAAACCCTCCCCAGGAATGCATCAATCAATTTACTATGGAAGGAAAAAAGTAAGTTTAATGTCAATATAAAATAAGTTTGTTTGTTTTATTTGTTATTTATTACTTTTTGAAGAAATAACAAATATCACTCTTAAGACACAATTTCTACAGCTCTTTCTACATACAAATATAATTAACAAATATTTTATCAAAATCAACACAAAATGGTGTGGTTATGTAAAAAAAAAAAAAAAATATTTGTTGGAAGCATCACAACTTTTTGTGTTATTTTTTTTTCCTTCAGTTTGGAGCAAAGCAAACTTGGAATTACAACCTTATAGTAAAACTGAGGTTGGAAGGAACATGGTCCAAGCTCCTGCTCAAAGCAGAGCCAATTTCAGAGTTAGATCAGGTTGCAGAGGACAACTTGTCCACTCAAATTTTGAAATTCTGCAACAACTGGGATTCCACAGCCTCTCTGGATCCCTGTTCCAGTGCTTAACTGCTCTCTTTATGAACGTTTTTCCCCCTTAGGTTTGATCAGAATTTCCTTTATTTGTAACTGGTGACCACCTGTGGGACAGTAATACACCAGGAAACTGAGCTGGAAGAGGATAAACATGTGGGAATCTCCTCTCCAGGTATCCTGGAATTCAAATCCATGTTTATGCCCATGGGGTCAGTCAACCATCCCAGCAGGGCTGGGGAATGCAGAATGTTATGGTGATGAGGAAGCAAATTGTGTTAATTTGCCTTTTGACTGTTCCTGTGAAGTATCATTTGAAAACAGAACTGGTTAATACTTATCGCACCAAAATGACAGGCAGGTGATGAAGAGCCCGGCGCTGGCAGTGTCTCACTTGCCAAATCCATGTTTTCAGTTGCTCACTGACACTCTCCCTGCCCAGTGCTCAGAAAAGATCTCTTTGCCTCATTGTAATGTGCAGAAACTGGAAACCAAAATGGCTTTCTTGCCCTTCCACCAAGGCTCTGGGTCATTTTTAAGTAAGTGAACAATGCAAAATGTCAGTTCTCTTTTTTTTTTTTTTCAATTTTCTGCAGACCTGTAGGATTCTTTGCCCTGATTTTTTTTTTAGTACTGAATGGAACTAGAAAACATTAACAGCTAAGGAAACATCTAGTGTCTGAAGCTAAAGGCACAACTAAGATGGGTTGCTGAGCATGTGAGAAGTTGAGCACAACTGCCATGTTTCCCTGAAAATGAGACAGGGTCTTATACAATTTTTGCTCCAAAAGATGCTTTATTTTTACAAGTATAGCCAGTTAGACACTATATAAATTGACTTTTTTAGTGAACTGTAGCTAGGGCTTATTTTTGGAGTAGGGCTTATATTTTGAGCATCCTCAAAAATCATGAAAAATCATGCTAGGGCTTATTTTTGGGGTAGGTCTTATTTTTTGGGAAACAGAGTATTATACCATTGCCTGTAGCTGAGCAAAATTAACCCATCCATTTCTGGCAGAGCAAGGCACAGCCCTTCACATGGGGACCTTTTGGGAACCAGCAATAAACTGAACTCTTGTGTCAAACTGGTGAATAATGTTACAGTTGGACACACAAGGATACACCAGTAGAGAGGATTTCCTGTTAAACTGGAGCAGACAAAGCAGATTCTGCTGTTGTTACCATCGAGGTGCAGGAAGGCAAATATAATAGCTGGAGCACAGATCCCAGCTCTTACTGTGGCCCTTTAGCAACCAAAATAAGCAGAAACCACCCTCAGACAGACCTGAGGAGGTGCAAGGACAATACAGGGTCAGTGGCAATGATGTGAAGCAGAGTAATGAAATTCGGGGCTCTCCAGATGAGCCTCAGTGATGGCCATAATCACATATCACACACCACAGCTGCACCTCTGGTGCTTGTGTTGTGGGCAGATAGTCTGGAGTCCTGGATCCTGCAGAAATGAGAAGGGGACTAGGATGATTGAAAATGGGTTTTCTGCATCTAACTTCTCTGACGCTCGCTCTTTTCAAAAGGGCTGTAGGGTACTGCATTATTTCCACCTTTATAGAAAAAATTTTATCTTAAAAAGATTCTTATTAAATGGTCTCCTACTGAAATTGAGTCACAAAGTTGGGTTATCTGAGCACTCCAGAGTGCTCTGAAAATAGCAGAGGGAAAAATGCTTCAATGAGGGAGAAAATGTGTACCTGTTGGTCAGTGTTAATGTGACATTTCCTAGAGTGTTGGACACAGATAATTGTGGCTGTTGAATTAATTTTCTCACTAACAATATTCTAGTCAACTCCAAATGGTCTCCTCTATTCATCTGTGTTTCTAAAAGCCTTCTGAAAATTTTCTCTTTGAAACCAACCTTCCTTTTATCTTCTGCTTGATCATCTTTGATGATTTTGGGGTCAGTTATTTTTTCTGAACACTTTTCATTCCTTCGTGGAGCTGGCTCACATGTAACCTTTGCCGTGTCTTCCATTGAAAACATGCATCAGTTGCAGAAGCATCTTTAAGTCCGCGCATGGTTTAAAGCATCGTAGACCCATAGAAAAGCAGCCCCATCCGTCAAGGAATTCGTGATCTAACCCCAAATCACCAGTCTAACCCTAGACCTGCTTCACCCAACCTAACCCTAACCATCTGATCTACAATATAAGATGTCAGATACAAACACCTGGAGACAAATTTCTGATTATGTAGCCACAATCTTGCTTCAGTGTGGCATGGAAGTTTCCCTTTTAAATCCAAGCTGCTGTAGAGTTATGTCATCCTAATGACTGAATCCCTGGGCACTTAGAAGATGTTGAAGGTGAACTGGTAGAAGTGTCTGCATATACTACTGTGGTGATGTTGAAGAAGGGGTGCAACTGGGAGCCTGATTTGCTTTTATCATCTGTGAGTGGACGGATGATCCTGCTGTCACTCATCTGCATTGTTTTCTCAACGGTTTTGTGTTCTGGAGAGAGCAATTGAGTAAATGGCCACTAAGGACATCCCTGCTAATTGCTCAAAATTAATCTGGAGCTTGGGACAGGAGTTAATTCAAGACTGATAAAATTGCATATTTCTTATTGCTCCTGAAGGGAATGATTGTTTCATTTAAATGAAGCCTGTTGAGAACTTTTTTATGTGTGTCTTCAAAAGTTTGGGGAGATAAACTGATCATCAACCATACTGATGTCCAAACAGATCATCCCAAGCACTGAAGTTAGAGAAAAGTTAAATGCTAATTTAGAGGCTCTGATTGTGTCCTCTGACTTCAGCTGCCTCTCTCTGCTGGTCTGTGGGTGAGCTAAAGGAAACAAAAAGCAAACAGGAGGGGGACCCGGTCTGTGCTGTCATTTGTCCTCTGATGCACTGTGATGTCCAAGTGGGATGGATGTGTAGAGACTCTGTATGTCCTCTCCTTCATCACTGGGTAGCAAGCACATAGAAAATACTGCTCTTCTTTAAAGCCTTTCTCATAGGCATTGCAAAGATCGATGACTGAAGAAAACAAAAAACACCTTATCACTTGTACATTCCTAAGTTATCCTGAAAAACTCCTTCATCACGTAGGACACTTTTCAAGGAACTACATCAAAAAGGAGACTACAACTGCTAGAGCAATCACCCTAGTGGAGATGACCCACTGTCAATATTAAGTTGCTCCTTAAGTCAATATGAAGCTCTCACACTGAAAGGAAGGTGTAAAATGCAACCACGCTGTAGTGATGAAGCTGTCAAAGTCAGAGCACTGTAATACATTCACTTCAGTGCTCGTTTCTTCCTGAGCTCATCAAGTAGAACATCTTGGCTGGGCGATCTTGCTGAGAAACAGCACTTAAATTTAATAGATACACAGCATGGTGCCCAACCTCCAGCCATCCTTTCTGCAGCACTCGCTGCTTGAAAACGAGTTCAGGACACCTGGTCCTGTGCTCTGGATTAATCTGATCTTGTTTTTAGCCAGCATAGCAGGAAGCTCTGCAGCATCACAGATATATGCTGGATGCCCTGTGCAATTGATTTATTATGGTGAAACCAAATGTACCTTCTGCTGTGAGCAGAGGTAGGGGAAAGATAATGTTACTTCTGAATCCAATTATCCTTCTTTTTTGTACTTAATTAAGAACACAATCTTGCTCGAGGCTGAAAAGCTTTGGCTTCGGTTTACACAGACACATTGTATGTGTCTGCCTGTCCATATTTTTTACCCTTACACATCACAGCAATATCTCTGTATCTGGTCCCATAAAAATTGATGGCAAAAAGCCTATTGATTTCAGCTGAGCAGGAGCCAGGAGATGCTGACTTTACCTGGACAGAGTTCTTTAATAGATGTAGCTCAGTCATAATTGATGTAGTTGAATCCAACATAAAACTATTAATGCACAATTACAAAACCCGCAGTTCTAAGTCTGTTGTTTTCATTTCCACTCCATCAGCAGGAACAGAGGGAAGGACCAGATGACCTGTAACAAAACATCTTTATAATTTTTCTGTACTTCATTACTGAAGTGAACGTCATCTTTCTCTCTGAAAGAGTGAGTGGGCAACATTGTACCCTATTACTATTTATAAGACATTTTCTTTTTTACCACATTTTTTGCCACACCACATTTGTAACTGTTGAAACATAATCTGGATTGGAAAGCCTGGTAAAGTGAAGAAGGTGGTTGTTCTGTAGAAGAGGGTAGTGAAGTACAATTTCAATTATGGGGTAACAGAGCTTGTATCAGATGCCACAAGGAGACATTGCTGTAACTTATTTGCATGAAGAAATCATGGAATTATGTTAGTTAATCACTGCATCAACCTGCCAAGTGTCCAACCACAGGGAAGCTACGTGTGAGGAGGCAGGTAAAAGTTTACCAGTTCTGTCCTGGAAAATACTGGAGGTCCCTGGGAGAGTCTGAGGACCCTGGCGTATTTTCGGGGCTCCATGGAGGTTTATCCTGAATACATCTCTTGCACCAGCCGGTCTCGGACATGGGGCTGCTTGAGGCATGAGCTCTCTGGTCCCTTCTTAATGTTCAGTGACTTCTGAAATAGATCTGAATGTAAACTGTGGATGTGCCTTTCTCCCTTTCCTTGAAACAGAGTGGAAGGTTAAATCTGGCTGTGGATTCAAATATGGAATTTCAGGCCTATCTGTGATTTATATTGGTCTGTTGTGCATGGAAAATGAAAAGTAGTCTGTTTAATGAGAAAGTGGACTTTGTTCCTATTCCAACTCCCATACCCCTGGTTCAATCTAAACCATATTTCCCTCACAAAGAACCTTTCAAAAGCAAAGTATTTCAAAAATCACTGCTATGAATGGTCTGAGAACCTACATTGAAAAGAAGTCCCCAAATCATCTATCACCAATGCAGATTTGTTTGTTAGCCTGGATTTCTTGGTTTAGCAATGGGTCAATTTTCACACACATACAAAAAGATCTTTTGTTTTCCCAAGTATGTGTGAATCTTAAGGAATCCTTTTAGAAAAAATGCATATCTTTAGTTTGAAAGTGTAACATGTCAGAACGAGTTGCTTTGAAAACATTGTCGCCTCTACTGTATTTTTCATTAGGAAAATGTATTCCCAAACTGAAATTAGTAGCGGTTTTCAGGAGGGACTCAAGTATGTTCTTGCCTTGACATCTGTTGGTATAAATAATGTAGTAAAATGTGAATTCAGAAGAACTATTTGTGTATATTTGAGAAGATAACTTGTAACTTGTGTAGTAATTCTGGCAACCAGCTTGTAAATGCAGAGCTGTTACTCAATTCAAATACTAAACCTTGCATAAAGAAACAATATAATTATTGCTGGATCACACTTGCAGATGAGTTTTACAAGTTGCAACCAAATAAAAGAGAAATTGCAGCCTGGCACGGAAGTGTCACCAGGGAGCAACCTTGGGAACAGTTAAGCTTGGAAAGGAAGTTTACAGTGAAAGCTGTTTTGTTTTGGGGATTTACATTTCCAATAAAGCAAAACACCAGGAGAATTCTGGCATGTGTGGGCTGTTTGCAAGCTGGTGAATGCAGAACGTGGGCTTTCGCCACTAACCAGGTTTTAAAACTCACCAAAAAAATATGTTTGCAGAATGAAAAGCTGTAAGCTGTGTATTAATATTAGGAATAGTTGCATTAATATTAGGAATAGTCACATTAATAGGCCGTTACCCTAACAGGACTCTTCTGACCCGTAGTTTTAGATGTAATCGTTATCATTTTGCAAAATAACCAGTTAGCAACCTCCTCTCCTTTCTTTGTAATACGCATGAGGGTTTGGTAAGGAACGTTCGTAGTGTCTGCAAAGAGTGAGTTTGACTTGCTGAGAGCAGCTTAAATGCTTGAATGGAAAAGACAGAAACCAGAGCATACATTTCACTGCTTTCACTTCCATTTTTGTGCCTCTGCCCTTACATTTCTATCAGAGCTCTTTCCCAGCACATCGCTCACACTCTTTCTTAAATTTCAGTCCAACATGCACTAAAACCAAACTTACTTGGTGTCTTGCCTGGTTTGGATTTAAGAGGATGGGATTGTGCTGGTTTGATTTAATTCCATGTCAATTCTTAATTTCTTTTCCTGCTGGAAGGCTTCACTTTTTCTGGCTGTGCTGAAAGTAGCATTTGGCATAAGTCATAAACCGTAATTCAGACAATTTAATCTATTCAAAATGGTGCTGCAAGGAAAAAAAGAAAAGAGCATTATTGCAAACAAAGGCTTGTGTATCCTTATCTAAGGCTGAGAACCTTATGGCTGTGAGAGACAAGATTTGTCTTTGGATCCAGCTGTAACACTTTAAGACTTTGCTGTTTCAGCTGTTTGCTCAGTCTAGAGTAGAGCTGCCTCATTTGTTTCTCATTTGTCACTGCAAATGCATCTGAGTTCACTGAAGATGTGGTTTGAATCACGTCTTGTATTATTGTACCTGAGACAGTGAAGATGCTTGGAGTTCAGAGGAGAGATGAGATTGACTCTAATCATCTGTGCACAGCAGACAAGTGTGTTTCTCGTTTGTTGAGCCAAATAATTGCTGTTTCATTCAAGCATCTTTCCCAGAAAGAGCGTTCTTGCTTTGTGTAGTAGAAGAAATGGTGAATCAGTCAGTTTTGTTGACTGATTGTTTCAGAGATTTATCACCCTCCCTTATAAAAATACGTGTCTAGGTTATTTTAATCTGTCTGTCTTCAGCCACTGATTCTTGTTCGGTTGTTGCTGTTCTCAGCTACAAGATACCAGTTCAACCCCCAGCAAAACATCATATTCTCTCTTCACCCCCCAGCACCAGGTAGTGTGGTTCACAGTTATATAGTTTGATGCCCCATCACTGTGCATTTTATTAATTGGATGAGATTGTTAGTTGAATCTTCTCTACATCCCAAGTCCATGATTCTTCTTGGAATATGCCATCCCATTCACTGCAATTAAATCACCAGCTAGGGCAAGAATATGCTTAATTTGTGGCTGACTCCTCTGTGCACTCATGTAATAATCCTCAGATAAACTGATCATGAGATGCTACTGCTTAAAGCCAGTGTTTATCTTTCTGAGCACTTAAGGCATTAAGTATTAGTATGAGAGGAAAACGAAATGTTGGCAGAGAGTTTTCAGAAACAACCCCGTTTCCCCAAAAATAAGACAGGGTTTTATATTAATTTTTTGCTCCAAAAATGCTTGCTTTTTTATAGGTATAGCTGCCTGGACACTATTTAAGTTGACTTTTAAATGAACTGTAACTAGGGCTTATATTTTGAGCATCCTGAAAAATCATGCTAGGGCTTATTTTCAGAATAGGTCTTATGTTTGGGGAAACAAGGAAATATGAACTGGAATATTAAGAGACTTGATGTAAGATGATCTTACGGGTCTCTTGTAACTGAAATTATTCTATGACACTACTATGATTCTAAGAAGGGCCATCTAGCAGATTTATGGTTCTGTCTGACAGGTTCTAGCTTTGAAATAAGGGAGACGAACAGAATAAATTTTGGAATGTTCCTGATTTACTGCTCTGATAAAAGATATACTGCTCTGTACAGATCATGATTAAGATTCTCTATCAGATCACTCTGTAACTGCATCCATATTAACCCAGGGGTGATGCAATTCTGGAAGCTTAAGGATTCTCCAGAAAGTTTGCTTAAGTGTGTTAGAAGGAAGATTTAGTCAGATGCAAGATGCTTCCTGGAAAACAGTTTAAAAGAGAAAGGCGAGTGCTTATTTCTAACTGTAAGTGGTTCTTGTGATTCTGTCTGAAATGTTTTTCTTTAGCCTTGTAATTCCACCTCAACTGAGGGTGTTTGGGGGGAAAAAAAAAAAAAGTCAAAACATTTTCAAACAGAATCTGGTATCTGCTGACAGGCAACACAAGGATATTGAGAACAGCTGCTTGTCTAGGTAGTAAGTGATACATTGATATGGGTACTGAAAACCTTTCAGTGTAAAATAGATGAGCCACTTTCTATCTAGAAATATTATAGTGCTTCTCTATTCTTACTAGTTATTTTCAAGTGCTTTTAGTAGCCTGTGGATAGAATAATCTGTCACTTTATAACGTGGACATAATTATACAATAAAGAGTTATAATTATTTTTTTCTGAAAAAATGCTAATATTTTTTGCATAAAACTACAGGGGCTTTTGCAGGATTTCTGCTCTCAAGAATTGTGACAGCTTTTATTTTTATTTTGGTTTGGCACTCAGCAGAACTGAAACATTGACTTACAAGTTAAATACACTTTCTGTGCTCTGGTATGACAACACACCCTTCATTATAACATTTTAGATGGAAGAGAGCTGAAAATTCAGACTTCGTCACAACACGCTTGAAGTCTTTTCTGAGCCTTGCGTTCTGTAGTCAGGTTTCATATAATTGTCCTCACATGAAACTTTGTGGTAACCTAGAAATCACCGTGCAAAGGCAAATTCACCCCATAGCTGGGGCTGATCTCAGCACAGCTCTTTGCTCTCAGTCTCTGCTGAAAACACCCCTGAGACCTCTTTGATTCCTGATTTTGGCAAAATGCTTCCTCCCATGAAAACCGACTTCAGAATTAACCTCAGTGGGACAAGACTCAACCCTTATTATTTTTAAATCACATCAGTAATATACTTATCCGAGTCTTGCTCTGGGTGTCATAAAACCTGGTTTAAATTGCCGAAGGGTTCTGCTGCTGCCTTGAACAGCTGCGTTGCTGTAATTTGCCAATAGGATGTGTTACATCCTGATTACAGTTTCTGTTGAGTGATGGGCCAAAATTACAAGGCAGAAATGTGGCTAATCATGATAAAGGAGATAAGTCTATTCATCTACTGCCCGCATTTAATATTTGCAGAACAGATGCTGTTTTTTTCTCCTTCAGTTCCATTTACATGGAAATGTGCTTTCACTCTGAAGATGTCTTAAGGTTAATGAAGAACCTTATTGGATGTTTTGATGGGAGAGGGAGAGAGATTAAATATCTTGAAAGGTTTCTCTTTGTTTTGTAGCCCTGATAAACTCTACACAAATCAATTGGTTGTTGCAAGATGGGCAAAGTGAGCTACTCCAGGCCAGAAATAGCTGTCTCTGAAAGCTGAAGAGACAGTGTTTTTAGCGGATGGATTGCCAGCATAGGTGCAAATCACGCTAGGAAAGATGGTGCCGCTGCAGGGATTGAGGACGGAGCGGACTGTGAATGGTCTTTTGTCACACTCATTCTCACCGAGCAATACACAGTTCATCATGCTGCAATTAAACCATCTCTTTCAGTGTTTTGCCTGGTTGGACCATAAAGCCGAGCCTTAGATGAGACCTGCATTAACGTATCGCCCCCCATTACACACCGAGATGTCGCAAAAGGGTGAGATTTGAGAGCAGAAGAGGTCTTGTTTCATAGCTCACTAAGAGAGATATTCCACTTCCACAAGCCCACGGGGATTCCCTCATCTGAGGAAATCTGCAGGAGATCCCCAGTTCTCTGCTTTCACTCCCTGCATTGCAATGGTAAGAGGTGCAGTGCCAGGAGCCAGCGGAAGCGCGTCCGCCGGGGACCGGGTGAGAGAATGAGCTGCTGTCGTCACGCCTGGAAGAGCTTATAGCTCACACATTGACGGCGATTAAACAATGTCCCTTTTTGTGCTGTGTCGTGTAGTGCTGAACTGAGCTAGACCCATACCGTCATGCACAAAATATCTTGCATCTCCCCTCCACCCCTCTCTGCGGCTCCTCTGGTGCCTTGTTGCTAAATAGCTGCAACAATTCAAACTGGAGAGATGAGATCACCCTGGGGGTCTGTAGAGCAGAGCCTGCTTAACACCAGCCAGTAATCTGGCATTATGCCCTCATTGGGACAGCAGGCTATAAAAACACACAGAACACGCCGGCGTGTTCCATGGGCCGGTCCGTGTAGCCAGGGTTGGTTGCCTGATTCAGCTGTTTTCTGTTTTGCAAAGGCTCGCTTACTCCTCGGAGTGAGAATTTGCTACTCACGTGTTGCAGCCAGCTCTGACTCAGAGCAGCTTTGCCATCTCCCATGCCCAAATTGCGATTTCAGTCTGAGTACCGAGCTTTTTTTTCTCCATGAATGCTGCCATGGCCTCCTAAACATGTCTGGCTTTACCACCATTACCACCATCAGGCTGCGCTGCATAAAAGCCCCAAATCCAGGCTTGCTAAAATTGTCTTCTGTGTCTGTACTCTGTATTAACCAAGAAGATTTTGGAGGATATTTTGCTCGGCTCTTTTGCTCCCTCTCCGCTCAAAGTGGATGCTGCCTGGTATCTGCTGCACTCGGAATGTGGAGGAATAGAAAATCATTTGGCAATGCCAAATATAAAGCAGCCGTTGAAGCGTTTCAAGCTGTTCCTTACCAGACACAGCCCCCAGGGTGCTGTCAATACCACTCGTGCTCTCCCTCGCTTTGTCAGAGGCAGAACAGAGTCCCCCCGAGCCCCGACATGCGGCAGAGTCCCCGCCGAGCTGCAGCACAGGGGGACACCATGGGCTCTATATCGCAGCCCATGAGCCCCTATGCAGCAGCAGTAGGTCTTTAAAGACCTGACGAAAGGGTTGATAAGGAAAAAATGAGCTTTGAATACCAAGCAGACACAAACCAGGACACTAGACTTTATTTAAAAAAAAAAAAAATACACTAAAAATGATAAAGAAAATCCGTGTCTCATATGGTCATTAGCATAAATCCCAGGCTGGAGTGTTATCAGCATTTCTCTGATAAGGTGAGGAAGGCACGTAGTAGGAGGCTGATTCCCCAGGCTGGGCTGTGGGCCCTGTAACACATGGGCTGCTGATTCTGCTTCAATTCCACGGTAAGAGGCCCCTTCCTAAACAAGAGTATTGTGCTCCAGGGACAACAGTACAGTCTGGTTTATACTAATCTTTCTGAGACCTCCTAATGAGAACTATTACAGAAAAAACAGGTATTCTTAATTCCTTCTTTGTCTCCAGCACTCTGGGTGCAAAATACAGTCTGTAACAGTTCCTAATTTCTGATTAGAGCATCAGCCCCTTGCAGACATTCAGCTGCACTAATGTACTGTGAAGGATGATACTGAGCAGGCCTGCAGTCTTAAAAGAGAGGATTTCCAATTTATGTTGTGTTATCGTGAAATGCCAAGCGTGAGATCCCAAATGCACCACCAGTAATTGGTCTTAGTCTTTCACTCTTCATGTCCCAGTCTGTCTTCTGCACAATTTTTGTCAATTGTTTCTTGCATTTTTCATTATTAGCAAGGAAGGATAATGCATGCAAACACTGTGGGGTAAATACTCTCTGCCTGCAGAGCTAATTATGAGTTATACCAGGTGTGTGTAGCCCCTGCGAGTAGCTGAGCTGCTCCTATTACAAACATGAGATGGGTTTGACTTAATATCAAAAAGTCACTCTCTTGAGGAAAATGAATGATAAATGTTGAAGTATAATCAACATTTTAAAAACAAAGCCACTCAATATCTAATTCAGATTGCTTTTACAGGAGTGATGAGTAGAGAAGGAGGGAAATATTGAATTCTTGAAACACATTTTGCCCCAAACACTCATAGAAGCCGCCTGGGATGTACATTCATCATCTTGGGCTGGGTATGTTTCCAAGACATTCTTTGTGACAAAGATAATCTTATATTTGACTGAGGGTTCAACAAGGAGAAACTTAATTAAATTGGCTGTCGCAGTGTTGTTAGAGGAACAAGACTACAAACAAGAGCTCCCTGGTGGGTTTTTCAGAACTGACCCAGCTGCACTCCAGTGAGGCCAGAGCCAGACCAGCTGATGCTTTTGTACATCTCACCCTGGTTTTTCCTCACAAAGTTCTTTGGAGCATTGGCAAGACAGTATCACTAGGTAGCCTGCCTGAGAAGGTGAAATTGAGGCTGGAAACAAAACCAAACACCACTAATTCTCTGTCATTAGTGTCATTAGGCTGTTGTTTGTTTGTTTGTTTGTTTGTTTTTCTGTAACTATTTATCCTGATATCTTGTCACAAATGAGTAATTCCTTCTCTTCCTCATTCTTCGTGTGTGTATCTAGTGTTGCTCATGCAATTGCTGTACTAGGGATGCAAGTTTGATATTCAAAATGGTCAAAATGGGACCACAACATGCCAGTACATCACAGAGGTGATTCAGAGAGGGAATATGGGATCTTGTGTGTTCTGTGAACTGAACTAAGGGAAAATGGGTGGTTGTCTTGTATCAGCACTAGTGTGTCCAGCAGGACCAGGACAGTGATCATCCCCCTGTACTCAATGCTGCAGAGGCCGCACCTCAAACCCTGGGTTCAGTTTTGGGCCCCTCATGCCAAGAAAGTCCTTGAGGTGCTGGAGCGAGTTGAGAGAAGGGAATGGAGCTGGTGAGGGGCTGGAGCACAAGTGTGATGGGAGCGGCTGAGGGACCTGGGGGCTCAGCTGCAGAACAGGAGCTGAGGGGAGACCTGATCTCTGAACTGCCTGAAAGGAGCTTGGAGCCAGGGGGGAGTCAGGCTCTGCTCCCCAGGAACAAGCAACAGGACGAGAGGAAATGGCCTCAAGTTGTGCCAGGGGAGGTTGAGGTTGGATCTGGGGAACAATTTCTTCCCCAAAGGGCTGTCGGGCATTGGAATAGGCTGCCCAGGGCAGTTCTGGAGTCACCAGCCCTGGAGGGGTTGAACAGATGCGGAGATGAGGTTCTCAGGGACACAAGGTAGTGCCAGGGTTGGGTAATAGTTGGACTCGATCTTGAGGGTCTTTTCCAACCGAAACGATTCCATGAGTTTCTATGAGTAGTTTGGAGACCCGTTTCAAACTACTGCAGGAGTCAGGGGACAATCCAAGAGAGGGACAAGCCCCGTGTCTCCCCTCCCAGCCTATCCGGGGTGAGTCAGCTCTGGATGCAGGACACTGAGACAGCCCCGGGGCGACTGTCAAAGACAGCATGGGACAGACACGCCTGGAGAAGTGACCTGGAAGAGACAAATACTTAGAAAATATTTAGAAAGCCTTTAGGAAAATACTCTGTGGGAGGCATATGCTGAGGATAGCAAAGCAACCAGAGGGGTCAGGGTGATGCCTTCACTTCCTCCATCCTCCGCTTTGTCTTGCCGAGGTGTCTTTGAGTGGCTGAGAAAGCTGGTTTGCCTCTGCTGGGCTCTTTCTTGAGCAGTGCATCAACCCCACGCCACAGCTGGTGCTGATGGATTTCTTGTGGGCTTCAAGGTCAGACTGAGATTGTTGTCCCTGTATCCCACAAGCTGCCAAATAAAAGTTTATCGTGGTCACTCAACTGGTCAGGCAAAGCCTCAGAGCGTCACAAGTTCTCTGCAAAGCTCTTTGCTGTTAGTTATGACTGTCCCTACTGTTAGTCCTGTAAAAATTAACCTTTTCCTTTCTTTTGGAGGAAGTTCAGTCCAGTTGTAATGCCTCACGTAACCCTGTGCAGGAAGCTGCAATACTTCACTCTGGAAGTGTTGTTCTTGCTCCCAAATCTGTTCCTGACCTCTCTACTTTTATTTTATGTGGGTGTGAAATTCTTTTTGACCTAATTACAATTCCCACTTGGCATTTTGGTGCTGGAAATTTAGATGTAGAGCTGCTGAACAAAGTGTGTCAGATGCACCGTGGTCACCTCTGCCTTTATAATGGAGATGAGCAGGCAAGGGCTGCAGGCACTGAGAACGTTTAACATTTAAGCCAGTGTTTAATTCCCCTTATAGCCCCAAGATTGCAAGAGCTCAAAGCATTACACCCAGGATTAAGAGACCTCCTAAATATAGGCTTGTTGTTGCAGGGAAGGTAGAAGAACAACAGAGTCACTGAGAACTGTTCTTGAAAAACATTTATTTTTGTAACGGGTTTATAACGCTGACTCCCAAGCCCCCAGTACAACACAGTTTCCCCCTACACATAATTTTGGGGAAAATTACCTTTGATGGAAAAAAGAAAAAAGCCATACAAAGAAGCCCCCTCGAACAAACAGTCTGGTACCAAACAAACTGTGCCCAGGTTATCTCTGAGCCTCCACTGTTGGATGTTGCATCCCAGCTGGGACAGAGCTGCCCTGCTCCATCCCTTGGTCAGAGCTATGGGATGGATCGTTGCCCAAAGGCCCCAAATAACTGAAAATGTTATGTTTAACTGCCAAAAAAACAGGGGGGACCTGGGCAGAGAAGGCTGCTGGATTCAGCGGCTGTTATTCTTGCAGACATCATTTAAAAAGAAAACCTATGCATTTCAGTTTCACCTCCTGAGCCCCAGCTTTAGGAAAGTCAAATACAAACCCAGAGACCAAGGTACACAAAATTGTGAACAAGTGTCCAGACATTTCTAAGACCCTCACTTTACTGTGCCATAATACCTCCAAAAAAAAATCAAAACCTCCACATTTGGATCATGCTGGATCTTATTTTTAAGAGGGAGGGGCGGAGATGCAGCACATAGCGTAGCAACTGTCAAGCAACGTTTAAGGCAAATTTATTCCCATTTATTAAGAGTTGAAGAGATTTTTTTTTGTGTTTGTTTGTTCTCTTTTTTAATCTATTAGATAGCATCTTAGCTGGACATTTAAGCTTAGACAATTTAATCAAAGTTTAGGTGAAATCAACTCAAATTGCTCTGAGCCTACAACAGCAAAAAATATTATTCCCAAGAGTATCATTGAGAACAAATTAAAAAAAAAAATAATAATCAATGTTCAGAACTCCCTCAAAATTTTCTCCCCTCAGAGACCAGGTCAAGCCCAACTAAAACACACAGACATGCAGGCAAGTGAAGAAGGACACAATGGCAAGCCTCTAGAAACACAATGCTGAATAGGATCAAAGCGGAGCCAAACCTAAATTGCACAGATGTGAGAACATAAAGTTATGAGTAAAAAAAATGGGGGAGTGGGGGGGAAGAAGCCCAGAGAGGAATGTTTCATGAGATGGAATGGAAAATAGAAGTCCGCTGTGTGCAAAGGAAGGGAGTTCTTAGGTGCACACACAGAACGCTGGGGATTCCAGTTGCCTCATCTCTCAGCTGGGTTATTTGTTGTGCCTTTCCCCTCCCTTTGAGATCCAGGTGATGGTGCCAGGAGGTTCGTGCGTTTACTCAGTCTGTGCATCGTAATTAGCCCCCCCTGCTTTCTTCAGCTCGTTCTTGATGTAATCCTCATCCAGCTCTTTGTGGTCACTAATCACAAATTCTTTGGCAAAGTTCTGCAAGAGATAAAGAAAAAGCCTGTTAAAAAAGGGAATACTTGTCCAAGTAGCTGAATAAAGAAGTGTTATCCAGCCTCCATGGCTGTATGAGCTGTATACCCTTATCTGCTGTTGATAAGTAGAAAGCTGTGGATGAGACACAAAACTAGTGATGGCAAAATTTGGGAATTAACCTGGAGCAATTTTATGTTTATGTTTCTTCTTCTACTGTTACCAGCTGCAAGACCCAATCTTGCCCTATACAATAACTCTTTCTAGCAATAAATGCCTGGGCCAGGGTAGGCCAAGTTTCCTAAGTAATAATGAAAACTAAAAAGCCCAAAATTGCTGACCACCTAACTGCCACAGACCCTCAGAATGATCTTCTAATCGTGTCTGTGCCCTGGTACTGTTCAGGAGGACTTTTCCCAAAACAAGATCATCAGCCCTATGCTGCAGCTGATGGGAGGATGCTTCAATTCAAAACTGAACAACATGCAGATGGTACAAGGAGCAAATACATCTACATCCTCCTCTCAACTATCTCATCAAGGCCAAAACAAAGACAGCGTACAAGACAGGCTGCTGGTGTTGTTAATAGGCTTGAGTGTGCTCTGTGGTCTAATGATCCGAAGTGACCTTTGAGAACACGCTTTATTAACACACTTGTGCACCATAGGGCAGCTGTCTGGCCGCTCCAATGCTCTTTGCAACTCATGGGAGCTGGGCAGGCACTTGGCAGCATGTGTGAGGCTGTGAGCAGAGAAAACCTCGCTCTTAACAGATCGCTGTGGATGGGATCCCGCGGTGCCTTCAGGGCACTTGTCACAGCAGTGTCACTCCAGACAGGGATTTGTCCCTCCTAGCAAGGGTGGCACGCATATGTGTGCACACACATTTCAGCAAATACGCATTTTTGCTTATTGCTTTAGCATTCCCCTTCCTAACCACAACTGAAAACGCTGCCTGTGCCTTTCCCTTCCCCCCTAACCCACAGAGAGTTTTAGATGTGAAAAGCCAAGACAAGCCATTGCACTCTGCAGGGCCAGGGACAAAAAAATACACTGAAATCCCAACAGTCCTGCTGCAATGTCTCGGGAAATCTATAATGCCCGGCTCCCTGGGCAGCAAGCACCTCAACAAGTGATGGAGCTGCCTGGGAGAATGAGGCGATGCTGTGAGAGAGAAGCCGTCATCTTGTCCAGATCTCCCCAGCGCCGACACAAGCAGGGAGTGGGGGGTTCTAACTTGTTTCAGACTCTAAGCCATGGGAGAGCTCTTGATTTGGCAGCATCTCAAGGGTCTCGGTTTGGGATCAGAGTCGGGTAAAGGAGGGGGTGGAGAAGGATTCAGCTTGAAAGAGCCTCAGCGCCTCTTTCATGCGGTGGAAGAAATAAATGGAAGGGAGAGCAAACCAGCATCCCTCCCCCACACCAGTCACCCAGGCTGCGGCTGATCCTGTTTCACACTGTCGGAAATCCTCGCTACCCAAGAGTTGCTCATGGGTGGGAAGAAAAAAAAGAAAATAAAAAGCTTATAGCAGCTATTGAGAAGCCTTGTCTGCTCTGCTTTAGTTTAGCAGCAATTTGACGAAGTCCTAAGAAATAACAACCATTTCACAGCAGCATTTTGCTCCACGCTTCAGTGGTTGGCTTTTCTGGTGTGAGGACGGATGGACATTACAGGCACTCAGCCATGAGAGTTCAGGGAAAATGGGAAAGAAACTGTTTCTTTAGAGAAACAAAAAAATCCTTTTTTAAAGATGGGAAATGAAGAGGCGAACTGCCCAAACCATCAGATTGGGTCATGCTCACCAGTGTCCTGCTTCCAGGTCTGTGTGAGATCTCTGCAAAGCTCAGACAACAATGGTTTTCAACTATCTGATGCTCACTGAGGTGTGCTACCTACATGATTTTTGAGCTGAGCCTTTTCAATCTATTTTCTGTGTGCTAACAGGTTTAACAGTTTTTCCTCAGCTCAGGAAGCAGATGATCCAGGACTATGTGACTTCAGAGTTAGTCTTTGCTCTGACTTTAGTGAGAACTGAGGCAGGCCCATAAAATAATTTCTGAGAGGAATTCCATGAAAAATGTGTGTGTTTTATAAATGTGAGGAGTGTTTCCTTCGATGCCTGCTGTGCAGAATCCAGCCGATTCTGAAATTAAAACTGCAAATGCACTCACAGAGGGGAACTAAATAATATGTACTGCAAAGTTATTACAATTTCTCAAACGTCTTCTCAACTAGATAGTTATCCAGATGATTCCTGGGTTACGATCTGTGGGCACCAGCCCCTATTTCATGTCAATGCTACCAAGACACCTTGCAAGGTTGGAACAATCTCCCTGCAGCAGTGGCCAGATGGGTTGTATTCCCAGCCACTCTTAAATATCCTCTTAGCTGACCGGGGCCACCTCTTGTGCCAGATTTGTACCCTCGGAGTGCAATCTGGGTCACTGCTAATAATAACTCTTTGCTTTATTCCTTTCTGCTGGCAGGTGCTGCCAGGGCTCTGGTTCTTTGCACCACGATGTCTCATCAAGCCTGGCCCCAAGGGGAGAAGAGGCTTTGGGTGAGCTTGCTGCCTGGAACTCCTGATTTCAATATCCTGGTTGACCCTTTTTCAGCTATATCCTCCCTCATCACTCAGAATTCACTGTTCGAGCTCTTTGGGGTTTTTTGTTCAGGGTGCAAATCAGGGAGGCATATACGTATTTTAGAAACAGTGGAAACTGCTTCCTGTGTCATCAGGGCAGGGAAACAGAAGGGACTTTGGCTCTCAGATCAGGAGACTGGGCACCCATGATCAACAGCAGCACTTTTCAGCCAAGGGCCATTTTATCCAGAGTTCACTCTTTTTTTTGTCCCCACTGAAACTGCCAGAATGTAAAACTGCTCCAAACTGATTTAATTTGGTCTGATGTTAGCTAGACCAGGCAATCATCCTTATTTGGCTTGACTGTCGTCTCCAATTATAAATAACTGATCATAGTGAACCGGCTCCTGCAAAGCACCAGGAAAAATCCTTGCTTCAAGCAGTTAACAGCAATGCCAACAGCCAGACTTCTGCTCTGCCACCAGATTTTCTTTCTGTCCTTAAAAGATTAGGGTGGGGACAGTCCCTGCTTTTTCTTCTCACACATACCCATGTCTAATGCCTTTCAAGAGAATCACAGAAGTTACAGCCGCCTAAGGCACAGTGCATAGCTCTGATGCCTGGCCCCTCTCTTTGCTGACATGCATCTTCATTTTACATCCTCTGCTTCCCTTTCTTTTCTCCTCTCCGTCCCCAAGCTTTTTACAACCGCAGCAAGCCCTGCAAGTGAATTCTAGCCTTTGTATTCACCCCAGAGTCACCAGCAGCCTACAGATTACAAAAACAATGATGCCTTTTATGTTTATCATTCTCACGATGCAAGTGACCACAGTCTCTTTGCTTTATCTCTCAAATCACTGAACGTGTAAAAAGTCAGGTTTACTCATGGCTCTTCAATGCACCTATCTAGCACATGCTTCACTTTGTGCCGGAGTGGCAGAGGGTCACAATTTTGCAATCCAGTTCCGCTGTGTCAACTTCCATGTGACACTACAGAGGGAAAGGGCTCCAGCCATGCAGGTCAGGTTGCAAAAAGTGAGCCTGCATCTCACCCAGGGAAACATGAAATTTGTCCAGCAAGCTCAGTCCAGCATTTCAATTCCAGACAACTTTATGGGGGGAAAAAAAAGGCGGAATAGATTTTCTCAGGCCCTGAATGTTTAGCATATGGGGCCATAAAATTCCACTAAGCTGGCCAAAGGAAAATCTGTCTGGTGCAGATACTGTACCAAAAAGGTCTGCAGAGGCCGGTATAAATCTCAGCATGGGTAGGCCTGAAGCCAGAAGGAAAATCCTTGTATCGTCTACAGACACCTGGGTTGTTAGCAGGTAGGAGCAGTGCCAGGTAGTTGAGCAGCTTCTTGCTGTTTTAATTTACATGGGGACCTGCAGCAGCCTCCATTGTTGTTCAGAATCCTAATTTCCACTGTGCCTAATGTCACCACTCTCATCCATGCTCATCTTATTTTCAGCACAGACACAGTACAGAGGAGATGACATCTCCCATGTTAGTTTTGCAGCATTGTATGAGTCCCAGATGCGGGGTCATGGGGAAGAAAGGACACGTCCTGTGGCTGCAGCAAACCTGGTCCTGTGATCAGCTGGCGGAGTCTGAGCCATCAGCAAAACCCCTCTCTGCAAATGTACTCCTTGCCAATTTTTACACGGACCAGTTCCAGCCGCTGGGAGAAGCCAGCCCAAAACTCTGGCAAACGCATCTCCCAGCGACAGGAACTGCATTTCAGCTGATCTGCAAATTCTTCCTATCTGTGCTGCATCCCACTGGAGAAGTCACAGGGCTGGATGGCAGATGTGGGGTGCAGTTACTTAACAAAGTTACAGCTTTCTCTAGACTAGGAGTTCTTGTAAATCCATATCTATTTGGTATGGTCATTACAGTAGACCAGAATAGGAAAAACAGTCAAAAAGCACAATTCTGTTTGCCTTCCCAGCAGTATGTCACCCACGCTCCTGAGAAAGCCTGTCTCAAAGCCACGATGCAGCTGTTACCGTATGAGTTTGATTTTCTAACTACCTCTAACAAAGTTATTATGCCATCTTTTGTTTAGGCCACTGTACTAACATGAGAAGCTAATGTACATACATGGTGTTATAAGTGTTGTATCTGTCCTGAAACCAGGGACCGTAACCCCATCAGTGGGTCCTCCCTCCTGAGAGAGCAGCTTCAGTGCAGTGAGGAATCCAGCGGAAAAGAGAAAGGCGAACAAAAAAGATCTGACCACGAGCTCCAAAGCAGGAACTCCGTAAACTTGTTGACATCACTAAAGTCGGGCAAATTCCTCACCAAAAATAATAATGAATAAAATGCCACGAATATTTGCTCACAGAAACAGAGTTGTTTCACCCTGAATATGATTTAGGCAAATAATAGAGCACATGACTTTGTGGGGGCAGGAGTACTGAGGAAAATAGAGAAGAGTCAAAATTTGTGGAAAATACGACAAACTGGCAAAGGTCTGGCGGTCCACTTGCTGAGACAGCCGTTGCAGCGGAATTCAGTCCCGTCAGGAAAAAGACCTTCACGCTGCCCAATGAAGGGTTAAAATCTCCCGGTAGGAAATGCAGCTATGAAGGGCAACAAGTTCACAGAAAGGAAGCAACGCTCAGAGTGAAACCAAGTCCTGTTTTCAGTTCTTCAGCATTTACATCAAAACCAGACCCCTTTTTACACTGGTTGCCACTCCCAGCTCCAAACCCCTTGTGCCTGGGCTTGTCCTTGCTGGAAGAAAAGCACCATCATCCCTCTGCCTCTCCAAAAAGTAACTGGGGTTGTTCACTGGAAGGCCTGACACTCCTGGACTTGCCAGGTCTCAACTTGCTGGAATTTTTATGGCTGAACTGAACCTCATACTGGCAGTCGTTCCTTACAGCAACTTACAATAGGCTCCATTTCTGGGCTTTAGCTGACTGACCTGTTTCCCCTAGGCCTGTGGAATAAAGGACGTCAAAAAAAACCAGCCCTCCGAACAGAGAGAGTCTCCTGCATGGATTTGTACTAATGCTGAATGAACCACAACTTGTGCATAGAAAGGAGGTAAAAGGCAGAACTATCATTACTGCTAAGGGCATAAAACATGAATTTTAAGACCAGATTTGGATGATCTCCTTTGCAGCAAAGTAGAAAATATGCCTAAAGCCTTTCCGTTCACCTGGTAACTTCTTTCCCCCCAAATAAGACAGGGTCTTATGTTAATTTTTGCTCAAAAAGATACTTACTTTTTTACATGTTTTGCTGCCTGGATGCTATTTAAATTGACTTTTAAAATGAACTATAACTAGGGCTTATTTTTGGAGTAGGGCTTATATTTCAAGCATCCTCAAAAATCCTGACAAATCATGCTAGGGCTTTTTTTTGGGGTAGGTCTTATTTTTGGAGAAACGGGGTATCTATAGCGATGGAACTGCAGTTGTGCAGAGGGGGCAAATGCTGTGGTGTTTGCTGCACGTGTGGCTCCCTGAGCATCTATGGCTCACCCCTGTGCACAAGACAAGGCACGCTACTGCTGATGACAAAATAGGTGCAGCCTTGTAGTTTGAGTCATCCTGGCTTACTGTTTCATCAGGTTCCTCAGTCGTTAAGTTTAGATCATTCTAGATCTAGGTTTAGACTGTACAACAGAAATGACCTCCCAAATATCTTAAGCAACTGTCTGCAAAGCGTGGGGTGTTGGGTTCTACTACCCCTCTCCCCAAGGGCTGCCCTTGGCCTAGACAGTGGAGAAAAGATGCAATATTGCATCCCCTTACTCCATGCCTCCATTTACACAGAAAAGCCTCCATACATCAGTACCTCAATACTTATTCCCCATCCTGGCCTTACTTCTACCCTGCTCTCTGCTGAACTACTTGGGTCACAGGCTTGACCTCCAGCTGAGGTGAAGAGGAAAGGATAGAAAATGAATGGGGGTGAAAAAAAAGCTACTGAGTGTTCCTTAAATGCAAAAATGCATTTTTCTACAACCCAAAATAAATACAATAAATGCAAAGCCTGTTTTCCAACAACATTAAAGAGGTAATAAGGATAGTCCCAAATAAGCTAGACCTGATTCTCAGCTAGTACAGATTAGAAGAACTATGGCCATTTGCACCTGATGAGATCCATCCCTGTAATTTTACAGTTGGTAGAGCTAAAAATCAATTGTCCTTTCTTCCTGAGAGATTTCCTGGCAACATCCCCCACTGACTCTGAGTATTGCTTCCCAAACCACCTCCCTATAGATTTCCCAGCACCTGCTCCCCCTTCCAAGGGAGGAATACAAAAGTGAGGGTAATGCAGTTCCTCTCCTTGCTTTGTAATATTCCATCCCATTGTTCACAAGCCCAAAATCTACTCCTCAATAGCTAATATACCGTACGTTTTCCTTATGACAGGTGCTTCTAGGAGACTGTTAATAATCACCATGTGTGAACACTCTTTATTCTACAGATGCAACATGGTGGGTTTTGCTTGCTAGGAGGTATTCAAGCTGGCTGTCTTTCACTTTGAGTGTCCCAGTGGAAGAACAGTGTTTATTGGCACTTGTTCAGCCTTGAGCAGAGCTGAACTGTAGCTCATCAATGCACCTCCAACATAGCAGAGAATATAAAGCAAGTCTCCCCTCACACTGGAGCTTTGGTCTTCAATAAAGAACCACAGTTGGCTTTTGCAAATATGACAAGATAGCGAGCGCCCTTCGAGTTCTACTGAGGGCTTCTCAAACTGAAGAGCTGTTGTTCTGGAGTCCCAACCAATCTATTCTATAGATCACAAAATCAAAGCTGGTATCTGCTGTACAGAAAGCCTCTTTGTGTCACGCTTCCTTGGAAGGAGATGCACGTTGTGCAGAGTAAGTTGTGCCTGTGGGCCATGCACACAACTAAAACTGCAGAGCCAAACTGCATCAATAGCCCTGATTCTCGTTTATAAAGAAAAAAAATCCCACTCTAGAGTACTCCTCATGCCAAATGATGAACAAACTCTGAGTCAGATTTGTAGTTCATCATTACAGCAACCAACCAACTGTATTTTTCTATGTAGAACTAATGTCTCAAATAATCCCTGTAGAAATCAGAAGCAGTGGGGTGACTGGGAATGTACTTGAAGGTCAAGAGAATTAGCAAGAGCAAAATAGCTCTGGGATAAATTCCATCCACTAAATTTCAGTTGGACTTTCTTGTCCTCTTTGTTTTGCCAGATTATCTGCAAGGTTACATGCATAAAAACAAGAAAATAGTTCTGCTTTTATCCTGCTCCACTTGGAGGGATTCAGTTGCATATCTACAACTATTTAAAATAGTTGTCAAGATAATTTCTTATGAAAAGGAGATCACCACATTAACATTACATTCAGAAATGCTTTGGAGTGGGTTATAGACATGGTTGCTCAATAGAACTGTATTAAGCACAAGTTGTATTGTTTTCATATTTTAGTACAAATTAATTGGAATATGAAAGCTTCTAAGTAATAGCCAAGAATGGTTAATGTTCCACCAGATTATTAACTCAAACAGAGTACTAATCAAAGATGAAACAAGTGAAATTGCAAATTATATGTAACAGACCTGAGGGCCAGATCTCAGAAGAGCATTCAGGAATGCTATTCAATTCAACAGGAATAAATTGTCTGCACATATTATTTTAAAAAATCTTGGGCTTAGTGACTCTTGTATGAGTCATTCATTAGTACTCTATAATTTCATCTTCAGCTACAATTACACAGTTTCGGGTGCTTCACATGAGCAGAGATTTGCTTTCCTCTCTCTCAGATGTCCTTATGGAATTTTCTTTCCAGAACGGGCCCCTCTGTGTAGCTGTCATTTTGAAACATTCAGCACCAGTGATTATCTTCTGGAAGGATATTAATCTGTTATATTCTCTGTGCTTCATATCTAGATATAATCTGCATCATACAACCTACCAGTGAATTGAGGGGGACCTCATTCTCATCCTTCACATGGTCCAATTGGGAGTTTTCCTTGCACAGGCAAGAATACAATGATTAAGGGAGATTATTTCAATGGTCAGTGTGTTCTCCGAGGGCACAAGAGAGACCATTTCTCAGGCGGTGAAGAGCTGGCCTTAGGTTAAGCTGAAAGAGCTGATCTTGCTTGAAATACTTCAGAGGAAACATGCTAAACGTGAGCATCTTCCCCATTAAGAGTCAGCTTTTCGGCAGCAGTTTTTCACAGCCTTCCACAATTTGCTTCTCTCATGGTTTCTGCTGTTTTCACTCACTTGGGCTGAGCCTGGGGCCCAACAGAGCAAGTCGGGCTCTGACAACCCAGGGACTCGACAGAGTTAACTGATAAGCTCAGCTGGGCAGACCAATTCAAATGAAGCCCTTCCAAGGTGTGTACCAAGCACACTTCCCTTTTTCCCTGATACGCCCAAAGCCAAACAGAAGACTGTTCAAATCTAGTTAGCTATTAAGAACTGTTGGTTAATTGGTACTGATAGGGACTTCAGACTTTAGTTGATTAGGTCCACGAATTCATTGTGCAGAGACAAAAAGCCTCAAGAGAAGTTTAAACAAGGGTGTGGGTTTTTCTGTTTGATTTTACCTGCTTAACTTAATATTGCCTTGTTCTCTACCATTCAATATTATGTTATTTCCATATCAAGGAAGGAGATGGGAAACATCTTAATGGTGACAAGGAGGGGAGTGCATATGTCCCCTCCTCATGAAATAGTTAAGACAGCCTTAAGCTCAAAGGTGCTTCTTTATGCCTGAGCGCTGAAAGAGCAGATGTTAAGTCTTCCTAGCAAGAAGACAGGCAATAGGAAACCATCTTCTTTTTAAGGAGATTATCTACTAAGTTGAAGTATGATCCAGTTCTTCCCCATCCGACCCCTCCTGCTGGTGTCTGTAAAGCGAAAAGCGATGAGAACTGTTGGTTAGGAGCAGAAGGAGGTTACCTGTACTACTTCTTTGACCAGAGTCTTGTCGGTCCCAGTTTTGGCTCTCTGCAGGCCACTGACATCCTCTCCAATCCAAGTGATGAGGGCAAACTTGACTCGCTTGCTCATGGCATCACCGGTGGTGAATCGGACAAAGCCAAACAATCGAACATCGTCTGGAGAGACAAAGCAAAAAGAACAAAATGATTAAAACTAGAAACATCCCTGTCTTGCTGTTTTCCAGGTGAGACTATTGCTCTCAACTTAAAGACTAAGCCAAGGCACTGATCCTGTGCTACAATACTATCACTCAGGATTAAAAGGGCAACTTATGGGGCTCTGCTCGTACACCCTTTGCTTGCAGGGTACACTTTGCCAGGGTCAGGTCTGCCTCTTTCTGGGGTGCTCTGAGTTACTGAGGGAAACTGGCTGTGCTGGCCACCTCACCCCACATTAGTGACTTTGGAAATGGCTAAAAGACAATCAACAGGCACCTCAAGAGCACAGGGCTAACCCCAGGTACACGTTCAGCCAGATGTCCATTTGCAGGTCACTGCTCAAGAAGGGAAGAAAGTGATTTCTCAGCATCTCTTTCTTACAGGATAGCAGAATTAGGGTCACATATTATAATATATACCAGAAACTGGCCATTGTGCAAATCTGATCCTTTCCTCTCCTTCTCTGCAGCAACATTTCTGGCTCAGTTGTACTACGAGTTTATAAGTAGGACAGAAGAAGAAGCAGCAAAAGAAAAAAATGCAATTACTTCCCCAGATGTGTTTTTCTACTTCTCTGAAGCCTTGCAGAGAAAGGCTTTGGATTTTAGAACTGTAACCATCTTTATTTCACAGCTGGTTTCTGCCATATCACGCCAGACTAGAGTTATTTAGTCTGGTCATATGTGTTAAAACCTTGTAAACTCCTTGTCGTGAAGAATCCTTTGCAGGGTGACTCATCAACAGAGGTAGTTGGACACCGTCATGATCACAGGCACTTACAAAGCGTGTGACACGATCTACTCCTGTCCCCAGCCTGGGTGGCACACACGATGCTGGAACCTTCAACCAGGATCATGCAGAAAAGCAGAGCAGATGGACAGTTGTGCAATCGTGGAATATACCTAATCATAGCTACTGCATCTGTTCGAGCTCACTCAAGACCTTGTAAATGAAATTAGATGACTCAAAATAGGAGAACAGACTTGCTGTTTGAACAGAATCATGTTAATCCTGGTTACACTTGTTGTGACCAGTTCAACATGCTTTATAGTTATTTGCTGTCTTGACTATTGCCAGGTGAAAGTGCAGACTCCAGGTGCCATAATGTTTGCCAGCATCCGCATCCTTGGATCCATTACAGCTTGTTCCAGGCACGGTCAGGACAGCCCCAGGAGCTCTAGAGCTAGGGGAGAACAGCTTGAAATTGTTCATCCCCAGAAAATAAGCTGCTAGAAATCCATGCAGAAAAAGCAGGATGTTCTCTGAAAGCTGACAGATCTCAGAGCATCTTCAATACTTTGTTTTGCCAAGATGTGAGTAAAGACAACTTCCCCTTGATAAAATATAAGACTTTTTAAGTCCAAAAAAAGGCCACCTATGCTCCCCATATTTTGTTCTCTATGCACTTTTTTTTGCCACTGATAGAAGACTACTGGGGAAGACTGGAAAATACATGTAGGGGTGTGTGTGAGCCAGTACAGTGTTTAAAACAAACTCCCCTGAAGATTTCAAAATCAAAACAAAGAGAAAGAGAGATCTTATTCAAAGGAAAAATCCAGATGGATCTTTGGAAGGAGAGTAAGAGTCGTGTACCAACAGTTCAGGCAAACCAAACTTCTCTCTCAGATACCCTGTTACTGGTAAGTACAAGAAACACACACAGAGAGTCCAGTTTCTGACAGTAAATCCTCTTCCCAAGATTGATTAGAACCATAAATGAACCGACAGCCAGGAAATACCCAAGGTGAAGAGAGACAGTAAATCCCCTAACGTTACTATTAACAGTTCTATGAAAAAAAATTGCTTTCCCCAATCGGTCAGTAAAGGAGGCCACACTCCGCTAAGAATTGTACTGTCATTCCTATGGGAACACAGGGCTGGAAGGCACTTTAATGTTGTTGAGTCCTGGCCCCTACTATATTGTAACCATGTCCCAGCCCTTCCCATGGGCCCATCACTTTCCACCCAAGCACGAAGGTTTTTCATCCCTGCCCCTTCTACCAAAGGCTGTTACAGATCCTGAAGGCTGCCTTGGAATATACCCCTTTATTAAAAAGATAATGCAAAAACATAATGAATGTGAGAAAGCGGTGCTTTTTCACAGCAAGATGAAAAGAAGTTGAAGGAATTTATCTGTCAGCATGAACTCCAATTTTGACATGAACCCACGGATCGCTGGCAGCAGCAGGATTTGCTCCTCTGCAACAGAGCTGGAGTGTTTTCTGTCTGAGAGCAGCTGGATCAGTGGCACCACATGCAGCAATTCCACGTGGGCTTTTATCTGTTAGATCACCTCATAGTGACTATGAGCAACTCTTACCTCATCGTGTTAATTCTCAATAAGTTTAATGAGCAACGGAGGTGAGATGTGGGGCTCTGAGTCACTGTCTCGGGCAGATTTTACCTGAGGCGGGTTGATCCGTGGGGGCTGGAATGGTCAGAGCCGAGCTCGGCGCTTTCTCCTCCTGCCTCCCCATGGGGGTTGTATCCCCACAGGAGGCAGAACACGCTCTTCAGCTGCCAGTTTTCAGCCCAGCATATTTAATATAAACCACCAATATGTGATGCTTTAACTTGACCTGCCACTCTGTGAATCGCAGCAGCTGAGGAGCGTTTCAGCAGCTGCACATGAAACCAAGAGGGAACGTGAATCGGAGCCCTTAGCAATCAACATGTCTCTTTTCCTAAAAGGGCAATGGGGACAGATGTGGAGATTTTTAGCGCTACTTCAGCCTGGGTATGGGCCCTTCTAACTGCAGGTCAAAATCCCTGAGCAGAAGCGGTTGAGTTCCACGATTAGTCTGAAGCATGTGCAGAGCGATAACGGGATCAAAGCACAAGTCCTTTTATACTCCCAGATTTCCTCTTTTCACGGTTAATTGGTTCTATCCTACCAGATCACCTCACTGCACTGGAAGCCATCGATGCCGTCAGTGCCAAGTCCCCTAGAAATCTCAAGGCATTAATATCCACCCTCAACATACACCCCCCTTTTCACACAAAACCACTTAGGGTGGTTTTAGGAACTGCTGGGTGTGTGGGAGAGCCTAATAAATCATAGTGAGACAGTAGATTTCCTCTGAGAGAGGAAATCCTGCCCGGTTCTATGCAACCACCTTCCTAGTCACTAAGCCATGAATTTCAGGGCAGAGAGAGGCAAATAATAGATCTGGGTAGAACGGAAATAGCAGCTCTCCCAAGCTACAAACAGCAGGAATTAAAAACGTTAATTCCTGCTAATATCACTACTCCTTTAATTAAGGTTGTAGAGCAGGACAATAGGGCTATACAAACAATGGAAAGTACAATGAATGCCTTAATGAGCATCACTTAGTATTTTTCTCCAAACCCCTTACTTATCAGTAGGCAAGATTCTCCAAATATACTGACTAAGCTGCTCCTGGCTGTCAACAAAGCTCGATGCCAAGCTGCAGAGATTTCCTTCATGGCATTCTCCTCTTTTTCATCCACTCAAACCCTTTAGTTCAGCTGTACTAAAAAATTCCCCATTAGATTGAAGTGGACTGACTCATCAGGAAAAGATAATAGCTGCAGGAAAGAAATACACGGTCAAGAGCTTCACGGTTCTTGGGCTTAGGGCTCTGAACAGCCAAGCCAGGGACGTGCCAAGATGAGGCCACCGCTCACCTGCCTGCTCAGGCAAGGTCACGTATAACAAAGCAGCTGATGGAAAGATCTGCTATTGTGTGCTGGCCAACAATGAATTACTGATAGCACATGACAGGTTTCATGAAGGATTTGTTTCAATTAAATCAATTTTTGATTAATTTGTCCATTTTCCACCTCTTCAGTCACCCCTGTATTCACATGGCTAGAAGTGCAGACAGGAAACCTTCCCTACCTCTTACTAGGCTGATTTTTCCCTCTTGAACCATGTTAAAGAGCATGCAGAGATGCTCATTAAGTCAGCTAAGAGAAATACAGAATGTTTGACCTGGGGACCATATTCCGCCCCAGAGTGCAGCGATCCCAGCGAGCGGGGAGGGCACAGGGCAGGGAAACGCTGCCAAGACAATGTGAAACTCCCACAAACCACCCGTGGCCCCAGGTCTGCCTTTAAATAGATCTTCAGGGAAAGCAGGCAAGACCAACATTAAAGAGGAAAAACAAAAGCAGTAGGAGATTGATTTACAAAGCCCATTTTAGCAACTTAAGATGTAGCCAAATGCAGATAAGCACCTATCTCATTATATGTCCTCGTGTATTTTTACAAATCTTTCCTACAACCTAAGGTGCCAATGTAATCTTGGTGATCTCTCAACTCTTAGCTCCTAAATTTTATATGCAGGCCAGGCTTATAGGACACTTGTCATAAGCCCAAAAGAGCTTCCTTTTTTATTTTCTTCCTAATATTTTATGCCAACCAGAAATTATTTTATAGGGTGTTTATTTCCTACCAAGGATTTTCAGTTCTTCCTCGTGCTGAATGCACAGTGTGGTTTTGGTTTGATCCTTTCAGACACATGAATAACTATCCCATTTCATGCTGTCATTGCAATTATTTATCTGGACTGGGGCTTTTCAAATAAAAGGCTCATTATTTCTTTTGTCAGGGATGCATTGAAAAACAACTGTTCACATGTGGCATGGGGGGGAAAACACAGTCTTCCAGCCTCTTCATTACTAAATGGCAGAATACACACTTTAAAAAAAAATGAAGTAAACCACAGACAGACAATGCAATGCTCTGCTGCTTTGTAATATAGAAACAGAGGCAAGTTGTCCGGTGTAGTTGGGTATTACTGACACACACTAAAGTTTAAATGGATGTTTTGGACAAAACTCTTAGTTGGGTATCTCAGTTGTATGTCATTCTGCTCTCCTCAGCAACAGCATCACCAGCCCACTTATGAGCCTTTGAAATGAAAAGCAACGACAAAAAAACTCAAGAGCCTTCACATCCTTCCGTACAATAACCTTCAACTCTTTATCTGTGTTTCTGGCTTCAACTCCACCAGCTAAGCTGTTTTTTTTTTTAAAGTGTACTGATGGCACGTACTACCAAACACCAAATTAATGCTACATCTGGATCCGCGCCAGCTGCAGAGGCAAGAGCTGTAACTGTGAAGTAAAATGGATCAAAAGCCTTGAATTAAGTCCTTGTTTAATGCAGAGGTAATCTGTGCTGTTAAGCCCAACCAAAACAGTCCTCCACCAGAAGACACAGGGTGTCTACACTGTCTGTTTAACGACTCCGACACAATTATGTCCTCAACTTTGGTCTCCAGACTCTTTGGGTCAGACAAAGGCCAATATAGTCACAAACTTGGGTCATTTGCAGGACTGCAAGAGAAAGTGCCACCAGCGGCCCCTTCCTGATCATATAAGGACTTTATTGTGCCAATGATTTAAACCAGCCTCCTTGACTTGACTTTGGGATCAGCTGGTGGAGCTGTTCACACATCTGGGGCTGTTCTTTGGAGGACAGAGAAGACTCCTGCTTGAGACCCAAGCAGTGCCTGGTACCCCAGCCAAAGTGTCTGAGTTATCCTGTGGCCCAACACAGACCTTGACAGCGACTGCTATGCAAAGTCCAGGGTTCAGGCTGTGTTAGCAGCATAATCCTGGGACTCTGAACAAAAGGGCACCGAATGAGCTTTTCTTACCATGTTTTCTTCCTTCAACAGTGGCAATTTCTGTCCCCAGGCAGTGGGATGGGGAAAGGGCGACTGATTATACAGTTCCTTCAACTTTTCTGCTAGTCCACAAAGCTTACTACAGAGCTTTAGGAAGAAAAAACCTCCACCCCAAGATACGACATGTAGGTCTGATGTGCAATGTATATCTGAGAGCAGAGCAACGAGAATAATGAAACCCACCCGAGTCAGAGGGGCTGCAGCAGCAGATCCTGGCCCAGGGCATGGAGCTCCCTGCCTCAGGAGCTCAGCAGCTCCATCTGTCCCCATCCCTTCACCAGCCCACAGAGCCTTATGGGGGAAGTTTGCAGCAAGCCGGTTTCTTACATGGTCTTTTTAAACTGCTACTTCCATTAAAAGAAGCAATTTTAGTTTCCCACTTTTCCCATTGTCCTCAACCACTCTCATTCCCCAAGGAGGTTTGCGGGATCAGTAATGCGTTGGGCCATGGGCTGCATGAAAAGGGTTATTTATGGGGGGAAGAAAAAGCAAAAATATGACCCTGCTGCCAACAACCCCCCTCCAGCCTTTCCTAACCTCGGTCCTTGCACAAGGCAGGATATCCACCACAGGCAAATGTCTCCAGATTGGTACAAAAGACCTTCTTGGTCTGAGAGCCACATAAATTAGCACACACTGACACTGCCTGCTCTGTAATTGAATGCCCTGGGGTGAAGCAATATGTACTGCACGCCGAAGGTGCTTTTTAGAAGAATGGTTATTAAAGAAAGCGGGGGACACAGATGTTTGCCGCTCAGAGCGGCACTGAAATAGATGGTGGAGGAAGCAGAACAGAGTGAGCTGTGACAGAGGGGCTTGTGGACGCTTTGCACGCTGAGGTTTTCAGTTCCAGCTCCCACTCTCACCTTCAAGCACCAAATTACGCTCAGCTCCTACCAGAGGCAGCTGCAGCACTTTGTGGCTTTCAGGGCAGTGTTTTTCACAAAACAGGAATTAGAAACAAGGAAGGAAGTTTATTCTGATGCTGTTTTTTTTTTAATCTTTTCATCACATTTTCCAAAGCTGTTTGCATTGATAGTAGCTCTTCTCCCCTCCAGCAAAATGTAGAATAAGATGGAGCGTGACCCAGAGATGTAGCAATAGGAAAGATTAATATTTAGCAGCTCTTCCCATCCCTCCATCCCTTTCTACCCTTTTTTGCTGGCTTTCAGCAGAAATATTCCAACCAGCTCTGCTTCATAGTAACATTTGGCACCTTTCTTCCAGATGGGGAGGAAAGCTCTAACTTCACGGCTGGCATGAGCATCATTTTCTGACTAAGTCTACTGGGCCAGGCGAAGGGTCACTGCACAGATGGAGGCACCGCAACCTGCAGCTCTTGCTCACCCAGCTTCTGCACCATAATTTGGGTGGAGGAAGATCCTTTCCAGCACTCGTCCGAGCACCGTGCAGCTGAATTTGTCTAGTTCTTTAAGGCTCCAGCAACTGTGCTCCCAAGGTGGGTGTGAGGAGAACCCCTTGCCTGCCAAGGAGCAGCTCATGGGGTGGTGGGAACAAGGAGGGAGAGGGAAAGGGAGCGGTTGAGTAGCTATAAGGGATTTAGCTCCACATTAAAGGCTAACAATAGGCCACAGTCTACCCCCCAGATGCCCTTTATTTAACTCTTCCCTTACCACTCTTATGCCTGAATCATGCAAAATTTCCTTTTTGCTGTAAAAATGTTTCAGTATTGGGGCCAGCTTGGCACTTTGCTGGTATAAAACAAGGTTTGCCTCAACTCTGTCTGTTTAATACCCTGTTTATAAATAAGGGCTGGGCACATGCAAACAGTGGCAAGAAAACAAAACTGGCCATATTCCAAAGTGCGTTATGTGCCTCCATGAGTTGTCATACGCACCCTACCCAGCCCAACAATTACTCTTTTTGCCAAAGCCCCTCTGCCTGCTTAGCCACTCAATAAAAGTGTTCCCTTTGCTACAGAAGATAAGGAACTGTTCTTGAGAGGGTGCCACTCCTGACAAAGCATTCAAAATCAGACAAGAGGACTTCTTAAAAACGAGGAGAGGAAAGAAATGGGGAAGGTTCCTCTGCAAACCTCGGATGTCTGGAGATGCTCAGTTATCCTGGCCACACGAGGTGACAGAGAACATGGCACTAGCACAGGGAAGCTGTTGACCTCCCAGAAAAACTCCTGACCCTTTAGATACCACTGGTGTGAACTCCAGAAGTGCTGAGCCCTGGGTTTCCCCGTATGCCAGGGAACTACTTTTTTCCTTACGTTGCCCATTAAGAAGACCTGGGTGGGAAGGAATTCTTGTGGCACAGGGATATCAGCCCATCTGACATAAACTACAAAAGGATCCATTTCGGTTTTGAGAATTTTTCCTGCAAAGGTCTCAAGAACAGCTGGAAATGAGTAGCTGTGTTAATCCTAGTAAGACCTCACTGCAAATGTCGTAGCAGAGAAGTCTAAACCTTCTTGATTTAATGGCTGCTTTCCAAGGACTGAAATGTATTTTTCTCCTATGATATTTATTGACTGATAATTATCAGTCAAGTCCCACCCTTACGTAAATCACTGGAAGTCCTTCCCTACAACTTGGTAAAATACAACCAAGCCCTAGGACTTGACAGACTGATTTGGCCCAGCACTGGCGTTTCGGTAGCTGCGGGTACAACACCTCCAGGACTCCCTCCACCTTAAGAAGGGAGAGATTGTTCAATGTGCAATTCCTTCACTGCACAGACACATAATTCTGAAAACACAGGTTAACTGTAGCACTTGGCTGTGGCGGAACTAGATCAGTGAGGAAGGTTATAGTCCAGCATTACAAGTCCTTCATATCTCACGTCACTTGGTGCCATTGTTAAAGAGCAGCATAGACTGGGGGAAAAGCTAAATGATTCCCCCCTCAAAGTTATTTTGAGAAAAATCAAAGCCCCCTTTTGTAAAACACGTCAAAAGTTAAGATGAGGTGAAGTTAAATATTCCTCAATTTATTTTCATTTACCCCAAGCTTTGTTCCTCCTGTTAATATTCTGCAAACAACAGTTAAACAATCAACTGCCACGTTTAAACCAGAGCTGCAACTGTTGTGGTTGTGCAACGCCACATATACGATTGTTTTCAGTGCTGTATTGTTCCAGCCAATCTTCGGCATAACCACCCTTCTCAGGTTTCATATTCTCAGAAAATCTGCTGTTACTTTAGCACTATAAATACAATTTACAGAAGAACTCAATTGTAAAGTGATCTGTATGACTGCATCTTTTTGGCCACAAAAACCTGAGTCTTATATGCTATTCAGCCATGCTAAACAAGAAGACAGTTGCAAATCAAGCGTTTTAGCCTGTTTATACCCGAGAAGCAATGAAAAATTGTGCAATGAGGGGGGAAAAAAAGGCCCAAAGGACCTTAAGTCTAAGGATGAGACAAAGGACCGGCCGGACTATGGACTTGGCAGCTGAAAACGCGATTGTGCAGGACGGGGCAGGCAGAGGAAGCAGCAGCACCAGTTCCAGGTTCCCCGAGTTTTCTCCCACCCTTTCCCCCCTCGCACCGGGCAGCAAGAAACACGACGAGGTGCCAAAGCAATGCAGACAGCGCTTACCTGTGCATTTCCTTTTAAAGGTTTCATAGTCTACCCCTTGGTCTCCAGGGACGATTGTAGAGCCGTTGTACTTAAAAGTCACCCTTTGGGAAGGGGAAAAGAGAAGGGGAATGACACATTTAAAAGTCACCCTTTGGGATGGGGGAAAGGGAAGGCAAATAATACATTTAAACATCACCCTTTGGGAAAGGAAAAGAGATGGGGAAGGACATGCTGTAAAATAACATCGTTTTTTGAGGGAGGAGAGGAGAAGGGGAATAAGGTCTATAAAAGTCACCCTTTCTGGAGGGGGGAACGAGAAGGAGAATCGCGGAGCACCGGGAGATGCCAGGGACCAACCTACCAGTTCACCTCGGTGGCATCGTCCCTGACGAGGTTGTACGCCTCCCTGCACGCCTCCTTGTCGATTTTGGTGGCCATGGGGGCGGCCGGCACGCCGGGGAAGGGGAGGGGAGGGGGGGAGCGCGGAGCGGCGCGGAGCTGGGGGGGCCGCGGCCGCCGGTTCTGCCGCTACCGCCCTGCACCGCGCAGTGCCGAGCGCTGCCGCCCGGCCCGGCCCGCCCCGTCCCCCCGCCCCGCCTGCCAATGGCTCCGCACCGGGCCTGCCCCCCTGCCAGCCCCGCCCGGCCCCGGCGCGGGGGTTTCGGGGTGATGCAATAGCCGGGGGACACGGGGATGAAGGTTGGGGCGGGGGGGGCATCTGTCGTGAGGATGCTGCCCGGGCAGGGGGGCGAGGGCCGGGCGCTGTGATGCGTTGTGCGATGGCTGAGATGTTTGCAGCCCCCCCGATGTTTTTGCAGCCCCCGCCGGGCGGGAGGAGGAAGGAAGGAGAAGCGATGCGCAAGATGGAGCGGGCGCGGCGGGGCCGGGAGCCGGGCCGGGCGCACGGGAGGTAGCGGAGCTGGAGAGCAGGTGAGGCCGGGGATGGCGAGGGGATAACGGGGGCTGGAGGGCGGTGTGGGCTGTGCCAGCCGGCCCGGCCCGGCTGGAGCCGGGGAAAGCGCCCGGCGGCTTGTGGGGCTGCCCGGGGGGAGCATCGCCCGCTCCGCCGCGGGTGGCAGCCGGGGAGCGTTCCCGTCTCCATCCCTGCGGGGTGGTCCGGACCATCACCGGGGGCTGGGAGGGCGATTTTGGGTCGTGGCAGCTCGCTGCTGCTTCAGGTGCATGTGCCGGTGTGTTTTAGACCGTTTCAGATGGAGCGATCTCCCCCTGCTGGGCTGCGCTTCCAGCGCTGCCAATTGAAAACAGAAAATCTAACCCAAGTCAATACGCTAATGGGAGGTGCTGGGGTTTAGGCAAAAGCGTAAGGGTTGTCTGTAAGATTGCGTTTCAGTCCTCTGCCTACAGAAATAGAGACGGATCCTCTGCTTTGCAGAACTCAGCTTGAAATAAATGTCTCCAGATGTTGTGCCCAAGGACCAGAGTTCTAAAAACCAGTCCTTGTGTGTGTTAGTGGGTTTCTACCCTAAATATGGAGGGGCTGGATATTGCAGTTTAAATAAAAAATACATTCCATTATAAAAAAGTATCACATTTTGTTTCTTTTAAAGTTTGCAGTGGGATGTTAATTATTTATTTCACATCAATGTGTTGTAAAAGGGAAGTCTGAACGGTAAGAAGCCTCATTACCACATACAGTTACTCAGTGTTTCCAGACATCTCAAGCAACAAGATCACCAGAACATGTGTCAATTTTAACACGCGATGTTTTTCTGCCATGCGATATAAACCCTAACCCTGCAGGCAGCTCCTTCCAGAGAGTCCTGAACAATGTGAGGTTCCCTGTAGCATCAGTGCCCAAAACACGAGCGAATTGCTGCAGTGCATCTGTGATAGAGATGAGGTCATAGGGAAAAGAGAAATATTTCTGAAGTCAGTACAAGTGTAGGACACGGCATCTGGGTGAATCACACTCAATATCTCTGTAGACTGCAGGCTCAAGGTGATCATATAATCACACATTAATAGGTCTGAATTTGATTTTGAAATATTGATTTTCTTTTGGAACTGTCTTCAGGAACACTTTCTCTTTTTTAAAAGCCTTTGTGCTGTCCATTATCTGATCATAATCGTTTTTTCATAGTCTGCATTTATCATCCTTTGGCGCTACCTCACCACTGTTTATATCTGTAACAACTGCTTGTTGTCCTTGTCTCTTCATGCTTGTTCCTCGGCTCCTGATGTTTCCTGGGGGAGAGGTGGGTGACTGAAATGTCATTTCACTTAGAAGGACAAAACCTCGACCTTGTTTGGGTCTCTGTGACCCAGTGGCTTGAGTGTTTGAATTAGATTGATGAGGAACTTTATGCCTCACATTTTTAAATGCCAGATTCAAACCTATGAAATGCTTGGGACCCAACCTCCTCTCTTTGCTTCTCTTCTTTGTCTTGGACACATTTGCATGGATTTTTTTTCTTTTAACACACGGAGGAAGACATATTGTGCTCGGTTTCATCGGGCTTTAACTAGAGAGGGGGAAATACCTCCTTTTCTGGCTCTGTTGAGCTCTGATTTTCTCTTCATATGGGATGTTGAGACCTCTGTCTTCTGTACATGGGTCCTTCCATCCTGTGCAGGAAGGTGTCATTGTCCTGGCAGGTCCATCTGTCCATCTCACAGAGGAAGCACAGACACCAGAGAAAGTGAAAAGTCTTCCCTAAAGCAATGTCAGGCCTGACCTTCAGCTGTCTGGACTCTCCTAGTGAAATTCAGGAAGGGCCTGAGAACATGTAGAGAAGCTGAGCAAACAGGACAGTTCTGCACAGCCACGGCCCCTCAGGAAGCTTAGCTGCTCTCCTAAAACATATTACTAGGTCCATCACACTTTTTTTGCTTCTTTTCTGATCTCTCTGTATGGCTGTCCCCAATCCTGCTTCTCCATCTGTGTCATTTCTGTGCAGGAGCAGAACAAATAATGGAGAGAATAATCCCCTCCTTCAGGAAGATGCTGCTGTGAATTATGGATCACAGCATTAGGTTTGTCACTAAGGTGGTTTTTTGACCCAGACAGACCAGGAATTGAGGCTCCTGGGTTCCCACAGTCACAAGGGCTACAGGAGACCAGAGCTGGCAAAAATGCTTCTCATCTTCAGGCTCGATAATCCATTAGATGAGTAGAAACTCATCATCACCTCCTTTTCTCCGGGATGGCTGAAGGACAGACACAACGCTGGCACACTCTCCTTGTTTGAAAAGCCGTACCCATCATCTCCTGCCCACAACAACGGCCCCATCACCAGGTGGGACATGTGTCAACATTGGGCCATCCCCGGTGGGAGTAGATGGCACTTGGACACACGAACAATCTTGCCGGCTGCCGCTGTCCTGATGATAAATTCTGGAAGATACCCAAGAAGTCTGGATTAACAAAGGGTTTTTTTTAACTTGTAGTGTTTTAGTGAAGACCACCGCACTGACATGGGACTTGGTGGGAGCTGTGTACAAAGGATTTGCTTCTTACTTCATCCCCGAAGGAGGTGCACTGCCAGCCCTGCTGTTCACCAGGGTGCTTTTTATTAATATATAAGCCTCCTGGGCCTTAATCAATGAGAATAAGCCCTCCAGCAGCACACGCTGTTCAAGAGGTGCCAGTTGCTCGACATTTTTGAAATCTGATAAATTCATGTCCGGATGAGGAGGATGAGATGGTGACTGCGCTTCTGACTGTATTTGAACACACAGACACACAGACACAGACACACATAGACAGACAGACAGACACACAGACACACACAGACAGACAGACACAGACACACACAGATACACAGAGACACACACACACACATCCACTCTTGTTCTCTTTTTATTTTGCACAATAACACTGCGGAGCAACCCCAGCTCGCTGTGCCAGGCGCCCCTGACACCGAGGCCTTGGCCGCACCGCCATGGATCGCAGGCGAGCACCAGCTCCGGCCCGGCCTGCGGCGGGGAAAGGCTCCGAGCCCTCTCCGGGATCCCCGCCACTGCCGGGCCCACCGCCGGGCCCCGGCCGCCATTTGCTCCCGGCGGGTCCCCGGAGCCGCCCAAGCCCTGCCCCGCGGCACCTCCCCCGGCGCCGGTTCCCGCCCCGCCGCGGTCCCTCCCCGCTCCCTCTGCCGGCATTTCCTGGGCCGCCCATGGCCGCGCCGGGCCCGGGGCTCAGCCCGCCCGCAGCGCCGGGGTCCGTCCCGCCGCCGCGGGGACGCTGCGGCCGCAACGGCCGGAGGCTGCGGGGCCGGTTTTGAGGCCGCTTCCTGGGGGCCGCCGCCTCCCGGTGTTTGCTGCTGCTGTTGCTGCTGCTTTGCTTCCCCCCCGCCTTTTTTTATTTTATTATTTTTTTTCCGGCTAAATAAACGCGGCGGATAAAGCGCCGCCGATGCGGCTCCCGGGGGCCGGGCCGGGCGGGGGGTGAGCGGGTCCTGCGGGGCGCGGAGCGCAGCCCGGTCCCCCCGGCCGACCCTCCTCGGGCAGGGTTCGCGGAGCAGAGCCCGGTCCTGCCAGCCATGAACGGGAAATGATTTTACCGCCGGCTGCTGTAGCGAGGACCAGCAGTAAGTAAATCACCTACCGGCAATAATTACACGCTCGTCTTTGATTATACCCGAGCATACCCCCAACTTGTTGACACAACCAAGGGAGGAATGTGTTTTTAACTCCATCATTTTCAAAGTGCAGGTTAGCACGGGGCTTATTAATTGTGTCATTTATTCAGCACATTATGGTTTTTAGCAGCCGGGGAGGTTTGCTATGCTGCTGACATCTTCCTTTGCTTTTGTTCTAGAAATACGGCGGGTCAGCTGGTCATGGAGGGAACCAGGCAAACCAGGATTTGTCGTCCACACAAGATAAGTGAATCCTCAAAGGTTGGTATGTTTTGTGTTACCTACCAAAAAAAGCAAGTTAAAGCAATAATAAGAAGGGTGTAAAGGCTCTCCCCTGCATGGGCTGTTTTGGAGGAATGTGGATGTTTAGAGCTTTTAAAAAGAAGTGTGAAAACACTGGTCTACCTGCTCAAGTATTTTGATAGAAGAAATTGCTACCTAATGATTAAAAAAAAAAAAGCAACAGTAGCAAATGAGCATCTGCTCATCATGACTCATAACTGAAAAAAGAAACCCACGTTACTGCAGCACAGTATTTACAGCAAAAATTCAGTCATTAAATGCAATGTGTTTATTTGGGCAATTTTTCGTACTGATCTATCTCATCCAAGCTAGTTACAGAAGCAAAGCTGGGATTACATTTTAGATTTAGTCTTTGTTTTGTACCAGATTTAAGTCTTGATCCTGCAAACAGTAGTTATTCCAGGAACTCAAGATGTTTTCTTAGGTTTGTGAGCTTAATTTTCTTTGTATAGAATATCTATGTACACAAATATGTTGATTTTAGTTGGGAATTAACAGAAGTCCATCCTAGGTAGCTCTTCATGCAGGTCATCAGGATGATGACCTAAGATTTAGATGTAAATATCTATTGTAATTACTGTGCTCAATGTGTGTCCACAGCACCAGGTTACAGATGCTGCAGAGCAGGGACCTTGTGCTACTGACAACAACAGGAGCAGAAAAACTTCTCAGTGCTGTCTCTGTCTTATCGAAGTCGAATGAGACAGATCTCGTTTTCTTTTGCATCACTAACAAGTAGTGGTGCTGCATTAGCAATCTGAAAGAAATAGGATCTCTGAATCCAAAATAAGTTAAAACGCTGCTGTAATACAATTTGAATAGGACTAATTTTTAAATGCATCCCTACCAGTATAATCTTTCCTCAAGTGCTGATCCCGTCTACTACTTAAATGGTTTAGTCTGAATGTAATAATAATTCATCACATTAAAAATTGATTAACTTGACAGCATTGTTTTATTTTCTTGCGTAGACAGCATCTGTCACTATCTGCTAAACTTAGAATGACTAGATAATGCTAAAGCTGTTCTACAGAATATAAACAGCTTGAGAAAGATGTTCGTGTTTAGTATAAAATTAGTCTTGGTTTTGAAATGTGTAGCTATCAGCTGTTATTTGCTCACTGAACGAATGAACTTGCTAAGTGGCTGAAATATGTTAATGTATTCTGAGCCCAACCAGTGCCGTACGTAATGGTTTTGTGCTGATTTCTGAAGTCGCAGCAATTCTACATGGCAACAAGGATTTCAGGAGTGCAACTTGTCAGGCATATTTGCAGTCAGGATTATGCTCCTGACTCGACAGCCAGCTCAGTAAGTCAGGATCTCTGGCAAATCTTATATTCTGGTGTAATCTTGTTATGTACATGCACGATGATGGTATTAGAGAATATTAGAGAGAAATGATCAGCCAATTTACAGAGACGAGAGGGAATATGTTTTTGGTTTAATCCAATAACTGTCCCCCGTGAGTCAGACTCAGAAAAGGGTGCTCTGTTACTGGCTGTTCATCCACTCTCCCTCAGCATAGTTGCCACAAATGGGTGGTTTGTCCTTTGCCATATTTATTCTCCTTCCCACGTCTTCCATCTCTGCTTAGGTACCTCTATGATAGCAACATTTCTCAAACTCAGAAAAGTTAAGATTAAAAACTTTACAGTCCTTAAACCCCGCACCTTTTTTCTGTTACAGACCTCTGGCAGTTTTATTCCTCAGTGGAAGTTACTTTGTGCCATAAATCCCTTTTTAAGTTCAGAGATATGATGAGGCAGTTTTTGCCCAGAAAACTTAGTTATTGAAGCCTCTTCACTTGGATTGGTTTAACTCTGTACACGAGCATGTATGAAGTTACTCCAAGAGGCTTTTTTGCAGTTTAGTCTTTGCTGTTTAGAAAAGAACGTAAGCAAAACTCAGAAACCACTGTGATGTCACGCTAAGAGCAGCACATTTGGTCATTAATTTGGGTCTCTTTGCTGAAAGGCAGACGTGAGGATCAGGCTCCCGAGGTCGGTGTGAGCTCAGGATGCTTGGCTGCCGTCACGTCTGGGCAGTGGGGAGCTGCCTGCATTAATCCCAGTTATCTCATCAAATAAAAGTACAATTAGCAAATTATGTGCACAGGGTGCATATCTAGAGCGAGGGTTGGGGAATCTTTCTCAGCCAGGTGGGTAGAGATGTTGCCTCACTGTGGTTTAATGAACCCATTGATGGCTCAGCGAGACAACAATAATCATGTGCTTTCTGTTTGGGAAACTGGGAAAGCCACAGATGGTTGAGATTTCTAGGAGAAGCAACAGTTTGGGGAAGGAAGTGTTGAATGCCTGGGAGGCTTGAAGAGACCTCAGGTCACCTGTGTGACTGTTTTCAATGAGGTTACAGACTGAGACACCTTTCCAGGATGTCACTTCTGGGAACGCAGCCTGAGGGTGCAGAACTGGGCAAGACCCAGGGTGCTACAGCCAGAACTGTTCAGAGCCACCTTAGGAACAGTACGAAGATGTTTCCTTTCTACCTCCTTTCATTTCTTTTACATGTCCTTACAGGCCCTGCAACTGGGCCTGGTTTGGATTTGGTAATTAAAGTTATGTATTTGCATTTAACTTAACCTGGCTTTTATTAAGAGAGATCACAAGATAACCTCCTGTACCAGCACACACACCATTCCTCTGGAAGAATGGTCCTAAAAGCTGCATCACTTTACATGCTGGGGTGACCAACCCCTTCAATACGTGTCCTGCAGGACGCGCAAGGGGTAACAGAATACATTTCCATTTTCGTTCTTCTTAAGACTGGTAACGCGAGTCTGTGAGAAAAAGGCAAATACTGGTTGCCTCAAAAGCTCTGTGGCACGTACGGAGCTGGTGGGAAGAATGTCTGGACCAGAGGGGTCCCAGAAGGGCACTTAACGGATATGTTCTGAGGGCATTTTCCCCTTTCTTTGAAAGAAAAATACTTAGTCGTGTTCATTAAACCCAAAACTACCTTGGCTTCTGGAAGCAAGCACTAATCTTATGGGACTAAGTTATCCACATCTGTGGCTTTGCACATAAATAAACAGCTATTACTTTTAAATGCTGCGTGTGTGCCTGAAATAATATGGAAAGAAAGAGAGGGATTTTCCCCTGACAAGCTCAGAAATGCAGAGTTCTGAAAAGATTGAACAGGGGGGTAGCTGTCAAGTAAGCACTAACCCAAACAATACATGGGCTGGATGAAAATTTGGCATCCTGCTGCATGTGTGTCTCCCGCTCCAAATATTTAGCAAATAGCTTAGTTGAGAAGAACTCTGCAAGGAGTCATTTGGGGGATGAGGAAGAAAGGAAATGTCAGCACAATGTCTCAAAGACAATGAGTGGAAGAGTTTCAGAAAATTGTGCCTGTATAAATCATCAGGGAGGAGGTTTGGATGCAGCATTGTGGAGGAGGTAGAAGTAGATTATAGTAAAAAAGGGGAGTAGGAAGCAGTAAAATTCTGCATAGGCCTTTCAGAGCGGAGCTTGGGCTCTTACTATGTTGTTTGCCAATGGTGTCAAGTCAGAATTTATGATCAACATGCAACACAAGCAGGGTTTTTCTCATCTAATGGGAAAACACTTCGTGCACACTGACATTTTTCTTAGTGAAAATACAATCTGCCTGATGCCGTTTGTTTATTCCAGGTGTACAGGTGGGATGACCACTCTAGTCTTGTTCTTCAGAGTCTGAATGAGCAGAGGCACCGAGGCCTCTTCTGTGACATTGTCCTTGTGGTGGACGAACAGCGAGTCCCTGCCCATCGGAACCTACTCGCTGTTTGCAGTGACTACTTCAACTCCATGTTCACCATTGGTATGCGAGAAGCCCACCAAAAAGAGGTTGAACTTTTTGGAGCCTCTTACATTGGTCTGAAGGCCGTGGTGGATTTCCTGTATGGCAGCGAGCTGTCTTTAGATGGTGGCAACATTGACTACGTGCTGGAAACAGCTCACCTGCTGCAGATCTGGAAGGTGGTTGACTTCTGCTGCGAGTATCTGGAGAACGAAGTCAGCGAGGAGAACTACCTGTACCTGCAGGAGCTCGCCTCCATTTACAACCTGAAGCGCCTTGATTCCTACATCGATTCTTTCATCCTGCAGAACTTCGGCACTCTGTCTTTCACCCCAGACTTCCTGCAGAACATTTCCTTGCAGAAGTTGTGCCAATACCTGGACAGCAGCGACGTGCAGCAGGAGTGTGAGCACGACCTGCTCCAGGCTGCCTTGCAGTGGCTCACCCAGTACCCGGAAAGGGAGAATGAGGCTTACCAAGTGCTGGATAATATTCATTTTCCCTTGATACCTAAAAGTGATCTCCTCCATCGAGTCAAGCCTGCCGTCTGCTCTCTTCTTCCCAAAGAAGCCAACTGCGAGGGGTTCATCGAGGAAGCGGTGAACTATCACAACAACGTCACGGCTCAGCCGGTGCTGCAGAACAAGCGGACGGCGCTGCGGACCTGCGAGGAACGGCTCCTCTTTGTTGGGGGGGAGGTTTCTGAACGGTGCCTGGAACTGAGCGACGACACCTGTTTCTTGGACGTCCGAAAGGGGCAGTGGGTGGCAGAAACACCTCTCCCAGCCCGACGAAGTCACCACTGCGTCGCAGTCTTGGGAGGCTTCATCTTCATAGCCGGAGGCAGCTTTTCAAGAGACAATGGAGGGGATGCAGCTTCAAATCTCCTATATAGGTATGATCCCCGCTGTAACCAGTGGATAAAGGTGAGACTTAAGCTGTATTATTTCTCTGTTTGAAGTCCTTAATGTGTAGAGTGTTTTCTGCTTTTAGGTGGAAGGACAGGGCTTGTTAGAATAGCCAGCATAACAATGCTTGCAAGTGGCAAATCAAGTTATTTAAGTTGAAAAAGCAGCTACTTGAATCCTTTGTGGGAATGCTTAAGTTGCACAAGCAGCAAAAAGACTTTGAGGCAGATTTTCAGCTTCACTTGGGAATTGGGCGTCTCAGCTGTGAAATTCCTGGTCAGCAAACACTTGCAACTCTTTAGATTAGTTTTGGGAATAATGCTAGAGCGGACTTACAGACGCGATTGCTTAGTTCATCTTTCTCAAGCTGTAGCACATATAAATAAATAAACAAATGGTCTGATATAAAAAGAATATGTCTCTGCCACTTGCCAAATGTGTCTGTGCTAAAAGTCTCTTCGAACAAGCTATTTACCTCCAGTCCTGCTGTAAAACCCTGCAGCCAGTGCAGGACCTATCAAATATTACACTGGTTTTGAACCAATTGTCTTGTGTGGTTCAGTTGTGTTTCTGATTGATCCAATTTATGTTTCTTGCAGAGTTTTGGAAGGAGGCCCATGTAACACAAACCTTTATAGAGTGACCTGTCTTTGAGGTTTTTTTCTGTCATCCCCTTTTTTTGTAAATAAGTGCTATGTAACATGCAACTGCAGAAAAACAAAAGTATTTTATATGTGTAGTTGATCAAAACCAGTAGCTCTCCTTTTTAAATAAATGGGAAGAAGCAAAATCTGTCCTCAGACATGAATAGATATTAATTCAGCTTGCTTACCAGATGGTTGAAAATGCCAGCATGTTATATTGTTTTTATGACAGGTTGCTTCTATGAGACAACGCCGCGTAGATTTCTACCTGGGAGCTATTACCGACATGCTGGTAGCTGTTGGTGGCAGGAATGAAAATGGGGCACTTTCTTCAGTCGAGACCTACAGTCCTCAGAAGGATTCATGGTCCTACATAGCAGGCTTGCCAAGGTAGGAGATGTTTGGAAAGCTATCTCACGTTTGGAGAATGGTGGTAGAGTGAGCTTGTGTGACTTTAGCCAATGAATGGGTGTCCCTAGGAGGGCAGCAAGGGATCTATAATCAACATGTATCAGCAAGTGATAAACCACATCAGCATCTGGTGTTTGAGCAGCCATCTCTTCCAGGCAGTCAAGTGTCAACTTGATTGGTTTTAGTGCTTGTCCTGAGGTACATCTGAAGGATGGAAGAGCCCATGTAATTTCACTCTACTATTCTTGAGATGTTTTTCCTGAAGTCACTTGAAATCAAGTCTTTTCAGAGACACTGTTTAGATCTTGATCAAAGGCTTTTGTTATTTATTTGGCCTTACTTTGTTACCTTATTGTGATTGTTTTCCTTGCAAGGTGTTTCTTTCTGGCTGCTCAGGTTGGCTGCTACGGATAAACTACATTTATCTGTAGACAGCTGGGCAAATACGACCTCTCTTTCTCTCAGTATGAGTTAAAACTTAGCTGCTGTACTTTTAAGAGGCTTTAGTACTGCAGCTCAGCTCTCCTTGTAACAGCAGCACAGGACATTGCTCCTGTCTTCAATCAGTGTTTGAGTAGTGTCTTGGTAAGAGTGGTACCACAGTGTTTAATTTGCAAGCAGTTGTTCAGATTTAGTAATATTTCACATTTATGGAAATTACAGGAGTATTGGCTATACTAATGGTATTCTCGTGATGGCTGAAACCTGCAACGTCAGCAGCAGTGCTTGCTTGCTTAGTGGCATCACAAACAAGATACTTGCAACAGTTCCGAGTTTTTCCCCTTGTTCCCTGAGCTGCAGAGCCAGAGGCAGCCAGTGAAAGCACAGGAGTCTGGTGCCTGGTTCTATTTTGGGCAGGTGCTGCAATGCAAGTCTGATCCGGGCTAACAGCTGGGCTGGAGTGCTCTGCAGAAACAGGATGCTGGTTTCTGTTTTATTCCTCCTCACGTAGACAGATCTAGATATGGAGGCTAAGCAGCACAATTTTTCCTTGATTTGGAGCTGTGTTTGAGAGTTTTTCAGTACTTAAGCCCTTCTCTTAATTAGGGTGACCTGTGACATCTCATAGATACAGCTTTTTTTTTTTTTAAATATTTTTTCAGAGAAATGTAGATGTGACCTGACTGCCTTGTATGTTGTTAGAAAAACACTCACCTTAGAACAGATATGGATTCTTTTTCCCCAGCATATAAGGGGAAGCTTGCGGACAGCAAGCTGTCTGAACAGGGTCAGCTTTTCTGCATGTTCTTACTGCTACCTGTGTGTTGGTTTTGTGAATTTTGCAGCTGCAGCATTTAAAAGCGAACATTGGTGTGTGTGGGAGGGTGAATTTTTTTATTAGAGTCCCTAGTTGGTCCACTGGACTTGGCAAAAGTCCCCCTTGTGGGACAGACCCCACTTAGGTTTACTCAGCTGGTTGCTGAATTGCAGGGTTACACTGTAACATGGTGACTACTGAGGTTTGTTGCTGCATCTCAAAGAAATAGTTCATCATCCTCTCCTCCTGTCTGCCCTGTCCTTGTCCTGTGCTGTCCCTTAGAATCACAGAATCATTTCAGTTGGAAGAGACCCTTGGGATCATCGAGTCCAACCATAACCTAAGTCTAGGACTAAACCATGTCCCTAAGAACCTTGTCTAAACGCCTTTTAAACCCCTCCAGGGATGGTGACCCTTGTGCCAGCCCAGGTGTTTGTGCAGCTGTGTATTGAACTGGATAGTTCCCACTTTTCCATGTTTTTAATAGCTGCTCTCTTGCACGTTACTATGTCTCTAGTTAGATCTTAGCGGACACTTAGTACCTTCAGTTTTTGTCTTTTTGTCCCTCCTTCTCCTGTTTGAGAACTCTTGTGTTGGGCAAAAATGGGTGCAGAGGTGGCCAACAGAAAGAAACCTCACTGGATGCGGGGGCACATGGATGCTGCTGGAGCACAGAGAAGTGGCTGTGGCAGGAATCTGGACACTCCTTTCCTGATGTGCCTCAGATGGGTTTGCTGACAGCAGAAGGATGAGAGAGAATTTTGTGATCTATTCACAACTATAAGAAAGGCTGCTCACTAGAGTTCCTTTTATGTACTTCTATTTTCCCTTCAAAATACTCTTGATCTGGTCTCTGTTTTGCTCCCCACCGTGTGCTTTTGTTCCTCAAACTGATGTTGGTTAGTTTTTACCCAAATTACATCTCCCCAGCTCTATCCTAGCAGCAAATCATTTCTCCTCATATAGAAGGAATCAGAAGCTCCAATCTTCTGCTTCCTGATTGCCTGATAAGGTAACATATCCCAACACAGCTGCTTTGTTTCCTGCATTTTTCTGTCTTCTTCCCTCTGGAGAGAAAATGTGCAGATTTTTGTCCTTTTGGTTGCACGGCCGCCCGAAGCAGCTCCCTCCCCACAGCTCTGGTGGTGTTTGTGCCGGCTCTGAACCAGCAGCTGCCTGGAAGACCATTTCCTGGAGCAACAGGCGCGGGTTGACATCATCGTGGGGTGGTTCGATTGGAGCTGTGTGGTGTTGGACTCTCAAGGATTTATATTTGTTAAAGCTTCTCCTCTGAACATCCAGAAAATGGTTTTATTTTTATTTTTTCTTCCTGAGGTTTATAGCTTGCCGTGTGGAGATTTTCAGGGACAAGGCAATGGTTGGGCCTTGGATAGAGGGGCCTCCTGTCTGCTGCCAAATCCTCCGTGTTGCTGCCCACAGCGCAGTCGTGCTCCTCCAAGGAAGAGCTTTGCAAGCTCTTTTTTATGTCTTCTTCCTCCCGCCCCCTTCCCCACCCCAATATGGTCAAAACAACACATTGTTTTCCCTAACCGCTTTCTTGGAAAGAGCAGAGCTGTTTTGACTGAAGTAACGCCGTCTTATTGGAAAACAGCATCTTGAGGCAGATGCTTAACATGGAAAACTTCTGCCAAGTGATCTAAAGGATGGACCTGGTCCAAGTTTGCTCCAAGCTGATTTTGCCTGACTCTCTTTAGGGTCCTTGGTTGTGGGATACTGTTCTCATTCTTCAGAGAGGTCCGATTTGGGTTTCTTTTTTGCCGTTTTCCCAAGCTCTTTGGGAGCAGTTGCTGCCATAGTTTCTAGCCCAGAAGGGAGCAGCAGTGGCTGACAAGCTTGGCAGAGCAGAAGCTGGTGCAATGTTCTCATCTTGAACAGACCATGAAAAAGCCTGCTGCAGACATCGCTGAAATTAATTGAGTGGCCCTAGGTTAAAGTTTGGCAGAACAACTGAAAGCAGTTGAGTGAGGAAGTGTGTTGGAGCAGGTTAACGAGTGATGGTATCTGCTCTACCAGTTGGGTCATGAATAATCTCGCAGGGTTGCAACAGGTGGACACTGAGATTCAGAGCAACCACAGCTCGCCTGGACTTTGGTTGGGGCAGGAGATCCCCAAGGCTTTATCAGGTTAGGCCAAGTATTCTGTTTAAGAAAAGAAATGGTAGATTTTCTAGCATTGAACGGTGTTACTGTGTCAGAAACTGTAATTTTTGCAGTGTTTTATCTAGGTAAGTTATTAAAAAATGGCATCTGGCTCTAGCAGATGTTCTGAATCCAAACTTCTTTCTCCTTAGTGCCTTTATCTTTTTCTGGCCACACTCATAGATAATGCTGCCAAAACTCTCGATGCTTTCTGTTGGAGGATGTCTGGACTCACTGTATTGAAGTGTCCTGTTCTATTGCACGTTTAGAAATGCCCCTGTTTCAACCACAGGGCTTGCAGAAAGGATTCTTACTCATTGTTTTCAGTTTCTGCGTTACAGTTTATGCATTTTTCTATTACTGTGAAGTGGGGTATGTGAAATTTTAGATGAGCTTTTCAGAAGTCAGGCAAAGTGAAACACCTCTGGTGTAACTCCCTCTCATCTGACACTACCTCCACAGTGGAGTGCGCTGCACATCCTCCAGGTAGCTTGCTGCTTAGATGTGGGTTTGAAGTTAGTGCAGTTTGAGAAAGAAAATGAATTAAAGTTTGCCCGTCCTACTTCCCAGATAGGTTGTCTCCTTTTTAAGAACCATTCTAGTGTATATAGAGAAGTGAAGACTCTACCAACCAGACTGGGAGTCGCTTGGAGGCGTACACTCCTATTTCTTGTCTCTAAGAGACCACAAACAAGGCAGACCAGCATCCATGTGCATGACACCTGCCCAAGCATTTCTGGTGGTGGAAAAGCTGGAGCACATGTGCTCAAGGTATTTCATGTCAAACAGGAGCACCAGCCCTGAGTTACGTGCTTCCACAGTTAGGCAGATGGTGAGCTGTGGCATTTTCAAGTTGCCTTTTTGGATAAAGTCACATAACTATGCCTTAGTCCTCTCTTTCTTCCTTTCTTTCTTTTTCCTGAGGGGCTAAGAAGCCGTGAGGTTCTGAAGTTATCCCTTCAAGGTCTCCAGGGATGGTGCTTGAGCCCCTGTAGTTGCAAGGTCTGTCCTGGCCACTCTGCATTCTTAGGCCAATCGCGTCAAGGATTTTTCTGTTTCTTGCAGCAGGAGCCTGTTAAAATATCTGATGCAGACACTGGTCAGGAATTAGAAGCTTCAGTGGGCATCTAGAATAATAAACATATTTTAGCTTTTCTCAGAAGTATTGTGCTTTCAGGGTAAACATGAGTTTTCTTTTCTATTCCACCTTTTCCCTTGGCACAAAAGCACTTGGCACTGAGGTGTGTGGAAGAAGTTATGATACAGTTTGTGTAGCTGAGGTACATGATTACTGTGCGAAATAAAAACAGCTCCAGGTTCTCTCCACATTGAGTTTCGAGCGTGTTCGGGCATGGTTCAAAAGCATTCCAGGCTAAAGTAATGCTAACGTAGGTTTGTCTGCCATAGAGGTTGAGTTGTCTTGAGTCCTTGACTACAAAGGATGGTAGTAGAGGGAACGAGTGCCGCGTGGTGAGTCCATTGCTCTGCAGCCCTGTGGGTATTAAACTGTTTGGGCTCTTTGTACCCAGTGTGCGAGCTGGTTTGCTGTGGCTGGTGCTGCCTCTTGACACACACCCCCATACCCAAGAAAAGAAAAAAAGGCATTTGCAGGAAGGGTATGTTCAAAGAAGCCAGGGCTGGTCCTTGCCTTAGCATTCCACTTCTAAGAGTTCAAAAGGGTTTGGTCAGAAACATCCTAATGTGAAGTTAAGAACAGCCTCAAGATTTAGTTTTGTAGTGGCTTATTATGGGTGATCAAAGGGGTTTTCTGTCTGCCCTGTGGAAACAGCATGCATGATGCTGGTTTCTACCATCTCCTTTGGTGTATGATCGACTGAGGTCTGTTGCCTTGTCTTGGGGTGACCAAAGAAATTATCACCTATATAGCAGAAGTGGTAGAACAGTTGGATAGCTCATGAAAAGGACACTCTGTGTATCATGACTGCAAAAAATCTGGGCTGTGAGCACTGGTGGGCAAGAAATGTGATTTGTGATCCTGAAGCTGTGGAAGTGGAAACCAGCAGTGGTTTTCTTGTTATTTCTTCTTGGTTAACTGCTACTGGTAAGTCTGAGAGGTATCATAATTATTTCCTCTTTCTGTCATAGAAACCCTTGCTGAGATGTGGATTTTTTCCTCTCTGGCCCTCTCAGGCTGATCCAACCCAAGCACTGAAGCAGGAAAATGGGAGTGAAAGCCATGCCAACTAGAGCAGGATGGGTTCCCTCTTGTATGACACACTGTAGAGGATGCCTTAAAAAGTGATTGTCATACCTTAGCGCTCTGTAGCGACCAGGTATGAAAAGGATGCCTTAAAAAGTGATTGTTGTACCTTAGCGCTCTCCAGCGCAGAGTGGAGCAGTATGAATAAGAAGAGTTACTGGGTAACTAACAGGATTAGGGATTCTTCTGTCTTCAGTTACTGTTTATTTTCTTTAGTGCCGTCCTTGTTGAATGCTTGTGTATTTTGATAAAATCCATAAGTACTGAGTTGGGATCATTTTTGTTTGCCTGTCCTAGGTTTACCTATGGCCACGCTGGAACAGTCTACAAGGAATTTGTGTACATTTCAGGAGGCCATGATTACCAAATTGGCCCATATAGGAAAAACCTGCTGTGTTACGATTACCGCACGGATGTTTGGGAGGAGAAGAGGCCCATGATCACTGCCCGAGGGTGGCACAGCATGTGCACCTTACAGGACAACATTTACTCCATTGGTGGCAGCGATGACAACATCGAAACCATGGCTCGTTTTGACATTCTGAGCGTGGAGTCGTACAGCCCTCAGTGTAACCAGTGGACCAGAGTTGCTCCTCTCTTGCAAGCGAACAGTGAGTCAGGGGTGGCAGTTTGGGAAGGGAAGATTTACATCCTCGGAGGCTACAGCTGGGAAGAAACAGTCTTCTCCAAAACAGTCCAGGTTTATGATAAGGAGAAAAATAAGTGGTACAAAGGAACTGATTTACCCAAAGCAATTGCTGGTGTGTCTGCATGTGTCTGCGCATTGAAACCCAAAACTGAGGACAAGAAGAAAAAGAAGAAAACAAAAAAACATCAAGATCGAGGAAGATGACTACTTCTGGATAACCACCCTTGGATGGTGGACTCCAACAAAACTCTGTATTTAATCATTTCTATATAACCTTGATTCTTTTATTTTTAAACGGTGGGGAAGGCATCTTCTGAAGCCTCAAATGTACAGTTGAATGTGGTTTTGGATTAAGCTCATGTTCAAGGTAAAAACAACAAAAGAAACCAAAAATTCCCTCTCCTACTATATAAAGGGTGATACGGTGAGAGAGGATACACTGCTCTCCGGAATGCTGAGGCTTAGTCTTTTACTTCTGTGGTTCATGGCATTTCCAAATACATCATATTATATCGACTTTTTAAAAACAAGGTTGAATATGCGGCTGAGATGATAATGTCAAGGGGGAGGAGGCAGTTACAGAGCGGTTCAAAGGAGTTCAGAAGCAACTGCTAAGAAATAGTGAAATGGATCTTCGATGTTGTAAATCTTGAGTTTTTGTGATGTTAAATTTAATTTAGAATACATTCTTGAGTTGTTAGTGTCAGATTTCTGGAACACGGGATTGTTCAAAGAGGATATTGCTTTTGGTGAATGCAGGTCAGATCAGTTTGAAGAGCAAATAACTCCACTGTACTCTTAGGATTATGAAGACCTTACTGTGTGGCTAAAGAGTAGGTGGGATTGACTTGGGCTTGGATCGATACCATGTGAGCTTCGAAATCTGGGAAAGGCGACGGGACTTTTGCATCCCTTGTTGTGGCACTTTTCATACTAAACACAATAGCAAGTTTTTCTTAGGCTTTAAAATATGCCCCAGAAGGAGGAAAAAAATATATATTGAAGAACTTGAGAGAAGATTTGAGGATGTGGGTGGAAATTGTACAATTTGCCTCGGGCTTTAAAGCAGATGGAACTGATAGGAGCTCACTGTGAGTTTGGGGTTTGCTGCATCGGGTAGTGGTGAGGAGGGATGGCAGGAGGGTCCTTCAGGTGAACTGGAAATAAGATGTTTCTCCCCAGCCCGACTGGGCTCTCACAGTGGTCACAGCTAGTAACTGGTATGAGCAAGAGCCCATATGGGACTTGTCAGCTGTCAAAAAATTTATTAACCCAGGATTATTAATTGGGGTTCGGTAATCCTGAAGAACAGCAACTTGTTTTTTTACCTGAGCTCATGGCTCACACTTTCCTTTTTTTTTTTTCCCAAGTTCAAAATGTCTTTTCATAAGAGCAGCCTTTTGTGATGAATTTGGCAGGGACTTGAAGCCACAACTCACTGGGAACGCAACCGAACACCTTCCCCTGCGAGACAGGGGAAACCCAAAATAAACTCAGGACTGCGTTTGGGATCCAGACAGTGGGACTGAACTGAAAATCGTCTGTTAGATCCTCTGTGTCACACTATCCTCTGCATTCCAAGTCAGGAGCTTTCAGCCCCAAGTGTTAGTCCACCGCCTCTACAAACACAGCTGATTCTGCTGCAGATATTAAAATTCCCCGACTGTCTGGCCAGCTTTCAGGCATTCACCCTAGGGCATTTGACAAATGCACCTCTGATTTGCAAGAAGTCGATCACCAGCAAGCTGATACAACCGCTTCAGTTACTGTCATCATGCCAGGCCACAGACTAATATCCCTTCTTCCCAAAAGAAATTTTTAAAAAGTTTTTAAAAACAACTTTTATACTTTTTTATAACGCATTTTGCTAACTCAGTCTCTTGTTTGCCAGATATTATTTACTGTAGAAGCTACTGCTCTGTCATTGTGACCCCGCTGTTGCCGTCAGGAACTCACCATTCAGTGGATCTTTTAGTTTTGGTGTGGTTGGGGGGACACGATGCAGCTGTCGGGGCAGCGCTGCCGTTCTCAGCGTGGTTCAGCTCGCAGACAGGCGAATAAACATGCTTTATTTGCAGCTATTGGGGATCTGCTGAGTGGATTTCAGGGGCTTTGGTTGAACGTTCTGCTTTGGAACTGTTGATTGTTGCTGTTATTTCTGCCTTGGTCTTTTCACATCTCCCTTGTGCACCATAACCATGTATTTCAGATTTGCCTTTTTTTCCATCTGGTGTTAATAAGCTGATATCCTGCTACCTTTTTGGTTTTTTTTTTCCTATTTTATTTTCAACTATTTACCTCAGTAATTGGAAAACACTAAGAAAACATTTTTGCACTTAATTTCATTTGAAGCTCTTGTAAATGAAGAACTCTTAGATATATTACAAGAACATATTTGTATTGAAAGAGGTACCTCTGAATAAATTTCTGGAGTACAAGGAAGTTCCAGGTTTCTTCTTCAGTGCTAAGACAGGATTTAAGAAAACTAGTTGAAATTAATTTAGTGAAACTCCTTGAGGTCTTTTTGCTATTTAAAAAAAAAAAGCCTCAGGAGTTAGTCTTTCATTTGCATTAATGAATTTATTTTAAAGCCTTTGTACACTGCATGAGGTAATGGTTAATCTTTTTTTCATCCTAGAAATTTTTTTAAAATGAAAAAAAAAAAGGACAAACATTTTGGTTATGACAAATTCATTAATGAGTTATTTGGATCTTTTTATATCTGAAACCCTTGCAATGTTGACTGACAACTACTTAACATTTTGGGACATTTTCACGTGTAAGTACAGAATGAAAACTTCAAATAATTGCTTTGTTTCTGTTAATGGGTTGCTTGTTACTATATCCCCCCTTTTACCATGTTCATGTATTACATTAATGTCTGGAGACAATAAATCCAGTTTAGAATATTGTATTCATCACCATCTGACTTGTGTATTGATTTAACTGAGGTTTTCCTTTTTGATAACTTGGAAAGAAGTAATTCTGTAATTATTTTTAGGTGGCATTGATAATGGTGGAAATGTTTTCATAGGCAGGAACTAATTGTATCAATATAAAGCAGAAATATAACTTATTTGGCTAATCCACCTTTTCTGCATCATGCTCCAAACAAATTATTTTTCACAATTTTTGCAGCTGTCATGAAGGACCCAGTTTATGTAGTGGTTTCAAAGACAGTATTTAACGGGGAATAGATAAACACAGTTCTGACTTCATAATGTTACTTATGTAGGCAAAATATAACCCCAGTACTCATCAAAGTGAGCTTTATTTTTTCTGGTCTATTTATTGTCCCTTCCAAACTAGAGGCTGTAGGTGAGATTGAGACATCTCTTGTGTTATTAGAGGTCACTGGGGTATCGTACCTGTTGTTGCCATAAGCTTTTATCCATTATTAAAGAAACAAATGATTATCATTTGCACCTACGAGGCTCACAGTAGTAGGTATTGCTAGAAGCACAGCCTGGCAGAGTCCCTGGTGATTTTGGATGTTGTTTTACCCAGATGTGGTTTATTAGCACTTGGGAAGTGTTAGCAGGTCACACATGGTGCTTGAAAATAACTTCAGCTCCCAAGTACTCAACTGCTTTGTGAAACTGCTTTGCTGGATTTCTGCAAAAAAAAAAAAGAAAGGGAGAATGCAAAGGAGATGAGTGAATTTCTACTTTGTAGTCCAAACAGCCCTCTCGGTGAGTCATTAAGATGGGGAGAAAAAAGATGTATCATCCTGGTCTCTGCTCTTGGGGAATCAGCCCAGCACCTGTACACGCCACTGCCTTCATCTGCGAGCTCCAAAAAACATTTTAGTTCTTGTCAGGAACAGAGCTCACTCTTCCCTGCCCTAGGGAAAAATAACTGCTGCTCTACCTAATTTTTAAAAATGGTCTGATTGCCAAATTCTGAGGAAAGTTTGTTTCACCTGACACAAAACAGCTACCAAAAACCTCAGGTTTTCTCTTCCCACACTTCCATTCCTGTATCTTGGCATCAGCATGTCAAGGAGCTGCTGCCTGTAACGCTGAAATTCCACAACAAAAATCTCTTGAGATACCCTGAGGAAAAATTACACTGTGGTATAAGATGCAGTTGTTTTGAAGGTTTGAGAAAGTAGCTGGAAATGTTTGTTCTCAAGTTGAAATCTTAAATTGAGAAAAATGTGCCTATCTCCGTAAGAGATCAGACTCTTTCCTCCAAATACGGGTGATTTTCTACGTGCTGTTTAGGATTTGGTATTCTTTAGTGACAGCAAAAAGGTGTTTCACGTCTAGGGAGTTCAAAGAAATAATTTAACCTTTAGTACTCTTTCTGAGAAGCAATTTAACTCAGGAAAAAAAAGTCCAGATTCTAATTGTAATTCTTACCTTGCTGATATGTCTTACTGAAGATCTGACCAGAAAGAAGTTTCTATGGAGGGGAAAAAAAAGCTAGCGTGACAAACTTTATATATAATTTCAGTTTCTTGTCTTATTTCAGTTCTCACTCGGTATTATGAGAAGCTAATTACACTTTCATGAACTTAGGGCTTTGAGTGTCTTACAGATGGGGTCAGGGCAGACAGAGATGTTCTGTCCCTGCGCTGAGTAGGAGCTCAGATGAGCTCCAGCTACTCAGTTTCCTTCTCCCTCCTGGTAACTCCAGCAGCCATTGCAACTTCCCCATGTGCACAGCAGGTCCCTGGTGCTGCCTGCGCAACTGAGCCCACAGAACACTCCAAACCTAATTCTGACAGTTTGTTTCAGTACTCAGGGCACTCTGAAGTACAAGGCTGGTACCATGACAGTCCCTTAGACCTCTGGTGCTTCAATTATTCTGATTTTTTCCCTACACAACAACCACCGTAGCTTTCTGTGTCTTGCTTCACCCCAAAACACAGTATAGTGCTGTTTTTTTTCTTCCCCTTTCAATCTCATTACCAGAATGACTGGAGAAGTAGCAAAGCCCGTATCGTACCTAGAAAATATTGAGGATAAAAGTTCTGCGTCTCTGAAGAAAAAGTCTTCAGAGCTCCTAAAGCTCTTGGCTTTGCGATGAAGTTTTACAGCAGGAAATCTCCCGCAGTGATTGACCAGTTCTCGCAATATTACAGAAGATACTCCCTCCTGCCCCTGGAAGAACAGGTGTCTGGTTCCCACTGGTTGCTTCAGAAAAGTCATGCGGGTACATCCTTCACCTCCTGGGCACCATCACAAGCTCAGGTCTCGTGATCTACTGAAATCATGAAGAGTGCAGGACAGTAGGTGAGCCATTCCCAAGCACTTCGCATCCAGAGTAGGATAAGAATAATTACAGTAGTTACTGGGAGGCATCTAACTTGGGAGTAGTTTACAAAGCTCATTAGCAAACCTCACACAATCCTTTATTTCTGTAGCCATGGACCTCGGTTGCTGATCAATTCACAAAATAATTGAGTACCATGTTAAGAACATTACTCCATGAATCTTAATATCATGGTTCTGCAGAAAGAAAATACAGCAGCAATTTTTCGAAGTCAGAAAAGCAACATGTTGTTTGGGAGCTGCAATTCATGGCCTCTGGAGAGAAGAAAATAAAACTGTTTTGTGCAATGCAGTAATACTGTAACAGATCACTAGAAATGGCAAAAATGAATGGGAAGGCAGAACCAAGGTGGAAGCTTTTCCAGCAGGTAAGTTTCTTCAAAACATGCTGTTGCAATAAAACTCACAAAATGTACATTATTACAAAATATTGTGGTAAAACATTAATGGGCTTTACAAAGAAACTGTACTAAGGATAAAATGGAAGGTGTTTTAAACGTTGCTGAACTATAAGACAGTGACATCTTTTCTGCCCACGCCAGTTTTCACCACCAGCTATGGCTTTTAACAGTATCGGTATCTGAATTAACAGGTTTTTTGGGCGGGAGGTACTGTGCTCATTTGCATTTTCAGCCATTTGAAGGGGCAGGTTTTCCAGCAAAAACAGTCAGTTTACTTAGGCAGTGTTGTGGGCAGAAGGGAATTTTGTCTTCAACCAGATGAGCTCGGTATGGGTTTTCACTCCATTATTTACCTTGTAAATTAGACTCCCGAGGGGAGAGGGGGCTTCAGATGTTTCAAATACTGTATGCAAAAAGCCTATACATTTGTCTCCCTTTTTTGTTTCTCTCTTTCAATATTAAACAGCCATTTTCACTGCTGGGTCTCTGCCTTAGGACAGAAGAACAACTCTTGCTAGAAACAAAAGAAAGGGAGCAGCAGCGGGTGTGTCAGCTGAAAGGACAGGAGCTGATACAGAAAATCATTTAGTATCATGAGCACACGTTGTGTTGCACTTCATAAAACCAGAGGGAAATGTCCTTATCATAGAGAGATGGATGAATCTTTCCACGGTCAGTGAATCTCCTCTCTGAACAGCCAAAGACACAAAGTTTGTTATTTCGTTTGTTTCAGCTATCCTGGTAATGTTAAGCTTTTTCTACCGCTTACTCCCCAACTGAAACAGACTTTTGCAGGATTTAGTGGTTTAAGGGAAAAAAAAAAGAAAGAGTAAATTAGTGATTAATGTAATGGATTCTTGCCTGGGGGGTTCACTATTCAATTATGACTCAATCCTATCAAAATAATGAGACTGATTTAGTCACTGATTTTTTTTATTTTAGTTTTTTTTTTCCCAGATACAAACTCTGAACCCATTCCCACCCGTTATTTTGGACAGACAAGGGACGGCTTTGCTCACCGACCCCTCATCTGCCGGGTAACCCTTGGCATGTGGCCTTGTACACACTCGTGAGGTGAACTCACAATTAATTCATAGAACCATTTTGGTTGGAAGAGACTTTAAAGATCATAAAATCCAGCCATAATGTAAATCTAGCACTAAACTATGTCTTTAAGAGCCTCATCTATACATCTTTTAAACCCCTCCACGGACGGTGACTCCACCATTGCCCTGAGCAGCCTGTTCCACTGCTTTACAACCCTTTCCGTGAAGAAAAGCTTCATAATATCCAATCTGAGCCTTCCCTGGTGCAACTTGAGGCTATTTCCTCTTGTCCTCTCCTTGGGGGCAGCCTGCACTTTTCCAGCTGGGTTTCTGGCGTTACCTTAACTCACAGAGCATAGTGCTGGCGGTGCTACCCCGCCCAGGGCTGCAGCTCAAGGCGTGAGGAACCCGCTTCCCGCCACTGGCTGTGAAGCGGCGGGCTCGCTTCAGCCTGGTCGTGCCTCACGGCAGCCCTCACACCACGCCTCGAGAGGGGGGCTGGAGGCGGAGGGGTTTTTTGTCAGCCTCGCTCTCCTTCCCGGGCTTCCCAACTCACCCCTCACGGAAGCTCCCATCCCGCCGCGGGGCCCCTTCCTCAGGGCGGCCCCGCCCCCTGCCGTGCCGCCACTGCGCCTGCGCAACCGCCGCCGCCGCCCGGCGGGCGCGCAGGCGCAGAGGCGCGGCCGCCCCTCCCCGCCGACGCTATGCGCAGGCGCAGTGCACGCCGCCTGCCCGCCCGGCTGGTGCGTGCGAGAGAGAAGATGGCGGCGGCGGGGGCAGCAGCGTGAGGCGCCCGGGAGACGCTGAGCTCCCCACGGCCGCGGGGCGCCATGGCCGTGAACAGCGCCCAGGTACTGGCCACCCCCGCGCTGCCTTCCCGGGGCGCTGCGGGGGTCCCTGAAGGGCTCTGAGGGGTGTGCAGGGCCCCGCGGCGCGGCTCGCCGAAGGGGGGAGCGTGGTGGCCGGGACTAGGCCCAGGGTGATTCTGCAGCTTCATTGAATCTCCTCAGGGTGGTGAAGGGGCCTCGCTGCCGGGCGGGACGGCGGCTTCCCGCCCTTCTGCTCCGCCGAGGGGCCCAGCGGGCCGGGGCTCGGCCCCTCGCCGGGGTTCCCGCTCTTCAGCGCGGGGAGGCGGCGGCTGCTGGAGCCTTTGGAGCTCTTTGGGGGTGAGGCCGGTGCAGCACCCCCGGGTGAACCGCTGCAAAGAAGCGGCGCTTGGAAGAGACTCGATAGCTTGCGCTTTTTTTTTTTTTTTGGGGGGGGGAAGAAAAGCGATTCTATAATGAGAAGGGAATAAGGAGATTTGTAAACTAATCCTTTCCCCCCCGCCCCCCGCCCAAACGCTCAATAGACCTGAATGCATTGGGGTGCAAAGGGCTGAGTGTTGCAAGATTCCTGTGCATGGGGATGCGTGTGCAGTTTCCCTGGCTCCCACTCACTAAACCAGCCATAAGATTTGTGCACTGAATAAAAAAAAAAAAAAAATGCAGTCGTGGTGGTTTTTCGGTGGAAGTTAAAAGCTCGATTCCTGGTCTAGCATGGTGTGTGCTTTGAGCAAACGGTTGCTTGTGTTTACTTGACTGTTGCTTTCCTGTGAGATTTTTCTCCCAAAAAACTTTAAAGCAGAAATATCAGGCAGCATGTGCGATGCACTGAGGTGTTTATTTGCAAGGCTTTATACGACTTTGGTTTTAGCAAATAATAAAGTTTTGTGAACTTTGATCATGTTAAAGGTAGTTTTGTTAAGAAACCGTGTCTTTTGTGGTGGAAAAAATCTTTAATGGAATTCAAGTGTTTTAAGCAAGGCGGTGCTTTATTCTGAATTCTGGTTTGTGGGTTTTTTTTTTCTGAAGGGCATTTAAGGTGCACATGTAATAAAATTGTGCACTAGTGGCACTGGCAACGAATTTTTCCATAAGGAAAAGTTTGTAATTGGTGAAAACTATCATGACATTTCTTGATTTATTTATGTTTGAGAGGAAAGGAGACGTGATTTTGTCAACATGGGTGTTCTGAGGGCGACTGCAATTTCTGGAGATTGTTTAAAGTTTCACCTAGCTTTAAAATTTTGTATCCTTGAACTTTTCTTTCAAAGTGTGGGCAACTCACTTAGTTTTGGACTGTTTTTATTGGCCTCATGAATGATAGTTAGAATGCAATAATTGACAAGGATTCAATGTCCAACTCAGAAGTGGTTTTACTCGCTGCTTTCCCCTCCACTCAGTACTAGACAGCAGTGCATGTGGTCTGTTTGGTAAGACCGGACTTTACATTGCAGCTTTTTTCTTGATTTAGAAGAATTAAAGACATTTTTTGTGTCTGTACTTAATTAAATCGGTGTACCTTGAAACAAAAAAAAGGAGAGTTCAGCTGATGATTTAGTTTATGGTGAAGCGCTGCGTAGCTGTAATTAAAACTAGACTGTAAATTCATCTTAAGTAGTAGCTCTTACATAAACTATTTTAAATCAACACTCTCTGTAGGTAAAAGTAGATATTTATGTCTTGTGAAGATTACAGCTTAAATTTATGTATTATGTAATTCAGAAGCAAATCTCTAAGATGTCTTTCGGTTAATGCTTTGTTCATGTCCTTAAACAGCATAGTTTTATGTTTTATTTTGTTTTTCCTAATGTAAACAGTGTATTTAACTGCTGTCTGGGATTTATGTGAACACATATTCTAGAGCGATACAGTGCTATGATGCTGAAGTAGGTAATGTTGTGGACTTTTTTGAGTGGAGAACCTAAAAATAAGTTCAGGGATGCAATTTTACATGTAGGTGGGTTTTAAATTTATTTTAGGATGGTAGTGTTGCAGATCAGTAGAAAAATTAGAGTTTTGGTACCAGTTGTCTGTTCTGAGCACACAACTAATCAATGTTATTTAGTCGTTATGTTCGTGTCATAATGCAGTCTTGGGCAAAAGTGCTTAGTTTTTCCATGTGACTGTAATTTGAGTGAACCATAATTGAAACATTCTTTTGTCACAGAGGGGAAAAAAGTATCTTTGAGAAAATCATGCTCTTCTAATAGCCAAAAAAGCGTAGTCAGATTCCTACCAATTAATGGATGAAAGTAATAGTGGGCAGAAATATGTCTTCAATCAGTTTGCATGTTCTGAAAAATGAATCATGAAACGTGGCCACATATATTTTCAAAGGAGGGTTAATTTTGGATGGCCAACTACTCAGCAAACACATGGTTATATAGTAACACAGCTTAGATATTGCTGATTGTTTATACCTCTGTATTCCATTTCATTATTTCATAATCATTTATGAGATATTTAAGTGTTGCTGTCAGTTTTCTGGGCATGTTCTGAGCATACTCAAAATCTGTAAATTTTTTTTTTATTAAGGTGAGCGAGATATAAACCTGTTGTATCACTACAGGTTTTGTATGGCACTACGGGTATTGAAGTGGTATAGTTGAAACCATTTCTCATCAAAGTCAACTAAAAATCTTCTTAAAAAATGTTAAAAACTATTTCCCTGTTTGGAAAGAGTAATACTCCGTAGGAACTGTATAAACAGTTGTTTTAGCCACTTTTCCTATTGTTTTTCATAGAAAGAATTAATACAAACTCATCATTTATAAATCTTATGAAAACAAGTTAAGCAGAAGGAGGATACCATAGCAGAATGAATCATTTATGCTTGTTTTGTTCTTTCGCCATTACTGTGGTGTCAAATTAACTCTGTGCCATTTAAAGTGTACCAGATTGCCCCAAAACCCCAGCTGAAGTAAAAACCAGTAAAGTTTGTGTTCAGAAAAAGCTGAACCAGCTTTTAAGCCGCTCATCCTCACTCAAGCCTGTCCTGGCAACCAGAATAACTGGAACTGGGAACATGACACGCAATCCGACTCCCTGAAATCCTGCACTGCAAACTGCCTCTCTTATGGCTGGCTTGGAGTCTTGCTCCCTGGCAGGGTGTAGTTTGATGTTCCCTTAAGCCAGTGCCATTTCTGAAAGAAAAAAAAAAAATAATAATAAAAGAAAAGCAGCAGTCTGTAGGCATTTATTTTGTGCTGTCTTTGCAGTGTATTGCCTCATGTTTGTGGGTGACCTTGATGAGGATATCAATCTCAAAATAATCTTAAAAAATGGTTGTTAAACAGCTGGATGAGTTTCTTGCGCTAGCTTCCTTGTGCTCGTGCAGATGTGTGTAATGTTAACAGCCTCCTTATAGGCAGAAAGAAGTGTTTGGAGGGAGGGCAATGTGGATTCTGTCTGTCAGGTCCCTGGAATACACTGAAAACTAGCGGGGGGGCACCTGGAATGCTAAATAAAAGGTGCTTCAGGGCAAGGGCTCGGAGAGAGATTGTCAAGCACATCGTCTTGCTGCTTCTCCCCTGGCTTGCTCAGTCACTCTTTGTGTTTTAAAGGGCTGAAGAAGCTGGATTTGTCTTCTTTTTTTTTTTTTTTTTTTAACAACTTTCCTGATAGAGTGAGTAGTTGTTCTGGGTGTCTGTGGCCTTGGGAATACCAGCTGCAGCTAAAGCGGTGAGTTTAGGTAGCCAGAAGGTATAATGTGTCTTTCTGAAATGCGAATGCTGAATCCATGCATAGTACAGTGGGTGAATGTGGGCTGGTAAACTTAAAAAAAGGAAGTCTGGGAAAACCAACATAGAACTTAAATTTGAAACTATATGGCAGTATGCAAATAATAGAATAAAACCCACAGGTTTTGTGAATTGCTGCTATTTGTGCATTCTAGACTATAGCACTGCTTTGGAGACTTTTTAGAATGGATCCAGCCATTTACCTATTATTAAATTCATTTTTTTAGGCAGTTGCTTAGACACACAGCTTTTTCCATTTATATAGCTGTTAAAAGACTCATAAAGTTAAGTGGGGTTTTGTTTATAGGTAAACTAAGCAGTCGGATTTCTGTTTAGTGATATACGTGCAACATGCTGTGTCGTACAAAACAGCCAAATCTGTTGTAATAGAAGTTGCTGGCCTTGAGCCATTGGATTATAGTCATTTGTCACTGTAATGCCATTTCAGCAATGTAGATGTTCATTTCCAAAGAATTAAACATGCTACAACTGCAGTTTTTCTTTTTGATGGAAGTGTTTTTATGTGTGATCATTAAACATACAACTGGGGATTATGGAACAAAGGGTTATGCTTCATGGTGAAAAAATGTGTGTGTGTACATGACTGTCTGTGTATATATGTATACACATACACATAGGATCATTCCACAATGGAACCGTTTCGTATTTTTAAATTGGGATTCTAAACCCTGCTTTTATTTTATGAAATTGTAACATATGCATTTAAGGCTACGTGTTTTGAGTATTTCCAATGATGGTGCCGTGTCGATTATTTTTAAAACACTTTGAAGGTTTTTTAGATTAAGTGCTCATGTTAATATATTCATTAACACTCTAATAGAGTAAAACTTTGAAGTAAATTAGTCTTTTAAATTTTGTATTTGACTCTCTAATACCTAATTTAATTGCAGATGTTTTTGATATTTTAAATACGTGTAAGAACTTTTCCTCCTTGTTTGACGGCATAAGATTTATTGATCTGTGGTGTGTGCTCCAAGATCTGTTTTTCTTCACGTGTAGTTAGGCAGGAGGCAGCCTGAATCACAGCAGACCTAACAAAGTGTTTATGTAAGGCTTATTTAAATGCTACAGCTTATAAAAAAGCTCGTGTTTAATGTAAAATTAAGAAATACCTCCTTGAGATCCTGTGATGGATGCAAATGATAGTGCTGTGCAAACCAAAATAAATATACAAGACTGCTTCTGAAAATATTTCTGCTTATAGAATAGTGTGTGAATTTATATAATGTATAGAAGTCTTAAAAGAAGCATTGTATATTATTTGCATTGAAATTAGAGTAGGAAAGGAAGGGATATGGATCAGCTTCCATTGAATGTAATGCTGTCACAAGCTGGAAAATCACTTAAGGATTCTCTTAACTTTTTTACTTCATCAAAAAAGAGTGAAGCCCCTGATTAGGGTTTGGCTTTGGGGTGGAAGAGAAAAATGCCCTATCTGTAAGAAACTGTAAAGAACAACATATCTCTAAAGGTTGTTTGAAAAGATGCATTTAGAAAAATACGAGAGAGGTTTTCTTCAAAGAATTCTGTGTATGAAAGACTGCTGTTTTGTTTAGTTTTGTGTTTTGTTTTGTTTTTTTAACCAAACCAAGCACACGATCAGAAATAGCAGTGCTGTATTCCCCTGGTGCAGCGGCCATGGTTGGTTTTTTTTTTTCATACAACATTTAGAGCCTGCTGTAGCGATTCACAGGTTTCTCACCTTGTTTTTCCTCATTGATGTTGCAAGCTGGAAATGGATTTGCCTGTGTAACATCAAATACAGAACTTGTATATCATTCATGCAAAGAAGTGAAGGCTTTTTGTCATGAAAATGTTTTGTCTTGTTGGAGTGGGATTCTTTTCTAGGTAGTATAGCAACATGTTACCAATAGTGATTCTTACAGTGTCAAGATAGTGTTCTTATTTTCCTGAGTACTTCACAGCACATACCTATCTCAGCAGAAACATGTATATAATTTTCATTTTAGCCTGAATTGCTTAGTCTAATGGTAGCAAAAGGCAATTAGATTAATCGTATTCAAATAATGTTTTTGGACCATGCTGCTTAGAAGGGTATTTGCTTAAAAACTATGCTATACTAGTACACAATATGGAATGGTCTTGTCATTTTAAATATGAGTAGTTATGATAAAAGGAGAGGGAAATAAAGCAGAGAGAAAAAGAGTCATTGTCAGCAAAAGTTACAGCTGAATTGCAAGAAGAATCAAGTTCTCTTGAGTTCCAGTCTAATTTGGCCTATCCATTAAATCATATGGTCTCTAAGAATAGCTAGCTGTTACTAAAGAAAGTAAGAACTAGTGCTATAATGTCCTTAAAGCATGGAAAAGCTCACTTTCTGTTCCTCTGCTGCCTTTGGGATACAAAACCAAAGCTGCCACTGTTTGAAAATTCCTGTGGAACACTGTGGTTAATTGATACAAAGTTGGAAAAAAGTCAAAGACAACTTATTTGGGCAATTCCCAGTACTCATTTTCTTCTCAGCTAAAGGCTGTGACCATAGGCTATTGCCTCTTAAAAAGAAGTTTAAGCTTCCCTAACAAAACTTAAGCCAGGATGAAAATTTTATGTAAGTGCAGCAGAATTATAAAAGTGTAAAAGAGCAATAGTCAGCTTTCAGAGCAGAAGTAGTAAAGCTGTTGAGTTTGCTCATGTCAAGAGGTTTGCGTTCTCAGTCTTCTGAAATTTACATTTGTTCAAACACAACAGTGAATTGTGTTGGTTGCTCTTGTTGCTGGAGTAAAAATGCCTGTAAATACCAGATGCTGGCACGTGGTGTTTCACATGTTGCCAAAGACTTGGAGTTTCCTTGATTGGGGAGGGTAAAGCCAATGGGCACAAATTACACTTGTAATGGCCTTTATGTGACAATGATTAATACTGTTTTCTGCTCGGGTGTAGTTGCCTCTTTAAAATAGAGATTTCCCTGAGCTCTCATCAGTGTCCACCTCTGGAATGATGCATTAGGGCAGTCGTGCACTGGTTCTCCTTTGCTTTGTACTGCTTCTCGTAACAGTAGCATGATTTTAGTCTGAATTCTTCACAGTTTTTTCTAGCCAAAAAACCTTAGTGTTTAGCTAAGAGCTGAGATATTTTATAGCCATTTAGTTTGCATACCAAATTTTGTGTGTTTGTGCTTCAAATTTATTTTCTGACAGCTTTTTTTTTTTAAAAAAAAAGTGCTTGGAATTAGTGAACAGCTGCTTAATATATTATCTTTGAAGGTCAGTTGTATTTAGGAATGTCCAACACATCCAGTGTGTTTACTGGATAGCCAGAGGTTGCGATATTTGACTGGCAAACATCACCAATTTCAAACTTCAGTTTAGTTTACATTTTCTGTCTTTCTTGTGGAATAGCCATTTTGAACAATAGTGTGAATGATTGATCTTGTTTACCAAGTGCTTTTTTATGATTTACAAGGTATTTTAATTGGATTTGGGGCCAAAGGAAGCAATGTACAGCCACATGAGAAGCATGTTCATTCAAAAGCTGCCTAAATTGGTGTTGTTCGAAAGTGGAAAGTATTATAAATTCACAATACACAGGCTGCAATATGAGGGTGTGGTTTCATCCTTGTTGCTGAACCTTGTCAGCATTGTGGATTAGATCGCCATTTACTGATATTTATGTGAGGTCCCCTAAAATCATCTTCCCAGCTGTGTATCGATATTCCTGTTTGTAGATGGCTGGATGTGCAGGCCTAGAAGTGGTGACTCCAGTTGCGCCCTGGACCCAGAGGGTACGTGAGCTGTTGGTTGTGATACTCCTGTGCATAAGCCTCGTGGGCTTATCAGTAATAAGTGTGTCAGGTTATACTCTGGTTTAGTCCCTTTTTGCTCCTCGGAAAGCAAGAGAATTTCAGTATCTTCAATACTGTAAATGTGTTGGGAAGTATTTTGAGTGCTGTTTTGCATTGTGTTCACTCATACGTGCAGAAGAAATGTGAATGCTAACAGATCTCGTAGAAGAAATGAAACAGCACCACTGTCAGTGTTACTCTTTTGAAATGAACTAACTAAAAAAAGTAAGTCTTAAAATTGACAGTGTTATTATCATACAGTAAACCTGCTGCCATATTCATACCCCATTTTTAATGCTGCCGTTTAAAAATATGGGTGTTTAGTATGCTTATTATCTGTGGTTTAGTTGCAGCAGTGTATTAATCTGTTCATTCATTTTAACAGCTGTCTTGCATCTACATAAAGTTGTATTACAGATACTTGAGCTCTAAAACCATCTCGGGAGGAGGTGGCGTATGTGTGGTGTCCCAATTTTCATTTTAAACTGCGTACCGCTACAAAAGACAAAGTTGCTGTCATGGGCAGTGCCAGATCCTCTCAGGTTTCCACCTGCTACTTATCACATATCAGGCTACCGGAGGAGATGGATGGCTGCGTATATACTGAGAATCAAAACAATACATGGTGTCCTCAGTTTCATTATGCCAAGAGGACCCAGACCATACACATTTGTCATGTGGTGGAGTAGTGGAAGGGGCTTGAGTTCTTGTCGAGAAAAATAGAAGAAGAACCTCTGCAGAATTGCTCTCAGACTTCAGCAGTTACAGAACTTAAAATATAGGAGATTTCATTATGTGGTGGTGGTTGTGTTGCATTTCTGTGATCCCCTTGAGTAATTTACCAATCATTGTGGGGTTTTGCAAGTTCTTTGGTTTATTTTTGGCTATTACTTTATGAGATTATAACCCATTTTTGGCAGGTCATGACATGCAAAAGGGAAAGTCTTTCTTCCTTGCTCCTGGCCACTTGCATCTTTTGGTTTATGCTGGCTTCTTCTCTAAACCCTCCCCTGCCAGTGCAAAAAAAAAAATCTGGATTGTTTTCTCTCGGTTTGAGTATAATCGTGTCACTGGTTAGTTCAGTGTGTGCCAGAACTGGTGCAGGAGAAGAGGTAGGATTGTGAATCCAGCAAGAAGGAGAGGGAAAAATGATGTGGCCTTAGTGAATGGAGCAGGTGGTGGATTTTAATGATCAGCCAATGTTTCCTGTTACTGTCACTGTTTAATGTGTAGTGCTGCTGTGCTGAGGTGGTTAACCCTGTACAAGCCCTGGGTATGATTAGCTTGTGCATTGTCTTTTTTAATTCTTGGTGGTGACTGTGGTTTTGATAGGACTTTGCACCACGTTTAGGTTAATACGAAACTTTGGAGGTTAAATCTCACTCAGGTGTAGTCCTAAGCATTCAGCACTGTGAAATTTAGAGATGAGATGCAAAGTTAGGTATTAAGAAGAGGCACATCAGTCCTCGATAGGTGGGCTTGACTGCCTTCTGAAGGTGCTAATCTGTCTTCCTTGTCAGGCTGGAGTCCAGATAGCTAATTTTTACCTCACCTAATCTTAGCCATCTTAAATCCTGCCCTGAGTAATTGCTTGTGAAAAGCGTTGTGTGGGTGACTTGTCTAGCCATGGTGCTGTTAGGGAGAGATTTCAGTTTTCCGCAACATTTAGCTACGGTTATTCAGAGGCAATGCATTCTTTTCCTGCTTTTCTTTTATCTTCCAGTGTGTATTTTTCAGCTTGCTTGACAAACTGAAACAGTGATTTCCTTACTGCCCAGGGTGGATTGTCCTCTGGGGTGGGTCTGTATTGTTCCTGTGGGGGATTAGTCCTGTGTGAAGATGTGAGTAGTGGAAATAAGCAAAGAAAATATTGAATGTACATAAACTAGTGGGAAACAAATGAAGATACCAACAGTCTTTTTTTTTGTGCAGCTTTGATTTTGATTACTTGATTTTAGAAGCATAATTTTTAGTGTAGTTTCCTTATCTTAAATAATAGGGTGTCATCCTGAATCTCACATCCTATATCTGCAAAGTTAGCACCTTTACATACATGGAAAGGACGTCTGCTTTTAAAGCGGATGGAGTGATTCACAAGAGAAAGAAGTATTTTTAAAGGAGCTAAGACACATACTGGTGTAACTGAATTAGAGTCTTCTGACTAACAGTGTGGAGGTATTATGTGATTTCAGAATTTTGGATGATAATTCAGCTTTTGGAGAGGGGAGTGGTCTGGCAGGCACAGACTAGTTCCTTCCATTTCTTTTTTATTTTGTGTGCTGTCTCTGTGAAAAACTTCAGGTCCTGTGTCACCTTTCTTATCTTTGGCCTCATCTAACCAATTGTGATGTCCTTCTCAAACCACTTAAAAATGTGCTCAGAGTCAAACTTGTTTAATTTCTTAAAACTCAGCATCTTGTTGCACTTTTTCTTCCCAGAGCTCTGCCTCTTTATTTATTTATTTTTAAACCTCATCCACATCTAGATGTATTAGTTTTACTTTTTTAAATCATGGCTTTGGTGGATAAAAGTTGGCTGTGAGGTAAACGCAGGTATAGCAAGCACATAAGAAGAAAGGCACTGCCAAGCTGGAGCACATTGCAGGGAAAGCCAGGCTTTGTTCTGGTAGCCCAGAGCATCCTGCCTTGCCAGGGTAGGAATGTACTGGCACCTCCATACTATGAACTATGTGGTTGGGAGGAAAAAAAAGAGAGTATGTGCTGTTCTTCTACCTGGAGGAATTGAGGGAATCACATTGAAAACAGTCCTTCAAAATCTTAGTTGCTAAATTACCCGCTAAATAGATTTTGTAAACTTCAGAAAAATGCTGATTTATACAGCATGTCTGGAATTTGGATGGACTGCTGTGAGGTGTTCAAAGACAATTTGCTATTTAATGTGGCTGAAGCAGTGTTCTTCAGATGGAAAACTGATTTTAGTACTGTGTTCTTAGAAGATTGTTCTGTCGTATGCATCTGGCACAAAAGGTTGCAGATCTAATGATTTTAGTCTGGTAGAGAAAAAAATGGCTAAGATCAAGGTTTTGCTGCTGGGAAGTGTGAGATAAAGTTAATGAGAGATTGTTTTGCCTGCCCCACCTATAATAAAATAGTAGTTAAACTGGCTATGTTCTTGAGTAACTTCATGTTCCAGCTTCTCTCTCCTCAGTGCTTATCATGCTGTAGTAAATGAGAATAATTTGGGTCGTAATTATTTTTGCTCTTCATTAAGGGAAGAGTTTCCAATTTGCACGTTAGACTCGGTAACTAGTTCAGTGCAAGCAGAGCTTGCAGTAAGTTTTTGCTCAATTATGAGCGACCAGCTTGAAGCTGGTGTTTTCAGATTCTTCAAGGGTGTGAAGATAGAGGCTTAGCAATAGGTGTTTTACCAACCACTGATCTTGAATTGAAAACTGAGGAAGGACCTGTCTACCTATTTTGGAAGCATTTTTCTTTTGATGTTTGCAAGGGCTGCCTGCTTGGAGAATTCAATGGGAAAGTATTTTTGTTTGGCTTTTTGAGTTAACATCGCAAGAAAATATATTGGAAAATGTTACTTCTCTGAATCACTGGCAGATGTTCTGTGGGCTTGTAGTGGTGGAGCTGCTGGTGTAAAGATGTCAGAAATTCCATCTTGTGCTCTCCAAAGAGCTACAATTTGATGTAATCATTTCTGACAATGCAGTTGTTATCTTCCCTCTTGCTTTCTGTTTGGAGGGCACTTTCCAGGTATTCCTGCTCTAGTCCCGAAGTGACTGCTCTTCACTGCAGCTTGTTTGTATAATGTGTGAATGTATGTTTTTACCTTGGATTCCAGGGGAAGGTATGAGAAAAAGATACTTTCTTAGAAAGAATACCTGATGCTCTCTCATAGGATGCAAATTAAAAGGTATATAAAATGTAGACACAATTCTTCTGTCACTGGATCATTGCTTTATGATCAAGTATAGATCATACAGCTGCATTGGCCTCTTTATACTATTATTATTTACAAAATAAAATTATGGCTCATTGTGGACGTTCCTTTTTTGGTTTGTTTTTTGGGAACACCACTTGGGGAAAGCTTTAAGTGTGAGACAGCAGAGTTCTTTTCCTGGGGCAGCCCAGAAGATAAGAGTGTCTTTCCGCAGTTGGGGAAGATACGCCATGCTCATAAATGCAATGGTGTCTATGTAAGATGATGGCTTGGTTTTTATTCTTCCACTCCCTTTCCCCCACACTACTAATTACAGTCAGCAGTTTATAGACAGCCTCCTTGGGCTAGTTGCACTTGTGGCAGCTGCTGTTTGTTTGAAATGGAGGAATGCCAACAAGCACCTCATTTTTGGGAGTAGAATGAAGAGAATACATAAACAGAATGTGTTTGGGTGTAAGAAATTGACTGGTGTTTTGGGGGTATTGTTATTGTTTGGTGTGTTGCTTTTATTTGAAATATGTTATGTAATTGATGAAAAAGAATAATGATGAATGAGCACAACCTGCTTTACTCTGGTGAATATTTTAGTTATATCTTCATGATAAATTGTTCTGATCCACATTGTGCCTCCATGGTAGGTTCAGGCTCTAGGGGTCTTTTATTCATTAAACCCGCTCTTCCGGTAACTCTGTGGTCACAACTGAAATTTCAGCAACTTCTATTTTCATACTAGCCAGTGGTCTGGCTTTCTCCTCTGATTAGAAAACAAATTTTTAAAATTATTATTCTTTTTGCATAATGGAATAAATTCCCCTCAGATTAATTAATGTAAAATGTGTGGAAAATCCCTAACTTTCTTCAGCTTTAAGGATTCTGTAATAACATCCAAGAAACCCTGAATTGGAAAAGGGGGAAGGTACAGTCATACACTATATTTTTGAGCCTTTGATTGCTTAAATGGTGGGCAGACAGAGTTGTACTGACTCATGGGCTTAGCTGACCTACATTTACCTATCTCTGATCTTTCTCCAAGTACTATGTAGGTTTGTTAATGTTCTAGTTTTAAGCTGCAAGCCAGAGATAAAGGACTATAAACTATACTGAGAGTTTGCTTATGATTCCTTGCCCTTTCAACTGTTAAAAGCTTTAATATGCAACTACTCTGCCTTAAAGTACAGCTTCATTTCCATGCATTTTTATTTATTTTTCTGTAAAGAGGATATATCAACACAGAATTTTTTTCAGAAACTGGTTTGCTTAAAATACTACCACTTAGGCTGTGATATGGCTGTAATTAGGTGACCAGTGGTCTTCATAGCCCCTGGCTGTGGGTTGTTGTTTGCAAATTCAGAATGTAAAACCAAACCAACAAACCTGTTTTTCAGTCTCACAATTTTGTATGTGTTTTTATAAGCATTTTAGCAATAAGTCTCCTGGGATTTGGAAGTTGAGAAAGCCTTATTGTAGCAAGTAAAGTAATCATCTACGTACTAAATCGATGGATTGCAGCTCAAAAGGAAGGAGAACCTGGGGGAAAGTTGTCTTTCCCTACACTTTCCAGAAAAAACAAAAAATATATAAACCTTGACAAAATAGGAGAGAAGGATGAGGGAGAAGTACCATATTTGCTGCTGGGATGACTAATGTAATAGCATTTTCTCTGCTAATAAAAACCAAGTGCAGTCATATGCATGTGCCCTTTATTCCTTGCCAGAAAACAGGCTTTTGAATGGTTCATTTTCTTCCTCTACTCCATCCTGTTCTGATAGCTTTAAGAATAAGTTCATTTCATAGAAGTAGCTCAGTGAGAATGATTGTATAGCTTATGGTATACATAAACATAAACATCATTTGAATTTATGTGTGAACTAGTTTTAACTTGTTAGGCCTTCTGCTTAGATACAGTTGAATTATTCTATGATTCCTTGCCATCATTAAGTAAAAGCTGTATTTTTAACTCGTTTGTGGAAAAGCTGTTGAAGTGGGAGTATTCGCAGCTTAAACTAATTTGACTGGAAGATCTGAAGCTGTTGGTTTTTAGATGAAAGCCACGTTAATGCTTGTTGAAAGCAGAAATTGACACTTCATTTTCCTGGCTTTTCTTGTAGCACAGGTGATGCCAAGATGATGATGCATTTTTCTAGGACAAGCAGCTGTGTAGCGTGCTCCTCCTCCTTGTAATCCTCTGAAAGGGTGTTTGTGTTGTCAGGCTGGAATGCCAGTGGAGATCTCGTTACAGGCAGAAGGGTAATATTAGCATTCATTTTTTAAGTGGTTAAAGAGAGCACAGCAAAAAAACAGTCGACACAGGAAGAGCTTGCAGGTCAGGCATTTTAATCCTTTGGGGGTCTTCAGAGAGCCTTCCTCCCCCTCCCTTCTGTGATTAGTTCTGTTGCTGCTGCTTTTATCTGCGTAGTTAAGATGCCATTTGGTCATTTATAGATACCAGACTTATAGTAGGAACATAAAAGTATTCTTATTTCTGTGTGGTAGAAAATAAATTTTCTTGTGTAGATGTATTTGGTTAATTGGTTTTATGTAATTTCTTTTATAATCTAGATGCAGTTAGTATCTCGAAGATATAAATATGATGTAATTGATGAAATGTTTTGTTCAAAGTGGTGTAGAATCTGCTGGAGTGCAGATATATGTAATACTATTGTAATTATATTACAGAAATTAACTTGCAACTGGAAACACCAGTGACTGATGATCAGGAGTGTTCAGGATGTTGTTCTAAGATTGGTATTTAACATGAGTATTTCTTTTAAAGGTAACTCATGTTGAGAGGCAGGTACTTGACACAGGACAATTTGATTCTTTATAGCATGTCAGACTAAATGCTAAAATTGGTGACACCAGCACACGAGTCTTGGAAATGCAAGCTTTGAGTTCTTTCTGCTGTACCAGCTTCAATAATCTCATTCATTCAGTATTCTTGCTTGTATTATAGAAAAATATATTGCAAATGTGATATACTTTTAAAAAATTTCTCATCTGCAGAGTATTTGTATAATAGCCTAATCTTACAGTTTTAAGTTCTTCGAGAGGGTGGCGAAGGTGCAGCTCTTTTGAAATCCTCTTTTCAGTCACATAGGAAGGAGTTGAGAACTACAGTTTGATCTGGTTCTTCCAAACATTTTCAGGTTTTTTTTGTGTACTCTCCAAAGCTGTATGAGAACCTTTAGAATTCAGGCCTCAGACTTTAGTGGCAAAATCTTGATGGGTGGAAATAAGGCAAATAAATTAAAGCTGAAGTACTGGTAACATAAAAAAGGTTAATTATAAACTGGAGCACCCATGCCATCAGCAGCTTCATGTGAAGCGAGATACCATTTTAGAATTGCACAAAGTAATTTAACTTTGCCTTTTTTTTTTCTTTTTTAAATTTATGTGCTAGTTGCTGTTAGTGTCAGTATCTGAAAGGAGAGATTTTGTCTATGTGATGTACTATCTCACCTAATGCTGTCTCATTTTTAAGGTTTATTCAAGCACTGTTTACTTTTATTTTCATCCTCGGTCTCATAGATGTGAGCATCTGGAAGAGTGGCATTCACATCTGAAAACATCCAGAAGTTCAGCACTTCATTATCTTGAAAGTGGCATTTTAAAAAGGGGTAGAAACCAACCTTTGTGAATAATTTTCTTTGTAAAGTGATTGGTTGTTAAACCTCTGTATGGAAGACGTTAGATGGAAAAAACATCAATTTCTGATCATGCAGTGTAAGAGGGGTGGTTTGCTATGTTAGCATATGTTTACTCAGTTAAAATAATCTTGATTTTAATATGCTTAATAACATACCTCTCTGATAAATTGTCAAGGTGGGTTACAGTCTTGAATTGTAAAATGAAATAGATCCATCAGTATCTTTTGAGTTTATTATATTGTTTTTGCATTCCAAAGGAGAGATTTGGAAACACTGAGAAAGTGGAAAGGTAGTAGAGGTACGCGGTGGTGTTTGGTGGTTTGTTTTTTTTTCCCTAAGCCTCCCACATGCCTTCCCCCCAGAGAAGACCATTATTTTCCATCTGTTTTTCTTATCCAGTTGCAAGTGGAAGAGCGTTGAAATTTATATGATCCTGTTTTGACATTACTCTTAATCTATGGCAGAAATGAAGCTCACCAGACCGAGGTATCTTGAGAGATCCTTGAATACACTTAATGCAAGGTTAATGATTGCTCGGCAGAGTTAAACAATCTGGAGAGTAGTGGGAGAAATGCAGAGTGAAATGTGTGCTTCTGAAAAAGCAAGGACGTTTCCTGCCCCTTCCCAGGAACCAGAACAGAAGACTTCCATGGAGGTTGCAGAGATGGTTTGAGAAGGAGAGATCAGATTTGACTTGGAATTAAGCCTTTTAGGGATTATATATCTTTGAAAGGAGTAACATTACAATGGAAATTTTCAAAACTTCCCCCCGGTGTTCTGTTAGGTATTTTTGTCTGAATCCAGTGTTGACGTAGGACTGGGCTCTCTCTTCTAAGCATCATTCCTCCTCTACTTTGCAGGTTACCACTTACACCATTGACTACTATTGAGCATGATTTCAACAAATGCTTGTTTGTCTGAGGATATAAATTAACTTTTTGAAATACGTAGTTAAATGCTAAACAGTATTTTTACTTGGAGAAAGCTCCATTTTTGTTGTTGTGGTTGATTGGTTGTTTATTTGTTGCCTTGAAATTAATGTAGAGCTCTAGCTAAACTTCAGCTTTTCACTGGTAATATTTTAAAGTATTTTGGCTTCTTATGTTGCTGTACGTACTTTATGTATTATTGATGGTAATAAGCACAGATTTTGCTAACTGGGCCAATCCAGCTGTCCATTCAATCGTGCTGATCCTTTGCTCAGGTAACGTACAGTTGTAGTTACTGTGAAGTAAGAGGCTATTGATGCTCTGACACATCTTGACAATCAGCTTATCCTCAAGCATATCACAATCTCTAGCCTGTGTTAGGGCCGACCGTGAGTATCTGTGTCTGAAACCCACTTTTTCCTCGGAGGTTCTACGGTGAAGTCCCAGTCTGTTATTGGTGATTTGAACCTTAGAGTACTGTGATGTACACACAAATTTCAAACTGATGTGGTGTAGGGCAGATTAGAGTTTGACATTTAAAGAGATCAATTTGAAGTAGTTCTAATGGATATGTGTGTTTTTACACAAGTGCTCACCTGAAAGTATTAAAATTGGAATTGAAATAGACAGAAACAGCTTTGGCAAAGCTTTAACACAAGGGAGAGTATCTCTGCTCTGTGTTTTAAATGTTATTTACAGAGTGGGGGATAAATGAATGCTCGTTGTCAGTGGCTTATGTAGGAGCTGTGTAAATAACGTAATTAAAGTTTTGCTTGGTTGTTTCAAGTATTAGATTTTGTCAGTTTGAAAAACCCCCTAACTTTAAAGCTTTTGAATTTATGTAGAATAATTTAGAGTGTACAAGCTGGGACCCCAAAATCTCATCTGATAACAAGGCCATTTTGTTCAGGGGTATAGTGCTTTCATGAAATCCTAGCACTCTCTTGCTCGAAAATACTACTTAGGCATTTCAGTTACAGAAAAACCTTTTAAATTTGAGTTAATGGTTGAGGGTAAGTACTGCAGTGATGTCTTTCTGAAGCTGTTTCACAACTGAAATCTGCTCTTACCCAGAGATAATTAGCACAGCACCAGGCACTCTGGGTCCTTGGGCAGACAGACAGGGAGCGAGCGCTGTATTTCTAGTGGCTCTTTCCCCTCTCTGCATCCTTCTTTTGCAGAGATCATGATTCTTGTCCAAGTGATGCGATGTCTTGGTTCTTTTTCACTTCAGCACGTAGTTGTGCCTTAAAAAGGGTAGAAAGTGGTGTTGCGCTAGCAGAGGGTGCTGTGTGTGCAGCTGGCAGAAATATATTTCTCGAGAGACAAGGCAGAGGACAGGACGGTCATTTAAGTTGGGGAGGTTTTTTATGTCATCAGTCATATAGCCTAAGACATTTACTTTGAAACAATATTTTTCTCAGTTTATTATGCAGGGAACTTTTAACTGGTTTCTTTTGTATTTGCAGGTATAAAGCATTGTTAGCTAAAGCTTCAAAAAATCAAATAAAATTCTGGGTTTTTTTCAGACCCAAATGGGGTAGGGTTTTTTGCACTATAGTCTAACAAAGATTAGTTTTTGGGTTAGAAGTTGTTTTAAATTATGAAGAAACCATTGCATAGACACAACACTTCCCTATGTGAATACATCATTATATAGTTAAACTCTTCCATTAAGATAGTATTAGTGATCACTTTAACTTTTGTCTTATGATCCCTAATTAAGAAGTAGCGCTTTCTTTTGCGTGGAAAGAACTACCAGGCCTGTGATACCTCAGTTAAAAATGCAGCTAAATGAAAAGACTTATTATATGGAGAAATTAGGGTTGGATTTATATAACTTTTAATAGTCTATAGTTGAAATTTTTGTTGCGTTACTGCATCAAACATATCTCCCAAAAGCATAATTTAGTTACGATTCAGCAAGTGTGTTTTTCTTAGGCATGTTTTTGGAATATCATAAATTCTAGCTGGTGTGTTACTGAATAAAAATGACTTGGTTACATTGAGAGCACAAGCCAAGTTTAAGTTCTGTGCCAAGAACTGTGAAGCTGTTCACGCCAGTAGCATTTAGTGATCCTCTTCTGTTGTACTGGCTCAGTTGGTAGTTAACAGCTGTTTATATGGGTATATGAAGGTCATTTAAAGCATTAATTGCTTTACTGTGCTTCAGATGTTTCTATCACAGATGTTCCAGTTTGCTTTGACTGTATGAATTGTTTGTCAACCAAACCAGATTATATTAATATTTGTTTAAAAACACTGAAGGGCATTAAAATTACTAAATTCTTTTCACACATGACAGTGATATGTCTATAAATAACTTTTAGTGTAAGAAAACGACATTGTGTAGTTGCTGTGGAATTTGGTTTAAACAAGCTTTGAAATTTATGGAAGTAGATGGCTGTGAGTCATGCAGACAGCAAGTGTGTGAGTTTTAATGGAATAAACCACTTAAAGTGAAGGAAAAAAAAAGGTACTGTGTTGAATGAGCACATCTAGGGCTTGTTGTGACACTCTGTGCTTCACTAGAGACGATTTTTAAAAATTTAAGAACTTTTTTGACTGATTCAGCTCCCAGTCATGTTAGTTGCAGCCAAGCTGAGGATTTGCCATGAGCAAGATGTGACACTGATGGAAAAGCTGGTTTCTGCCCTGGTTTTCTGATGGAAGGTGGAAGATGGCAAAGAATTGTCTTAAATGACCATCAGAGTCCTGCACCAACCCAGCCTGCTTTTATCCATGGCCATAATACTCATGCCTAGTGAGTCTTAATGTGAATGTCCTTCCACATGCCAAAAATGTGTTATTGCTGATATTTTCCAGTCCTTTTGTCTATTTTGTCAGTTTATTCAACTCCTTGTCCCAGCCTCTTTCTGTCCCAGTATCTCTCTGCTGTCCTGGATATTCAGATGCTGTTCAGCTGATTACAGCTGGTGGCGCAAGTTTGTAGAACTGCGCATTCCAGGTGCTATGAAATGCCAACATGTTGGGCCTTTTTTACTGAGAATGCTTCATTTTCTGTAAATTCCATATATATTTGTTTCAGTATGAGGGTTTTTTGTAATCTGGTTAGGTACTTCTAGATTTCTATTTTAGAATGTACAAAAAATCTAAAAGGATGCAGGAAGATAATGTTGGAGAAAAGACATTTAATCCTAGGTTCAGTATGTAGAGTCTCAGGCACAAGAGTAGCAAACTTCCAAAGAGCAGCTGTACCAAAATTGATGACTGTTTAAATATTGTGTATTTTTCTAAACCTCAGCAGTTTCAGTTCAGTGGGACTGTTTGTGCACCCAGGTAGTGGTATCATTACTCTTGCGTAACTTGTTAGTTTAGCAGAACTCCAGTACAGTAAGTGGGTTTTTTTGTGTTGTAGAGGGTATGTGTCTGTGTTGTTTTAGAAGGTAAACCAGTTTGTGTTTAGGGTTTACATGAACTGATGTAACTTTAACAGTTTGTGCTGTGGATACTTTAATAGGAATTCAAAGGAAAATACATTGTATACAGTTTTAGAGCATAAAGTACTTTGCGAAAAACTTGGGAAGGAATTAAAATGAAAGTTGGGATGCAAAGAGGGCAGTTTCTGGCTCCCAACACACAGATCTTTTTGAATGCTGGTATCTTAATAAATTTTACTATGAATTTATTAATTATGTTGAATGTAAACCTTCTTTAACAAAGATTCTTCTCTTTTATTTTTAGTATATTTTTGGGGAGTTCAGCCCTGATGAATTTAATCAGTTCTTTGTGACTCCACGATGCTCTGTTGAGGTAAGATCTACTTTAAACTTCTATTAGAAATAACATTTTAAAGCTACATCTCTTGGTGCAAATTTGAAATAGCACAATATTGCTAATTTACAAAATGAAGATATTGAACAGGAGTCTTCTTTCCATGTATGTGGATTTTTAGAAATTAATTATTCCACCTTCTGCTTGTTATCTTCTAGAGCTGGGGTTGTTGAAAGTGAGTTACCCAGCCCTGTTATCTCAGCTTTGATTGCCCTTTTTTTTCTTTTTTTCGCTTAAGGGGTATGATATTGTAGACTCTTGTTCTCTGTAGTTCTTGGCAGAGAGTGAAGAAGCCATTTTCCTTTGTAGGGAAGAGTATCATGTTATTGTCCTAATCTCCAGACTTGAAATGTAACTTTCCTCTTGGTCAGTTTCCATGTTTTTTCCTCCAAACCTTTCTATTTAAACATTTCAATCATGCTTCTGTCCTCCCTCAATGTAAAGTAAGTGAACACTTCAACTGTGGATGGGGAAATCCTTTTGTCACATTGTACAAATCTGATGACCATTGTTAATTTGACTTAGTTTCCTGTAACTTAATTTTACAGGTATAATTAGTATAGCACACCGCTAAACAATACAAGTGCATGTGAAAGGAATGGGGTGAGCTGGTGGGTCAGGGAAACTTAGAAAGAAATAGGTAGCTTGTACGTGCCTTTAGGGAATAGCTTTATATATTTCCTGTTAGGTGGGAAGTAATGCAGAATAGATCTTGAGGTAATGTGTGTTTCTTCTGATAATATTGCTGTTTTCCCACTATTAAATACTGTAGCAGCAGCATGACGTTGGCATCCTGGGTAGTGTCACCTTAAATGTCCTACATCAGCTATTCTAATGCTTCCATTGGGGAAAATGTTGTATCTTGACTTCTATAAAGCTACTCTCATAAAGTATGTTGAGGAAACATGAACTTACAGCATTCGAACCAGTCTTACTTCATTTTATAACAGTCTCAAGCGTACCACTCACTGGTTAGGTACCAAAATAAAAAACTGTGTTGAACAATGTTCTTTCAGTTTGTCCTTGATCTGGTTCAGTTCAATGTTTTAATTATATGGATGATGAAATAAAAATTATCCTTATTAGTTTTACACTGTGCAGATATTTCAGAGAAGAGTGGTCTGAAAAAAAAAATAATAGGGTGAAATTCAAGCAGCCGACTGAGATTGTAATTCCGCAGTGGTGTTTAACATACATTCTTTTGGGGGCAGTGCCAGTTGTGGGAGCCCCAGCACCTCTCAATACTGGTGTCCTTCTGAAGTCCCGTACCTATAGACTGTTAAAGCTAAAAGCTGTTTAGAATGTCTCTTACATGGCATTTTTAATACATGTTCTATCAGACACCTCTTGACTAAGATGATTCTGATGACCCAGTTGTATGAAAAAGGTCAACTCAGAAAGCTGATATCTAGGGGACCAATAGTTTAGCTACTTTTTAAAATTTTTTTTAGTTTGTCTTTTCTTAAGCTCTTGGAATTAGAGAAAAACAAGAATTACCACTTTCATAATAAACTGTTTACTGTAAGCTTTTAGAGTACATTTTTAGCTCTGACTATAAAATTATATCGAATCTGTGTTCGATATTAATGTGGAATAATAGGTTGTTAAAGGCTTGGAGCCTCATTTATTATCTTTTTTGACCTGCAAAGCTGATGTATTATGGTTTGTATATATATTTTACAGTATGTGCTCTTTTTATGCAATTTAATGTAATTTTAAGATTGTATTTCTTGCCACGTCCAATGCACTGTTGTCTACAATGCTTTAAGTAGATTATTTGTAAGTATCTTTAGCTTTAGAGAACTGAAGACTTCAATGGAGAAGTCTCTGATGTTTGTTACAGCATTATAATTTCAGCTGCTGGGGGAGTTGGGGACAGATGTGGGGGATTAGAAGTTGCCCGCCTGTAGTTACTCAATACCAAGGGGTTCTATCAAACACTGAGTCCATAAAATGATGCCAGTGGTTTATATTAGACATGTTTACAGTCCACTGTATGCTGTGGTTACTTTATGCTTAGGCTGATGATCGAAAAGTTTTGGTTTTTTTTTCGTTAAATGTGATTAAGAATACACTTTAGCTGAAATGATTCAAGGGCAAAACTGTAGCTGCACTGGGTTGAGAGTCAAAGATTTAGGTGTGGCTATTTTCTCTGCAAAACTTGGTTTCATCCTTTCACAGGTAATTTGGTCTGTCTTCAGTTTTTCTCTAAAAGGTGTTTATGTTCCTCATTTTACAATTGTGGTGAGTTACTGTAGGTGAGGGAAGATCTGGTGCTGTGAGGTGAATTGCTTGAGAAGTTGATGAGCCTGTGGTGTGTCACCAAGATTATCTTTCCGTAATTGTGGTAATCTGCAAGGACACTTCAAGCTACAGTGTGGGATTTGATAAATATAGAAGCATGAGTTCAAGGCATACTCTCAGAAAATCAAACCTTAATAATGATATTTTTAAAGGATTCATATGTCTCAAATGAAACTGATATCAGATGCTAATAATGTTGCTCTATCTTTAAATAAGTTTCATTTCTTTTTTTTGCACAGCTCCCTCCATACAATGACACAGTTTCATGTGGTATTAAGTCCACAGGTAAGTTGCACAATGGTAAGAAATCAACATCCAGTTTTTCAACTCAATGGTGTTGACGCTTTCCTTGATTTAGTATGATCTCTCTTTAAATTTAATATTTAGAACTTGATCAGCAGCTATATATGCATATATTTGACAGGTTAGCGTTTTTTGGACTGAGATCCATGAGAGTATTTGAAAATACCTCATTGAACTTTAGCTATTTAGGGTGGACATTCTTATTCCCCTCAGTTGTGCTACCACACAGTCTTAATGTCTTGCTGGAATATTGTAGGATGCAGCTGTAAAAATGGGAGGAGGTGGAAACTTGTTAGAGAACTTGCACCAAAGAAGTAAGTAATTAGTGTGGCGTTCATCTGGCCCTCCTCTAAGAGCTGTAGCGTATTTTCTGGCAGTTGCAATGTGCTCTGTTCAGTGTTCCCTTCAACATTCTTTTTTCTGCCTGGTTCACCTATTTTTCTGGAAAATACTGGGTATTTTTGTTTGGTTGGTTTTTTTGGTGAAAGTATGACTCTTGATGTAAAAATGCATTAAAGAATTCCTGGTTTAAAGCTGGAACAGTCCCATGCCTACTGTGTCTCAACCCATACACCCTGCAACTTGACAAAGAAACCTGGTCTTCATACAGAAAGTGACAGCTAAGTGGGAGTTGCCAAATGATCACAACTCTATATATTTTAAACCAAACTTTCCTCAATATTTTAAGTGACAGGTAAATTAGTGTTTATTTTTTTCCCAGAACCAGAGTAGAGCCAGAAAGCTGAGACTTACCCAGATGTATATGAGAATGATACAAGGGACATCCAGATCTCCTTCAAAATAATGCAAGTGTCTGACTGGACATTTCTCGAAAGTACTTACGAGGACCAGAATGCACATATTAATGTTTTAAGAACACCTGAGCATTATGCTTAGCAACTTTGGCCTTGCATTTAAAGGTAAATAAGATAGCTAGTCATAAAGAAGGACAACAGGTCCCATTTGAAAGCAGATATGCAATATTTCTGAAAATTCAGAACCTTTATATAGTAAAAGACCAATTTTAAGACCCTGAATAGTTTTAAATAGGAGTCCAAAGTGTTCATTAAAAGGACCAAATGGTATAAATTGTCTGTTGTTGATGACAGGGGTGCCCAGTCATGTATTACTTTGTCTAACTATGGATTTAAGTTCTGTTCTTTAAGACTGAGGTTTTAATGTTCACAAGCCATACAGAAAGCTGGTTTGTACAAATGTTTTTCAGATCATTCCTAGACCCTGAGAGAGCCCTTCCCAGCCCTGAGATTAGGTAATGACAGCAAATTAGGTTTTGCCTGAAAAATGTCTTTAACAAGCTTGCACTGTACTGTGCATGCACATTATTACTGTGATGGCTGCATAAGAAGCTGTGGAAACTAAAATGGAATGCTATGCTTATGCAGAATATTTATAATTATAACCAAATGACACATTGCCCATGTTGTCACCCCCCCATAGTCTAATTTTTTTCCCATACTTATCTTCAGTATTTAACTTTATTACAGAATTAGAAGATCCATTGATGCTCACTGGGAATAATTAAATCACAGCTGAAGCTCTAGTATGCAGAAATCTGTTCAGACTAATTAGTAGTGTGTATTCACAGCTTTTGTTATTGTACATAAACTTTGTCCTTGGAGCATCTGTTGATACGTGTTTCAATATGCGTGTCATGTTGTTCATGACAGATATATCTGTTTCAGTCTGTTCAGAAATAGCACTGTGAACTAGATTGAAACAAAGGTGCCCCCGGAAGCAAAGTGGAAAGTCAAAGCAAACAGAAAAAATTACCTCTCATTTTTTTGAAGGAACTTCATGCAGCAAATGAGCTTCTGCCAGTCATGCCACAGACTAACCATACAGTAGCTACTGGTATTTATTATTCTAATCCTGCTGGAAGGTGTAAAATTGTAATTCCTCAGATGTAACTTCTTAATTTTTACATTAAATACTAGAATGTTCATGTTGCACCTTCAGCTAAATTACCATCGTGCTGTAACTGTAAGGGAACGTGTTTTGTTTTCTGCTCTCCGCTTGCCCTGAGTTGGCTCTTGTGATTGTATAGTGCACAATAAGCTGAGAAGTTCCCCAAACAGAAGAAAAAAATATGTTAGTGTTAAGTACCACAAGTGCTGGAAGCTTGGTGGAGAGCAGAGGAAGCGGACGGGAGAGCAAAGTGAGAATTCTCACTGCTGGCTCTAGTAGACTTAAATCACCCACAAAAGGCAACCATGTGCTTTGTTTCGAAGAAATTATTATTTTTTTAACTGGGATTTTGGGAACAAAAAACAGAATTCCCAGGTTATTTTAAATTGGTAGGGATTTAAAGTGTACACAGTAATTCATTTTTATCATAGTTGGAGGAATATTAGCTGTTACCAGTTGTTGCTTCTGCTTTTTCCTGTTGTAACAAAGGGTAAAGAACTGGCTCTTGGTTCATGCTTGAACTAACAAGTTGCTTCATGAGCAGATGAACTAATGAGGAGCAGTTTTGTTGTGCATTTGTGTCCTAAATCCCTTGAAACCCCATGCCTTGGATTTGCAACCAGCTGAAGCTGTGGCTGGGTTCGATCTGCGTCCCCCTGACACATCAGCCAGTTTATAGCACCGGGAACCAGTTAGTGTTGCTGCTCACCAGCTGGGTGATCCCTGAGATCTCCCAGCCCTTCTCTGTGAAGTTGGTATCCATCCAGCTCCTTTGCACCTCCCTGCTTTTGGGCTCCTTATTTTTCAAAAGAAAGAAGCTTAGACCCCTTTAGTGATAGCTGGGCAGCGATTGCAGGAGTAGCTGGTGAATGGGGGATTGCCAGGGACGGTGTTGTAAAACACTTTCTCGTGGGTGTGGGGAAGAGGTGAGGAAAATTTGAAATTCAGGCTCTTATTAACATGATTTAGAGAAATGTGTACGGAGGGATTTTTTTGTAAATTTTCCTTTAGTCTGGCAGCAAGATTGAAATTGATAGCTGAGCTGCGTTTACTTCTCATTTAGGTAGGTTAATAAATCAAAGCATTAAGAGAAGAGCAGTTAACAGCTGTATCTACTTGTTTTTGATGTGGTTTGGCATGAAGTTATATTCATTTATATTCAGTTATATTTTGTGAGAGCTACAGACGTGCAAAATAGGTAATATATTACTTAAGACTGATCTTTATTAGTTAATTCATGATATTTTGATATTGCATGTGTAAGTCAGACCTCAGCACACATTGAATGTTTTGTTACTACTCTTCATTTGATAGTGGAAAAAAAAATGTAGATCGTGGTTGTCACTGTTGAGGTTGTTTTGTTTGTTTAAGTTAAAATTTTCATCAGAGTTTTCTAGAAAGCATTTGGAGAGTTTCTAAACAGTTATGTTGGCAGTTATATATCAAAATATTCACCACTAGACCCTGCCCTCCCATAGGATTATTTCCTGAGGTGTAGGAATAACTTTTTTTCCTTAGGAACTGTTGCTTGCTTTTTGTTGTGTTTAAAAACAAACCAAAACAATAGTCATTTTTAATGAGTGTCTGTGATAAACCTGAAAACTTGCATCTATTGAAATGTCATACATAGAGGTGTTTGGTTCTCTAGTGTCTTTAAAAATTTGAAACGTGTCGATTTTTAGTTTGGTGTTGTGTCCTGCCTACCCCCCTATCTTTGAGGAAGCAGCCCTATCTTTGAGGAAGCAGAAAATATTAAAATTCATCTCTTTGAAACAGTAACATACATATCATAGAAAGACCTGCAGAACTTTAGTACTGAAATGTGAGCTAACCTTTGACATTTTTGAGACTCAGTTTCATTAATTTTATCACTTTATTTGATAATTATGGAAATAGTTGTAAATGAAGTATTCAATCTTACTAGTTAGCCTGCATGCATTATAAAACTAATTAAGTTCCATGTAATTGCAGTACTTTGTCACTGAAAATATTTTGTGATACTGCAGCCTACCATGGGCATATTTCTTAGGATTTCTTTAAAGACCATGTCAAAGTTCCAAGAGAAATAAAGAAATAGAGAGTAACAACAGCAAAACAAAATCCAAAGCACAAACCCAATCCTATTCACAAATTTTTCAGTACTGCTACTATGTATGAGTTGAACACTGACTTATGTTGTATTTATTGACATAAAATCATATAGTCTCGTGTATATATATATATGTATGAAATATTCTCATACAGTAAGAAATTCAACTGTGATGAAATTAAATAAGTTGTTGATGAGCCCAGAGTTAAAAAAGCTGAAATTGCCGTGTTTTTAGAAAAGTAATGAAAATATTTTTCAGTTACTAATGATTATGATAAATCTTCACACATCAGGAAAAACAAATGAAACACACCTCCCAAAAACCAGACTGCACGTGTGGATATTATTTTTAAAAGTTAAACAGGTAAAGGCTTGGATTTTGTAGCTGTCAATGGAAAACACTGTCTTTACAAGTGTGGAATTCAGTATTACACCATATTTTATATGCAATTATCCAGTAATTAACTTATTGCAGAATATTGCTAAAGTGAATGGCCTTTAATGATTTTTCTCACTAGGTGAATTTAATAGCTGTTATTTGCAGGAGCTGCACAGTGATTTTGAAAATTCCATGCTCTATTTAAGAAAACCTGAATCATACACTGTCTTTAATAAAATGATGTTTTGAAATGTGCTTCAGGTAGTAGATAGTGAGTAAGAATTATTTTAATTTGAAGGAATGTAGTTTGCTTTCTTGAGTTTGTAGTAGTTTGTTTTCTTGAGGAAAATACACGGATTTTTTTCTTGACTTTGTAGCTTTTAAAGTAGATGTCATTCACTAACTCACATTTGCTTTCTCTTGTCCAGGGGAAGAGTATCAGAGAATTGAATTTGGTGTTGATGAAGTTATTGAGACGCAACCAGCCGTACTAAATAACACCGACTACAGTATTTCAAGTACTCTGAATCCTCAGGCTCCAGAATTCATTCTCAGTTGTGCACCTGCTCAGAAACCCCCTGATGATACTCTCAGCGAAACCAACTACAACTCCATTGACTGCCAGTTCACTGACCCAACCCTCGCTTTGGACAGCGGTTCTAACGCTGAAAACGATGGCTTGGCTGGAGGCCTTGGGCAAAGGGAGCGTAAAAAGAAGAAAAAAAGACCGCCTGGATACTACAGTTATTTGGAAGATGTCAGCGATGGCATCGCTCCCCCAGAAGCTCTTGTAAATGGCCATGCAAATTCATCGGGACTAAACAGTATAAGCACGGAGGATACGGAACTGACGGGAGACATCCCCTCCCTGGCCACCCCAAGGACTTGCAACAGCCCGGACAATTCTGTGGACTTCGTTAACGAAGCTGTCTCTGATGATTCTGTTTCTAGCGCACTAGACAGTAGCAGGACTGCAGGGCAGCCTGAGGTATGCCGTGTTACTAATTCTGAACCGTTTTGCATCCCCGCAGAGACTGGCAGAGATAGCCCTTTAAGGACAGCTGTTGTACAGTCTTATGCTGGTACTGATACTACTGAAAATCTTGGCGTTACTAATGGACAAACACTTGAATCCTCTGGTGAGGACACAGCTGCCAATGGGGTAGAATTGCACACTGTGGAAAGCACTGACTCAGACCAAGCTAAGCCTGAGGAAGCTTCACCTACTACTGAGGCAACAGTCCCGGTTGCAGGATCAGTCCCTGTTAATCAGCCTGCGAAATCGTGGGCTAGTCTTTTTCACAATTCCAAGCCCTCTGCTTCCACATCTGTGGTCTATGTTGAGACTAAATATACCCCTCCTGCCACATCTACTCTGGTCCCTGAAAAACAGGTTGAAGTCAAAGAGGGACCTGTTCCAGTTTCAGAGGATCCTGTAGCCATAAAGATTGCAGGTATAGTTAATACACACGAGTGGATGTTTCACTGGAAGGGTATTAACTCTGCTTGTAAACAGGAGCGTGCAATATTGATAGATCCCTCTGTTCATGTTCTTAGTAAGACGACTGTTCAAATACTGCTATGAAAGATGTAATTTAAATAAGGCAGTTTTGTATTCCCCTGAGTAAACATTCCAATGAGACATTACCATGTCATTATCCCCGATGCGGTAAAATGATTGCTACTTGTCAAACAATATGTTTAAGTGATCTGTGATTTTTTTAAATAGGCTGGTTGCATTTGGCTGTGTGCTGTTGTGATAAGGAGAATACGTTAGAAAAGTTTGTTCTGAAAATGGTGTATTACATTATCCAGTATTTACAATCTTGTACTGCATTCCATTACAAGAAGAGTATTAATGTATTTATGCCAAAGTAGTTGAAATTTGTGGATACTTAGAGTAGCTTAAGCATAACATCTAAATGGGTCCTGCTTTAGAAATTTTAATTCAGGAAATAGTTTTTACGTTTGTCAATTTGCTCTGAGAGGTCTGTGTTTCAAATTTTGAGGAATTATCCTGGACCGTTACAAACAACATTATATTATGCAGAAGCAATGCTAGCTATTGCCTGTTCAAGAATAACCATAAGAAACTGTCCAGAGGGTACATCAGGAAAAGCAGCGCGTGATATAAAGGCTTTGACTGTTGGTCCTGTCATATTGGTGGTTCTAATGAAAAATGCTAAAATGTGCCTGCCCGAGATCATTTTTGCAGATTCAGAAGACATGAAGAAAAATATCCGTTTGGTTGCATTTTATGTCACTGACTCATGAGTGTTGAAACAAAAATAATTATTTTGAATCTTTGAAATAGTCCATATGTGAAAAGGCTTGTGCAAAATCCTGCTATTTATGCTACGTGATAATTTACAAGTACAGTGGTGTTTCTTATGTGACAGCTTCAAGCTAAAGTTTTCTACTCTAACCAGAAGCTGACCCGGAGATTTCTATTCAGAATACCCAGAAGTATATACCTGCCTCTCATCTCCTCCTTAGTAACAGTTTTGTTACTGAAAATTGTCTGTTGAGAGGAAAGTTGTCAGGATAATTCATGTTTCCGTGTGTTTTTCACTTGTGTTACAAATGCACTTGGCTGTTAAATAATGTGCGTGAGCAGGTGATTATGGTTTGTGTGAACGCATACATATGGAGTATGTTGTACTCCTAAGATCTTCAGCTCTTGTTTCATTTGTTAATGAATTTTAATTTAAAACTGTTTTGTGACAACCATAGAGCTAGAACTGCTTGCTACAGATGAAAACCTTTTTCTTTGCTCTTGCCCAAGTTGTTTAACTTCATAGACTGAGACTGTTCCTGTACTAGTTTTTGCCACCAGGTGGGAGCAGAGCTTTTTATTTTGTATTTAATGTGTTAAAATAGCAATGTGACTTTATACAGTTTTCTTCTGTACCTTCACTATTAGATAGCTGGTTTTGCAGAGGAATAATCTTGAGTAAACTAGGGAAATAAGTGTGTGAAAACTAGTAGCCTTGGTAACTTTATTAGAAGTTTCAGTGGGAGAATCTAAAGATTTTTTGAATCCTGTTTTTTTTTGCAGTGTTTTGATTGTGGATGATGGAAGTAACAGTGCATGTAAAACTTGTTTACAGCAGGCAGAATTTCAGATCAGTTGAGGAACACAAACATTTAAAATCCGATTAGGTCTGGAATGATTTTAAATTAGAAGGAAGGGAATCAAATAAATGCAAGCATGGAAGGATAGGGCAGAATAGAAATCAAATGCAAGCGTATGGTATGAAGAAGAAATGGTTGGTAATAGTACTAGAGAATATAAGGATCTGGAGCTTCTGGGGAGTTGATAAGTGTCCTTAGTAAAGCTGAAGGAGACAAAGGTTTTTTTCCATTGTTTAATGCCAATCTACATGGAAAATATGGGAGAGAACTATAGTTCTGTTGTTGCTGTTGAAGACTCAATGAAAACGTCGGTCTTTGGGCATTGCTTCTCAAGGAAGATGTGATAGTGCAGCAGAGAAAACAGAAGTGAGATCTGAAAACCCCAGTCTTTTGGCAAACGTGGCAAAATTGAATTTACTTAGTGGCAGATGAAATTGTTGGAGTGATGATGGTTGTAATTTCCAATACATAAAACATCTTCATGAAGATGATGATGATTCACTGCTCTCCCAAGACTGTAGTGAACAGGACAAGAATTACTTAGTTTAATTTGTAACAAAGGTGTTCCAGTGTTACATAGTATAAATTTCTAAACATGATAATAACATTCTCGTTATGTTTTCAAATCAAGCTCATTATTTTGCAATTCAGTATCTGCCAAAGGGAATATGATTTCTGGTTAGTGATGTGTCCTTTATATCACATTTTGAAACTTTAAAGTAGTTTTCTCATTGTTCTAAATGTATTTTTCTTCTGATACTCTCGTAAAAGTTCTTGAAGTTATTGTGTAAATGTTGGATGCGAGATGAAAATGTGGTATTGAATGTAATCACAGTACACAAAAATAATGCTTTGTGTTAAAAGGAAAAAAAACCTCACCGTAATTGCTTCAAACATTGTTTACAAAGCAATTTTATGACCACAAGAGGATGCTAAAGGTCCTAATAATAATTTTATTCAGTATGATACAAAAATAGGGAAGAATACAGTTAACATAAAAGGTTATTGAAAGGCATTCCGATTAAATACTTTTTTCATTCTCTTCATCCTAAATTTCAGCAGTGCTTAGTTGTCTTACCAGAAAGATTGTGTGAGTGCACAACACATTGCAAACTTTGCTGCATTAACTATAGTCGGAAATACTAGAGCATTAATAATTGAACAACAAATATATTTTGACAATCGCAGAAGGATTTTTGTCTGTGCTTGGTGCTAATGCCTTCTTGTTTTACATCTTTATGCTGTCTGCCCTTTCAGGTGTCAGGTTCTTTATGTAACAGAGGACTGATTTAAATACTTTGTAATTTTTGGTCATATTTTTGTTTGGCTGGAACTGGTGTTGTCAGCAGGAAATATGATCTTATAGGTGAAGAGATAGTCTGGAAGTAGAAGGACATGGAGTTTGCCTGCAGTTCTGCCAACTCCTCTGCTCAGTTATAGTTTTGTGACTCTGCTTTTCTCCTTGTGACGTTATCTGTTTAGATAGATAGTCCTTCTAGTGAATATCTCAAACTCTAAGTTTATGCAGTGTAGCATATAAGGGCTCTAGAGGCCTTAACGTTTATTCTAGAAATAAATAAGTCCATTGGTAGACAATTGCAATATTTATTTGCATTTTTTATTCTGTCCTATATCCCTCTTGTCCTTGTTTTGCAAATTTAAAATATACCAGATCCAATATTTTCCTTAAACAGTTTTTATTTAGGTACCTAAATAACAGGTCAGACTTCCTGGAAAAGCTCCCCCTCTTGCTCTCAGTTCCATAACTGAGACAGACTTATTTATGTTCAGTGGTTTCTCATTTTTAAACTTGGGCCATCACTGAAGTTTTTGAAAGCAGGAAAACAGCCATTTTATTATGTAAGCCTGTTATCTTGTAGATTTTGGAAGTCTTAAAGCAGGAAATAAAACATACCATTCAGAAGACCATGTTAACACTTGCCCGTCCTGTTTGCACTTACTTGGTAAAATTGGTGGCAGGGGATTACAGCTAATGGCAATTTATATAGGTATCTATATAAATAAAAGTATGTAATTTTACTAAAACAAAACAAAAAAACAAATAGGACTTTCCATTTTTGAAATGACAATGGTTTTTGTACCAGCGTCCTCCTCACCCAAATTCCAGGAAGTCTTCAGTTGAAGAAATGTGTCTGATTTGAAATACGAGCACCGTTTAAATGGAGCAAAGCTGTTTGCAGAAGTTTTTGGGTATCTTGTTAATTGATTTGAATTATTCTGTAATGCATCAACGTCTGTTTGTTTTGATGGCCAGCGTGTGCGTTTTGTTGATGCTCAATTTACTGTTTCTCATTCTGCAGAAATACTGGAAAATGTAAGACTAATACATAAACCAGTGTCTTTGCAACCGCGAGGGCTGATCAACAAAGGAAACTGGTGCTACATCAATGCTGTATCCTTCCCTTGGAAAAAAATTAATGCACTTAAGTTAAAATTTGTGTATTAAATCTGTCAAAAGCTTTTCTGGATCTTTCTGGTAAGTATTTTATGAAGGTGTTTGTCTTCCCATGTCCTGCTACTGAGATTAAAAAGTTTGAGGGTACCATCTAGAAATCCAGGGGTATTTTTGATCATCGAACTTTGTGTCTGTGGTTGGTTGCACAATCCTGTTTGCAATTTGTCTCTCTTACCTCTGTGAAAATATTTCACAACTGCAACTTTCTCATGACTGAACACCTTCTTGTAATTTCTAGTTCCATTTACTCGTTACTCTGTGCATCAGCTGAAGTGGTTATTTGTCTTTCATACTTCAAGTAACTGCTCTTTGTTTTGTCAGTTTGGTAAGTAGATGGATTGTTTGGTTTTCTGTTGAGTAGGCTGTCACTATCATATCATCTGTGTAAATCCAGTGCTTAAAATAATCCTTTTACAGCAGGGTGGAAGATTAGCTCACTCTTAATGTATTAGAATTGTGTTTATCTGCAAAAATAACTTTTACCTTTGGTAACAGAAATCTTCCTTCTTCAGTGCTGCACTATGTTAGTTATTACTATTTTTTTATTAAGGTATATTTTGTGTGTTAGCAATGGCTCATTGCAAGTGACAATTAGGATGCTTTAACTGCTAGTTCTGCTACTGGAAAATATTAAGACTAATTTCAAGACTGATCATTGCAGAACCTAATAACTTATTTCCAGACCACCAGTTCTCCTTTAAACACCAGCTTTTATCTTGCATAGCCACTTCTGCCGTCATCTGCTTGTCTGTATTAGCTCCCATTTGTTCAGTCTTACAGTGTAACATGGGATTTGTTACTCAATATTTGCACGCTGTAGGGATCCAGTTAATGTCTCTCTGATTGCTGAGATTGTTGACTTTGTTGTCATTTCCCTGCCACTCCAGGCTTTTTCTGAATTTTTCCTTAATTCCACCGCATAGACCCTGCAAGCCTTGGTTGCTTGCCCTCCAATGTATCATTTAATGAAGTCCATTCCAATGTATTCCAAATCGCAGCGGCCGTGTACCTCAACACCCATGATAGACAGTTTGTAAGTAGCTTGTTAAAAAAGGAATAAAAACAAATCTCTCACCTGACTTCAGCTCATTCAGAAATATCTAACAAATTATTATTTACTGCAATTGTTGAATGTTGATATGTATCCAGAAATATTTTGTGTGTGTTTTTTTTGTAATAACTGGCTTTTACAATGAACTTGATATTTTGCAATGGCTTGACTAGTCTAGTAAGATACTTGCCTGAGGAATACCAGTTTTAAGTAGTGTTTAATACACAAAAGTGAACTGTGAGAGCTGCAAGAACTAACCTAACACCTTGGTTTCTTTAGCAATGATCATGTTAATTTTTATATCTAAAGTTCACTCAGACTTCTTTATGATATTCTTCACTTTTTTTTGGCAGTTGGAATGACAATGATGTAATTCTATTATTTGTCCTTCTAAGTCTCAACTTGCTGCTCATGTCTAGTTGTTCCTTCCGTTCTGTTTCAGTGTTCGTTTAATGAATGAGTTCACTAATATGCCTGTACCTCCTAAAGCGAAACAAGGTGAGTGGGAATAGGGGGAGAAGAGTCTTAAAATCCTGGTAAGAAGGGTCTGGGATAAGGATCTGCATTGTGCCGTGTACTTGAGACCTTTAAATACTGTTGCTTGATCCCCTTCGTGGCTCTTCAGACTTCTGGGGTTTCTGGATATTTTGAAAAGTTTGCTGTTGCTTTTCTGTCAGTGTTATGATTTTTTTTTTTTTGATGATTCTTGTCAAGTCGTGGGTGTCGCACCTTATATTTTTTCTTTTATTTGGTGGACCAAATGTACAGATGCAATAATAAGAACAGGTTTTTTGTTGTTAAGGTGTCTTTTAAGAACATGACCTTTCTAACAAAATCATTTGATATTCACTATATTTTACTCACTTTCTTACATATTTCCAGTTGTTTGCTTTATCAGCTTGCTCAATTCTATCATTCTTCCTTGAATACTAAAAAAAAAATCATTTGGAACAAAACATAATAGGTCTCTTTAACAGCTGGAAATTGCCAACAGGCACGTTATCATGGCTTTTAATTCCTCCCCATCCTCTTCGCTATTTCAATGTGAAAACATCTAGAAGTGCATAATTCTTGCTAATAGGTGATTAGGAACAGTAGTAGTGAGGAACAGAACATCTTTGATGCAAATAAATTATCTTGTACGGTTAGTTTTTTAATCTCTAAAACAAATGTTGTAATAGAAACTTATAGAAATAAAAAAAAAAAGTTTGAGGAATGTGTTTATGTAATATTATAAGAAAATATCATGAGGAGCTGGTTGTTCCAGTGATTTCCAAACAGTTCAGACATTTCTGTGGTTTGCTGCCTAAGTTTTGTTTCTGTGAAACAAATTGGACTGTCTTATGCAACTTATTGTACTTCTAGGTCATTTTATTTTATTGTGTAGTTTTCAAATATAGTTTCCGAGGCTTTGTGTTGCCATTAGGTTAAACATTCTGTCCATCTGTATCTTGTTTGTGGTGTTTGGTTTTATTTTCTACAGTGAGGAAAAATGATCTATTAGAATTCCAGATATATAAAAGATTTAAGGAAATGTTCTTTGTTCTTGTTAACCTTCACTGTTGACTATAAAAAGAGAGTATTAACTTTCCTAGACCATCTGTAACTCTGTGTAGGGTGATGCAAGATGTTTGCGTTTTGCTTGGTCGGTTTGTTTGGTTTTTAATTATGTATACAGATAAGAATTGTATCTTAGGAATTCTGAGCTTAAGTCACTAATATTGTGATAAAACTATTACTAAAAACATAATTATGATTCCAAAATCTAGTGATGTGTGAAGAGAATGTGAAGGTCTTACATAGAAAAATTTCTATATGTTGTTATTTATATGAACTTCTCTTTGCCTTGCAGCTTTAGGTGATAAAATTGTGAGAGACATCCGACCAGGAGCTGCCTTTGAACCTACATACATTTATAGACTTTTGACAGTTATAAAATCAAGTCTCTCAGAAAAGGTAAGACTTAAAAGTCTTAGACATTTGTAATTATATTTCAGGGTGATTGCTGTTGTTAAAGCAATGGAAAGCCATACATAAATATCACTGAAATCAACTGGTTGATTGTTCATTCTCATGAATCTAGACTGTCTTGGGAAATAAATTCTAGGAAGAAGTTAATTATAAGGTTGGCAGTCTGATATGTCAAAAGAATGAATAAATTGCTATTGGAATGGCACATCTCTTTTTATAAAGAAGATACCTATTGATCTATATTTAAGAAATAAGCAGTTGTTTCTTTCTGCTTGGGATTCAGCTTGGAATGGTTGAAGGTCCACAGACTTCAAAATATTCTTTCAGGTTTCATTTCAATTTAAAGAGAAGATAATGGTTCAAACCAGCTTTTGATTTGGCCTTGGTTTGACAGCAACTTTTAATACTATTTTTAAAAGAAATCAATGCCAACTCACATGTTAAATCCAATTTGTATTGAGAAGAATGCAGGAATTCTTGTATGCAGGACAAGCTTGTGTGTGTACTTGTTGCTTATGGTAAATTAACAACTAATGTGTAGGTTCTTTTTGAACTGGTCAAAAATGAGGGTTAGTTTTAGTAAAACTTAAACTGTATTTGACTTTACAGCTTGGACTAAGTAGTAAATTAGCTAAATTAATAGGAGAAAGATGTTCAATGTCATGAACCTTCTGTGATAATTGAAAAAACCATTTTATTCAGGGCAGGCAAGAAGATGCTGAAGAATACTTGGGATTTATCCTCAATGGACTACATGAAGAAATGCTGACCCTAAAGAAACTTCTTTCTCCACATAATGAAAGTTAGTGGGATTTTTTTTTTGGTAGCAAACTTTTTTCCAAATATTTCCCTTTTTTTGTGGTGATTCTGTAATACAGAGAAATGCAGAACTATTAGAATTCATATGCAGACTAAAAATCCATTTTATTTTACAGTGGCTTTATGTTTGAGTCCCCTATGAAAAATTAAAGAAATCACTGTTAGTCTTAGCCAAGTGTAGATCACTAGTTATCCAATTTCTCTTTCGTAGGGTAAATTTTTTATGATATAAAATGATCATTCCATATTTTTTTCTTTAGCTGTGTGCAGTTTATAGCCTCCTGACTTGGGCACTTGCAAAGAAAATATTTGCTAAGCCTTGGGTTCTCTGTAAAATATCTGTGCAGAAAAGGAGTCATATTTAATAATGGCATAATTATGTTTCCAGAATAACACTTGACTTTCTAATTTTCTACCCTGTAAATTTACTACTAAAAATATATCAAACTTTGCTAGAAAACGACATCTGTTTCTATGCAGTCACCAGTGAGCTGCGTTCTGTTAATAACTCCATGTGTCCATCTGTGAGTGAGCATGGAGTACACTTGTTTTCATTGACTGTCTCAAGTCTGTGATCTATGAAAACATTTTATCTTCTGAAAATTATTTATATGGAGTTTTTCCTTTAGAATTCTTTCTGTGTACATGTTGAATTTGTAAAACAAAAAATCAATGCATTTTTTTTTTCTTCTTCCCTTTGAGAACTTGCAGTGTCCAATGGTCCCGAGGCTCAAACTCTTCATGAAGAAGAGGAGCAAGATGAACAAGGGGAGGGCAGTGAGGATGAGTGGGAGCAAGTGGGACCTCGCAACAAATCATCGGTCACTCGACAGGCCGACTTCGTTCAGACCCCAATTACTGATATTTTTGGTGGTCATATAAGGTATAGTACTTTTTTTGATAAAGTTGTGGAGATCATAGGCCACTTTGCCTTTACAGATAATTTTTTCCTCTGCTTTGCTTACTGTACTTTTCACCATTATTGGATAATCAGGTAGAAGAGACGGTTACAGAGTTTGTTCAGGCCAGGAGAGTTGAACATTGTACTGTGAAGAATTTGTTATGCAAGAGAAGGTTCAGACAATGGACCAGAATGATCAAAAGATTGGTCAATAATCAGATGATTCTATGACTTATTGTAGAGTCGGAATCTTTTTAAATGTCTTAAAAGAACAGACTGTTTAGAGAACAAAAGCCCTGAATTGCATATAGAGGAGTTTGAAATATATATGCTTTGCGTATTTATATTAATGCCTAAGGACTCCAAAGAACTTAAGAGCGATATGATTTTTGTGACCGCTGAGAAGCCTTGACTCACTTTGTAAATAAGGATACTAAGGTATAGTGTGATTTACAAAGAGTTATATCTGGTCGGTAAACTAAGAATGAAATGAAAAAAAAAATTGTAGACTTTCAGTTGTGTGTACCCTTACGCTTCCCAGAGGCAGGAAAGTTATGTGCAATAGTTAATAAATAAAATGTTAAAGGTGAAAGAAGTTTGGAAAAATACAAATTACTGCAAGATGTTACAGGAATTAGAAGAATGTGGGACGTTACTTGTATTCAGGTCTGATACCAGATGAAGGCAGAAAGTAGATACTGAAAGGATATTTTTTGAAAAGAAAACCTCATGGCTTGTTTGGAGAAATGTATAATTTAAAATGAAAGCAAGGTAAACACTTGCTAAAAACATATTCCAAAACAAAAATGCTAGACTTGAAGAATTATTTTTAAATTGGAGACAGACACTTAATTGCTAGTGTTTGAGTCCCTGTATTGCCAGGTATTCAGTCTAGAGGTGTGAATAATGTGGGCTAGTGCCTTTTGCCCGGGAAATGCGCTGAAATGATTCTTCTGGGATTTGAGTCAGACAGCTGGCAAATAAAATTATGTTTTCCATATAAATTGGCAGACAAATGTTTGTGCGTATTGATGAAATTCCGCACTGACGGTATGTTTGCATACCCAAGATATTGTTAATACTCGTGGTATATTTATCACGGACAGAATTGTTTAGATGTTTACATTATTCCATTAGCATTCTCTTAGTATTCTTAATTTTAAAATGATCTCCTACAGAAAATGACATCATAATATTGAAAAAAGGCAAAAACTTGCACAGAGAACAGAACCAGAGGGTCCAATCCGACACCTGTTGTGTCCTGTCACTGCTCCCGTTTTATTGAGCTTCCGCACTGGGTAGCACAATTTACCGCAGAAACAGGAGCCTGTGTTGGGATGTTGGAAAACTTCATCCTCTGAGGCTGAGGGTGGAGAGAGGAAGGACTGAACACAGAGTTGCCAGGAGAAGTCGGCTAAATGAAAGCATCAGTAATTGGGAAAAATCAAATGGAAAAAGCAGCTAGGAAAACATGGTTTCAATTGGCATCCTTTGGCTTGGTAAACTTCAGGCAGTCCTCAAGGCTTTAATTGTCTGTTAAATGCCTATTTAGGCAGAATTGTTTAAAAACAAAGAAATCTTCCTTAAGCAATGTGGTATTTTCAGGAGCTGGTTTGTTCATGTGCAGGAATCCCTTTTGACTTGTATAAATTTCAAATATTTGTTATACAAGCCAGCTCACAGGGCGGCTAAAACCTGCCAAATATTTCCATCAGTAGTACCAGCTTTTCCCTTCAGATGCACAGTTACTTTAAAAGAAAATGCATCAATGACATTGTTGTAGTTTAAGCAGGGTTGCAGTGGGCAGTAACTGTTTTCCTGAAAAATTCTTACTGTAGAGTTCTTAATATGTGGGTAAATATTCATTGAAAATAATTTCACCTTCACCAGTTAAAATGTGTAATTATTCTTATAAATAGTAGTGCTATAGAAAATCAGAGTGCAGCAAAGGTTTTGCTATCAAATAAATTTCTGCTTATATTTTTGAAGAAAATGTTTTTAATTTCTAATAATTAAAAAAAAATATCCTTAACGTTATCTTTTCAGAATATTTGCCATGTTATTAATTGAAACTTAATCCGTGGACTTGAAAACAGATGGAGCTGTTTAGCATTTTCCTGTTGATCGCATTAAATAATGATGAGCTTAAAAAGGGGTTGCAAAGTGTGGCCAAAAACAGCAAGACTTCCACAGTGAAGGGTTTGTTTGTTGAAACCCCACGCTTGCCATGTGTTGAAGGTTTTGTCCTTAAATATAGCCAAGGAGGAAGTGTTAAACTGAAATAAAGATGCTACTGTTTTTCATCTGCTTGCTTTCCTCTAAAGGATGTATATTTGCCAATATAAAGATGCATCAGGGTTCTGTTGATGCTTCAGGGCTCTGCCTGAGTCAAAGGGGCTTTTTTGGTAGGAGTTTGCAGCTTGGGTATTAAACCCGTACTTTAACATTTTGTACATGACCTGGAGAAATTTCAGCATAGCTACTTCAATTAGAGCTATATTAATGATCTTGTTGCTTACAAGCTTTGTGAGACACTGTAACAAACATAACAATATAATAAATTAATGATTTCTTTGGCTGTATAAAACCACATTTTTATAGCAGCTGAGGCTTTTTAGCGTAAATTCCGCTTTCAAAACAAAAGAAAAAAATATTGAGGCACGTTTGATGGTTTTAAGTTTTCCACAGAGTTTCAGAAGAATGAAAATTGGAAAAGTCCATTTGGTGCAGTGGGGTTGTGGCTGAAGAGTGAACTGTCTCACTGCACAAAACAATGATCACCAAGCCAGGTTACTTAAGGGCCGCAACTGAATACACTTCAAACAAAAATAAAATCCAAAACCAACATGTTCTCGTGTCCCAGGTCCTTCCTCCTGACAGTTTTCCAAAACATTCCCGTTCATGTACAAAGGACATGGACAAAGTCTGGACACAGCAAGTGATGGGAGGAAAAGGAAATGCCAGTCCTTGATGGGGCACAGTTTATATTTCCTATGGCAAGACTGAAGCAAAATCACTGTGAAATTGGTCGTAGTGAAGTGACTAAAAAATGTTGTGTATTTTTATTGGAGAATCTGGAATCAATTTTAAGTTTTGCAGTAAAATGTACAGTTAGATAAGCAGCAGTATTTTGTGCTTCTAAAGATGTGTTGGAAAACATTTCAAATCTCTATCGCAAAGGAACCCGGGGGTTAATATTTTTAAATGCATTATCAAAAATGTCTGTATTTTTCTTTAAATTTTTGATGCTTATCCAGCTACTGTTTTAATCCTTGCATAAATAAAATGATTCAAATATAATCCCATTCACTATGCTGCAAGTCAGGGGCATCAAACTCCTTTTCACCAGGGGCCATGTCAGGCTCACGGTTGCCTTCAAAGTGCCAAAACAATGTCATTTTAGGACTGTATAAATAGGAACAGGCTGATGTGGCCCCCAATGAAAATGAGTTTGACACCTCTGCCGTAAGTGGACGTGAAAATCACTTAAATTGCAGTAAAGCCAATTCAAGTTGTTGAAACTTACGTTTAACCTTTGTGCATTGTTTTGTGTTAACTCTAAATGGAGTTACTAAAGCAGACTTCAGTCCGTTCCTGAAGGTTCTGTATTGTCGAAAATGGCTCTGCTTTATTACATTTTAACTTTTTGTTTTGTTTTGTTTCTGTAGATCCGTAGTTTACCAGCAGAGTTCCAAGGAGTCTGCTACACTGCAGCCTTTCTTCACCCTGCAGCTGGACATCCAGTCAGACAAGATCCGCACGGTGCAGGATGCGCTGGAAAGTTTGGTGGCAAGAGAGTCTGTCCAGGGTTACACCACAAAAACCAAGCAAGAGGTGTGTCCTGTTGACCTCTTCATAGTCAAATACTCCACTTTTTAAAAGGGTTTTTTATACAGCTCTTGCTTTACAAATAGTTACTTGTTAACAAAAGAGGTACCAACCTTTTCTAAGTGTCCTCCAGTGGTAAAACATTTGACCCTCAGGCCCATACACTGAAAGGTATTCAAGAAAGAGAAGTAACTCTTAAACAAAACTGTGCCTCTAAATAGATATGTTTTCTGAGTTGGTGTACTAATTGGTTGGAGATTTTGCTGGAGTGCATATTAAATTAACAGGGTGAACTGTGGTAAGTAATAATGCATACTATTATAAGTAAAATAGCTTTAGCTGATCATAACATACTGATTCCTGGGGATTGCTAGAAGTTCTTAGTAACCTGGAATCAGGTCCTCTATAGAAAAATAATAATGCTGATGATTTACAGTCAAGAGATTTTGCTCGATTAAAAAATTGCGAAAAACCAAGAGCAGTTATTTTGGGAAATGTTTTTAGGTCATAATTTCTAGGAAGGCAAAACATTTTTGTTCTGCAGTTCCAAGTTCAATTTCAGGTTTTTTAGACAGCAACTTTGTGGATTGTTTGCCTGTAATTATATAAAAATCAATATTTAGTAAAAAAAAAAGGTGAGGTTATAAGTCATATTTTTCTCTTTGAATTTCCTTCATAACCTTTTAAAGAACCCAGCACACTTTTTTTAGAAAGAAAAATCTTTAATTACTGATCTATTCCGTAGCTGATTTTGATGGCTGACTCATTTTTCAGTAGCCTGCATAACAGCTCACTTGGTTTTTCAGGCAACTTCTTGAATGACAAATACCATCTGGTTAATGCAGAATAATTTTTGAACCGTTGCGTACTAATCTTAATACAGTAATCATTGTTAGCTCTCCTGTGAATAGGTCTTTATGTTAATGATACTGTTGTAAGGTGCTTTTTACCATTGTTTTAGGATTCTTGTTGGGTATTAAGGTAATAGTGCCAGTTAAAACTGGAGATGCCTGGTACAGAAACCAGTATTTCAGTGGGGAATTGTAGGGTGTGCTCAGGGAACTCTTGAAAGCAACGCAGAATTCAAGCTTTTTAGGAAAGTAGTTGCAATACTACTTTTGCATTTCAGTCAGTATTTCTGGAGCATTCTGTGAAATTTCTTAAGGTAAATGTAGATTTGGGTGTTTACACCAAAATCTTTAGTACTTTGTTTTATAGAGGTTCTTTTTTGATTGTATTTTATTTACCTATTGAAAATAAAGAATTTGGGTTAGTTCTCATTTTTCCTTCTATTCAGCTTTTTGTAAGAAGGCGTCAGCTTTTAGAAATAAAAAGAGCTTTTCAAAACCTTTTGTGTCAGGTACTGAGCTGTGGTGCTGGTGTCTTCTGTAGTTCAGAGTTCTCTGAAATCAGCAGCTTGTGTTACAAGTTATTGACCTTTGATTAGACTGTAATAGCTTGCTGAGAATTATTAATCACTAAACCATCCTGAGGAGTTGTTCCTGGGGGTGGTTCCAGCAAGGTGTGTTTATCTGTGCTCATTCTAACACATTAAGTTCTAATAAAATTATAGAATTTTCCTTTAAGACAACACTTTGGTTGAAGATCCAGTGTGCCATATTTATCATAAAATAATATTATAATAACAACAAATCTGTGTTTCTTCTGCTAGTGTATTTAAAATTAAATACTTGTTCCTTGTTTAAAGGAGTAATTTTGAGTAGTTAGCAATAAAGTAGAGATTGTCTTCATCTCAGTTCTCTGCATATATGTGTTAGGTGGAGATCAGTCGAAGAGTGACACTAGAAGAGCTCCCTCCTGTTCTCGTTTTACACCTCAAGCGGTTTGTATATGAGAAAACTGGTGGATGTCAGAAGCTTATCAAGAATATTGAGTATCCTGTTGATCTGGAAATTAGTAAAGGTAAAGATTTTTGAACAATTTTTTCCCCTCTTTAGGGAAAAGATAATGTTGTATTTCATAGGGGTACCTGTGTTTTAGTTTTCTTCTTTCTTGTGAACAAAATTTCTTCTCTGACGTTGTCTGAAAAGTTAGTCATTTGGATTGGTATTTTTTTTAATCTCTTTTGTAAAAAAGAACACGTGAGTTGCTGGGTTTGGTCTTGCTTTGTTCTTTATGGTAGTGTTGGTTTCTCCAATGAATAATTGATCCCTTTGCAACTGAATTTCTAACCTTGCTAACTGTTACCTTTGTGACTTTTTTTTCCTCCTCCAGAGCTACTATCTCCTGGTGTGAAAAGTAAAATTTTTAAAGGCCAAAGAACCTACCGGCTCTTTGCAGGTATTTTATCTATATGCTTCTAGTCCCTATATTGCAAATACAAATTCTGCATATGGAATTTTAGAAACACTGGAGTTGCACTGATGTAACTTGTGGGCTTCAAATTCTTGTGTTTAGTTCTTTCGGGGTTTTTTGCATATGTGCATATACACATATATTGTTATACCTGTATTTATATATCTCACTGATCCAGCTTTGTGCTGGATTCTGTTAACAGATCCACCCTGAAAAATATCAGCACAAGCTGAAATACAGCTGTAATGTAATTTTTGCCTAAAATATGCCACATATTCGCAGAATAATGTTTCAAATGTCTTTTGAAATGGCATTTTGAGTGATAGTTCTGCATCCCTTTGAACCCTCAAGATGAGCATTGCTGGCAGGGTATGAATAGTGTCCTGTAGGTGGAATATGGGAAATAATGATTTTTGTGTGAGGAAACAATCTGAGTGTCTGCAATGTCTATGATATATCTACATTGGGAGTTAAGATCGGAAGCTCGTGTAAGAATTCAGAAGCAGCATTTTAATACCGAACAAAAGAGTCTCTTGGCAATAATGAACTTCCTGAAGTTTAATACTCTATGAAGTTTCTGATTTTCACCTCCTTGTTTGTGTTGGTGTCAAGAGAAAGTAATAAACTGGAGAACCAGATTTCTTGACGTCTGTGTCACCAAATCTGTGCCAGTGCTGGTGGCCTGATGTGACTTCGGGGTTTGAACCAGGATTGTGACCGCTGAGGTTCCAGAAGGAAATAACACACCTCTTCCTTGTGGAAATGCAGGACTGTTCCTGGCAGTGTGATTTCTTCTTTTCTTTAATTGATAGTGGTTTTCCTGGGACAAGTTCAGACAGTGTATTTAAGGTGGTTTGAAGAAAAGGTGTTACCGCTGTAATTTTTTTCTAACTCCTTATGTGGAAAAGTATAATTCTTCTGTCAATCTAGGACTTTTCATCCACATCAACAGAGCTTGTTTAGTGAATTTTGAATTACTAAAATAAAATTGTGAAGAATTGCATTTCAGATACCATCCAGGGTTTGTGTAATTATCTAACAAAAACTTTAGAAAATCAGTAATTCGGGTTTAAGTTTCCTAAATTGCTTAAAATGTACAGATGTAGTATATTCTACCTTTTTGCTTTGCTTAAGTTCTTCTGAAATGTTTATTTTTGTAGAAGTATGAAGAATATCTGAATAAGCTTGAAGCGTGACTAATCTGAAAGAGTGTGAACAATTCCATAACTACATACTTCTGCTCTTGTTCCAAATATGGCAATTCCTCTTGTTATTCTTAAGTGTATGGTGAGGGCTCACATGTCCCTAGAAAGAGTTAAAGTGCAATTTCCTTTATGCATTCTTAGAATTACCTACATAAAAGGTCTCTCCATTTGGAGGCAGTTACCACATCCAGCACTGAGCTCAGAGTTTGGTTTTCCAGTAGAGCTGGGGTGGCTTTTCTGACAATGAAGGTGCTTGAGGAAAGAAAGCACAGTATTAGCAGTTAATCAGAGGTGTGCAGTTTCCAGTTATGTTAAGGAGGTGCCCAAGAACTAATAAATGTGAAATTTGGAGATTGGTACTTCCACAGAATCTGCTTTCAGGATAAAATCACAGTTAAGACAAAACTAAAAAAACAGTCATGGGGGAATAAATGGCTTATATTTGTAACCAACGCAATCTGAAAAGTCTTGCCAGATTGTTTTTATGGTTGTTAACAAATATTTTCAATAAAATGCTGCTGTTGTCAGCAGACAGAGCGAGCGGGTGGCTCAGAATATCGCACCGAGCCTTGGGAGGGAGTGCTGGGCTGTTCACGTGCCTTTGGAGGCAAATCCTCCCCAGAAAATCCTCTGGGAAGTTACCAAAAGCAATTTGATGCTTTTGATTCTTAATTTAAATAAACCTCCTTTTAGAATCATGAGATAGGGAGAAACATTAATGATATTACATAGCATCCAATGTAAGCAAGCACTAAAAAGGTTGTTGCTTAAGCCAGGTCGTGTCATCTCGCTAAACCATGAGTATGCTTTGAGGAAAGCGAGATTTGAGCTTTTTTCTTGATTTTTATCTACCTGTAGTATACACGTGCATGCCGCCTTTCTCTTTGCAGTTGTCTATCATCACGGAAACAGCGCGACCGGTGGCCACTACACTACGGACGTCTTCCAAATCGGGCTCAACGGCTGGTTACGCATCGACGACCAGGCCGTCAAAGTGATCAACCAGTACCAGGTGGTGAAGCCGTCGGCCGAGCGCTCAGCCTACCTCCTGTACTACCGCCGCGTCGACCTGCTCTGAAACGCGCCCTTCTCCGCTCTGTGTGCAAGATTCCTGCTTTGTAGAACGCCAACTATCACTAACTTTTTTCTCCTGTAAACGCTCTTTTGAGTGAATCTTTTTTCTTTTCCTTTTTTTTTTTCTTTCTTTTTATTTTTACCCCCCTCACAACTACGGGCTAGAGTGCTAAAGGAAATACCTTGGGTTTGTGCACAACGTGCTTTGTGTTGACTTTTGACTTTGCAGAATGAAGTCACTTGGTTGAAAAGACTCAGTCTCGTCAATCACAAAAATACATTTAGAAAAAAAATCTGAGTTAATGCTGAATCCTAAGATAATAAAAGAGGATTTGCATTTGATTCCCACTTTCTAATTGCGTCATAGAAGAAAACCCTGCACCAGCAACAGAACTTGTAGATTTCTGTGAAAATGTTTTATCTTTACTTAAATAAAAAAAAATTAAAAAAAGAAAAAAAAATAAAATAAAAAAAAAAAAATAAAAAGCACTCTCTGCTTCCCCAATAGTTTTTGATAAGTGGTAAAATATGAGCCGATGTGTATGAGATGGAAATGGTCCTGTGTGCTTCAAAATATGTACAAACGTACAAAACGCAGAGTTGCTGGTTCCTGATAGGAAGACACATTTTAATAATTGTGCGATGAGAAACTGCTTAAGTACACATTGCAGATCAAATATTTGGAGTTAAGATGTTAGTCTATATAGATGGGTGATTGTAACTTTATTGCTATTAAGAAATTTCAAACCGCATTTATGCTTCTGTGTACATGAAATTTAAAAAAATGGGCAAAATAATTAAGATTGATATTTCTTTAAGTCTGCTTTGTTTAATTTTGCTGTCTGCTCTCCTATAATGTTGAGTTCCTAATTGTACACAGTTTAGTGATATCTAGAAGTATAAAGTTGTCGCCCATCAATAAAAGTCACAAAGTTGGTTTAAGGTGTGTGTGTGTGGGTTTTGTTTTTGCTCAAGTGTAAATTGTACCTTTGGAAACTCAAACAAATGGCTGTTAGGACTTTTACCAGGTGCAGATAACTGCCCCCAAATGAAGTGTAGATGATTTTTTTGTTTTCCTTTTGCAGCTTCTTGAGGTGACATAAAGGTGGAACTGGGCTTTGAGGGGAGACCAGTCGGCCCAGCTCAGCAACATGGGGAAGGCAGGACCTTGTGGGCCCACCTGCCAGAAAAAGCAGTTTAATCCCATCTGTGTTGTATGCAAAAACCCCACACATTGGATGTTGTTTGGGCCAAAATATTCCTTTATTCAGCCAGTTGACATTTTCATTGAAAATTTTGGTTAAACTATTTCCTCGGTCAGCTTCCTGTTGCCTTCTCTGCTGCTGAAAATGGTATTAAAAAAAAATCTATATGTTATTTAAGCCTTAATTTGATGATAGTGGTGTTATGTGGTTATTGCGTTGTTGGAGAAGTGTTATTGTTGCTAGAGAAACAGGGCTAATTGGATTGTCAAGAAAAGCTTAAACTGCGTATACTGGCGAAATACTGTTCACTTTTAAGGTGACATTTAGGAAAAAAAATCCAAGTTATTTTCCACAAAGCGGTGGAAATAAAACCGGCTACATTAATTTTACAGGTACTATGTTCCGATAAATTCCTCTAGCATTTCTTTAAACTGATTTCATTTTATTTTGGAAGGTCTGTCTGCCTGGGAGGTGGATGGAGGTTGTTGATGAATTCCGTCAATGCCTCAGGTTTCAGCATGTGATTGGATGGTTGGATTGTAGAGAACTTGAACTTCACGGCTCCAGGCGATGCTGCTGATCAGCTGCCCAGTGCTCCTGTTGTCCCTGCTCGAAGCTGAGACACCTTCAGCTGGGTGATCTTCAGGTTCTTCCTTGAGTTATTGGGCAGCATTAAATTTATACCCCCTGCCTGCCATCCCGATGCTGAGAAAATGTTCATCAGTTGTTTCAGATACCCAAAACTCTGGTTATTTTTTCGTTGACCAGCAAATTTTACTAGTAGTTTCTGATCTGGAAATCGTGACTTGGAGGCTGTTGTTGATTTGGGTGATGTTCCACCAACTCCAAAGCCATTTTCAGTCCAAAGCTTGTTTGGGTTTTGGCTGGTTGCGGGGAAAACCTCAGCTCTGGGCTGCCAAGGGGCTGGTGCTTCCAGGGTTTCCCAAGGCAGGAATTACCCCCGAGCCTGTGCTGTTGAGACATAGTTCTGCTTGGAATTTGGAGAGTTTGAGAGGGTTGTTCCAACTAGACAAGAAACCAGATTTTGAAATGGGTGTTCTGTACTCGTTATTATTCACGTCCTGTTCCTGCACCCTGGCTGAAGTCATTTTCTGTACTGCAGAAATCCTTTTTTTTCCATTTTTTTTCCCCACTCTTGTGGCTGTTTTGAGTATTTGACTGTATCTCCAGTGGGCTGTGAAAAGACACAATTCTGATCATGTGGGCTTACCAGAACATTCCACATAAAATTGCAGGTGATCAGTAATTAATTTATTACTTGCTATCAGGTCCTTATAATTAACTGTGATTTTGACTGGAGAAAATGGTTGGCTGGGGAATTTTGAGCCACATTACTCCAAAATGATGGGTTTGTGTTTGTGTGTGGGATGTCAGGCCAGGTTTAGTAGAACCAAATTGGACCCCGCATCGTTGCTCTACTCTTGCACTAACAGGACTCTTCATGGCAAGGGATTTTCTAGCAAAAAGCTTTTACTATTTCCAGATTTCTTAATGAGTCCCGGGCGGGTTTGTAATACAGGCATATTAAAAATACAGGTTTATTAATTTTATTTTTTGATTTTGGAGGGTGATTGCTGTTTGCAAGCAGCCCTGCAAGGTTTTCTCAGGACTTGGGAACATGCATTGAAATGAAGTTCAGCTTTTTTGCTGTCTGAAGTCTTGTGTTTTGTTCTCGTTGGGAAAGGAAAGGCTGTATTAGTGTCCAACATCCCGTGAATAAGGAAATGAGTCGTCTTGATTATAGGTGACTCGTCAACTTCAGAAATGATGATGTTTGACATGGAGGGGACGAATCTTTGCAATGAGCCAAGTCCAGCACAGCAGGAAAAGGGTAAAGTGAAAAATAATAGGAGAGGAAGAAATGAGGAGTAAGATGAGAAAGAAAAACTGGGTTACAATCAATGAGATTTTAGTATTATTTCATTTAGCTGCACCTGAGCTTCTGCCGAGGTTTGCTTAGAGATGTTGCATATGTGATGGATTAATATTAGAGTATTTAAATTATGGTTTAATTGCCTAACATAGGCTTGGTACTGAGAGCATCCTGTTTGGTATTTTTTTGCTATCAGGCAGTTTTGATGTTGAGACATACGATTCAGCTGCAGAAGCTCCAAGGGCTTTTCTCATGTCCTGTGTGTTACAAAAGACTAGAAAATGGATTTATATCACAGCTCAGGTTCTGATCCACAGCCTAGACCTTCCCTGTTCATAAAAAACCTGTATAGACACAATAAAAATGGTGAGGATTGGAGAAGACTGTAAGAGGAGCTCCTGCTGCAAGAACGTAATTCGCTCACTCGGTGAATTCACTTCTATGGCTTGCTTGACGTGAACAGGTTACAAGTGTTATTAATTATTTTAAAGAAGCAGCAATGAGTAATGGGCAGTTTATAAAGCAAGTGTTGAAACCCTGTCTTAGTATGACATGGAGGCTGCTCAGATGGTATTAATTTAATTATTTTTTTCACTAAGGATATTACAAATGCACTTGTTGCTAAAATCTGTTCTGTGGTGTGTTACTCAAAGGGAAATAAAAAAAAGGAGTAAAAAAGTATGTGGCAACAGTCTGATGTGAACACATAACCACAGGTTTTATTTTCTGGTTTAAACTCCTCCCATCGTTGCAAAACAAGAGTTTTGCAGCCTTTTGATTGTTGCTCTGTCTGTGAGTGATTATGTAAAAGAAAAGAATAAAAAAACCAACACCCAAGGCAACTCCCCCTCCAATACACCATAAATCTGGTGGCTGTTTACTGATGTTTAAACCAGGTTTTAAGAAACGGTTTTTAAAAAACGCATATTAAGACCTAAAGTTTTCAAAACTATGTGCGCGTCCAAAAGGCTCTTAGAAAAATCTTCTGTCGTACGCTAGGTCTGCATGGGAATGATTTGATGGGGTGTGGGAGAAGGTTTATCAAAAGAACAAGGTATTTGTGGTGGGAGGAGACTGTGTGTGTTTTAATTAAAAAACTGCTGTTTTCCACAATATTCCCACCAAACCGATGGGCCCGGGGCTGCGCTGCAGCAGAGGGCACTGCTGGAACACGCGAGGTTTGGAAATCAATTTTGATAAATCAAATTGATCAATAAATCAATGAGCTCCCGGCCTGTCAACAAGAGGTTTATCCTCATAAAGCTACTCCAGATTTCTCCTTTTGAAGAGAAACGAAGAGCACGAATTGGACCCATGGGGGTTGTTCCCAAGACCTGTGGGGATTCGTGCGACTCTGAGGTTTATTCCAGGCTATTTCTACTGACCCAAACAACTTTGGAAAGAATTTGTATTAGCAAATAACCAGACATGATGGCTACGGATCTTGTGATTGCAATTCACCTTCTCTGTTTCAGGGGGAAGCCTCCAAAGATGATGAGTGTGTTGGGTTGATGTCTCCGAATGGTTTCAGTCTGCAGATCTGTACCCATTATTATACTTTATTCTTAAAAAAGTGCATTTCAACGTCTCTCATTGCAGATGTGACCAGGAAATGTGCTGAGCTGCAATAACAAGGTGAGGGGGGTTGTAGTTTTTAGTTGATGTTTCGCTTGTGCTTGGAGTGGTCAGCGGTGCGTCCAAAATTAACCAATTCACTTCTGAAATTGCTGCTTGTGTGCTTGTTTCCTTGTCTTACTGCCCTATTTTTTTTACCTGGGCACTGGCAGAACAGCAGAGGCTCTGGGACGTTTTGTGGGGAGGTTTTTTTCTTGCACATATCAGCAGATTAAACAGTTGGGGGAAACTTTCTTTATTATGAGGAGAAAAAGCAGCTGTAGATGAATCCGGGTGGTCGCAGTTCAGGCTGCCTCAAAATGGGCAGCGAGAGAGAATAACTAGTTCACAATGCCAAATATTAGTTATATTTGGGAGTAAATCTTGCAAAAAGCCCAGTGATTCAGGATCGCCACGCTGTTAGTTCACCTCTATAATGCCAAGGCAGCGTCATGCCGCAAAGTCGAGACCAGAGCATCTTCTGCAGAGGGGCAGGATGGATGTAGTGGGGGATTTTTTTGGCCACCTCTACCCCACTGCATCATCCTCCAGTAGAGACAAAGTCCAAATGGGAGGGGGAAAATGTCAGTGGGCAGCAATTGCCCTTGTGCTCCCTCTGTTCCAGACCAGGAGTCAAAACCAGATGGTAACAGGAGTTAACGTGAAGGTTTTGAGCCTCTCGCCCTGTTGCTCCCTCTGCCCCGCTCGTGTTTGGTGCTGTTACTGCTGAGCCACTATTTGAATAGGAAATAAAAGGGAATTTAGCTGAAGTTGAAAATCAAGACATGCTGTCTGCATGTTCAATTAGGAGGGCATAGTAAAATCTGTGTTTCTTCCTGTTCATTGGCTATTACATTAAAAGCGTTCTCTGCTAATATATACTTACATATGCAGCCTGCTTTATGTGGCTTTTACCACATATGAAATGGAGACGTTATAATCAAGGCGGTAATAACGCTGAATGATTAAAAGTAATTTCTGATTGTTTTGGCTTTGGTCAAATGTATGACCTGAAACTGCTGACTCGAGACAAAATGAGGTGCATAAAAAGTCTCATTCCAGGCTGTGCTCATCCCCAAGAACAACCATGTATGACTTGTACAGTGAAACCAAACTGGTGCCTATCAAAAAATGCATTTAAGAAATCTAATCTTTGTAAAGTAGCAGGATCAATGGAGAAGTCAGACAGCCCTGGCCATCCTGCAGGGAATAATTTCCCATAGGAACATTTGTGGAGAGATTACAAAACACTGGATTTCTCTGAGATCTGGAAATCATTTATATGTCAGTACGAGAGATTAAAAACTAGTTAATTCAGCTTTCTGGTAAGTGAAGTGAATAGCAGCTTCTGAGGCCCATGAGTTAGGGCTGGGAGGGTGTGTGGTTTTGGGGTGGCTGCCTGTGTGGGGGCACCATGGTTCTCCACTCGTTATTTGGGGAAATTAGGAAACTGGGGGCTCCGGCATCTTTTAGCTGATGAAATAAGCCCTCTGCAAATACAGCAAACTCATTGATCCAGAGGAGGAAGAAGGAAAAAATAAGAAGGAGGATACAGTGATTTTATTAAAGTAAAGCAGTGCAGCACCTCCCGTCAGCCCAGTTCTGTGTGGTCGCTGGTTTGCTGATGGTAGCACCTGAGCCGTTTTGGGAGCGAGCTGCCCAAACTGCCCTGAATCCCTCCTAGCAGGGTAGAAGTGCCAGGTCCAAATGATGGACTGTGTGTTGTCAGTTTACATACACAGTTTGTTTTGAAGTAAATAGAAACTCTTTGTAAATACAGCTGGGAGCATGTGGCCAGCAAGAGGAAGAGCAGCCAGGAAGGTTGTTGTGGCCGTACCAAGACTGTGGGACTGGGACTGACTGGTGAGGTCTTAGCTCCCAGCTAAAACTTGGTTTAAAAGACAAACTAAAAACAATGCTGAAGATAAACCCTGAGTTATGAGAATCTGCTACTTCTCAAAAAATTCTTGGGAAAATCGTGTAAGAGATAAAATCAGCAGATAGGTTCTGGAGCTGACTTCAGAGGGGTTGTTTGCTCAGTGGAGTTTCTCAGCTCACGCGCTGTTGAACAAGTTTGATAAATGTCATTCTGCTTTTTGAGCACTGCTGGGTTTAAACGAACCTCTCAGGGGCAGAATATCTTGTCAGCTTCCTTCTTGTAGACAGTAAATAAAATTGGTTGGTGTTTTGCTCAAAGATATAAACATAGAGTGCTTAGAAGAATGGAATGACTATTTTTCCACAAAACCTTTAGACTAAATGGTGGATTTGGAAAAATTGTGGTTTGGATATGGCTGATACGGGAGATGGGTGCTCCAGTGCTGGTGTCCCGTCCCCAAGGGGATACCCTGAGTTGGGTCACCCCAACGTGCCAGCAGATGTGCCAACCCAACAGTGCTGCCTATGGGGACACCAACTCCTGTGGGTGGCAATGGCAGGACCTGGTCCCACAGGTGGCTGCTGCAGAGGTGCTGTTAATATCTCACATTGTTACTCATGATACTGTGATACACTCATGTTATTTTTTCCTGTTTGTTTACACAAAGAAAAAGAAAAAAAAAAAGGAACTTTCAACTCATCATTTGCTCAATCGTTTCCCTTCACAGTGAATAAAACCATGTGGCGGCAGACACGGAGTTTGATGTGCAAGCTGTTTGGGCATCGGCAGGAGGGG